>NC_092323.1:36470716-37095716 GCF_036785885.1 Coffea arabica | reverse complement strand
GATGATTGATCTAAAACTTTTTCGTTTGGTTTGCACCAAAGCTACCAAATGTACAGATTCGTTGTGCAAGTGATTTGCTTGTTGACTGGATTTCCGCCTTGGAGATCTAACTTTACTTTTCAATCTAAAAGTAATGAATGTGCAAATTATAGCAGAGGATTTGGAAATATTGCATCATCATCGGATTTAGAAGGCGATAACCACCTCGTTGGAGAGGATGACTGCAATTGTTTAGTGCGACACTAAGTAAGTAAAAGGATGGAGAAAATGAACTGTCTTGTGGATCCAATAATTTATGTGACGTTGTGTTGTTTAACATTTAAAAACAAGATTAAAACCAAAAATTGGTCCAATTGAGTGGACGCTAAAGGAAAAGATTGCAAGTAAAACATACAGAATTCAAAACCTCCTATTTATAAAACAAAAAAAAGTAACATCATACAAAATTGAATTCCAACTTTCCAACTTTTTAATCTGTATCTTGTTTATCATGGAGTAGATTGCATATTAGATTAATAGAATTACTAAACCAGGCAAGTAAAGGTTGTGAGAAAAGATGTGACTTATCAAATAGAGGGTATAAAACTAAAAAAAAAAAAAAAAAAAAAAAGAGGCCATCCTAATGACCTAAACAATGACGACAGCATGACATGCACTCCGAATTTAGCAATAGTCTTAGTGGAACCAACGTCCTAGTTCTCTGCAGTTGGCCTATTCAAAGTTGGTTTAAGATTGATGTACTATAGGACGAAAAGTTACTTTTTCAAGTGTTAAAGTTGAAAATAAAGAAATGTTGTGTTAATATTTCTCAAGATGGACGTTCTAAAAATCACTGGAATTGGTGAAATGGTCAGAATAGAGATTTAAGAGTTTTCTCCGTTATTAAATCAAAAGTTTGAATTTTAAATTTGACAATTGAGGATCGGAAAAGTGTGAAAAGGAATAGAAGGGTTTAAAAAAAAAGATTACAAAAAAAGTGGACATCCTAAAAGTAAAAATATGATATTAATAATAGGATGAAGGGAAAAAAAATCTTATTTATCAAGTCTGGAATGCAAAGTAACAACATTGCTAAAACAAGACAACTAAAGATTGCAAAATCTCTTTATAACATACTAGAATTCTGAGATTCATTATTGTTATGAAAAAAAAAAATAAGAGAATAAGGACTGGAACCATTATCTTTTGTTGTCTATTGACACTTTAATAGAACTAGTAATGGAGCACATACTTTGCACGTCAACATGATACATTTAGATTTTTTTTTCTTTAAAATTTTCAGAAAATTAATTATTTTGAAGGAATAAATGTAATTGAGACAAACAAATGTGATATTTAATATTTATATTATTTTATATTTTTTCTGAACTTAGTTTGCCCTAACCGATACAAATGCACAAGTAATAAATCATTCTTTGTTCCAAGAGCACTTTTATTTTGTAATAGTATTAATATTTTTGTCTTTTGGCTAAATTTAGATGACCTAAATGTTCTTTTTTATGCCATTCGAGTTTAAATTTTTTATTTTTTGAATAATTTGTTGCTCCCCTTTAAGTCATTCTATGAATTATTTACTAGTTTTAGTGAGATTTTCTAATTATTATTATTATTTTTGTTGACGGTGGATTGTAAAATGATCTGTAGTGCTATTGCAATTATAATAGTATCTAAATATATTGATATTTCATTGTTTGAATTTAAATAGCTTAATTTTGAAGAGAAATGTTTGATTTGGTGAAACTTATTTGTATTTCTCACTGATGACATGCTTAATGATTATAGAGTTATATGATTAAAAATTGTAAAACGTTAAAATTATTCATTGTATAATAGTCAAGCTGACTTGCATATATTTTTATTCACCTTTGAAGTACTCCTTGAAATTGATACTCAAAGGGATGTTTCACCTTTGTAATTATTATTATGATTGGCATTGATGAATATAATATTCATTAGTTTAATATTGTTACTTATTACAAAAATATGATTGATAATGTTCATTAAATTTAATCTTTTTTGCAATTTAAATAAATAAATTCCCAACATAAAACTCTTTGCCTACCTGGGTACTCCATTTCCTATTATATTTTGTATTAAAGTTTTTTTTTACTCAATACTAACATATGCATATTAAAAAGGTGCCCTCAAGGTTTAATTTACTTGTGTCCAAAGCATAAAAAGACTCGTGGTATTTTTGAAGAGATTTATAGTACCAATTTATTATGTTTTGTTTCATGTTTGAAATACTCTCTAAACTTGGATTTTGTAAATAAAATTTATTTTTCTTTCTTTTGGTAAATTAAAAAAAAAGAATCTCTCATTTTTCTAAATGCTATCATGTTTGATATTATTTATTAATAATGAAATGCAATGCAATTTGCCCATTTATTAGAGAGGAGTATAATTTTGGCATCACTAAAACTAATATCATTTTTTGCTTCCACTATTAACCACTAAGATTCACCATATTTTTTATGATTTATAAATGAAATTTGTTCTTATTTTTTGATTTAATTCACTATAACTCAAGGAATGTTTTTCATTCTTGTAATTATTGGCATAATTGATATTAATTATTGATGAAGTGTAATGAATTGGTTGTTCTTTTTTGGTTTAATTCACTAGAATCACTACAATTCAAGGAATATTTCTTTGAAATTGTTAGCATAATTCTTATTAATTATTAAGGAAATGCAATGTAATCTGTCCATTAATGAGTGTCAACTGTCAAGGGCAATATTAATACCACAAAAATTAAGATTATTAATTTTCACTTACAGTCACACTAAAGACTCATTATGCTTTCTAAGACTAATTTATTCTTTAGACTTGCTAATGACACAAATGACGATGACAGCAAGGCAGGCATCTCATATTCAGCTCAGCTGTGTAAAAAAATCACCGTTTCATAGCAAGATTCCCAGTGGAAAAGGACACCCTAGTGCTTTACAGCTTGGTCAGCTGCTTCTTTCGTAATTAATTAATAGTTTTGTATGCTATCAACGACTATTTCAAAGTCTATGGTACATAAATTTGATGTCCAAGTTGAAGGTTTAAACCTTCTAGAAAACTTAAACTAGTGAATAATATATACTATAGATATAGATATAGATTGAATGAGGAGAAAAAACTCTCCCATGGGAGAGAGATCAGATTTTTCTGATCTTTTTCTATAGGAGGGGCCCTCTCTATAATTTCTTTTCATTTGTTTGAATAAAATCTCTCCTAGAATTTTTTAGTGAGAGCTTCTTCTCTACTTAGGATTGTCTAGTGAAAATTTTCTTCTCTCTTAAATTTTTTAGTGAGAGTTTATTCTCTCATAGGGATTTCTAGTAAGAGTTTTTGATAATTTTTTCATTTTTCATTTATTAGATTTGAGTTTTTTCAGATTTTGATTATTAGATATGGAATTTCTTGGATCTATTCAGTATATTTCACCATAATATCTGGATTTGAAATAACTAATCAGCAGATCTGACGATTAAAAGCATGTACAAATGTCCGTGGAGTTTTATCTGAAGTATCCTTTCTTCATATCTAATTTTTGATATTTGTGTATGCTTGATGATGTAATGTTTGCTATTAGTGCATATTTTACTGAAATTATGATATTTATAAAAAATAAAAAATAAAAGTTGAAGGTTTAACATCAATAAACGATAAGCTGCTGGCTAGCATAACTAAAATTTCCCATCAGAAAGGTCAATCTTAGAGGAAAAGACAAGTGATCAGGTTATTTGGTTAAATGGGACTTTTGTCACTAATGGTTTCCTTCTTGCTTCTGATACAAATGTTTGGCAGCAATGTTTAGAAGCATTCCATGACTTCAAGATTCCATTTGGATAATCAGAAATCTGATTCTTGAAATCCAAGAGCGCAAGCAAATCACTTTCATTGCCAGAAATACTTGCCGCAGCAATCATAAGATTATGGTTTGGAGTCAATTGCGATGGACAAGATCAGAGAATTATTGGCTTGAATCTATTTGGACAGAGCTTGGTCGGATCAATATCTCCTCATGTAGGAAACCTTACCTTCCTGAACTTCATTGACCTCAGAAACAACAGATTTTACGGTGAAATTCCCCAAGAAATAGGTCGCCTGTTTTGGCTAGCGTATGTCAATCTCACAAATAATTCGGTTGGAGGAGAAATACCTGTCATTCTCAGCAACTGCTTACAGCTGAAGATGATAGATATATTGAGGAACAGACATTGAACTTGGCTCTCTGAAGGAGCTTGAAAGAACAGACTAGTTGGTTTAAGATTGAGGTACTATACGAGGAAAAGTTACTTTTTCAAATGTCAAAGCTAAAAAATAAAGAAATACTGTGTTAATTTTTCTCAAGATGGACATCCCAAAAGTAAAAATATGATATCAATAATGGGACAAAGGGAATGAAAATCTTGTTTACCTAGCGTGGAATGTAGACTAACCGTATTGCGCAATATGGTAACTGAAGATTGCATAATCTCTTTATAACATACTAGAATTCTGAGATTCATTATTGTTATGAAAAAGATAAGAGAATAAATATTGGAAACATTATCTTGTGTTGCCTATTGACACTTTAATAGAATAATCATAGCCAAATAGTTCATCATTTTTTTCTAAAGCTAATTTGTCCTTCAGACTTGCTAATGACGCGAAGGACGAAGACAGCAAGACAGGAATCTCATATTCAGCTCAGCTGTGTAAAAAAATCACAATTGATAGCTAGACTCCCAGTGGAACAGAACATCCTAGTTCTTTTCAGTTTGGTCAGCTGCTTCTTTCGTAATTAATTAATAGTTTTGGATGTCATCATGGACTATTTCAAAGTCTATAAGATTCCACACTCACTTTGTATCAAGAGTGTTCACAAAAAAAACTAAAAAGAGAAAACTCTAAAATTTTATTCACCAAAGTCTAACTCTCTAACAATTACAACTAATAATAGTGCCTATTTCTAAGCCACAAGTCCTAAACTTATGCAATTCGAATTGTACCGGAATTATTTCACTAAACTAACCAAATTCGAATTGAAGTTGGATTTCATCTAAACTACTAAACTAATGGAACAATTAGCTGATATAGCTGGCCATTTATCGACTAAAATCAACTAAACAAATGGCTAAACAAAAACGAAGAAAAACTAAGCAAAATAGAACAAAATGGAAACGCTGGCTAGAGCGCATTTATGGGGGTCGCGTTCCTTTACTTCGTCTTTTGGAAGTTTTCTGACTTGAACAAGTGAAAGGATCACCTTTTGAATGGATTCCTTCATTCCCCTTTAACTTTGGACGCCCTTTGAAGCACGCTAGAAGATCCACATGAATAGATAAAAAGAACTTTGATCTCCATACTCATAGGAATGTGAAGATAGGCCACCGAAAAGGCCACCAAATTCGTATCATTCCCTTTCCTTTGAAAGCGATTTATTCTCAAATCAAGACATTGCTTACAACGAAGCAACTCAGGGAATGTCTTGATAAATGCAAGCCATGAAGCATGACATCTACTCAATTAAATCACGGATAAGTACCCAAGGACACCACGCTCCCTAGCATTATAACTTTCATTAGCATCATTTGCACTATTTGCACCATTCCCCCTCTCTTGAAAATGAGCACTCCACAAATCTATACCATGTGTGTTTGATTCAATAAACCATGGATCAACAATACCTATGTGTGGATTGATCTCAATAATTTCGTGGTCATATACAAATTTTAGCAGCTTAGGTGACTCCTCAACCTACAAAATATCAACAAACATGCTAGGCCAAATAACATAAGGATGGTTAGTCAAAAGTACAAGATGTTTTCCCTCACTGATTAAAACTAATTCATTCTCACTTATTTTAACACCCAACTCAATTGCTTTCACTTTCTCACTCAATTCTCTAGTGGAATTAATGTCTAATTCACTAAACTCTTGAATTTTCACCCTCTTTTTCTTGAACACTTCTCTCGAATGTTACCTAATGTTCATTCTCAAGTTTTATATCATTGAGCTCACTCTCACATGGCTTTGCAAATAGTTCCTCAACTAAGTCTTGATTTTTAACCAATGTAGGTTGAACTTTATAAGCATCAGCTCAATAGAATTCTGCATAAGAGATTCCTGAGTATTGCAATTGATTTGGTCCTTCATTTGCTTTTGTTGTAGAAGGCTTTGGTAGATATCCAGTGCTGTCTCCTCCTTAGATGGCTCAACTCCAGGCATAGACTTGAAAAAAAACTAATGGAATCTTCTTCCTCCTTCTAAGTTGATTTTCTTCCTTTTGTTCACCAAGTGCAGCTTAAGCTCCAAAACTTCGAGATGTCTTAAGCTTCAAAACTCGATTGAAGTCATGACATTTCCCAAGTGAAGCTCCTTTGATTGAGGATGAACTCTTCTTAGATGTTTGATGCGACCATCTATGGTTCTTCTCGAACTCCTCACAAGTGCTTTTATATCTTTGCTATACTCCTTTTGTACAAGCACAACCCATCCCTTTCTTGAGTGTACGAAACTCATGCTTTGGCTACTGATACACTCGTTTGACTGTGGAGCTCATGAGTTGGCTATTCAGTCTAGTCTTTTTTGGAGCAACTTAACTTCATTGTCCCAAGTTTGCCAACATTCATTCAACATGCTTCCGTCATAAGATTAAGGTCAAAAGGAACCGCTTGACATCTTAACCTACAAAAAATGGTCAGCAAAACAAAAGGAAAGATTTCCTCACCAAACATAAGTTCACATGCATCCACTGACTCTCATGTTTACACTCAAGTAGAAATACACTCTAATAATCTCACCATTCTTTCAAACTCCTTGACGAACTAGATTTTCTCACAATTGCTCACAATTGATCACTGAGACAAACTAAATTTGATCACAATTGCTCAAGAAGATCTAACAATCAATACGGTTTAGTTGGGTGGCAACAGCTGGAAATTGACGAACTAGAGGCAATTCAAGGCTGAAAATTATGGACATAGGATGGAAATTCAGGATTCAATCCTAGAGGCTTGATGAATTGGACACAATGACTCGACTCAAAGAAATTAACTCAAAAAAGGAAACTTGGACATGTTTGGACAAGAAAACGGAAATCCTAGACAAACTAGAAAAAGAAACACATAAACCAAACTTAAGACTTAGCGGCTGGAAAAAAATTTGGAAAAAAATAGAACAAGATTATTCGAATAATAACCCTTTTTTCCACTAGAATTAGGATTTGTTAACCCCTTTTTTAACAAAATCCAATCCTCGATAGGAAAAGATGTGAACACAAGGCTGACTTTGTGAGGAGCCAAAAATTATTTTATATTTTATATTTTATCTTATTTCTTTGAATACGTTTTCCTTTACTTTACTTTATTTGCCTTAATTTCTTAGATACTTTTATAAGTGAGTCAAGATTTTTATCGTTTTCCTTCTGTAAGTTGGTACATCTTAAGTTCGTAGTGCATTATGGAAGTGGGATCCACTAGTGAGGTAAGTGCGATAAATTTTGAAGATTAGGAGGAGTTTTGTGCAAAGGAATATTATTTTATAAGGTGTTAAGAGATAATTAGAGGTTGGCTAAATATTTTAGTGCTTGGAAGACAATTAGATGAGGACTAGCTCTTGGATTACCATTTATCAAAAAGCCATGGAACCTTGGCTTTGACCAAGACTATTCTTAGTCTTTATCTTGAAAAATATTGACAAAAAATCTCTCACTTTTCTTCCTTCTTGGCCGAACCATTGAAAGAGAAAGGAGAGGAGAAAAACTTCAATTTCCAACTTTATCTCTTGCTTAATTCCTTGAGAAATTCACCATAAAACCCTAATCCAATCCAAAGGAAGTTGTATCAAGAAAGGAGGGAAAGCTTGTGTGGAGTGATTTGGGGAAAAGAGAGCTCTTGGTTGCATTTCTCCTTAGGTTTTGAAGGTATTTATGTCAAGAAACTACCTTTTCTCTTTTATCTTGCACTTGAATGGATTTATGACTTGATTAGGGTAGTTTTCATGGAAAATTTCCTAGTTTTGTGTAGTAGTTCGAAATTTCCAGCTTTGATTGAGAAATTCCAGCTTTGAAATGCTAATTCTAGCTTTGCTATGCCCTTTTAGTCTTGCCATGAAGATTTTTCAGCTTTTGTATGCACTTTTGGCTTCAGTATAGGAATTTTTAGCTTTTGGTTGTAAATTTCAGCTTAAGGTTCAATTTTCCAACTTTGTTATGGTTGTATATGAGCTAAATATATGTCCAAATTGGTTAGTTTTGTGGCCTAGAACAAGTACTCCTTATGTCTTATAACTTGTGGTCTTGATTAAGGTTGATTTGCCATGAAGTTAAGTTTTGAATTTGGAGGAGAAACTTAGGGAAATTAAGGGAAATGCTGGCCGAATGGGAATCATCTTGGTTTCCTTTAATTTTGAGGTGATTTTGTGGTAAATTTGCCTAAGATACTTAGTAAACCCTTAAGCTTTACTTGTGTGCCGAATTTTAGTTGAAATAAAGAAGTGTCATTGGTGTTTCCCTCTAATTTTGTTGGCTGCGAGTTGCTTGTTGGCTGAACTGTTGGTGATGCATTTCACTTTGTTTTTCAACTTGTTCATGTTGAGTTTTGGCCAAATCTTGTTCCAAACACTTGTTAAGACTCTTGTGGGTTGAACTTGAGTGAAAACCATGAGTTTTGGAAGGTGAAAACTTCATATTCCACTTGTTTCTTTTTAAAAATTCTAGTAGCCTTGCTATTTTTAGCGTTAAAGTCCTTTCATTTGATGGTCTTTTGGATTCAATCTTGTTCATATCAGTTGCTAAAACCTTGAGTTACAATGGTCTGTTGAATTGGAGTGAATCTAATAGCTTAAAAAGGTGAACCACCTTGGTTTCTTCACTGTTTTGCTGCGGGAAATTTCCAGCAATAAATTCAAATGTGGAACTCTTTGGTTGCTCACGTTCTTGGATCCAAATGCTTTCCTTTCGCTCCAAAACCATACTTGAATCATTACCCTAATATGTACTTAGATTTTCCTTGATTTACACTTTCAAATTTGTCTTTGAACCTTAGTGATTTTGAGAGGCCAACTTGGATAGGTGTATGGCTCATTGTTGAGTCTCAAATGTGAATTTCATTCACCTAAGTTTTGGATGGTTGAACCATAATATTTTTATCTTGATTGCTCTTAGAGTTTGACGGTGAATACTAGAATAACCCGAAGATGAACATTTAATGTTGTTCTGCTTTGAATTGGTGAGTGTACCATTTTCATGACTTGTTGCTTAAGTGAGCTATTATGTGATTGAAATTTATGAATGTATGACTATGATTTTGGTTTACTCTGGGTTGGACGGGTGTGTACTTTATCACACTCGGTCCCACTTGATTGTTTGACTATTCTACTGTTTGCTTGAAATATGTTATTTGTGCTTGAATTGAAGGTCGTTTAGAACATACTATCCAACGACTACACTGTAAACTTGGGCCCAAACCCCATCGGTTAGTTAGTCGAATCAAGCCAACAAGGGCTTGGTCGAGATACATTGACAGGCCATGGGGAAACTATTATTTGAATTACTGAATACTGTTTATTCTGAAATTTTGGCATATTCGAGTATTACCTTCACTGTTTGGTGTTCGGACCCAGTAAGAGGAATGAATGATGGACAAGAATTGGTGTAAAGCGGTGATCTACGGACAATGTTTCTACTTCTCTAAACGTTGACGGAGTGTCAACGGGTTTGGATCAAACTGCTGCGATTGGGAATGTAGCTCCAGAGAGCTAATTGTATCCTTTTACCTGAATCACTCTGTGTTAGTTGTGGTGTTGTTCGTTTCTTGAATTGGTACTCATGTTTGATTACTTAATGACTGATCTATGTGATTTTGTTTTCTTGTTTTATTTCTGACTGCATGTGTATGTGGTACCTCATTGGGCGAAAGCTCATTCTAGTATCTTTGTTTTTCCTTACAGGGGGCGAAGACTTGGGCTGGTGATTTTGGGAAGAGTTGAGCTAGTTTTAAACCTTAGGTGTTTTGTTTAAACTCCTCTGTATTAGTAAACCTCATATATATTTGTATAAGATTGAATACTTTGACTTGTACTCTAAACTTGAATCACTAATGACTCCATTGTATATAGCATTGGGTTGTTGTGTTTTGAAGTTATGTTCTCCGTTTTTGTGCCTACTGGAAATTTTGGATTAATGAGTCCTGGCGAGAGTTGGGTAGGCAGTCCGCTAACCCTTGGGAAGGTGGGGTATGCCCTAAGGGAAGGTGGGGCTGTCACAGACTTACTCAAATTCCTTTTGGATTAGGAAACGAAAACAAGGTGTGGTTGGCAATTTTCCAAGAAATGGCTGCTTCCATTTTTTTTTGTTCCTGTTTTTGTTTTAAGAAGTGAGCTTGTTTCAAGAATCAAAGCTGCTTGTTCTTTTCATTTCTTTTCACTTCAATTCAAGATCAGCCAAGAAACACAAGATCAGTTACAAGAATTTTCAAGAAACAAATTAGGGTTTGTTCAAGATTTTCAAGAACTTCAAGATTCCCAAGAAACCCTAGAATGGATTCAAGAAATTCACAAATATCAAGAAACTTCAAGATAGTTCAGGAAATAGGTTTGGACAACAAAGAACAGCTTCAAAATAGCTACAAATCAAGGACAAAACAATGACCAGAATTTTTTTTTTGGATGAATAGCAACTATGGATGAACAGTAATGATGAATAGTATGTGAATAGTAGTGACGAATATTGATGTGAATAGTAACGATGAACTGTGATTTGAACAAAACGATAAAATAGTAACCAATTTTTTTTGTTTAGACTCAACTAGGGCACAAAAAAACTATGACTTAAACTCACGGATAAGAGAATTGCAGCAACAACAACTCAACAAAAAGCAAGAATCGAACCACAAACAAACAACAAATATGTGAAGTTTCAAACCCTAGAGAAAGTGGACAGACTTTTTTCTTTCTTTTTTTTAAATAGGAAATGATTAGTGTTAGGTAGAAAAACAAGGGGGAAAACATGAAAAGAAAAGAAAAAGAGATATTAACTTGGATCAAGAGTCGAAACTCTGATATCAATTGATACGAACCCAAATCTCCAAACTCCCACTCTTGAAGAATTGATTCAATCAAACAGTAAAATGATCTATTTTGACTAGTTTATGGAATAGACTAGATGGGAAAAAAATCTCAACCTGATAATCCTCTGAAGTTGCAAATCTATTGATACTATCACAACTTAACACCTTCAAAAAAATGTGAACCTTGGTATTGGTAGAAAGGTACCACAACCAATTGTAGTTGTTGATTGATAAGCCAAAACCTAGAGACAAAAGAGACACTCACTTTGTATCAAAGGTGTTCACAAAAGAACAAGAAAGAGAAAACTCTCAAATTTTATTCACCAAAATCTAATTCTCTAACCATTACAATTGATAATAGTGCCTGTTTATCGGCCACAAGTCCTAAACTAACCAAAATTGAATTGGACCAGGATTATTTCACTAAATTAGCCGAATTAAGTTGGATTTTGATTAGCATTTATTTTACCTATTTTTAGTTAGGTTTTAAGGCAAATTTTTGATGTGTTATAAATTAAAATGAAAGAATTGAGTTCCTTTATAAGGTACTTTTCATACAAGTAGTGTTTATTAACCAAAACATGCAAAAGTGTGGGTTAATGTGCAAATTTGTGTTGTTTTTGTAGGTTTTGGCAGCTTATGAATTAATTCAAATCAAGAGGAGTTTGACAGCTTTGACACACTTTGGTGTTTTCGCTATATCTTGAGTTACAAGTATCATATTGAGATGATTCTTAAGCCATTTTGAACCTAAGACATATCTATGTAATTTTTGTGAAGAATCAAAATCCAGTTCATTGATCTTGTGACGACCCCACCTCCCCCTAAGGCGTACCAAAGGGTTCGGCGGACCGCCTGCCCAGCTCTCGCCAGGACTCACTCACTAGTATCACGTGCATACATCCATAGATAATAAATAACATTGCAATTCACACTTATAATTTACATCAATGCACAATCAATATACAAAGCCTCTATATACCCAAACAGGTTCAAAGTGTATACAATCCAAGTACAATCATCCTAATCGAGTAAAAGCGCGAGTACAAGTCAAAAGTCAAAACAACTAGGCTACGCTAGTCTTTACACATCTCACGCCTCGCTCGTACCCCTGTAAGGAAAACAAAACTAACGGAGTGAGCCAAAACTCAGTGAAGTTCCAAATATCAAATTGGACATCAAATAAAGTAATAACAGTGTGATAGTGAAATAGCGAGCAAACAAGTCGAATCAGAGAAATAGCACTTCAGATAATCAACAAATATCTGGTTCACATTCACATGTAAGGATACAGTAGCTCATCTCTCGGCTCCATCCCAGCTTGATCAATTGGTAGTTGACACTCCGTCAACTTTCAAGTAATGATCTAGTCCAGAAAAAGGTCTCCATTCCCCGATCAACCCCCTTACCGGGCCCGTACGCCACACAAAACACGGGTGGTAATACTCGAGTATACCACTCGAGCCGAGGAGATAACACTCCACTTGACATCACTAATTACCCAGGGTTTGTTATCTAATCGACTAGTCCCTTGCCGGCTCGACTCGATTAACTAGCCACAGGGTTTCTGGAATTCCATGCAAGATATAATTCACACGCATGTAGACCAAGACAATTGAAATCGATAAGCAAGAACAAGTCTTATTAGGGCAAGTGCGATAAAGTACACCATTACCTTATCAAATCACTTATATATCATGTAATCACATTGGTCAAAGATAAATCCCAAATATTAAGTTCAATCAGATATTTGGAAGCACTCACCAAAAGTAGTGCCTCTAGTGATCGCGTCTGGGTTGTACTCCGGGTTTGGAGTCCAAATCTGCGATAAAACTTGACTTAAGAACTTTGAAAATCGACTAAGGTTCGAAACTTAGACGTTTCGTTCAATAAGAATCAAGAAATTGAAATTCACTTGGAGAATAGTCGTGAAACACCTGCTCGCTTTTCAAACTAAAAAATTTTGTAACATGTATACTTGGAAATAACTTTTGAGTCGAAAGTGCAAGGAAAACAGGTTTATAGTGATTATTACTATTTTTCCTAAGGGTACAAGTTCGGCTAGGTTCTAACGTATAACCCTCGATAACAAAGTAGCAAATGTCCTAGATGGTTCAAGTGATATTCCTTTACCAACTTTACCCAAGTCACAAGTATATTTCCCTAGTCCTCAAGCGTAAATTTGGGCAGCATGCCCTTTGTATTTACCTAATTTTCCAGCCATTTACGGCTTCATTATTTTCCCTCAACCAATCCCAAGGTCATACACAATATAAATTCATCACAATAGCCGTTCAATAGGCTCAAGGTAATACGGGTACAAAAATCAAGCTAACGACATGTGCGGAAATGAAGTTTAACAAAAGACAGATTTGACGTGTTTTTACGTAATGGACACAACCGAGGCTACGCTTATTGGATTGAGGTACAACTTATACCGTTTCGAAGCTAAGGCAGAGAGCTACAACTTTAGTGAAGACCACCTAGTCTAATTTCTAGTGTAACCCAGTCAAATTCCCAATTCACAGAACCAAATTCCTACTAATAGACCAGTTAACCGCACTACCTTTAAATGCCCATATCTCAAGCTACCAAAGTCCTTTTAAGGTGTTCTTAGAGGCGTTGAAAAGCTAAGACAAAGTACTAAAACTTTCATGTTTTGGAAAATGGCTAAATCAGCATGGATCATGGTGAATAGACACGGTCAATTGGATGAACTGTCTAAAACTGATCACTGGATGCATCCTAGGGCAGTTAGGGTATTTTGGTCTTTTCACAGGATACGTTGCTCCGATTGGGCTGAAATTTTGTACGAAACTATAAAACATCATTCTATACAACTTTGATGTTTTATACCAAGCCTAATTCAGCCTCTAACATCACGAACTGGAACCGGACAGAACTGAGCTACAGTTTTCCAGAAATCTGAAATTTTACGGTTTCAGAGGAAACTTTCTTCATTTCTTACTTCAATCACTACCACAACCTCTTATATAAGCTTAGATACAACATATACTATCCATACAGCAAGTATAGGCAGAAAATCATTCAAACCCTAACTCATGTAACTCAAGAACATACACTATATCCATCCAAATCATTATAATAGCTATCATCCACCACAAATTTAAGGTGCTATGCCAAGTTAAGCAAGATTAAGAGTAAGAAATGGTAAATTAGCATTATTACCTTACTAAAGTTACTTCCAAGGGCAGCCCTAGCTTTTCCTTCCAAACTTTCACCAACATACCACTAGCTAAAGACTCAAAAAAGTTTTAATCGGATTAGTTTCTTGTTTCCTCACTTAAGTGACTCAAACTCAAGATGGATTGGTGTATCTCTCCCTTGGTTTTTCTCTCCTTCTCTTTCGGCCAAAGAAAGCAGAAAATGATGAAGAAAGGAAGCTAAATGGTGATAAGAAGGCAAGACAATTTGGTCTTGGTCAAGGCCCTAGATGGCCAACAAGTGGCATCACCAATTTCCACTCATTTTTTTTTTCTTTTCCTTGCAAATTTGGTCAACATTTTCGGCCAAAGCTAGCTGAGAATGAGGGGATATTTTGCACAAATATTAATGAGCTTATATGGTAAAAAAGTGGTGATCAAGTGGTGTGTTCAATCGATAGTGCACGGTACACGTCGGTTATCACCGTTTTTCCTTAAATCACACGTACTAGGGTTTTTATTTCCTATTCACTAACTTTTTATCATTGCTTCTAATCACATATTATTTCTCACCTAAAAGTCACTCTTAAGCACCAAATTTGATCCTTACTCCGTACCGGATAATTACACTACGGATACACGAAAAATCCTATTTCACTTCGAATTGAAAACGGAAAGGAAAACCCTAATTTCCTATGATCATTGGCACTTTTCTAGGGTGATTAAGTAGTAGGATAGTATAGAATAATAATTGCCAAATAATTTTCAAACAAAAGGAAATTTTCAAGAAATATATAAGGAATTTACAAGTCCTCACAGATCTTCAATGTCAAAAAACCAAAATATAGTCAGGAAAAATTTCAATCGAAAGTTAAAATAGAGCATTGACTAGTCAGGGGTATCTTTAGGCCTGTCAACGGGTCGAGTTCGGGCCAAAATTAATAAATCTGGACCTGGACCCGTTATACTAAATTAGTTTCGGACCCGACCCAAATACCCGACGAGTCTCCTAATATTTCTACCAGACCCGCACCCGACGGGTCCCAGATCCGGATCGGGCCTACCCAGAAAAAAGACCCGAGAAAACCTGTTTTTGCTGATATTCACATTGTTGTTTAACTTCTATTCCATACCGGTGGCCAAGAAATAGTTTCCATTTTGAGATAAATAGCTTCACTGGCAAATCAAATGTTGTTTTCCTCTATCTTTACTTAGTCATCAAGCTTATCCATGTTCTAAAGCATTTGGCAGTTGGTACCAAACCAAACAGAACAAATAAAGGAGTTTTGTCTCGTGGGGTCTCTCAATCCAATACCAGACAAAGAGCAAAATAGCTGCCTGAGAGGACTCATCATGTATGATAAAAACATGTGAATGTGAGTGCTATGTTGTGCTGTTGCTGTTGTCTGTACAACACATGGATTCTCATTTTGGTTACAAATTATGCAAAAGCTCCAATTTTTTCAGCTTGCCAACAGTGAAATTTTCCCTCAACAGCTGGAAGAGTTGGGCTTCTTTGGAGCTACAACCGTCAGGCGTCAGAGATGGAGAGAGCTCGCCGGCGTCAAAGATGAAGAGAGCAAAAGAGAAGAGAGTGAGATTGGACCGGGTTGGGCGTCTTTGGAGCTGGCCAGACTCAACGGAGATGGAGATGGAGAGATGGAGCTAGAGAATGGAGATGGAAGAGCGGACTGGTTAGTGGTCACTGGCAGAGGCGGAGGCGGGAGGCAGAGCAAAAGAGAAAAGAGAGTGAGGGGGAAAAGGGATGTGCGGCGGTGAGTAGGGTTCCTGAAAGTAGTATTGATAATTTGATATGAATAATTGATATAGATAGGTATATATTTTTTTAATTATTAATTAATAAAAACGGGTTCGGGTCGCATACGGGTCAGAATGGTATATTCCGTATCCGACCCGTAAATTTATTAGATAAAATAGGTCCGGGTCCGGGTCCAGACCCAGACCGTTGACAGCCCTAGGTATCTTGATCATTTCTCAGTTCACAGAGATCCAAATGAGATTATGCTTTGAAAAGTTAAATCAAAGAGCTATCATTTTATGTTTTGTACAAGAGCTAATTCGATTTTCATCATCAAGAAAATAGCAGTTGAATTTGGTGTAAAAATAGAGCAAAGTTGAATTTTGAATAAGTGCAAAACTATATCACATGAAGAACCGTGAGATAGATCCGCGAGGTATACCTGAGAAGCAACTGCAAGCTGATTCTACAACTTGCATTTGTTCACACTAATGTGGACTAATTTTCTGATAGAATCCGAATGGATCCAGCTAAACTTGAATTGAAAAAGTGAAAAACAACTTTGTGACCACATTATGAGCACATTTGCTCATCCAAAAATATTTATAAATACCCCTTATATCTCATTGATTTGAACTTCTTGTATCATACTGTAACATCTTCTAGAAAGAAGTATAGTAGAGGTAGAAGTGGTTTTAACTCTAATTTCATATTGTGAGTTTCAAAATTAGTTTAAGAATTTTGAGAGGAAGGTGAAAACACTCTTGTACCAAACTTATTTGAGAGATCAACTTGTGAAGGAACTCAAAAATTTAACCTTCAAGATATTGAATAAGAATTCTTGTTTCTAAAATTTGTCACTTATTCTTATTTGTCATGCTTTGTTTCATGTTTATATGATCTTAGTATGATGTCTAACTAAATATTTTTCACACCCTAGGATGAAGATTAACCTATTGGAGTTTAATTTAAAGTAGTTAGGGAATGATTATACTTTTTCATGATTTTTTAGTTTAAGAACTTGTGCTTATACTTTATAGTTGTTTGGCCATCAACTATGAATGATTTGATAATTGTTGGGCAATGAAAGTTGCCTTCAAATGGATCTAAACTCTTAAACATTAGCCTTATTCTCACAAAAGTAGTGAATAATGGTTAGTTAGATTCATATAATAATTTCATTGAACTTATTTAACTTGTTTCTTACCTTTTCTCTATGAACATAGGTGAAGGATGATTCAAGAAGTTAAAAAATTGGTGAAAACAATTTCTAGAGTAATTAGCCAAGGAGGTTTCTCTTAAAGAATGTCCATTGGCAAAAGTAAGGACATACATTTGGAAATTATTCCTTGATAATTCATGGAAGTATAAGTATAATCACCTTAACTAACTTCTAATCTTGACATAACAAAGGATTCTAATCCCTAGGATCCTCTCACTTAATCTTTAAACAATTCTAATCTAATTTGTCTTTACTTTTATTTACTTTCTTGCAACATACTGCCTATATGATTGGTTTTACCACCTAATTGTAAATTTTATGTTTATTGCTTATGTCTTATGGTCGATTGTACCACCTAAACTAACATTTTTCATGGCGGATTTTACGGCCTAATTAACTTTTTTTTTGTTTTTACTTTCTTAACTTTGATTGTCTATATAATAAATCAAGTAATTAAACTCAATTGATTCCTACATTCTAAATCCCTGTGGATGACACCGATTTTCTGGATATTTAATAAACAAATCGTGCACTTGCAGAAATAGGGTAATAAGGATTTAAAATTTATAGTGAGTGAAAAGACCCTATGTGAGGAGTCGAAAATTATTTTGTTTATCTCAGTCCGTAGCTTTTGATGATTACAAAACAAATGGATGTTACTAATGTTCTCTCAATAGACCCTTTTAGAAATGGAGCAAAACAGGTTCAAAGATTAAGCACAAAGGATGCTGAAGCTGCTGTCGGACGCATAAGAAGACTGGATCGGACGCCCGACAACCTTTGCGTAACTTCGGACGCATGAAGAACTTCACCCTCGGACGTCCGAAAATATTGAGTCATTCTCTCTAAACTCACTGACCTCGATCGGACGCACATCATCAGAGCACCGGACATCCGACAAGCATTGCGACACTTCGGACGCAAAGCCTTGGAGGCACCGGACGTCCGAAAAGAATTGAAAAAGAATTCTCAGTTTCATCTCCTACCTTCAGACGCATATATTGAAGGTACCGGATGTCCGAAATAATTCAAGAAAATTTCTTGAGCTCACTGCCTACGTTCGGACGCAAGAAGTTGGTCTACCAGACGTCTGACACTACCAACGGCTAGTTGACTCTTCAACTGCCTTCTATCCGTTGGAAGCATTAATTGAGAAATTTTTTGGCCCCATATAAATAGAACAAAGTCAACCACTTCAAAAAAACTTTGCACATTGAGATTACATGAGATCTAGAGTGATTTTAGTATGAAAATACTCTTCAAAAAAGATTTGTACTCTTAGTTGTGCAATTTTTTATAAGCCTTTCTAGTGTGATTCAATTATTTCAATAGTGTAGTTTTGTAAGGGTTATCCGAGTGATAGTGTGACAGCCCCACCTCACCCTAAGGCGAACCAAAGGGTTCGGCGGACCGCCTGCCCAGCTCTCGCCAGGTCTACGGAATCAAATCACTTAAAACCCTACAACCGCGCACAGAAACCCAAAGAAAACAAACAATTGGAGACCACCGAGCCAAAATAAAACTTACCAAACCATACGGATACCAGAAGTGTTCACCAAGCCAAGTAAAAGTACCATCTCAACAAGTACACTTAATTTACATGGCTAATCTCTTTAAGATATACAAATGCTGAAAGGTTTAAAAGTTTAACAAGCATTACAAGTCGGAATATTCACGAGGGATCAAAGTACAATTAGGGTTTCAATTACAGAGGTGCTATACAAAAGAATAACTAGAGCTCACTCTACTTCTTTCTTCAAAATCATGGTTCAAAAGTATTGTTCCCTGTAAGGAAAATAAAAGGTAATGGGAAGGGGGTGAGTTTACGCTCAATAAGGTACCAAAAGAATAGTAGTTTAAAACATGGTATTTCATATTCAATTAGTCACATATGCATATCAAATAAGGAAATGAACAAACATTTTAAATAGAAAGGATACGGGTGGCTCTCAGGAGGCAAATTTCCCCATTTGCAGTACTTGATCCCAACTCGTTGACTCTCCGTCAACGCTCGAAGAAACAAACATGACCGTAGACCCCGCTTACGCCAAATCCCGTTCACCAAGCATACCCCTTACCGGGCCCGAACGCCAAACAGGAAACAGAAATGGTAATACTCAAGTATACCAGAATCAAGAGTCTCAATACCCAAAGATTCCAAGAAACAGACTACCGTGGTTCGTTATCTAATCGACCTGGCCCTTGCCAGTTCGACTCGAGTAACTAGCCACAGGTGTTGAGCTCAGAGGTCGCAGACTTATACAGAGAACAGATACAGATAACAGATACAGAGAGCAAATACAGACTTATACAGTATGCAGGAAAGAAATAAAATAGACGAGAGAAATGAGAGTGATAAAGTACACCCTCATTTCATACAGAGTATACAGAAGTCACGGATAGCAAAATAAGCAACAAATTAGGGAAGTGGTACACTCACCAGTTCAAGTACAGATACTTCAAAAGTTTTCACCCAAAGTGACTTAATCGCCAAGAAACCCTAAAAAAAACCAAAGTAAAACAATTGAAGTTTCTACATCCAAAACGGAGTAAAACAGAATGCACAAGTGAGGCTCGACTACTAGTCGTATGCCCATGCAAATGAACCATTAATGCAAAGCAAAGAGATGGATTTGGAGTGAAAAGGTAACGGTTGGTTCTAAAGGCAGGAACAACCTCAAAACCCTACCTACAATGCTTTACTAACTCCAAATTTAAAGTAGAAAATGAAAGTAAGATCAAGGTTAAGATAACAGAATTTTCCAGTTTTACGCAACACTATAAGAAAAATCATATCTCAAGTTTCTTAAGTCCAAAATTGATAAAATTTATACCTTGGAAAATACATTCAAAGGGCTACAACTTCCCAGAAGACACCATTGTAAGATTCAGAACACAAGTCAGTCAAATTCGAACCTCAAATTGTTGTTTTATCCAGTAAAAGACAGAACGGTTACAATATTTCAGTCAACTTTGAAAAATCACCATAAATCGTACCGACAGAACCAGGATCTGAAATTTTTACGGTTTGTAGTTATATGAATCTAGTTTCAAACGCAATAAACGGAACTCAATTCCGACATTTCTACATCAAGTTATAACAGATTTTCCGAGACTACTCAGGAGTTCTTGCGGAAATTTTGACAGCACCTCCCTTTGTTTTTCTTTACTTTTCCATCCAAACATTAACACCAATCACTTCTCAATTTCAACCACAAGTATACCCACAAATCACAAGCTATCAAACACCCTTAATATACAACCAATTTGTAGATCCAAAAGTAACTCTAATCATGTCCAAATTAGAAACCCTAAACCTGAAATTTATGCATCAAAGCTGAAATTTCTTTAAGCAAAGTGAAATAACACATAAACACTAGATTTTGCACATGTCAAAGCTAGGAAATCCTATCTAACCTTCAAGCTTCATATTTGGACAGAAAATTCATGATAAAATTGAAAATTTCCATAATATCACTTCTAACCATGAAATTTTGCATAAAACTACCAAAGTTGCCTCCATAAGACACTAATTTGCAATTATCTGAAATAGAGAATGATTCTTAGTATAAATACCTTAAACCTTAGGCAAAGAGGCTATCCACACCTTTCTCTTCCCAAATCATTCCATAGGAACCCTCAAGCTTCCTTAGAGAACAATTTCTATGGAGTATTTTGCAAGACCATCGGTGAAATCTCAAAGTTTAGGCAAGAAATTGAAGTGGAAGATGAAGCTATCTTTCTCTCTTTTGCTCTCCAAATTTTCGGCCAAGAGAGGGCAAGAATGAAGAAGGTTTGGGTCAATTTTGATTTTGGTAAAGTTAAATAAGAGTTGGTCAAGTCCAACTTCCAATGGATTCGCGACACGTGGCACCTTAGATGTCTCAAGCTTATCTTCTTTCTCTCAAAGGTTAATATATCTAGCTAACCTCTAATAATCTCCTAACACCTTGTAAAATAATATCCCTTAACACAACTTCAACTAGGGGTCAAAATTTTATCGCACTAACCGCACTAGCGGGTCCCACGTCCAAGATACACTACTAATGTCACATAAACTAACTTACACTAGAAAAATTATTTTAAAACTATACTTACTTATAAAATCTCTGGAAAAAATTCATTTAATAGGTATAATGAAGAAAATGCATGTGAAAGAATAATATAAAATACGAAAAATTTACGGGTCCTCACAGATAGTAAAACTTTCTTACTTAACCAAGTGTGGCTTGGAGTAAGGAGGAAGTGATCCTTCCTTTATACATAAAAGATTAGTTGTAAGTTGATCAACTTGAAGAAACTTGCTCTATAAAATGATATTCAAACTCAAGAGGAGTTCGGTACTTAGTTTGATACTCTATCTCTTTTACTTACTGTCTTGATATATAAACTGCTCATCTCTTTTACTCAGAAGTACTTGTGCTTTCTCATCAATTGCTTCATTGTGTGGTCTTTTAGAAAAAGAGGGTAAGCACAAAAAAAGTGACTCACAACTTGGCCAGTTTTTAAACTACCTAATCCACCCCCCCTCTTAGGTTGTTTTCGATCATTACAATTGGTATCAGAGCTTGGTCTCCTAGAGTTAAGCTCAATCGGCTTTGGAGTAAAAATGACAACCAACAATGGCATTTTTTTGAAGGACAATCCATTACTACACCCCGAATGTTTAATGGATCAAATTATGTGAGTTCGAAGGAAATGATGATTATTTTCTTACAATCTATTGATATCGAGTTATAGTTTATTGTCGATGAAGGTCCATATGATACCTCTATTGTTGATGAAGTCGCTCATAGACCAAGACCAAAAACTAGAAATGAGTTGACTGGTGATGATAGAACCCACCTCACTTTGAATGCCAAGACTATAAATGTGTTATACAGTGCTCTAGATTCAAATGAGTCTATTAGAGTCAAAAGCTGTAGATCTGTAAAAGAGATTTGGATAAATTTAGAGAAATCTATGAAGGGAATGAGAATGTGAGAGACAAAAGAATTCTATTCTGATCACTAAGTATGAATTTTTTAAGATGAAAACTCATGAAAACATTGATAAGATGTATTGCAGATTCAATGATCTCATTAAGGACTTAGAAGTGCTGGAAAAGGAATATTCTCTATGCGAGAAAAATAGAAAAATTCTGAATGCTTTATCCAAGGATTGGGAGAGTAAAGTGACTGCCATTGAAGAAACTAGAGATCTAAATTTCATGCCTATTAAATCATTTATTAATTCTCTAACTTCTTATGAGCTGAAACTCAAGTCCAAGGTGCAGGAAGAAGAAGATGCAAAGATAAGGAAGAATATTGCTCTAAAAGCCTCGCAAGATGAAGATGACTCAGCTTCCTTGGATGGAGATGATGTGGAAGTTGATGACAGTGATATTGCACTCATCACAAGAAGGTTCAAGAGAATTCTCAACAAGAGAAGATTCAGAAAAGGAGGACCTAGCAATTCATTCCAAAATCAGTTCAACAACTCAAGAAACAAAGGGAAGCAAGAGTTCAATAAAAAGCAAACTGACAAATGCTTCGAGTGCGGCCAACCTGGACACTATGCGAGCAAGTGTCCAATGAAAAAAAGAAAGAAGGAAAAATTGAACGAAAACCAAAGCTTAATAACTTCCAGATCACTTAGAATGACTGCAACTCAGAAGGTGAAGTCGAAAAAGAAGAGAAATCTGGCCAAATGGCTTTCATGACCATTGGTGATGAGAGGTAACTGCTTGTAACTCTCAAACTAATAGTGATGATGAATCTGATGATGATGTTAATTTTTTTATGAAAAGAATGCATAATAGTTTGAAAGAATCCTATGTTAAAAACAAGGAACTAAAACAAAAGATCAATTTTCTGATTCAAGACAATGCAAACCTTTTTCGACAAAACAAGCATCTAAAAAATGAAAATGAAAATCTGAAAAGGATTGAAAATAATTTACATGCTGAACTCGATAGAAAAACAAACTTCTATGACATGCTCAAAAATGAACAAGGGAGTTTGAAAAGAAGAATGGATGATCTTAATCAGTTGCTTCAACATAAGAAACAAAACTGCTTTCAAAGGAATGATACAAAATCTCATTTTGACATTCATGAGAAAAGGTTGAATTCTAGTGCAAACGAATTTACCATTTATAAGAGAAGGCAAATCAGATTTGTTAAACCAGTCCATGTGAGTAACTCACTGACCATGTGCAGCTTTTGTTGTCAAATTGGTCACATGAAGAGTAATTGTTATGTGAGGAAGAATATGAGAAATGATATGAAATGCATGTAGATAGTTAGGCATAATGCTAATTCTCAAGGACCTAAAAAGTAAAATGTACCAAATATTATCTTGTGAATTTTTGTGTAAGTAAACTTGGTGAATATTATCAAGGAATCAAAATGGTTCATAGATAGTGAATGCTCAAGACATATGACTGGTAATCCATCACAATTCATCAAGTTCAAGCCAAAAGCAAGTGGAAAAGTAACTTTTGGAGACGATAACAAAGCCAAAACTATTGGAATTGGTGATGTTAGTAAGAATGGTCAAACCTTTGTTCACAATATTCTTTTAGTTGACAATCTGAGTTATAACTTGTTAAGTATTAGTCAACTATGTGATAGAAATCTGTTTGTGTTAATTAAAAAACATGAATGTCTTGTTCTTGACTCAAAGTTCAACACTATCTTCAAAGGAAAAAGAGTTAATGACATTTATGTAGTTATTCTGGAAAATGTCGATTCTTCTAGTCTTAAATGTATTAAAGCTACAAATGAAGACCCTTGGTTGTGGCATAGAAGGGTTTGTCATTTCAACATGGATTTGTTAAAAGAGATTTCCAAAAAGGAACTTGTTAGAGGGTTGCCAAAAATCAAATTTGAAAAGGATAAAATCTGTGATGCTTGTTAATTTGGAAAACAAGTCAAAGTTTCTTTTAAATCCAAGAAATGTGATTCTACCACAAAACCTTTGGAACTTTTACATCTTAATTTATTTGGTCCTACACAAACTACTAGTTTAGGTGGTAGAAGATATTGTCTTGTTGTTGTTGATGATTATTCTAGGTGATGTTTCTTGCACACAAAGATGATACTTTCAAAAACTTTGTTTCATTATTTGCAAAGGTTCAAAATCTGATTGGGCTGGAAATCATCAAAATCAGAAGTGGCAATGGCTCAGAATTTCATTTTTTTTGGCTTTTCAAAATTTGTGATAACAATGGAATTACACATAAATTTCAATTGCAAGAGTTTTCCAACAAAATGGGGTTGTTGAAAGAAAAAATAGAACATTTCAAGAGGCTGTTAGAACCATGTTAAGTGAGTGCAATTTGCCAAAATATTTTTGGGTTGAAACCATAAATACAGCTTGCTATACTATGAATAGAATTCTATTAAGACCAATCTTGAACAAAACCTCTTACGAGTTGATGTTTGATAAAATGCTTGTTGTTGAATACTTCAAAGTTTTTGGTTGTAAATGTTTTATTTTAAACATCAAGGAATATCTTGGTAAGTTTGATTAAAAATCCGATGAAGGAAATTTCTTGGAGTATTGTGAGAATAAGAGAGGTTTTAGAGTTTACAATCGAAGGACTCTGGTTATAGAGGAAACTATACATATTACTTTTGATGAATTTAATGGTGATATTTTCAAAAGTTGTGGTGAAAATGATGATGTAGGTGTTCAAGAAGAACTAAAAAAACTCACAATCAATAACCAAGATACTGCTTCACCAGAAAATGACTCAAAGGAAGATGATTCTCAAGACAGTCCAACACTAGAAGACAATGACATAGATATTAGTACACCTAACGATCTTCCAAGAGCTTGAAAATTTGTTCAAAACCATCCTAAGGAGCTCATCATTGGTGATCCATCCGAGAAGGTCCGAACTCGTTCCTCCTCTAAACAATTGATGGATAATTTTGCATTAGTCTCACATTTTGAACCCAAAAATGTTGTTGATGTCTTGAAAGATGAGAACTGGATTTTAGCTATGAAAAAGGAGCTAAATCAATTTGAAAGGAACAAGTTTGGACATTAGTTAAAAGACCACAAGATCATCCTATCTGTGACGCCCCGAAAAAAAATGAGTTTGAGAACCCGGAAATTTTCTAATTTTCTAGGGTTTATTTTTTTAAACGCCCGCATTTTCTACATTTTCTTGATTAGAAAAATTCCCCAGATAAAGTTATGAGCAAAGATAGTTTTAAAATGATTTTTCTAGTATCGGTTAGTTTTTGAGAAATTAAAAGCGTATTTTGGACGTGGGACCCGCAAGTGCGGTAAATGCATTATATTTTTGACAACTTGTTGGAATTTTGTATTAAGTGATATTATTTTACAATGTGTTAAGATATTTGTATTGGAGAGACAAAAAGATAAGATTAAAACCCTAAAGGACCATTTGTCACAAAACCATTGGACCTTGACTTTTGACCAAGACTTTTCTAACTTTACTAAAACCAATTTGGACCCAATTTCTCTCCATTTTAGCTTGTCTTGGACGAAATTTTGAGAGAAAAAGAGAGAGAAAATCCATCATCTTGCACTTCAATTTATTGTCCAAATCTTGAGTTCCAACCGATTAAATTGCAAATCACTCCATAAAACTTGCTAGCTAAGGAAGATTGAAGCTCTTGGTGGAGTTGTTTTGGAAGAAAAATCCCTAAGTCATCACCTTTCTTGATATTTGAAGGTATCATGTCTAGCCATCCTTTCTTTGTTCTTGATTATGCTAAATTAGAGACTTGTGATGGCTAAAGAGATGGTTTCATGGATTATATTTTGAGTTGTGGTTGGATGGATGAACTTTAATTATTTTTGGGGATTTTTCAGTTTTAATATGAGTATGATTATGTGGTTATGTATGATGATTGGAAATGATGTTTAATGATTCTAGAAGGTGGAAAAAGTGGAAGATTGCAAGTAAATTCTGTTTTAAAAGAAATCTGGAAAATTGGGGTTCTTGGTTCTTCATTCTGTCCGAAATTTTAGGTCCTAGATAGAGGCCGAATTGGCCTTTGATTAAAACATAAAAGTTGTAGGGAATGACATTTTAAAGGTGCCTACAAAATTTCAGGTCAATCAGAGTAGCGTAGAGTGAGAAATGTCGAAATTACTATTGCTGTTCTGGTTTACCCGAAATTGGGATTTGCGACTGTAATTGGTTGTTTTGGCTGGAATTTCTTCCGAATTGGTTGTTGAGGTCTTCTGATGAAATGTATCCCTGTTTCTTAGCTTTTATCTGGTTTTGGAATTTCTGGATTTGGACTTGGAGAGCCTGAGTTATGATGTTTCCGCTGGAATGCGTTCTGTGAATCTATTTTTGTGATTCTGGTATAGTTTCTTGCATTTTTGACCTGGTTACACTCGAAACTGGGTTGAGTGACCTTCTGCAATATTGTACCCCTATCTCTTAGCTTCGAAACGGTGGATCTTTCACCTTCATCCGACAATCGTAGTACCTTTGGTGCCATTACCGCAAAATGACGTCAAAACTATTTTTCTGGTTTTGAGCTAAACTTTCATTTCCGGACTTTTCCCTAGCTTGACTTGTACTAGTACTACTTGGAGCTTGCTGAATGGCTATTGGATGAACTTGTTGTTGTGTGTGTACCTTTGGGACTGGCTGAGGATATAATGAAGCCATGATGGCTGGAAAAGTAAGCAAATTCAGGGGAAGTGCTGTCCGAACTTTGAAAGGACTTGATTGCATTGAGTTTGTGATCTAAGACTTGGATTTGAGCAAGGCAATGTTATATGATGGATGATTTCTGAGCCATTGAGGTGAGTGACCCTCAAACTATTTTTGAAGTTATTTATGAACCGTTTCCTGCATTATTTACTTTTGAGCTGTTTCCAAAGTTACTTTTGTACTGTTTTCTTGCATTATTTACCTTTAAACTGTTTCCAAAGTTACTTTTGAACTGTTTTCTTGCATATCATGCGTGCTTGCATGTGAGTGTTCCTTATTTGCTATATTTTCTTGACTTCATGACTTGTATTATTGATTGATAACGTGTTAAGTGCTTTGAATGATTTCCAAAACGAGCTTTCTAGGCGAGTGTGTACTTTATCGCACTCGACCTAAATAACTTTGCAATTTTCAAGGATTTAATTATTGAAATGCTAGTTGCGCATGAATGTAAGCCGTTTGGCTGAATTGACCACTGCCCTTTGTTACCGATCGACTCGAGCCAGAAGCGGACTCGGTCGGGCGATATGGTGACCCTGGGTGAATTTGGTATACTCGAGTATTACCTTGTAGTCCGGCTACGTCCGGATGGGTGGAGTTCGGCCAACGTCCGGAAAAAAAAAAGATGAACGAATAAAAAGATGAATGAGGGATTATTTATAAAAAATGAACGTATCCTTTTCATGAATGTTACTATCGCTTTCCATTGTACATGTTTCTTGAATTATTGATACTCCATATTTAATGTTTTGTAAATGCTGTAATTGTTTCTGGACTTATCATGTGATTTATGACATCATTGAAAAGAAATATTGTTAAACCGATTGGATTACTGATTTTCTGGTTACTTGCTGAGCTTCTAGCTCACCCCAAAAATATTTTATTCCCCTCCACAGGGCTCAAGGCGAAGGCAGGACTTGTTGTGCTTGTTCACGTGAATGGATGGCCTTTATATTGTACAATTTGGATTTGGAATCATTTTATGTATAGTTGGGAATTGTTTCCGCTGCAATTGTGACATGTAATTATTGGAGACTTGGATGTATATTTGTGGACCATGTGCTGTATCTTTGAGGTTTATTCTTGTAATTCATTTGAGGACTTTAGTGAACGACTGAGTCCCGGCGAGAGCCGGGCAGGCGGCCCGCCGAACCCTCTGGTTCGCCTTAGGGGGAGGTGGGGTCGTCACACTATCATTGGCACAAAATGGGTTTTTAGAAACAAAATGAATGATAAAAGTAAAGTAGTAAGGAATAAGGCCAAACTTGTAGCTAAGGGACATGCTCAAGAAAAAGAAATAGATTTTGATGAAACATTTACACCCGTAGCCAGGTTAGAATCAATTAATATATTTTTGGCCTTTGCATGTTTGAAGAATTTTAAATTATTTCAAATGGATGTTAAAAGTGCTTTCTTAAATAGCTTTATTGATCAAAAAGTATATGTTGATCAACCTCCTGATTTTGAAAATGAGATTTATCCTAATCATGTGTTTAAACTCTCAAAAACTTTGTATAGATTAAAACAGGCTCCAAGGGCATGGTATGAACGCTTAAGTGATTTTTTGATTGAAAATGGTTTTAAAAGAGGCACTCTTTTCACTAAACAAAGTTCATGTGATCTTTTAATTGTGCAAATATATGTGAATGATATTATATTTGGTGCTACTAATAAGAGCCTGTTCAAGGATTTTTTCACAATTATACAAAAAGAGTTTGAGATGAGCATGATGGGAGAATTAAATTTCTTCCTTGGACTCCAAGTGATTCAAACCCGAGAAGGAACGTTCATTAATCAAGCAAAATACACCAAGGAGCGGCTTAAAAGGTTTGGAATGGAAGAGTCAAAGCAAGTTGGAACACCTATGTGCACATCTACCAAGTTTGACAAGGATGAAAAAGGTACAAAAGTTGATGAAAAGAAATATAGAGATATGATTGGTAGATTACTTTACTTAACTGCTAGTAGACCTGATATCATGTTTGTTATATGTTTGTGTGCTCGTTTTCAGTCTTGTCCAAAGGAATCTCACTTGAATGCGGTAAAAAAAATTCTTAGATACCTAAAAGAAATCTTGAATTTTGGCCTATGGTATCCTAAGTGTCATGAATTTCCTTTATGTGGATTCTCGGATGCTAATTTTGGTGGTTGTAGGATAGATAGCAAGAGTACAATAGGTATATGTAACTTTCTTGAAAATTGTCTAGTATCTTGGTTTAGCAAGAAACAAAAATGATATTTCGTTGTCTACAACCGAAGCGGAATATATTGCCGCCGGAGCTTGTTGTGCTCAATTATTGTGGACGAAAAACACATTGAATGATTTTGGATTAATGTATGATTGTGTGCCTATGTATTGTGATAACACTAGTGTCATAAATTTGACAAAGAATTCCATTCAACATTCTAGAACAAAGCACATAGACATAAAGCATCATTTCATTCGTGATCTCATCCATAAGGGTGAAATTTGTGTTCAATATGTCTGTTCAAAAGATCAAATTGCTGATATTCTCATAAAAGCCTTACCACTAGATCAATTTGTGTCCTTGAGAACAAAATTGGGCATTTCAGAAAAAAATATTCTAAAAATTCTCTAGTCACTCTTTATCGCTCGTCCGATGTGTTAAAACGGACGTCCGACAGTGTTCTTGATCTGTTTTCCACAAAGTTCTAGTTCGGACGGTCGTGTCGGACGCTTCATTTCGTTCGCCCATCCGACACTCAAACACTGTGTCTTATAAGACAGTTCCTTTCTTCTTTCTGTTCATAATTCTTATCGTTGTCTTGGACGCAACTCTTCGTCTTCTCCCATTTTCAAAATTCAAATTCGTCTCTCTTCTGAACAAGTTTCAAGAAATTGATTTGTCCAACACCATCATATTTTTATTGCCCCTTCATTACCCCTCGTAACTCCTTCCAACTGCCAACTACTCCATAAATCCTAATTCTCATTGTTGACCTTGGTTGATCAGTCCTTGGTTTTGATGATTAACAAACCAAAATGTAGATTTGGGCTAATGTTTTTATGTGAGCAATTTGTTAGAACAGATTCTTGTGGCACAAAAGAAGAAGCAAAAACAGGGCACTCATGTGGGACGTCCGAAAGGAAGCTATCGGACGTCCGAAAGGATGAAAAACCACGCATCGGACGCACATCGATCGCATCGGACGTCCGAGAAATTTCGCAAAGATTTGATGACTCTCTGACGACGTTCGGACGCATGGTTCGGATGTCCGACAGGTGGTTTGGACGCAGGGTTCGGACGTTCGACAGGTGGTTCGGACGTCCGACAGGCCAACGGCTAGTTTTGACAGCATTTAATATTTGACCGTTGGAGAGCCTTTTGGAGCCATTTCTCACCTTCTATAAACACCCCAAAGCACAAGAAGACACAAGACTTTTGCCAACACAAAATACAAGCTTACAAGTGAGATTTTTGAGTAGAAAGATTCTTTGTTGGTTGTATAAGGGGTTGGGGAAGTTGGGTTGTGAGGTTGCTCAAGTGAAGGTTTCTCTCTAGGAGAAGTAAAACCTTGGTGAAGGTGAACCTATCACTTGAAGTGGTAAAACCTTGGTGAAGGTTGCCTCATTTGTATAAAATAGTTCTTATTTGGGTGAGTGATCTTTCAAGTGTAGGTTGTTGAGGGTTAACTAGAATAGTTGTAAAACTCCTTGGCTCAACCAAAGTGTGTTTGGGGTGAGGAAGGAGTGAGCCTTCACTTGTACATCTTGGTTAGTATCGCCATCTATTGAAGAGGCTATTGGATTGATATTTGGTTTGCATTTCTTATCTTTTCTCTTTAATTAAGTTTTCTTTATTGTGCTTAAATTTGATATATCTTTGTGCATCATTGTGAAATTGTTTGTACTCATTGGGTTGCACCAGGCCTTACACTCATCCAAAATCCTAACCTCTCAAAATTCACTCTCTGTGGACGATTCAAGTATCCATTGTAGTTCATACTGCACATTTAATCAATTTGATACTTATTTGCATTACGCTCTACAACAACAATATCATCTTGCATTGCATCATGGTAAAAACTAGAGGAGGGTCTGTCAGTGCCGGACGCACCACAAGGTTCAGGTTAAGGGATGAAGACATTGAAATTATTGAACCATCCACCACTAAATCTCCAAAGAGAGGAACAAAGAAACATGGTGGAAAAGGGAAAGGTTCGGCCCAAAAGAAACATTCAGAGGAGCGACAAACTACTAAGCAAACCGAGGAACAGCCCACTGCATTGCCTCCAGTCAATGATAGTGAAGAGGAACTGGAGCAGCCCATTAATGCTGATGCATCCATCACGAAATCGCCCAGAAAAGTGACGGAATCTCTTAGTAAAAAGGAAAAAATGTCCGCCAAAAGGAAAGGGACTGCTCAAACTAAGGAAAAGGAAACTGCTGATTCTTCTACTGAGCAAAATGCTGAAAAATCAGCAAGCCCCTGAGTCTTCCACCAGAAAGTCACCAAAAACAAGATCTGGTGGACAGATTGATGAACCTATTGCTCAACGTAGTGCAAAGACGAAACGAGTTGCCAGGGAGCAACCTGAGGCTCAAACTACAGAGGAACCTATCCCCTTACCCAAGTTCATTGATGATGATGCCAGGGAGAGATTCGAATGGATCTCGCAGAAAGGTTTCATCACTCAGAGGACTATCATCTCATACGAATTTGATAAGTTTGACGTTGAACCAGTTCTTAAGTTTTTTGAATTCAAAAAATGGATTCATCTTCTGACTATTCCAAACACATACTATCCTGACATGCTTCATCAATTCTTTGCCAACTTTGGGAAGGGTAGATCACACATTGATCTAGTTTCACGTGTCAATTCTGTTAACATAGAGTTGAATCCTGACATTGTCAACACTGTTCTGAAAATCAAAATTAAAGATGATTTTAAAGGAAAAATTACAAACTTCTTTTCATATGAAGAATTTCTTTCTGCATATCATCATTTTCATGTTGTTAAATTGATGACTTATTTTCAAATTCATTTTAATACTCCTGCTGAGGCAAGATTGGAGGATCTCAGTCCTCAAAACTTGATCATCTTTTCCATAATTTCGAATCTGTTGGTCCCTACTGATGGTCATAGGACTGATGCCAACAAAATGAAGTTTTACCTGTTCTATTACTTTCTTGAAAAAATCAGAATTGATTTTGGCTTTGTTATGTGCAAATTCTTGCTCAAAATCAGCACTGATAGCCGTAGGAAACTTTCCTATGAAAAATTTCTGACTCCTATCTTTGCTCATCATGAAATTTCCTTTGCTGGAAAATCACCAAAAGAAAGTGCATCAACAGTTTTCTCCAAGACTTATTTTGAAAGAAAAAATCTGAAATTTTTTTAGAGTCATTGGTGTTACAAGGAAACTGTTTCGGAGTCTAGGAGAAAGAATTTTTATAAAACTCCTGTTACCCCTAGGACTCCTCGAGATCAGTCCATGTTTGTCTCACCCTTTACTGTCCATTCTAGAAAGTCAGCCATTAAGTTCTCTTCATCCAACTCTGAGGTCATTTCTTTGTTTGAGAATTTCAAACAACACATCCTACTCCTTGAAGATGGTCTGATAATGACCATGTCATTCGAACAACAAGCCACCTTCATTGACAAAAGGAATCTACTTGTGTCTCCCATTACTCAAGATAATGAGAATGCACACCAAAAGAAATCTAGAACTGAGCCAACTACTGAAACTACTCCAGAATACCGTGCCTCCAGTTCTCAGCCACAGGACAAGGGAAAGGCTACAACAACTGAAGAAGAAACTGAAGAGGATGATGATGAGGACACTGAAGAGGATGATGATGAGGACACTGAAGAGGAAGAAGTGGATCCTGCTCAGTTTCGCCTAGCAAGAAGGAGGACTGGATCGTCCAAGATTACCATTTAGGCACTTCTAGGCAAATGTACTTCATGACTAAGATGGTAGTTTATAATAGGCTTTTGGCATCTCTTGCATTTTAAACATTTAGCGTGTTCTGTATTAAGAATTCTATTTCCCTTCCTCTGCTGGTCTGTAAAACTATTTGGTTATCTTTTATGTTTCGAATGAATGTTGCTTTTGTGGATTATCCCTGATTTGTGGATGAATGTTGCTTAATTCAGTCTGACCTCTAATTTCTGATATTGACTGGATGAATGATTGATGTTGACAAGTGCCAATATTGATGATGTTGTGTTTTGGCTTCTGGTTTTGCTGATAAGTGTGATAGTATTTCTGATAATTGTTGATAGTTTTGGCTTCTAATATTGCTGGAAATATTAATGATGTGTATCGGATACTGGATTCTGGTTGATTCAATGATGACAAAAAGGGAGAGAAATGGATATGTAATCTATATGTGAGGGGGAGTCATTCTAAGGGGAAGTGTCCACTCAGGGGGAGTGTCCAGTAATCTATATGTGAGAGGACATTATTAGTATTCACTCCTTGGATGCATCAAGTACGGGGGAGTTGTGCCCCAATTATTTTCCTCGATCCATTGATTTGTCATCATAAAAAAAGGAGAGATTGTTTATCTCAATCCGTAGCTTTTGATGATTACAAAACAAATGGATGTTACTAATATTCTCTCAATAGACCCTTTCAGAAATGGAGCAAAATAGGTTCAAAGATTAAACACAAAGGATGCTGAAGCTGCTGTCGGAAGCACAAGAAGACTGGATCGGACGTCCGACAACCTTTGCGCAACTTCAGACGCATGAAAAACTTCACCCTCGGACGTCCGAAGATATTGAGTCATTCCCTCTAAACTCACTAACCTCGATCGGATGCACATCATCAGAGCACCGGACGTCTGACAAGCGTTGCGACACTTCGGACGCAAAGGCTTGGAGGCACCGGACGTCCGAAAAGAATTGAAAAAGAATTCTCAGTTTCACCTCCTACCTTCGGACGCATACATTGAAGGTACCGGATGTCCGAAATAATTCAAGAAAATTTCTTGAGCTCACTGCCTACGTTCGGACCCAAGAAGTTGGTCTACCAGACGTCCGACACTACCAACGGCTAGTTGACTCTTCAACTGCCTTCTATCCGTTGGAAGCATTAATTGAGGAACTTTTTGGTCCCATATAAATAGAACAAAGTCAACCACTTCAAAAAAAAAACTTTGTACATTGAGACTACATGAGATCTAGAGTGATTTTAGTGTGAAAATATTCTTCAAAGAAGATTTATACTCTTAGTTGTGCAATTTTCGATAAGTCTTTCTAGTGTGATTCAATTACTTTAATAATGTAGTTTTGTGAGAATTACCCAAATGATAGTAAAACTTCCTTACTTGACCAAGTGTGGCTTGGGATAAGGAGGAAGTGATCCTTCCTTTGTACACAAAAGATTGGTTATAAGTTGATCAACTTGAAAAAATTTGCTCTATAAAGTGATATTCAAACTCAAGAGAAGTTTGCGACTTGGTTTGATACTCTACCTCTTTTACTTACTGTCTTGATATATAAATTGTTCATCTCTTCTATTCACAAGCACTTGTGCTTTCTCATCAATTGTTCCATTGTGTGGTCTTTTAGAAAAAGAGGGCAAGCACTCAAAAAGTGACTCACAACTTGGTCAGTTTTTAAACTACCTAATTCACCCCCCTCTTAGCTTGTCTTCGATCCTTACATATTTTATATTTTCTCTTATTTTTGATTAAGTTAATCTGTATTTTCTTTTATACCATATTTTATAATCTAATTTTTATTGTTTTGAGGGGTAGCTATTAATGATAATAATAGTTTGTATGGTGCTATTTTAGATTTTCTTTTTCCAGTTTAATACTGCTATTTCAGTTATAAAGGTGTCAAATTTTTTTATATATTGAAATTCTATTGGGTTCATCATGAAAAATTCTTCATATTGGTAAAAATTACATAATTGTGAAATTTGCCCATGATATTTATATGAAGATATACAGATTAATAAGGGCTCTCTTCTCCTTGTATGTTTCTCTTTGTTCAAGAGAGTATATATTTTTTGACATGGATTTTTTTTTTTACAATCTCAACTAATAATTAATGAAAAATTTTTCATGTTCGATTAAGAAATTTTGATACATATAATAATTGGAGATGGACTCCAAGGGTAAAAATAGTTTTTAATGAGCATTTTTAATTTTTGAGATGTAATCAATTGGAGTGTTTTACTTCTTTTAATTAGTGCCACATTGAAATACAATAATTCTAATTAAAAAAATGAAGGTAATTTAGAGATAATAAAAACTAAGATTAAAAAAGTGCTTACACTACCTAATACCAAAATTCATACTTTTTCTATAGTAATGATACTGATAATGATAATGATAACTTGGTAGGAAAAAACAACCTTTTACTACTGTCATCTTTGTGGTTATACCTATAGGTGGCAAACCAACCCACTTAACTAAATTTACCCATACCCGCCCATGAATAGATGGGTATGGGTATCTTAAATTTTTGTATATGGGTATAAATGGGTTACCCAATAATATCCATTTATTAAATGGGTATTATTGGGTAATCCATCAAACCCAATTAACCCATTTAGAATTCTCTTCCCCCAAATCTCTTCTCTTCCCCCACCCATTTTTTTTTTCAAAATTTTCATTTTGTCATGATGTTAACTACTTTTGTTTCATTATTATTATTATTTGTTGGTTTTATCTTATTATTTTATTTTATCTTAGTTTGTTAACTTGCTCATTTTTCAGCATTACCAATTTATGATAAATTTTAGGCTCTTTTCTTATCTTTCTAAAATGAAATTTTAAATTTATATATGAAAATAATGTTAAGGATTCAAAATTTTTGGTTTAAGTTTTATATTAACTTTTATAGCACTTAGTTCAAATTTTTATATTCTTATTATTCAATTATTAAATAATATGTAATTTTGCTTCATAAAGTATAAATGAAAAAAAATTGGTAATTAGGCTTATTGAGCATTATAAGTAAATATTTAAAACTAATGATGGATACAAAGAACGGTATAAATTGATAACTTAGTTTGCAAAAATGAATTTAAATGAGTTTACAAAAAATTAAAATAAATGGGTTATAAATGGGTAATTGGGTTACCCAATTCATTTTTTGACTTACCCATTTATACCCATCTAATTAGATGGGTATAAATGGGTTGACTCACTTATACCCATTACCCATTTTACCCAATCCAAACCCGCCCAAGTCACCCATTTGGACACCTCTAGTTATACCTTTCCCCGCCTATTGAACTTCAGGTATTGTTAGGCCCGAAATGGGAGCCTTAAAATATCAGGCATTGTGCGGGTGAATACTCAATTGAAAGTGTACACTTTTTAATGAGGGTAGATAAATAGTTTTTAATAAGTATGTTTTAATTATAATTGCCAATACTATTGAGATGTAATCAAGAGGAGTGTTTTATTTCTTTTAATTAGTGTGACATTGAAATGCAATAATTCTAATTAAAAGACAAGAGAGCAATTTAGGGATAACAAAAACTAAGATAAAAATAGTGCTTACATTGAAAAGAACTTACACTCCTTAGTGCCAAGATTAACACTATTTATATAGTAATGGTTTAAACTATAATAAAATGAGTAACCAATCCCGCCCACCAGAAGTGATTGGCAGTTTTTTTCTTTCAAAAACAAAAACTTAATATTGGGTCATCAGTATCTTTTAAAATAGCTTGATTACATGATTAAACCTGATATAGCTGATACAGGTTATAGTTTGTGAGTAAGTTTTGAGTTATGGAGACAAAATTCGAGAGATCCTCGTGAATGAAATTGGCAGTTAGCATTCAAGCATCAATCAATTTTATTGTAACAACTTCATAGACAAGAATTGATACAAACTCCGTGAATGAAACCCGCAGTTCAACAAGTCACAGGATCTAGACGAACAACACTCAAGGATTGGAGACCCAAATAATTCTAGTAGTCACGAACGTGTTGATATAATCTTAACCCTTGAATAACTCAAATTAAAGAACCGAAATTGAAGTTAGAAGGCACCACAATTCAAACGTATTCTTTGAATTGATAAGCTAGTTTGAACACCCAAAACTCATTCTAAGGTATTCAACGAGATGCTTACAAGAAGCCAAAGAGAAAACTCTCAATTGTTTACTGAAAAATTCTTCAAAATTGTTCCCCTTTTACAAAGAAAGTTTCAGCCTTTATATAGGCATCTTACCAATAAAATCCAAACCAAATTAGGATTCTACTTAACCTAACTAATGGTCCAACAACATGCTTGCTGGCCGAATTTAATCCTAACAAATAGGCAACTTAAAAGACTAAAACAAAGCTAAATCAAACGTATGTCCAAAAGTCAAGAAAAGCAAACGACTAAGACTAAGCTGGACAAACGATTCAAAATAGCAACTTTTGATCCACACCTTAATATTCATGAACTATGAATGGTAGGTCCAACACCAATTATCTTTTAATGCCTTGATTTGAAGCTTCATTTGAAAGACCATCAACATTGAAACCCTAGGAATTCGGATCACATTTGGATGGTTTCTATGCTCACATCAGGAACAAAAGAATCTAGATCAACATACAAAAAGCAACGCATATGCTGATTCATTTATCAACAGTGAAAAATAACAAATGAAAAAATTAAAGAATGAAAAATGAGTTAAAAGTAAATCTAGCTGTTAGTTTTACGTTTTAAATCGTTTATGAGAGGGAGGAAGTTGTGGCATGAAACTAATGAACCCACTGTTACAGTACATATTACTCTCTAGGCCACACATAAGTGCCATTCTATGAGACTGTCTTAACATCAATGGATCACAGTATTGCCTCCACCGATTGGTTCATACTCAACATTGATCACTGATGGAGCATCCGCAATATGACAGCATGAAAAGGTGGTGTTCTTTGCAATCAACCTAGAAATTGGCTGATAAGCTTTGAGACAAATATGGGAAATCATTCTAATGTTATGGCTGAGGTGTGCGTTAAGAGCTGATCTTTTAATGGCTATTAGATCATAGTATACACAATTTAATGATTCATTCGGACTCGTAGATCTCTATGGATTATTTAGAGAGGGATCTACCAGCAAGTTGTAAAAAATCTAACCTCACACGCGACTGCCAGCAAATGATGGGGATCTTTCAAAGCAATAAACTGGAATTCAGACAGTGTAATTTTCTTACTGATGCATCCTCTAAGCACATGCCTTTAGCAGATCTTTTAATGATGGATGTTTGTATTTTGCCCACCTAAGTTACGTTTCGCCTTTGCCAACTTACGATATTTTCCCCACCAAACGAATTTTTTTTCCTTCACTTTTAAAATGTAAATTTTACGTCCCTTACATATTCAAACTAGCAAAATTTGGTCCCAATCTGAATTTTTGACCAACTTTTAGTTTGAAATCATCACATGACCTATATGTATTTACTTTTTAAGTACCTAAAAATCAAATCCCACCCTTTTAGTGGTAAAAACGGGTATGAATTGGATTAGATTCTACTTTTTTTTTGAAAAAAAATATAGAGTAAATCTTATATATACTGATAATGTATACACTATCACATTTGAATCCAACACACATGCAAAAGTTGGATTTCAAATTTAAAGTTTGCATAGTTGTCATTCATTCAAAATTGACAGTATATACATTGTCAGTGTAGAAAAGATTAATCTAAAAATATATATAGTCTGAGTTAAATCCTATTTTTTTTAAGAACAACAATGAATAAAGATCCGGTCATTTATTCAACTACATTGAAATCTAATCTTTTGTTCCTAAAAAATGATTGTGTGCAAGTTATATAATAATTCAAGACAAAAAATGGTCAAAAATCTCGATTGCAACCAAAATTTACTAATTTAATTTTGTAAGGGATGTAAAATTACCATTTTAAGAGTAAAGAATGAAAAAAATTATTTAACGAAATATGAGGAATATTTTGAATGATTTTCCCTTTTGTAACAACAAAACCCTCCAATTGTATCATTTACTTATTATAATTATGTAGTATACTTTTTGGTCCTTTGTTACTGCACCCAAAAAAAATCATGGCCTGAAAAGTTCAGAATTGAAAGGAAAAGATGAAAAGTAGAAGACAAATTAGTTTAAATGCCAGACTGGTGTTATATAGAAATGAAATAGTTGAACTTAGGGCAGAGTCCAACTAATTTAGGGCACACAAACACTTTTTTTTTCTAACCCCATACACGGGGATAGACGCCACCCCACATTTTATTTATGTGAAAAAAACAAAGTTACAAGAGGGGGACTAAACCTTACCTCAGGTATCAACATGAAAATGACCAAAAACACATCCTAGATGATCTTTATCTTCCTAACAGAAGGCATTCCTAATCTATCCAGTCTGATTTCCCCTCGATCCAACTTTAGAAACATGTGTAGATGCTCATAAATTCTGATATGATGTTAGGGATGAGAGACACCCACATTGGACAATATGTCAGCAACTTTTTTAGCTTCCCTGAAACAATGAGAGAATCAAGAAGAGTCCCCAACCAATTGCCATATCTGCCATACTTCTCTACGAATATGCCAAGGACACTGCAAACACCGCTAAAGGATCCTAATTAAGACCAACAAGTCTGATTGCACACAAATGATAATGGTTAGATTTGTGATTTTTTTACTGTGTTTCATATTGTTTTTGACCCAATTTGTAAGATTAATTGGTATAAATTGTCCATTTTATATCACTAGTTTGCACTTTAAGTTGATAAATGAATTAGTTGTGATTTTTGTCATTTTACATGCAAAATCTCTTTATTTTTGTAGGCAAAATGATCAAACTTAATTGGAAATGAAATGAACGAGGATGAGAAGCTTGAGGAGTCACAACAATGGCCAAATGAAGCGGTGCAAGGAAAGGATGAAGCTAAAAAAAAAAAGAGAGAGAAACCCTCGAGGAATCCGCCCGCGGTTTGTGGCCAGTGAGCCATTTCGCAGCAAATCCATTGTCCTGCACAATCCCTGGGAGAATCCCGGATTCATCTGAGGGATTCATAGTGGCTACAAGTTGTCAACTTGCATGGCTTTTCTTTCTTTCTTTATCTTGGATAGGGTACAAAAGAACAATTCATACCAATTTTTGGAGGATCTAGGAGCTCAAAAACAAGAAAGAAACACATTACTGAAGAGAGAGATTAGCTCTTGATGCAAGAGAAGCACTTTTCTTTCTTTTCTCTCTAGCTTAGCTTAGTGATAGTTTTCAATCTAGTTTTCATTTCTCTTGAAGAACTTGAAGAACTCTTGATGTAACAATATATTTTTTATGGCAATGAAGATGATGAATCTTGAAGATCCAGTTTCTTCACTTGAATAAGCATTTCTTTCTCTTTACTCTCTTTATTGTTTCATTAATACTTAGTTACATTGAAGACATGAACTTTGTTGTTAAATCTACTATGTCTAGCTAAACCTTCTTGTTTTAGGAATAGATGAAGCTATTTGTGCCTTAATTATGGTTGGATAATGTTGATTATCGCTATATCTTGTACTTGCTAGTTCATTTATTCTTACTTTAACACTTGTGAATGCTTGATCAACATTTATAAGCCATGCTAGTTCTGTTAATCTATGAGAATAGTTAACAATGATCGAAATGGAATAGATGGAACCTAAGGAGTAGGCACACGAAAATAGTGGTACACTTAGGTGGATGTTTTTAGTATTCTTTAATCTAAATTAAGCCTTCACTTTAGATTTCACCATGAGATTAGGGAAACTATTGTGTTGGCTAAGTTCAATTCATTGGCGAGAGCGATTTCCGATGGCTTGAGTGAAATGCATTCTTATCAAGACAAGAAGATTAGTGATAAATGACCATTTCATCCATAATTAGGTATATTTAGTGGATTCTATACCATAGAACACTTGTGTTTAGTTCAGTTTCTTCAAGTCGTTAATTTGCCTTGCATTAGTTTTAGCATTGTGGTAGTTTTACTTAGTTAGAATACTTCATTAGTTTAGATAATAGATTGAGTTAGAAACCTTAGTAGCTGAAAGTAATCCTCATAGAATCAATCCTAACTCCCTAATACTATGAGCCACGACCTGTATACTTGCAGTGAAAGAGAGAATTACGTTAAAATTTAGAGCGTAGGTTTAAACCTCATCAAGTTTTCAGTGTCGTTGTCGGGGATTATGACAATATTAAGGCTAAGTGAGCTTTATTAGTCTAAACATTGTGTTATATTGTGAATATATTTAGACTTATTAGATAGTGTAGCCTAAAGTAATTTAGTATTTAGTTTTGGTTTTGGTTTTGGTTTTGGTAATCTATGATTGTGGTTTCTTGTGGTGTATGCAGAGAGGTCTAAGAGTCACTGTTTCATTGGATCTCGAAATTGAAAGACTTTAAGGAGGCAAGCACTACGAGAAGCTGTGGAGACTCAATGTGAAGGAAAAATAACAATTGAACTTCTACAAATCGAACCTATGGTAGAGGAGGCAAATAGAAGAGCAGTACAGGACTTTGCATTGCCCGGAGGTGATGGTTTACAAACAAGCATGGTGAGACCTACGGTAAATGCTACAATTTTGAGATTAAACCATTTCTTATACAAATGGTGCAACAATCTCAATTTGGAGGCCATGCAACCAAAGACTCAAATTCTCATTTATCTATATGTTTAGAAATTTGTGATACAATTAAACTTAATGGTGTTAGTGATGATACCATTAGGCTTAGATTGTTCTCATTCTCATTAAGAGACAAGGCCAAGTTTTGGTTACAATCTCATTCTCCTAATACCTTTACTATTTAAGCCGATCAAAAGCTTTTCTTAATAAATTCTTTCTACTGGGCAAAACTGCTAAATTTCGCATGGATATAGCTAGTTTTTGTCAACAAGAAGAAGAGACATTGTACGAGACTTGGGAGAGTTATTGGAAGCTACAACGAAGATGCCCTCATCATGGTCTACTCGATTGGCTCATAGTCCAAACATTCTACAATGGAATCACCTATCTGATAAAGACTCATATAGATGCAGCAGCAGGAGGAGCTTTAATGGGAAAGTCAGCCGAGGAATGCTAACAACTAATTGAGGAAATGGCTACTAATAATTACCAATGGGCCAATGAGCGAGGTAATATAAGGAGACCCACAGGTATGCTTGAAATTGATAGCTTGACTTCTTTGAATGTCAAGGATAACGTAATCAAAATGTGAGGAATCGAAAAATTATTTTCATAATTTGTATTTTTGAAAAATTATTCTATATTTTCTCTTATTTTTGAAAAAAATTAAGTTACATTTTCTTTATTTTACTTTACTTGCCTATTTACTTGTCTTAATTTTATGGTGATTTTCATGGTTGAATTAAGATTTTTATCTTTTCCCTTTTATAATTTGGTGTATGTTAAGTTTCGTAGTACATTAAGGTAGTGTGACCGATTAATGAGGTGTGCGCATTATATTTGGTGAACGAGAATGGGTGTGGTACTAGAGGGATTATGTGATTAGAAATGTTAAGAGTGAATTAGAAGAACACAAGATGGAATAGATATTGGAAACACAAGAGAGACAAAGAGATAAGAATGAAACCATAAGTCGCCACTTGTCAACCATCAAGCCAATCTTTGACCAAGACTATTCTTAGTCTTTATCTTGCAAAATTGAACCCAAAATCTCTCATTTTTTATTGCTCTTGGCCGAACCATAGAGAGAGAGAAAGGAGAGGAGAAAAACTTCAAAGTTCAACTTAATTCTTGCTAGATTGAGAGAGAAATTGACATGAAACCCTAATCCACTCCGATAAATCTTGAGTTAAGCTTGGAGGGAAGACCTTGGTGGAGTTTTTAGAGGAAAAAAACTCTTGTTTGCTTGGGAGTTTTGAGGTAAAGTTTCTAGAAAACATCTGTTTGACTTGTCTCTCGAGATTCATTCAAAATATGTCATGATTGAAGTTAAAGGAAACATGTTTATGAAAGATTTCATGGTTTTGCTAGGGTAGCTTGTAATTTCCAGATTTAATGTTCAATTTTCAGCCTTGATATGCATTTTCTAGCCTTGAAATGAACTTGATAACTTAGATATGAGATGGTTTAGCTTTGATGTGAACTTTTAAGCTTTGGTATATGGTTTTCCAGCTTTGGTTGAAATTTCCAGTTTTAGGGTTAAAATTCCAGCTTTGATGTTATTTACTTGAAGTTTTATATATGTCAGAGTATGATAGCATTTGTTGCTTTAGGGTGAAAAAGGCATGACTTTTACAGAAATTTTCATGGTTTTCAAGCTTATATTGGAATTTTCAGGTTTGGTATAGAAAGGACATTGCCTGGTTTCAAGTTGATCTTTGTGTGATTTGGATGGTTTTCTTGCCAAGCATATATACCACATGATACATGATTTGCTAGCCATGTTCTAGTGAGTTTTTACATAAGAATAAGGTGGAAATTGACTAGGTCATGCTGGAAATTTTGTTGAAATTTTGGCTCAAACTTGGGATAAAAGTGGGAGAGACTTTTCAGCTTTTACCTTGAGATTTGCGTATATAATCCATGGCTATAATTCTTGGGCGGATTGAATTTTCTGTACAGACATACTTCACTGTTTTGCCATAACGTGATGTAGCAAACTCGGATTTAGGTGCCGTTCGTTGCGTTGGAAACTAGATTCAGAGGAATTTAATTTTGTACAAATATCTCGCCCTGTTTCTATTTTTCTGAAAGTTAATGACCCATTAAAATCAACCCTTATGTCTCACCTTGATGAGGAAATGATCTTTTGTTAGGAATTAGTGGTTAAGTGTAGTATTAGGCTCCTTTCTATGATAATTTGGAGTAGTGTGACATCTTTAACATTGTAATTGAATATGTTATTATTATGGCCAGGTGAGAAAGGTAGCCATTATTCCGATTACTTGAACTAGCATGGGAGTTTCTGGCTTTGAACCTTGAGATTCTTGTCCCGCTTTCTTCACAAATCTTGGCTATCATTGACATGTTTTTGCTTCATATGATACTTGACATATTGATTTATCATGCATGAGGTTTCACCTCTAGATTTGAATAAGAAAACTTTGCACTTTTGATAGCTATATGGGAGTTAAAACATGTGAATTGCTTTATTGGTTAAGTGAAGTTTTAAAATTCATAGTTTGCATTTATATTGGTATGAATTGGCAAGACTCTTGATGTATGATATGACCACAGGACCCGAGAGTGACCATGAGAAAGAACCATGGTTTGAAGTAAAAATATTGTGATCGATTGGTAGTGTTCCAAAGTATGTTAGGACCATGTGATGTATTTGATTGATATTGCCATATATCTTGAACTACAAATGAATAGGCGAGTTTGTACTTTATTGTATTCGACCTAATTTGACTGATCTTTTGTTATACTGTTATAAGTGAAATGTTTTCAAGTGAATTGTTACAAGTGAAATATTTACAAGTGAATTGTATTCATGTGCATGACTTGAAAGTAACGGCCTGGATCCCAATCCCCATCGGCTAATTAGTCGAATCGAGCTAGCAAAGGCTTGGTTGAGGAGATTGATGAATCATGGGTACTGTTTACTATTTATTCCACTGTTTAATCCATTGGATGTGTCCTTTGGATTCGGTATACTCAAGTATTACCACCCAGTGTTCTAGTGTTTTTGGATTTCGGACCTAGTAGGGGGTTGATCGATGGACGGAGATTGGAGTTAAGTGGTGCTCTACTGGACTTGTTATAATTCCATGGTTGACGAAGTGTCAAAAGATCCTGGACAAGCTGCTACGGAACTTGCTCCTAAGAATAGGCTGTATCCTTTTATGTGAATGTGTTATTTACTGTATATTGTTAAATGAGTTATCTGGATATTACTTGCTTCATGGAAAATGTGATCATGTCATCATGTGATGTTATAATGCCTGATTGTTTGTTGTTTTTTGAAACCTCACTGGACTTCTAGCTCATCCCTTTATTTGTTTTCCTTAACAGGGTGCGGGGATAAGAGAGACAAGCATAGTACCAGTTTGTAATAGGAAATCTTAAACTTGTATTTGACCAGTACTGTATTATGGTAGTAGTTGTTCAAGTTCTTATCTTTTGGCTTGTACTTTGGTTTGTATATTTGGACGATTTGTAGTATGTAAATGTTATATTGAAGAATTTTAGTGTTATTGATTTGGCATCCACAAAATAGTGAGTTTGAAAGTTGTAGTTCTCATTTTAAATAATTGTCATCCTATTTATACTTTGTAAATTGATTGAACTACTTGTATTTCGATCTAGTTAGTTGTGCACATAAGTATGGATGTTTTGAAAAGTTGGATGGTTTATAATATTTATTGGGGAGTTCATACTTACTTTGGAGTTAATATTATCTTCGAAGTTAATGTTAGTGAGTGAGTCCTGCCGAGAGCTGAGCAAGCGGTCCGCTAATCTCTGGGGTACGCCCTAGGGAGGGTGGGGTCGTTACACAAAATGCTTAATAGGCAAGTTGGTTCAAATTTGGCTTCCAATTTGAACACAGTAATTGCTTGTTATGCCCTATATGGAGGTGATCATGATGAATCTATGTGTGCTAATGTTGAACAGGTACAATATCTCAACAATTACAATTGTCAACCCCAAAATAACCCATATTCTATTACCTACAATACGGGGTGGCGAAACCATCCTAATTTTGGATGGAAAGAGCAATGAAATCAACGAAGGCTGACAAATCCACCCAGTTTCCAACCAAAGCAATCAGCTCAGGAGACCAAACCTTCTTGGGAAGTAATTGAGAGACTAGCTAATGCGATAAATGATAGAATGGATAAGTTAGCTAATGCTACTACACAAAGAATGGAAAGTATTGAGGAGAGGATGGATCAATTTACAAGCATGTATAAAAATGTTGAAGTCCAAATTGGGCAAATAGCTAATGCTGTAAATAATAGGGGTCAAGGGGAATTACCTAGTAAAAGTGAGGTTAATCCATGAGAGCATGTTAAGGCTATTACCCTACGTAGTGGTAAGCAACTGAGTGAATCTCAGGTTGTTAGGGAAGAAAAATAAAAAAAAAGGTGAGAAAAAAAGAAAAGGAGATGAGTGAGGTGGTAGTAAGGGATGAAGAGGATAGATATAAAGGAAAAGAAATTGTGAGTGAACCTTCACATTTCAAAACTATTCCTATTCCACAACCAGTACCATTTCCGGATAGACTGAAACACTCAAGGGCTGATAAAGAATTTGAAAAGTTTGTTAAGATTTTTAAATACCTGCATATTAACATTCCCTTCATTGATGCAATTTTGCAGATCCCTTCTTATGCAAAGTTTTTAAAGGATATAATGATCAAGAAGAGGAAGTTGGAGGACTATAAGACAATTTCATTCACGAAGAAGTGCAGTGCTATTATCCAGAACAAATTGCCACCTAAATTGAAGGATCTGAGAAGCTTCTCCATCCCTTGCACCATTAGTAAGGTTGAATTTTCTAAGGCTTTATGTGATTTGGGGCTAATGTATCTTTAATTCCTTTGATAGCGGCTAGAGTTGAGTGAGTTGAAACACACTAACATTTCATTGCAGTTAGCCGATTGTTTTATTAGGTATCCAATGGACATTCTAGAAAATGTACTTATCAAAATACAAAAATTTATCTTCCCGATTGATTTTGTTGTATTAGACATGGAAGCGAATGTTAGCATGCCTATTATTTTGGGTAGAATATTTTTGGCAATTGTAGGTACAATCATTGATGTTAAGTGAGATAAGCTAAAATTATAAGTTGGTGACGAGGAGGTAAATATTGACTTGAGTCGAATGGAAAAATATCCTTCTTGTACTGACCATATTTATTCCATTGGCATTATTTAAAAGATAACCAAAGAGATGAGTCGAGTGAACCTAGACTATGATTCTCTTGAATTTTGTTTAAATGATGTAGGAATGCCAGAGAAAGAGGTGGAAGAGATGGCAAAGGTACCTAGATGTTCAAGTACCTTACAAGAGAGGCAATTCATATGAGAGTCTAGGAGTTAGCAAAGGACTTCCACCACCATCGAAGGAACAAGCACCAAAGTTGGAACTCAAGCCGCTTCCAAAACACCTTAAGTATGCCTTCCTTGGAGAGAATGAGACATTGCCCGTAATTGTGAATGCTGAGTTAGATATGGAGCAACTTAAGAAGTTTCTTGTATTTTTGAGGAAACATTTACAGGTTATAGGGTGGATCATCTCCGATATTAAGGGTATTAGCCCCATAATCTGCATGCATCGGATCTTGATAAAAGAAAATTGTAAACCAGTGATTAAGAGTCAAAAACGGCTAAATCCAAATATGAAGGAGGTGGTAGGATTAGAAATTCTCAAATGGTTGGACGCAAGTATAATTTTTCCTATTTTTCATAGTGTCTAGGTAAGTCCTATACATGTTGTGCCAAAAAAGGGTGGATTCACTATAATTTGTGGTTAAAATAATGAATTGATTCCTTCAAGACTTGTGATGGGGTGGAGAATGCATGTAGATTGTAGAAATCTCAATTCTACTATTAGAAAAGATTACTTTCCACTACCTTTTCGATCAAATTTTGGAAAAGATAGCTGATTATGAATTTTATTGCTTTCTCGATGGCTTCTCATGTTATAATCAGATAGCTATTGCTCCTAAAGATTAAGAAAAGATCACATTCACTTGTCCCTATGGCACATTTGCATTTAGGAGGATGCATTTTGGGTTGTGCAATACCCATGCTACATTTCAACATTGCATGATGGCTATTTCCTCAAATTATATCGAGAAAATTATGAAAATTTTTATGGATGATTTCTTTGTCTTTGGATCTATTTTTGATAATTGTCTTAATAATTTGGATCTAATTTTATAGAAATGTGAAGAAATAAATCTTGTTCTCAATCGGGAGAAGTGTCATTTCATGGTTAGAAAAGGAATTGTTTTAGGATACAAAATTTGTCCCAAAGGTATTGAGTTAGACAAGGCTAAGGTCGAGATGATTGAGAAAATGCCCCCACCTAGCAACGTTAAAGGAATCCCGAACTTTCTTGGAGATGTAGGGCTCTATAGATGATTCATTAAGGATTTCTACAAAATAGTTAAGTCTTTATGTGATTTACTTAGCAAGAATGTTTCTTTCAATTTCACTGATGAATGTTTGTTGGCATTTAATAAATTGAAGAAGGAACTAATATCTGCAATAATTATAACATCACCTAATTGGAGTTTGCTATTCGAGTTGATTTGTGATGCTAGTGACTTTGCCGTAGGAGCATGTCTTGGACTAAAGCGAGAAGGGAGATTGCATGTTATCTATTATGCAAGAAGACTACTCTATGAAGTGCAACTCAATTATGCGACTACAGAATAAGAGATCTTGGTAGTTATTTTTACATTAGATAAACTTAGATCCTATCTAGTGGGATCTAAAGTTATCATTTATACAGATCATGTAACTTTGAAATATTTAATGAGCAAGGAAGATGCAAAACCAAGGCAATTCGTTGGATTTTATTATTGCAGGAATTTGACTTGGAGATCAAGGATAAGAAAGGATCGGAGAATCTAGTGGCAGATCATCTTTCTCGTCTTGAATATGTTTCACAGAAAGATCAAACTCCCATCAAAGAGGAGTTTCCAGATGAATTCTTGCTAGCAGTCAAAAAGTCACCTTGGTATGCCGATTTTGTTAACTATGTAGTTAGTGGAATAATACTGAGGGAATTGAGCTATCACCAAATGAAGAAATTCCTTCATGATGATAAGCATTACTTCTAGGAGGAGCCATTCTTTTACGGATATTGTGCCGGTGGGATGATAAGAAGGTGTATTCCAGAGGAAGAGGTACATGGTGTTTTATTGTATTGTCATAGCCTTGAAACTGGAGGATACTTTAGCATATCTAAAATGGTGGTAAAGGTGTGGCAATGTGGATTTTATTGGCCTACTATGTATCAAGATGCTAGAAATTTTGTCAAAAGTTGTGATGAATGTCAAAGAACTGGCAATATTTCTAGAAAAAAATAAAATGCCTTTGACTATCTCCATGGAAGTGGAAATATTTGATGTTTGGGGTATAAACTTTATAAGACCCTTTCCTATCTCTTATAATTATAAGTACATACTTGTAGCAGTGGATTATGTGTCCAAATAGGTAGAAGCTATTGCATCGCCTACTAATAATGCTAAAGTTGTACTTAAATTCCTTAAAAAGAACATATTTTATAGTTTTGGAGTTTCAAAGGCCATTATAAGCGACAAAGGTAAGGATTTTTATAACAAATATTTGACACTTTGTTGCTTAAATATGGTTGTAGGAATAAAACTTCACTTGCTTACCACCCTCAAGCAAATGGCCAAGTGGAGTTGGCCAACCCTGAGCTTAAACTTATCTTAGAGAAAATAGTGAATAAGTCAAGGAAGGAATGGATGAGAAAATTAGGTGATACATTATGGGCTTATAGGATGACTTTTAAGACTCTATTGGGAATGTCACCGTATCGGTTAATTTTTGAAAAAGCATGCCACTTACCTGTTGAGATCGAGTATAAGTTATATTGGGTTATTAAGGCCATTAATCTAGATTTTTGTCTTGCAGGTAAGAAGAGATTACTTGAATTGAGTGAATTGGAAGAACTTTGTTTAACTTCATGTGAGAATGCGAAGATATACAAAGGAAAAGGTGAAGTTTTGGAATGACAAGCACATCCTTCATAAACAATTTGAGCTTGGACAAAAGGTGCTATGGCATAATTCACGCCTTAGATTGTTTCCGGGCAAACTTAAATCTAGGTGGTCCGATCCATTTGAGGTCACTAGAGTTTTCCTTATAAAGCAATAGAAATTTCAAATGGTATAAGTGAACTATTTGAGATGAATGGGAAGTGCTTGAAAGCTTATTTGGTAGGTGAAAAAGTCCCAAAAAAGGGTAGCATACTCCTTTTGGGACTCTCCTATTCATGTTATATGAATAGTGAAAAATTGAGCTTACCGACTGTAAACAAAGCGAGGCAACCCAACAATTTAGTATTTTTCTTGTGTTTTATGTGTTTATCATGTTTATATAGTGTAATTTGTGTTTTATCTATTTTGTAGGTCACAGTGTCAAGAAGAGTCGCAAACATGGCCAACATTGTATTTGTGCTCTTGGATGAAACATTGAGGGAGTTTCATGTTTATACTATGTATTTTAGGCATTGTATGCATTATGATGCATTTGATGTTAATTCTAGTTTATAATGCACGTATATGTGTTTTGAACTCAAAATATGGTGAATGAAGTGTGTTTGTATTGTTAAGTGTTAAAATGATCTTATTTGAATAAGAGGAAGTTGATTTGGAGGATATTTTTTCTAAGTGATGAACACAAAAAATGATTTTGGGCCACTACCCACAATCCTTTAGAGAAACCCTCGAGGGATTCTTTCAGGTTTCAGCAGGGCAACAAAAAAAAAAATCTTCTCCAAAAGCACTGCCCACAAACCGTGGAAGTAACTGTAGGAAAATCGCGGACAATTTGGCAGGGCAACAGAAAATTTTTTTTTTTAGCTACTGGGCAGAAATCATGGCAATAATTGTAGAATATCCGCCCGCGGGTTTCTAGTGGCGCAGTAGTTTTAAGAAGCGAAAATGCAGTTTTTCCTTCATTTTTCTCTTCCTTCTTCACAAACAAGTTCTGCTACTCAAACCCACTTCTTCTAATCTTTAGTTTCCACCGTTTAAACTCCTCAAATTCATCACACAATCACTCAAAAACACCTTGTGAACAACATTCTAGCATCATCAGTCATCAAAAACACCAGTTTTTAGAAAATTGAGTCAAGAAAATTAGGGTTCTAGGTTGTCATTTCTTCAATTTGGCATTGCTTGGAGCTTAATTTTTAGGAATTCTTGCACTAATTGCTTTGCATTTCAGCACTCTAAAAATCCCAAGTAAGTTTTTTATGTTATTTGGCTCATTCTAATTTCACCATGTTGAAATTTCTTGTATTTGTGGACGAATTTTGGTGAATTTTTGGTGAATCTTGTTGTTTGTTTGATGTTTAGTTGAGCTTATTTAAATTACTTGAGCATGCTAAATTGCTTATGTTGGGTGGAATTGCTGCTATGAGATGAATTAAGGACATTTTCCTATATTCTTTGATGAATATGCAAATTCCATGAGGTGTTGGGTTAGTTTTTTTGAAATTGCTTGTTGTCTTTCGATAGTATATTTACAAGGTATAAGTGGCACTTTTCTTCAATCATTGAAGCTTAGGGTGATTGTTAAAATGATATAGGGGGTGAATGCCATTACTTGGAAATTATTTGGTGATTTTCATGATTTTCAGCAATTACTTGGCAACTTTAATTTTGTACTTAAATAGTTTATAGTCTTTAACTAAGGTTGTCATGAAGTTGATGGCTAAAGGTATTACGAGTTTCCTAGGCAGGTATGGGTGATGTTAGGTGTTGTTATAAGATAATTCCCCACATATCTAGGGTCCTTGTATGCTCAACAATGATTTATTAAAAATTGATTACTAGGTACAACGGTCTGTTCTAAGAGTGTCGTTGGAAAATCAAACCCTCCTAAGCACAAAAATGTCGCTTCTGCTTCTACTTTCGGGTTGCTTGGACTAAAAAGACAGCAAGACGACAATCACCTGTTGATGAACCAACTTCATCCGAGAAAGAAGAGGAACAACAAAAAAGGACGAGGAGCAAGAGACGGGACCACCATACGCTAAGGCTAGATTCACTTCTGCTGAGAATGAAGCATGGTACAATTACCGGCTCAAGGGTAAAGTGCTAGTAGAGAAGAATATCGCACCTAATGTTAAGAATCATTATCATATTAAGGCTCAGTTCACAAGGCTTGGATGGGATGGTTGCTTCAATCTACCCAACTACTACTACAGAGAGGTTGTTCGAGAATTTTATGCGAATGTAGAAGACAAAACCAAGTTTCATTTAGTGCACCTGATACGATTCAAAGTTGGGCTCGATGCAAGACAATAATCCTTACGCGAACTGATCCTTTTGATTGGTTGAATGTGCATGATGAGGGGCCCGATTTTCAATTTAAGAAGGCATTTCAACCTTTGCAAAGTGATGAATGGAAAATTTCTGATGCACTTGCTCAGTTGCATAATGAGTATTCCACTACTTGAATGTCTTAGTGATTTTTGATTCTCACTTTATCATTTCAAGAAGAGCATCGACCTTTTCTTTACCTTTGTGGTTCTAACATTCTTCTGAAGTCAAGTGGGTTCAATAAAACTCGAGTGAGTGTTATTTATTGCTGAGATAAGATGGTCCATGGATTAGAAAATGTCCCGGGTTTGTCATTGGGGAGTATTATCATTAATCATATGTGGACAGTTGCCCGAAATAATGATTCTCAGCATGCCTTGCCGTATGCCCATTACCTCACTTTGGCATTTGAGAAGAAAAGAGTAGCTCTCACTAGTCTTCCTCGATCCTTGATGGATTCCACTAACATTTTTGGGAAGACTATTTGCTGAAAGTTAAAAATTAATACTGATTTTGGTCGAAGTTTAGTCCAGGGTAAGGGGTCTAGTGGCACTCAACATCAAGCTCAAGAGGAAATTTCTCAACAACCCTTAGCTGATTCTCACTCTACCTGACAGAAGATGTGGGATAAACTGTGAGAACCCGTTTTGCCCTAATATTTTCCTAGGGTTTATTTTCCCCTTAATTGCATGTTTTCTGCATTTTCTGGCTTAGAAATATTTTCTTAGTGGATTTTATGAGTAATTATAGTTTTTAGATGATTTTTCTAGCATTGGTGAATGTTTAGAAAAGTAAGAATCTATATTGGACGTGGGACCCACTAGTGTGAAAAGCTCGGAAAAATTCGGCCAATAAGGTTAAGTTTCGGATACTGTGAAAAATTTATCGGGTGTTAAGAGATAAGTAGTGTGTGTGAAGTGATTGATGTGAGAGAGAAAAGAATGATAAGAATGCATTTAATGAGGTGACAAGTGTCACATAAGTATTGGTTTGACCTTAAGAAATACTATTCACCTTTTGACAAATTTTTGACTTTTGACCCAACTAGTAAATATCTTCAAAAAAATTCACTAAAATTCCCTCATTTTTCTCTCCACCATAGCCGGCTCTCTCAAGCTCCAAGGAAGACACAACTCTTCAACATTCAAGCTTCTAACAAGTCCAAATCCACCAAATCAAGTGCTTAAGTTAGTTCTACTCCATAAAAACTTTCCTTCTAGTGCTAGTTAGTTGTTTGGTGAACTTTGTTTGAAGGACTAAGGTGTTCAACATCCCTCTCTCTCTTGGTCCTTGGTAAGTGAAGCTTGAAACACCCTACTACACCTAATGATGCTTATGTTGTGCTTACTAGTGATAAGAGTGTTGAAATTTCTGGTTTTATCTTGGTTGGAATTGATTTGGTGAAGTTTTCCATTTTATGATGATTTTTCTGGTTTAATTGGATTATGATGGTGTGGTTGTTTGTGATGATTGGCAATGGACTATAATGGCTCTAGTGGATGTGAAATGTGGTTAAATGCAATCAATTTTGGATTTGGTGTGAAATTGAAAAGTTAGGGTTCTTAATTCCCAAATTCTGTCCGGTTTTTGATCATAGGGTTAGAGGCCGAATTTGACTTTGCTCAAAACATAAAAGTTGTAGGTATTGATGTGATGGAGATGCCTGTAAAATTTCAGGGCATTTGGATTAGTGTGGAGTGAGTTATGACGAAATTACTGTAGCTGTTCTGCTTTGGACAGAATGCGAAAACTGCGTTAGTAATTGGCCATTTTGACTGGTTTTGGTTTGGATTTTCGAGTTGGTGTCTTCTGATGAAATGTAGCTAGATGTCTTAGCTAACATATGCCTTTGGAATTTCGGCAATTGGACTTGTATGGACTGAGATATACTGATTACCGTTTTTGGTGATTTGCAAACCTGTTTTGGTAATTCTGGTTTAGTATTTTGCACTTTTGACCTAGTTAAGCTAGGAACTGGATTGAGTGCCCTTCTACATTGTTGTAGCCCTGTTTCATAGCTTCGAAATGGTGGGTCTTACACCCCCAACCGATAACCGTAGTGAATTTGACGCCATTACCGCATTATAAGATCAAACACGGTTTTTCTATCAAGGCTTAAGTTAAGGCCATATTTTAATTTCTGGTTTGCTATCATGCCTACTTATGCATGTGAAACCCTATTGGGGTTGTGTTTAGCATTGTTTGGTGACTCGTTCTCGAGTCTCATTGTATGTGTTACATGTTCTAGGGCTTGAAGGTAGTGCTCGACGGCTTGGTGATCGTGGTACATGAAAAACCACTTACTTGCGTGGTGAGTATACTACTCACTTAATTGTTACTATGTGGCTTTGCTAAATGTATATGTGATGCCTTGAAGGCTTACTTGGATATTGGAATTGATTAAGGTGAGGGTGTACTTGACCGCCCTCACCCCTTTTGATAGTATCACTGATTGGCTACCGTTTTACTGCATTACTGAACTTGATATACTGGATACTGAATTCCATTCTTGGAAACTGATTTGGTGTCATTTGGGCGAATGTCCAATGGCTTCACTGTATTACTGAGCTCAACCCCGTTTGGTAGTCAATTGGATCGAGCCGGCGAGGGCTTGGTCGTGAAAATTGTCATGCCACGGGGACTGTACTGAGGAACCTTGTGGTAATGAGACCTTTGGTTCCGGTATACTCGAGTATTACCAAAATGACTGAATGGAGTGCGGGCCCGGTTGGGGTATGTTGGGTGGAAGGAATGGAAGTGAAGTGAGGTCTACGGTTTGGTACTTTTAACATTGACGGAGGGTCAATGAGTGTGGATCAAGAATGTAAGCGTGGAAATGGGCTCTTGAGAGCCGACCGTATCCTTTCACTGAATTGCTTACTTCGAAATTGCATACTTGAATTGAATGGTTATGCTTATGTGATCTTAACTGCTATTGTGATAGTTGCTCACTGAGCTTTAGCTCACTCTGTTCCATTTGTTTTCCTTACAGGAAAATGAATACTTTTGGAAAATGTTGTAATAGTTGAATGACAAGTTGAGCTCATGTACATGTATTTTGAATAGCTCCTTGAGGGTGAAACCCTATGTGTTTTGTTTCACCAATGTTTGGTGTGTAAATGGCTATTGTATGTGAATGAACTAAGTGGATCTCTTGGTATGCCATTTTGGCTTGACAAATGTTGGATTTCCATGTATATATGTTAAGTTGATGTTTGGATGAACTTCTGAACGTTTCGGCTTTCAAACGGCAAAAGAAAATTTTTGACGGAAAGGCACTGGACTGAATCCGGCCAGGAATCCGGCCAGAAACTGGCCGGATTGTCGGCCGGATTGCTTGGAAAATTTTGAATCCGTGAAGTTGCTCACTGGACAGTATCCGGCCAAGAATCCGGCCGCTAATCCGGCCAGATTCCGGCCGGATTTTGCTGTCCAGGTTACTATTCAGTTTTTTTCGTTTTTTTTATTTTGTTATTTTGATACTTGTGACCTGTCCGAGCGCACTTTTGCATTCCCGAAACGTATTAGAACGCGTGTAACTGCTCCGTAGTCCTGGCGAGAGCTGGGCAGACAGTCCGCTAACCCCTTTGGTTCGCCTTAGGGGAAAGTGGGGCTGTTACAATTGGTATCAGAGCCACTTCGCGTGGTCTCTGCGTGGAGTGAGACTGGGCCAAGTGGTGGTGTGGTCATAATTTCATGAATATGTCTAAGTGCTCGTTTGAGCATAAGTTATGAACCGGGCATGTGATAAGTGTACGAATCATTATCATGGGACTCGAGGAAGCTAGGTATGTATGTCGGGTAGGAATGTTTAATAAGGATGGTTTACTCTTGGGACCGGCCGGCTCGAGATGTGAATTATCTTAGACGAGATTCTCGCGCCCGGATACGAAAGATATGAAGGCCTAGGTTAGAAAGGATTAGGTGAACTAGAAAGGCGATTCTATGGAACTTCGTGTGGTTTGTTCGGGTGGTTAAGCGTGATCGACCTTGATTAAGATATAAATATTTGGACGAAACCCTAGAAGGGGAAAAGCGTTTCGTGAGTCCTTTTGTACTTGTGACCTAGGTGTCTATAGTACTTTTGGAAGACCCTATTGTTTCATGCAATGACTTCATATGTACTTGACTGACTGTTCCGTATGATTGCTTAACTTGGTTATGTGATCTATGTATACATGGTATATGTTTAAATGCTCTTCGCGGTAATTGTTTGAGTTACTTATTCTTGTTTCCTTGTTCCTGTCTGGTGCTACGGAAATGAGGGTTAGGTGCCCTTTAACAGTATATCTATTTGGTGACTTAGATTGACTTAGATTGATGGAAGGCACTCGGAGTGGTCGAGGCCGTGGACGCAGAACTAGACAACCTACACCGGTTAGGGGTGCGGGGGAAACCTCGACTGGACCTGATCCTGAACCCCAAGCCGACCCTAATGCCCAGATAGCTGCTGCTATGCAGCAAATGACAAACCTGCTTGCACAAGTAGTGCAGCAACAAGCCCAGAACCCAAACCCGAACCCTGGAAATCCCGGAAACCCTGGCCATCATATTGAGAGCGAGGATAGAGCTCTCGAACGTTTCCAAAAGTTCGCTCCGCCGAAATTTGTTGGGGGACCCGACCCTGATGTGGCTGAGAAATGGCTTGAGAAGATGGTAGACATTTTTGCAGCCTTACACTACCCTGACGAACGGCAGGTGACTTTTGCCGTGTTCCAGCTTGAAGGGGCAGCCCGTTCCTGGTGGAACGTCATTAGGCAGAAGTGGGAACGAGAACAGACACCTAGGACTTGGGTGAACTTCATCAGAGAGTTCAATGCGAAGTTTTTCCCTCCTCTAGTTCAGGAGAGGAAGGAAGATGAGTTCATTCGACTTCGCCAAGGAGCCCAAACTGTGGCGGAGTATGAGAGCCAGTTCACCCGCCTATCCAAATTTGCGCCCGAACTCATCATGACCGAGCAACGAAGAATACGGCGATTTGTCCAGGGGCTGAACGTAGAAATCCAGAAGGACCTCGCGGCAGCCCAAATTAATGCCTTCAGCGAAGCAGTGGAGAAGGCACAACGAGTAGAGAATGCTAGGCTCCAGGTGAAAACCTTTCAGGCGAAAAAGAGAGGATTTCCTGGAAATAATTCGGGACTGGAGGATGAAAGTATCCCTCCCAAATTTGGGCGGGGAACGGGAGGAGTGAGGATGCCGGAAATGTCACCAGAGAGGCCGTCAAGAGGAGGCTCAGCTTCTGCAGCACGCGGACCCTGCGGGTATTGCGGAAAATTAAACCACTCGGAGGACAATTGCTGGAGGAAAGGAGGAAAATGCTTGCTCTGTGGGAATGCCGAACATCAAATTGCTAACTGTCCAGCTCGCCTGCGCGAGAGGCAAGGGACTCTGCCACCAACCACGACCCACCCTGACCAGTCGAAGGGGGACAAGGATGGATCGAACGTGTCTTCTCGGGTGTACTCCTTAGATGTTGACTCATCAGAGGACGTGGAAGGTAAGAATTTAATGAACCTGGCCAGTGAAGGGGTACAGATCAGTATACTGCTCAATTTAATCCCGGAGTAGTCAATGATAAGGAATTTCGGGGACGAAATTCTTTTAAGGGGGAGAGAGTGTGAGAACCCGTTTTGCCCTAATATTTTCCTAGGGTTTATTTTCCCCTTAATTGCATGTTTTCTGCATTTTCTGGCTTAGAAATATTTTCTTAGTGGATTTTATGAGTAATTATAGTTTTTAGATGATTTTTCTAGCATTGGTGAATGTTTAGAAAAGTAAGAATCTATATTGGACGTGGGACCCACTAGTGTGAAAAGCTCGGAAAAATTCGGCCAATAAGGTTAAGTTTCGGATACTGTGAAAAATTTATCGGGTGTTAAGAGATAAGTAGTGTGTGTGAAGTGATTGATGTGAGAGAGAAAAGAATGATAAGAATGCATTTAATGAGGTGACAAGTGTCACATAAGTATTGGTTTGACCTTAAGAAATACTATTCACCTTTTGACAAATTTTTGACTTTTGACCCAACTAGTAAATATCTTCAAAAAAATTCACTAAAATTCCCTCATTTTTCTCTCCACCATAGCCGGCTCTCTCAAGCTCCAAGGAAGACACAACTCTTCAACATTCAAGCTTCTAACAAGTCCAAATCCACCAAATCAAGTGCTTAAGTTAGTTCTACTCCATAAAAACTTTCCTTCTAGTGCTAGTTAGTTGTTTGGTGAACTTTGTTTGAAGGACTAAGGTGTTCAACATCCCTCTCTCTCTTGGTCCTTGGTAAGTGAAGCTTGAAACACCCTACTACACCTAATGATGCTTATGTTGTGCTTACTAGTGATAAGAGTGTTGAAATTTCTGGTTTTATCTTGGTTGGAATTGATTTGGTGAAGTTTTCCATTTTATGATGATTTTTCTGGTTTAATTGGATTATGATGGTGTGGTTGTTTGTGATGATTGGCAATGGACTATAATGGCTCTAGTGGATGTGAAATGTGGTTAAATGCAATCAATTTTGGATTTGGTGTGAAATTGAAAAGTTAGGGTTCTTAATTCCCAAATTCTGTCCGGTTTTTGATCATAGGGTTAGAGGCCGAATTTGACTTTGCTCAAAACATGAAAGTTGTAGGTATTGATGTGATGGAGATGCCTGTAAAATTTCAGGGCATTTGAATTAGTGTGGAGTGAGTTATGACGAAATTACTGTAGCTGTTCTGCTTTGGACAGAATGCGAAAACTGCGTTAGTAATTGGCCATTTTGACTGGTTTTGGTTTGGATTTTCGAGTTGGTGTCTTCTGATGAAATGTAGCTAGATGTCTTAGCTAACATATGCCTTTGGAATTTCGGCAATTGGACTTGTATGGACTGAGATATACTGATTACCGTTTTTGGTGATTTGCAAACCTGTTTTGGTAATTCTGGTTTAGTATTTTGCACTTTTGACCTAGTTAAGCTAGGAACTGGATTGAGTGCCCTTCTACATTGTTGTAGCCCTGTTTCATAGCTTCGAAATGGTGGGTCTTACACCCCCAACCGATAACCGTAGTGAATTTGACGCCATTACCGCATTATAAGATCAAACACGGTTTTTCTATCAAGGCTTAAGTTAAGGCCATATTTTAATTTCTGGTTTGCTATCATGCCTACTTATGCATGTGAAACCCTATTGGGGTTGTGTTTAGCATTGTTTGGTGACTCGTTCTCGAGTCTCATTGTATGTGTTACATGTTCTAGGGCTTGAAGGTAGTGCTCGACGGCTTGGTGATCGTGGTACATGAAAAACCACTTACTTGCGTGGTGAGTATACTACTCACTTAATTGTTACTATGTGGCTTTGCTAAATGTATATGTGATGCCTTGAAGGCTTACTTGGATATTGGAATTGATTAAGGTGAGGGTGTACTTGACCGCCCTCACCCCTTTTGATAGTATCACTGATTGGCTACCGTTTTACTGCATTACTGAACTTGATATACTGGATACTGAATTCCATTCTTGGAAACTGATTTGGTGTCATTTGGGCGAATGTCCAATGGCTTCACTGTATTACTGAGCTCAACCCCGTTTGGTAGTCAATTGGATCGAGCCGGCGAGGGCTTGGTCGTGAAAATTGTCATGCCACGGGGACTGTACTGAGGAACCTTGTGGTAATGAGACCTTTGGTTCCGGTATACTCGAGTATTACCAAAATGACTGAATGGAGTGCGGGCCCGGTTGGGGTATGTTGGGTGGAAGGAATGGAAGTGAAGTGAGGTCTACGGTTTGGTACTTTTAACATTGACGGAGGGTCAATGAGTGTGGATCAAGAATGTAAGCGTGGAAATGGGCTCTTGAGAGCCGACCGTATCCTTTCACTGAATTGCTTACTTCGAAATTGCATACTTGAATTGAATGGTTATGCTTATGTGATCTTAACTGCTATTGTGATAGTTGCTCACTGAGCTTTAGCTCACTCTGTTCCATTTGTTTTCCTTACAGGAAAATGAATACTTTTGGAAAAGGTTGTAATAGTTGAATGACAAGTTGAGCTCATGTACATGTATTTTGAATAGCTCCTTGAGGGTGAAACCCTATGTGTTTTGTTTCACCAATGTTTGGTGTGTAAATGGCTATTGTATGTGAATGAACTAAGTGGATCTCTTGGTATGCCATTTTGGCTTGACAAATGTTGGATTTCCATGTATATATGTTAAGTTGATGTTTGGATGAACTTCTGAACGTTTCGGCTTTCAAACGGCAAAAGAAAATTTTTGACGGAAAGGCACTGGACTGAATCCGGCCAGGAATCCGGCCAGAAACTGGCCGGATTGTCGGCCGGATTGCTTGGAAAATTTTGAATCCGTGAAGTTGCTCACTGGACAGTATCCGGCCAAGAATCCGGCCGGATTTTGCTGTCCAGGTTACTATTCAGTTTTTTTCGTTTTTTTTATTTTGTTATTTTGATACTTGTGACCTGTCCGAGCGCACTTTTGCATTCCCGAAACGTATTAGAACGCGTGTAACTGCTCCGTAGTCCTGGCGAGAGCTGGGCAGACAGTCCGCTAACCCCTTTGGTTCGCCTTAGGGGAAAGTGGGGCTGTTACAATTGGTATCAGAGCCACTTCGCGTGGTCTCTGCGTGGAGTGAGACTGGGCCAAGTGGTGGTGTGGTCCTAATTTCATGAATATGTCTAAGTGCTCGTTTGAGCATAAGTTATGAACCGGGCATGTGATAAGTGTACGAATCATTATCATGGGACTCGAGGAAGCTAGGTATGTATGTCGGGTAGGAATGTTTAATAAGGATGGTTTACTCTTGGGACCGGCCGGCTCGAGATGTGAATTATCTTAGACGAGATTCTCGCGCCCGGATACGAAAGATATGAAGGCCTAGGTTAGAAAGGATTAGGTGAACTAGAAAGGCGATTCTATGGAACTTCGTGTGGTTTGTTCGGGTGGTTAAGCGTGATCGACCTTGATTAAGATATAAATATTTGGACGAAACCCTAGAAGGGGAAAAGCGTTTCGTGAGTCCTTTTGTACTTGTGACCTAGGTGTCTATAGTACTTTTGGAAGACCCTATTGTTTCATGCAATGACTTCATATGTACTTGACTGACTGTTCCGTATGATTGCTTAACTTGGTTATGTGATCTATGTATACATGGTATATGTTTAAATGCTCTTCGCGGTAATTGTTTGAGTTACTTATTCTTGTTTCCTTGTTCCTGTCTGGTGCTACGGAAATGAGGGTTAGGTGCCCTTTAACAGTATATCTATTTGGTGACTTAGATTGACTTAGATTGATGGAAGGCACTCGGAGTGGTCGAGGCCGTGGACGCAGAACTAGACAACCTACACCGGTTAGGGGTGCGGGGGAAACCTCGACTGGACCTGATCCTGAACCCCAAGCCGACCCTAATGCCCAGATAGCTGCTGCTATGCAGCAAATGACAAACCTGCTTGCACAAGTAGTGCAGCAACAAGCCCAGAACCCAAACCCGAACCCTGGAAATCCCGGAAACCCTGGCCATCATATTGAGAGCGAGGATAGAGCTCTCGAACGTTTCCAAAAGTTCGCTCCGCCGAAATTTGTTGGGGGACCCGACCCTGATGTGGCTGAGAAATGGCTTGAGAAGATGGTAGACATTTTTGCAGCCTTACACTACCCTGACGAACGGCAGGTGACTTTTGCCGTGTTCCAGCTTGAAGGGGCAGCCCGTTCCTGGTGGAACGTCATTAGGCAGAAGTGGGAACGAGAACAGACACCTAGGACTTGGGTGAACTTCATCAGAGAGTTCAATGCGAAGTTTTTCCCTCCTCTAGTTCAGGAGAGGAAGGAAGATGAGTTCATTCGACTTCGCCAAGGAGCCCAAACTGTGGCGGAGTATGAGAGCCAGTTCACCCGCCTATCCAAATTTGCGCCCGAACTCATCATGACCGAGCAACGAAGAATACGGCGATTTGTCCAGGGGCTGAACGTAGAAATCCAGAAGGACCTCGCGGCAGCCCAAATTAATGCCTTCAGCGAAGCAGTGGAGAAGGCACAACGAGTAGAGAATGCTAGGCTCCAGGTGAAAACCTTTCAGGCGAAAAAGAGAGGATTTCCTGGAAATAATTCGGGACTGGAGGATGAAAGTATCCCTCCCAAATTTGGGCGGGGAACGGGAGGAGTGAGGATGCCGGAAATGTCACCAGAGAGGCCGTCAAGAGGAGGCTCAGCTTCTGCAGCACGCGGACCCTGCGGGTATTGCGGAAAATTAAACCACTCGGAGGACAATTGCTGGAGGAAAGGAGGAAAATGCTTGCTCTGTGGGAATGCCGAACATCAAATTGCTAACTGTCCAGCTCGCCTGCGCGAGAGGCAAGGGACTCTGCCACCAACCACGACCCACCCTGACCAGTCGAAGGGGGACAAGGATGGATCGAACGTGTCTTCTCGGGTGTACTCCTTAGATGTTGACTCATCAGAGGACGTGGAAGGTAAGAATTTAATGAACCTGGCCAGTGAAGGGGTACAGATCAGTATACTGCTCAATTTAATCCCGGAGTAGTCAATGATAAGGAATTTCGGGGACGAAATTCTTTTAAGGGGGAGAGAGTGTGAGAACCCGTTTTGCCCTAATATTTTCCTAGGGTTTATTTTCCCCTTAATTGCATGTTTTCTGCATTTTCTGGCTTAGAAATATTTTCTTAGTGGATTTTATGAGTAATTATAGTTTTTAGATGATTTTTCTAGCATTGGTGAATGTTTAGAAAAGTAAGAATCTATATTGGACGTGGGACCCACTAGTGTGAAAAGCTCGGAAAAATTCGGCCAATAAGGTTAAGTTTCGGATACTGTGAAAAATTTATCGGGTGTTAAGAGATAAGTAGTGTGTGTGAAGTGATTGATGTGAGAGAGAAAAGAATGATAAGAATGCATTTAATGAGGTGACAAGTGTCACATAAGTATTGGTTTGACCTTAAGAAATACTATTCACCTTTTGACAAATTTTTGACTTTTGACCCAACTAGTAAATATCTTCAAAAAAATTCACTAAAATTCCCTCATTTTTCTCTCCACCATAGCCGGCTCTCTCAAGCTCCAAGGAAGACACAACTCTTCAACATTCAAGCTTCTAACAAGTCCAAATCCACCAAATCAAGTGCTTAAGTTAGTTCTACTCCATAAAAACTTTCCTTCTAGTGCTAGTTAGTTGTTTGGTGAACTTTGTTTGAAGGACTAAGGTGTTCAACATCCCTCTCTCTCTTGGTCCTTGGTAAGTGAAGCTTGAAACACCCTACTACACCTAATGATGCTTATGTTGTGCTTACTAGTGATAAGAGTGTTGAAATTTCTGGTTTTATCTTGGTTGGAATTGATTTGGTGAAGTTTTCCATTTTATGATGATTTTTCTGGTTTAATTGGATTATGATGGTGTGGTTGTTTGTGATGATTGGCAATGGACTATAATGGCTCTAGTGGATGTGAAATGTGGTTAAATGCAATCAATTTTGGATTTGGTGTGAAATTGAAAAGTTAGGGTTCTTAATTCCCAAATTCTGTCCGGTTTTTGATCATAGGGTTAGAGGCCGAATTTGACTTTGCTCAAAACATGAAAGTTGTAGGTATTGATGTGATGGAGATGCCTGTAAAATTTCAGGGCATTTGGATTAGTGTGGAGTGAGTTATGACGAAATTACTGTAGCTGTTCTGCTTTGGACAGAATGCGAAAACTGCGTTAGTAATTGGCCATTTTGACTGGTTTTGGTTTGGATTTTCGAGTTGGTGTCTTCTGATGAAATGTAGCTAGATGTCTTAGCTAACATATGCCTTTGGAATTTCGGCAATTGGACTTGTATGGACTGAGATATACTGATTACCGTTTTTGGTGATTTGCAAACCTGTTTTGGTAATTCTGGTTTAGTATTTTGCACTTTTGACCTAGTTAAGCTAGGAACTGGATTGAGTGCCCTTCTACATTGTTGTAGCCCTGTTTCATAGCTTCGAAATGGTGGGTCTTACACCCCCAACCGATAACCGTAGTGAATTTGACGCCATTACCGCATTATAAGATCAAACACGGTTTTTCTATCAAGGCTTAAGTTAAGGCCATATTTTAATTTCTGGTTTGCTATCATGCCTACTTATGCATGTGAAACCCTATTGGGGTTGTGTTTAGCATTGTTTGGTGACTCGTTCTCGAGTCTCATTGTATGTGTTACATGTTCTAGGGCTTGAAGGTAGTGCTCGACGGCTTGGTGATCGTGGTACATGAAAAACCACTTACTTGCGTGGTGAGTATACTACTCACTTAATTGTTACTATGTGGCTTTGCTAAATGTATATGTGATGCCTTGAAGGCTTACTTGGATATTGGAATTGATTAAGGTGAGGGTGTACTTGACCGCCCTCACCCCTTTTGATAGTATCACTGATTGGCTACCGTTTTACTGCATTACTGAACTTGATATACTGGATACTGAATTCCATTCTTGGAAACTGATTTGGTGTCATTTGGGCGAATGTCCAATGGCTTCACTGTATTACTGAGCTCAACCCCGTTTGGTAGTCAATTGGATCGAGCCGGCGAGGGCTTGGTCGTGAAAATTGTCATGCCACGGGGACTGTACTGAGGAACCTTGTGGTAATGAGACCTTTGGTTCCGGTATACTCGAGTATTACCAAAATGACTGAATGGAGTGCGGGCCCGGTTGGGGTATGTTGGGTGGAAGGAATGGAAGTGAAGTGAGGTCTACGGTTTGGTACTTTTAACATTGACGGAGGGTCAATGAGTGTGGATCAAGAATGTAAGCGTGGAAATGGGCTCTTGAGAGCCGACCGTATCCTTTCACTGAATTGCTTACTTCGAAATTGCATACTTGAATTGAATGGTTATGCTTATGTGATCTTAACTGCTATTGTGATAGTTGCTCACTGAGCTTTAGCTCACTCTGTTCCATTTGTTTTCCTTACAGGAAAATGAATACTTTTGGAAAAGGTTGTAATAGTTGAATGACAAGTTGAGCTCATGTACATGTATTTTGAATAGCTCCTTGAGGGTGAAACCCTATGTGTTTTGTTTCACCAATGTTTGGTGTGTAAATGGCTATTGTATGTGAATGAACTAAGTGGATCTCTTGGTATGCCATTTTGGCTTGACAAATGTTGGATTTCCATGTATATATGTTAAGTTGATGTTTGGATGAACTTCTGAACGTTTCGGCTTTCAAACGGCAAAAGAAAATTTTTGACGGAAAGGCACTGGACTGAATCCGGCCAGGAATCCGGCCAGAAACTGGCCGGATTGTCGGCCGGATTGCTTGGAAAATTTTGAATCCGTGAAGTTGCTCACTGGACAGTATCCGGCCAAGAATCCGGCCGGATTTTGCTGTCCAGGTTACTATTCAGTTTTTTTCGTTTTTTTTATTTTGTTATTTTGATACTTGTGACCTGTCCGAGCGCACTTTTGCATTCCCGAAACGTATTAGAACGCGTGTAACTGCTCCGTAGTCCTGGCGAGAGCTGGGCAGACAGTCCGCTAACCCCTTTGGTTCGCCTTAGGGGAAAGTGGGGCTGTTACAATTGGTATCAGAGCCACTTCGCGTGGTCTCTGCGTGGAGTGAGACTGGGCCAAGTGGTGGTGTGGTCCTAATTTCATGAATATGTCTAAGTGCTCGTTTGAGCATAAGTTATGAACCGGGCATGTGATAAGTGTACGAATCATTATCATGGGACTCGAGGAAGCTAGGTATGTATGTCGGGTAGGAATGTTTAATAAGGATGGTTTACTCTTGGGACCGGCCGGCTCGAGATGTGAATTATCTTAGACGAGATTCTCGCGCCCGGATACGAAAGATATGAAGGCCTAGGTTAGAAAGGATTAGGTGAACTAGAAAGGCGATTCTATGGAACTTCGTGTGGTTTGTTCGGGTGGTTAAGCGTGATCGACCTTGATTAAGATATAAATATTTGGACGAAACCCTAGAAGGGGAAAAGCGTTTCGTGAGTCCTTTTGTACTTGTGACCTAGGTGTCTATAGTACTTTTGGAAGACCCTATTGTTTCATGCAATGACTTCATATGTACTTGACTGACTGTTCCGTATGATTGCTTAACTTGGTTATGTGATCTATGTATACATGGTATATGTTTAAATGCTCTTCGCGGTAATTGTTTGAGTTACTTATTCTTGTTTCCTTGTTCCTGTCTGGTGCTACGGAAATGAGGGTTAGGTGCCCTTTAACAGTATATCTATTTGGTGACTTAGATTGACTTAGATTGATGGAAGGCACTCGGAGTGGTCGAGGCCGTGGACGCAGAACTAGACAACCTACACCGGTTAGGGGTGCGGGGGAAACCTCGACTGGACCTGATCCTGAACCCCAAGCCGACCCTAATGCCCAGATAGCTGCTGCTATGCAGCAAATGACAAACCTGCTTGCACAAGTAGTGCAGCAACAAGCCCAGAACCCAAACCCGAACCCTGGAAATCCCGGAAACCCTGGCCATCATATTGAGAGCGAGGATAGAGCTCTCGAACGTTTCCAAAAGTTCGCTCCGCCGAAATTTGTTGGGGGACCCGACCCTGATGTGGCTGAGAAATGGCTTGAGAAGATGGTAGACATTTTTGCAGCCTTACACTACCCTGACGAACGGCAGGTGACTTTTGCCGTGTTCCAGCTTGAAGGGGCAGCCCGTTCCTGGTGGAACGTCATTAGGCAGAAGTGGGAACGAGAACAGACACCTAGGACTTGGGTGAACTTCATCAGAGAGTTCAATGCGAAGTTTTTCCCTCCTCTAGTTCAGGAGAGGAAGGAAGATGAGTTCATTCGACTTCGCCAAGGAGCCCAAACTGTGGCGGAGTATGAGAGCCAGTTCACCCGCCTATCCAAATTTGCGCCCGAACTCATCATGACCGAGCAACGAAGAATACGGCGATTTGTCCAGGGGCTGAACGTAGAAATCCAGAAGGACCTCGCGGCAGCCCAAATTAATGCCTTCAGCGAAGCAGTGGAGAAGGCACAACGAGTAGAGAATGCTAGGCTCCAGGTGAAAACCTTTCAGGCGAAAAAGAGAGGATTTCCTGGAAATAATTCGGGACTGGAGGATGAAAGTATCCCTCCCAAATTTGGGCGGGGAACGGGAGGAGTGAGGATGCCGGAAATGTCACCAGAGAGGCCGTCAAGAGGAGGCTCAGCTTCTGCAGCACGCGGACCCTGCGGGTATTGCGGAAAATTAAACCACTCGGAGGACAATTGCTGGAGGAAAGGAGGAAAATGCTTGCTCTGTGGGAATGCCGAACATCAAATTGCTAACTGTCCAGCTCGCCTGCGCGAGAGGCAAGGGACTCTGCCACCAACCACGACCCACCCTGACCAGTCGAAGGGGGACAAGGATGGATCGAACGTGTCTTCTCGGGTGTACTCCTTAGATGTTGACTCATCAGAGGACGTGGAAGGTAAGAATTTAATGAACCTGGCCAGTGAAGGGGTACAGATCAGTATACTGCTCAATTTAATCCCGGAGTAGTCAATGATAAGGAATTTCGGGGACGAAATTCTTTTAAGGGGGAGAGAGTGTGAGAACCCGTTTTGCCCTAATATTTTCCTAGGGTTTATTTTCCCCTTAATTGCATGTTTTCTGCATTTTCTGGCTTAGAAATATTTTCTTAGTGGATTTTATGAGTAATTATAGTTTTTAGATGATTTTTCTAGCATTGGTGAATGTTTAGAAAAGTAAGAATCTATATTGGACGTGGGACCCACTAGTGTGAAAAGCTCGGAAAAATTCGGCCAATAAGGTTAAGTTTCGGATACTGTGAAAAATTTATCGGGTGTTAAGAGATAAGTAGTGTGTGTGAAGTGATTGATGTGAGAGAGAAAAGAATGATAAGAATGCATTTAATGAGGTGACAAGTGTCACATAAGTATTGGTTTGACCTTAAGAAATACTATTCACCTTTTGACAAATTTTTGACTTTTGACCCAACTAGTAAATATCTTCAAAAAAATTCACTAAAATTCCCTCATTTTTCTCTCCACCATAGCCGGCTCTCTCAAGCTCCAAGGAAGACACAACTCTTCAACATTCAAGCTTCTAACAAGTCCAAATCCACCAAATCAAGTGCTTAAGTTAGTTCTACTCCATAAAAACTTTCCTTCTAGTGCTAGTTAGTTGTTTGGTGAACTTTGTTTGAAGGACTAAGGTGTTCAACATCCCTCTCTCTCTTGGTCCTTGGTAAGTGAAGCTTGAAACACCCTACTACACCTAATGATGCTTATGTTGTGCTTACTAGTGATAAGAGTGTTGAAATTTCTGGTTTTATCTTGGTTGGAATTGATTTGGTGAAGTTTTCCATTTTATGATGATTTTTCTGGTTTAATTGGATTATGATGGTGTGGTTGTTTGTGATGATTGGCAATGGACTATAATGGCTCTAGTGGATGTGAAATGTGGTTAAATGCAATCAATTTTGGATTTGGTGTGAAATTGAAAAGTTAGGGTTCTTAATTCCCAAATTCTGTCCGGTTTTTGATCATAGGGTTAGAGGCCGAATTTGACTTTGCTCAAAACATGAAAGTTGTAGGTATTGATGTGATGGAGATGCCTGTAAAATTTCAGGGCATTTGGATTAGTGTGGAGTGAGTTATGACGAAATTACTGTAGCTGTTCTGCTTTGGACAGAATGCGAAAACTGCGTTAGTAATTGGCCATTTTGACTGGTTTTGGTTTGGATTTTCGAGTTGGTGTCTTCTGATGAAATGTAGCTAGATGTCTTAGCTAACATATGCCTTTGGAATTTCGGCAATTGGACTTGTATGGACTGAGATATACTGATTACCGTTTTTGGTGATTTGCAAACCTGTTTTGGTAATTCTGGTTTAGTATTTTGCACTTTTGACCTAGTTAAGCTAGGAACTGGATTGAGTGCCCTTCTACATTGTTGTAGCCCTGTTTCATAGCTTCGAAATGGTGGGTCTTACACCCCCAACCGATAACCGTAGTGAATTTGACGCCATTACCGCATTATAAGATCAAACACGGTTTTTCTATCAAGGCTTAAGTTAAGGCCATATTTTAATTTCTGGTTTGCTATCATGCCTACTTATGCATGTGAAACCCTATTGGGGTTGTGTTTAGCATTGTTTGGTGACTCGTTCTCGAGTCTCATTGTATGTGTTACATGTTCTAGGGCTTGAAGGTAGTGCTCGACGGCTTGGTGATCGTGGTACATGAAAAACCACTTACTTGCGTGGTGAGTATACTACTCACTTAATTGTTACTATGTGGCTTTGCTAAATGTATATGTGATGCCTTGAAGGCTTACTTGGATATTGGAATTGATTAAGGTGAGGGTGTACTTGACCGCCCTCACCCCTTTTGATAGTATCACTGATTGGCTACCGTTTTACTGCATTACTGAACTTGATATACTGGATACTGAATTCCATTCTTGGAAACTGATTTGGTGTCATTTGGGCGAATGTCCAATGGCTTCACTGTATTACTGAGCTCAACCCCGTTTGGTAGTCAATTGGATCGAGCCGGCGAGGGCTTGGTCGTGAAAATTGTCATGCCACGGGGACTGTACTGAGGAACCTTGTGGTAATGAGACCTTTGGTTCCGGTATACTCGAGTATTACCAAAATGACTGAATGGAGTGCGGGCCCGGTTGGGGTATGTTGGGTGGAAGGAATGGAAGTGAAGTGAGGTCTACGGTTTGGTACTTTTAACATTGACGGAGGGTCAATGAGTGTGGATCAAGAATGTAAGCGTGGAAATGGGCTCTTGAGAGCCGACCGTATCCTTTCACTGAATTGCTTACTTCGAAATTGCATACTTGAATTGAATGGTTATGCTTATGTGATCTTAACTGCTATTGTGATAGTTGCTCACTGAGCTTTAGCTCACTCTGTTCCATTTGTTTTCCTTACAGGAAAATGAATACTTTTGGAAAAGGTTGTAATAGTTGAATGACAAGTTGAGCTCATGTACATGTATTTTGAATAGCTCCTTGAGGGTGAAACCCTATGTGTTTTGTTTCACCAATGTTTGGTGTGTAAATGGCTATTGTATGTGAATGAACTAAGTGGATCTCTTGGTATGCCATTTTGGCTTGACAAATGTTGGATTTCCATGTATATATGTTAAGTTGATGTTTGGATGAACTTCTGAACGTTTCGGCTTTCAAACGGCAAAAGAAAATTTTTGACGGAAAGGCACTGGACTGAATCCGGCCAGGAATCCGGCCAGAAACTGGCCGGATTGTCGGCCGGATTGCTTGGAAAATTTTGAATCCGTGAAGTTGCTCACTGGACAGTATCCGGCCAAGAATCCGGCCGGATTTTGCTGTCCAGGTTACTATTCAGTTTTTTTCGTTTTTTTTATTTTGTTATTTTGATACTTGTGACCTGTCCGAGCGCACTTTTGCATTCCCGAAACGTATTAGAACGCGTGTAACTGCTCCGTAGTCCTGGCGAGAGCTGGGCAGACAGTCCGCTAACCCCTTTGGTTCGCCTTAGGGGAAAGTGGGGCTGTTACAATTGGTATCAGAGCCACTTCGCGTGGTCTCTGCGTGGAGTGAGACTGGGCCAAGTGGTGGTGTGGTCCTAATTTCATGAATATGTCTAAGTGCTCGTTTGAGCATAAGTTATGAACCGGGCATGTGATAAGTGTACGAATCATTATCATGGGACTCGAGGAAGCTAGGTATGTATGTCGGGTAGGAATGTTTAATAAGGATGGTTTACTCTTGGGACCGGCCGGCTCGAGATGTGAATTATCTTAGACGAGATTCTCGCGCCCGGATACGAAAGATATGAAGGCCTAGGTTAGAAAGGATTAGGTGAACTAGAAAGGCGATTCTATGGAACTTCGTGTGGTTTGTTCGGGTGGTTAAGCGTGATCGACCTTGATTAAGATATAAATATTTGGACGAAACCCTAGAAGGGGAAAAGCGTTTCGTGAGTCCTTTTGTACTTGTGACCTAGGTGTCTATAGTACTTTTGGAAGACCCTATTGTTTCATGCAATGACTTCATATGTACTTGACTGACTGTTCCGTATGATTGCTTAACTTGGTTATGTGATCTATGTATACATGGTATATGTTTAAATGCTCTTCGCGGTAATTGTTTGAGTTACTTATTCTTGTTTCCTTGTTCCTGTCTGGTGCTACGGAAATGAGGGTTAGGTGCCCTTTAACAGTATATCTATTTGGTGACTTAGATTGACTTAGATTGATGGAAGGCACTCGGAGTGGTCGAGGCCGTGGACGCAGAACTAGACAACCTACACCGGTTAGGGGTGCGGGGGAAACCTCGACTGGACCTGATCCTGAACCCCAAGCCGACCCTAATGCCCAGATAGCTGCTGCTATGCAGCAAATGACAAACCTGCTTGCACAAGTAGTGCAGCAACAAGCCCAGAACCCAAACCCGAACCCTGGAAATCCCGGAAACCCTGGCCATCATATTGAGAGCGAGGATAGAGCTCTCGAACGTTTCCAAAAGTTCGCTCCGCCGAAATTTGTTGGGGGACCCGACCCTGATGTGGCTGAGAAATGGCTTGAGAAGATGGTAGACATTTTTGCAGCCTTACACTACCCTGACGAACGGCAGGTGACTTTTGCCGTGTTCCAGCTTGAAGGGGCAGCCCGTTCCTGGTGGAACGTCATTAGGCAGAAGTGGGAACGAGAACAGACACCTAGGACTTGGGTGAACTTCATCAGAGAGTTCAATGCGAAGTTTTTCCCTCCTCTAGTTCAGGAGAGGAAGGAAGATGAGTTCATTCGACTTCGCCAAGGAGCCCAAACTGTGGCGGAGTATGAGAGCCAGTTCACCCGCCTATCCAAATTTGCGCCCGAACTCATCATGACCGAGCAACGAAGAATACGGCGATTTGTCCAGGGGCTGAACGTAGAAATCCAGAAGGACCTCGCGGCAGCCCAAATTAATGCCTTCAGCGAAGCAGTGGAGAAGGCACAACGAGTAGAGAATGCTAGGCTCCAGGTGAAAACCTTTCAGGCGAAAAAGAGAGGATTTCCTGGAAATAATTCGGGACTGGAGGATGAAAGTATCCCTCCCAAATTTGGGCGGGGAACGGGAGGAGTGAGGATGCCGGAAATGTCACCAGAGAGGCCGTCAAGAGGAGGCTCAGCTTCTGCAGCACGCGGACCCTGCGGGTATTGCGGAAAATTAAACCACTCGGAGGACAATTGCTGGAGGAAAGGAGGAAAATGCTTGCTCTGTGGGAATGCCGAACATCAAATTGCTAACTGTCCAGCTCGCCTGCGCGAGAGGCAAGGGACTCTGCCACCAACCACGACCCACCCTGACCAGTCGAAGGGGGACAAGGATGGATCGAACGTGTCTTCTCGGGTGTACTCCTTAGATGTTGACTCATCAGAGGACGTGGAAGGTAAGAATTTAATGAACCTGGCCAGTGAAGGGGTACAGATCAGTATACTGCTCAATTTAATCCCGGAGTAGTCAATGATAAGGAATTTCGGGGACGAAATTCTTTTAAGGGGGAGAGAGTGTGAGAACCCGTTTTGCCCTAATATTTTCCTAGGGTTTATTTTCCCCTTAATTGCATGTTTTCTGCATTTTCTGGCTTAGAAATATTTTCTTAGTGGATTTTATGAGTAATTATAGTTTTTAGATGATTTTTCTAGCATTGGTGAATGTTTAGAAAAGTAAGAATCTATATTGGACGTGGGACCCACTAGTGTGAAAAGCTCGGAAAAATTCGGCCAATAAGGTTAAGTTTCGGATACTGTGAAAAATTTATCGGGTGTTAAGAGATAAGTAGTGTGTGTGAAGTGATTGATGTGAGAGAGAAAAGAATGATAAGAATGCATTTAATGAGGTGACAAGTGTCACATAAGTATTGGTTTGACCTTAAGAAATACTATTCACCTTTTGACAAATTTTTGACTTTTGACCCAACTAGTAAATATCTTCAAAAAAATTCACTAAAATTCCCTCATTTTTCTCTCCACCATAGCCGGCTCTCTCAAGCTCCAAGGAAGACACAACTCTTCAACATTCAAGCTTCTAACAAGTCCAAATCCACCAAATCAAGTGCTTAAGTTAGTTCTACTCCATAAAAACTTTCCTTCTAGTGCTAGTTAGTTGTTTGGTGAACTTTGTTTGAAGGACTAAGGTGTTCAACATCCCTCTCTCTCTTGGTCCTTGGTAAGTGAAGCTTGAAACACCCTACTACACCTAATGATGCTTATGTTGTGCTTACTAGTGATAAGAGTGTTGAAATTTCTGGTTTTATCTTGGTTGGAATTGATTTGGTGAAGTTTTCCATTTTATGATGATTTTTCTGGTTTAATTGGATTATGATGGTGTGGTTGTTTGTGATGATTGGCAATGGACTATAATGGCTCTAGTGGATGTGAAATGTGGTTAAATGCAATCAATTTTGGATTTGGTGTGAAATTGAAAAGTTAGGGTTCTTAATTCCCAAATTCTGTCCGGTTTTTGATCATAGGGTTAGAGGCCGAATTTGACTTTGCTCAAAACATGAAAGTTGTAGGTATTGATGTGATGGAGATGCCTGTAAAATTTCAGGGCATTTGGATTAGTGTGGAGTGAGTTATGACGAAATTACTGTAGCTGTTCTGCTTTGGACAGAATGCGAAAACTGCGTTAGTAATTGGCCATTTTGACTGGTTTTGGTTTGGATTTTCGAGTTGGTGTCTTCTGATGAAATGTAGCTAGATGTCTTAGCTAACATATGCCTTTGGAATTTCGGCAATTGGACTTGTATGGACTGAGATATACTGATTACCGTTTTTGGTGATTTGCAAACCTGTTTTGGTAATTCTGGTTTAGTATTTTGCACTTTTGACCTAGTTAAGCTAGGAACTGGATTGAGTGCCCTTCTACATTGTTGTAGCCCTGTTTCATAGCTTCGAAATGGTGGGTCTTACACCCCCAACCGATAACCGTAGTGAATTTGACGCCATTACCGCATTATAAGATCAAACACGGTTTTTCTATCAAGGCTTAAGTTAAGGCCATATTTTAATTTCTGGTTTGCTATCATGCCTACTTATGCATGTGAAACCCTATTGGGGTTGTGTTTAGCATTGTTTGGTGACTCGTTCTCGAGTCTCATTGTATGTGTTACATGTTCTAGGGCTTGAAGGTAGTGCTCGACGGCTTGGTGATCGTGGTACATGAAAAACCACTTACTTGCGTGGTGAGTATACTACTCACTTAATTGTTACTATGTGGCTTTGCTAAATGTATATGTGATGCCTTGAAGGCTTACTTGGATATTGGAATTGATTAAGGTGAGGGTGTACTTGACCGCCCTCACCCCTTTTGATAGTATCACTGATTGGCTACCGTTTTACTGCATTACTGAACTTGATATACTGGATACTGAATTCCATTCTTGGAAACTGATTTGGTGTCATTTGGGCGAATGTCCAATGGCTTCACTGTATTACTGAGCTCAACCCCGTTTGGTAGTCAATTGGATCGAGCCGGCGAGGGCTTGGTCGTGAAAATTGTCATGCCACGGGGACTGTACTGAGGAACCTTGTGGTAATGAGACCTTTGGTTCCGGTATACTCGAGTATTACCAAAATGACTGAATGGAGTGCGGGCCCGGTTGGGGTATGTTGGGTGGAAGGAATGGAAGTGAAGTGAGGTCTACGGTTTGGTACTTTTAACATTGACGGAGGGTCAATGAGTGTGGATCAAGAATGTAAGCGTGGAAATGGGCTCTTGAGAGCCGACCGTATCCTTTCACTGAATTGCTTACTTCGAAATTGCATACTTGAATTGAATGGTTATGCTTATGTGATCTTAACTGCTATTGTGATAGTTGCTCACTGAGCTTTAGCTCACTCTGTTCCATTTGTTTTCCTTACAGGAAAATGAATACTTTTGGAAAAGGTTGTAATAGTTGAATGACAAGTTGAGCTCATGTACATGTATTTTGAATAGCTCCTTGAGGGTGAAACCCTATGTGTTTTGTTTCACCAATGTTTGGTGTGTAAATGGCTATTGTATGTGAATGAACTAAGTGGATCTCTTGGTATGCCATTTTGGCTTGACAAATGTTGGATTTCCATGTATATATGTTAAGTTGATGTTTGGATGAACTTCTGAACGTTTCGGCTTTCAAACGGCAAAAGAAAATTTTTGACGGAAAGGCACTGGACTGAATCCGGCCAGGAATCCGGCCAGAAACTGGCCGGATTGTCGGCCGGATTGCTTGGAAAATTTTGAATCCGTGAAGTTGCTCACTGGACAGTATCCGGCCAAGAATCCGGCCGGATTTTGCTGTCCAGGTTACTATTCAGTTTTTTTCGTTTTTTTTATTTTGTTATTTTGATACTTGTGACCTGTCCGAGCGCACTTTTGCATTCCCGAAACGTATTAGAACGCGTGTAACTGCTCCGTAGTCCTGGCGAGAGCTGGGCAGACAGTCCGCTAACCCCTTTGGTTCGCCTTAGGGGAAAGTGGGGCTGTTACAATTGGTATCAGAGCCACTTCGCGTGGTCTCTGCGTGGAGTGAGACTGGGCCAAGTGGTGGTGTGGTCCTAATTTCATGAATATGTCTAAGTGCTCGTTTGAGCATAAGTTATGAACCGGGCATGTGATAAGTGTACGAATCATTATCATGGGACTCGAGGAAGCTAGGTATGTATGTCGGGTAGGAATGTTTAATAAGGATGGTTTACTCTTGGGACCGGCCGGCTCGAGATGTGAATTATCTTAGACGAGATTCTCGCGCCCGGATACGAAAGATATGAAGGCCTAGGTTAGAAAGGATTAGGTGAACTAGAAAGGCGATTCTATGGAACTTCGTGTGGTTTGTTCGGGTGGTTAAGCGTGATCGACCTTGATTAAGATATAAATATTTGGACGAAACCCTAGAAGGGGAAAAGCGTTTCGTGAGTCCTTTTGTACTTGTGACCTAGGTGTCTATAGTACTTTTGGAAGACCCTATTGTTTCATGCAATGACTTCATATGTACTTGACTGACTGTTCCGTATGATTGCTTAACTTGGTTATGTGATCTATGTATACATGGTATATGTTTAAATGCTCTTCGCGGTAATTGTTTGAGTTACTTATTCTTGTTTCCTTGTTCCTGTCTGGTGCTACGGAAATGAGGGTTAGGTGCCCTTTAACAGTATATCTATTTGGTGACTTAGATTGACTTAGATTGATGGAAGGCACTCGGAGTGGTCGAGGCCGTGGACGCAGAACTAGACAACCTACACCGGTTAGGGGTGCGGGGGAAACCTCGACTGGACCTGATCCTGAACCCCAAGCCGACCCTAATGCCCAGATAGCTGCTGCTATGCAGCAAATGACAAACCTGCTTGCACAAGTAGTGCAGCAACAAGCCCAGAACCCAAACCCGAACCCTGGAAATCCCGGAAACCCTGGCCATCATATTGAGAGCGAGGATAGAGCTCTCGAACGTTTCCAAAAGTTCGCTCCGCCGAAATTTGTTGGGGGACCCGACCCTGATGTGGCTGAGAAATGGCTTGAGAAGATGGTAGACATTTTTGCAGCCTTACACTACCCTGACGAACGGCAGGTGACTTTTGCCGTGTTCCAGCTTGAAGGGGCAGCCCGTTCCTGGTGGAACGTCATTAGGCAGAAGTGGGAACGAGAACAGACACCTAGGACTTGGGTGAACTTCATCAGAGAGTTCAATGCGAAGTTTTTCCCTCCTCTAGTTCAGGAGAGGAAGGAAGATGAGTTCATTCGACTTCGCCAAGGAGCCCAAACTGTGGCGGAGTATGAGAGCCAGTTCACCCGCCTATCCAAATTTGCGCCCGAACTCATCATGACCGAGCAACGAAGAATACGGCGATTTGTCCAGGGGCTGAACGTAGAAATCCAGAAGGACCTCGCGGCAGCCCAAATTAATGCCTTCAGCGAAGCAGTGGAGAAGGCACAACGAGTAGAGAATGCTAGGCTCCAGGTGAAAACCTTTCAGGCGAAAAAGAGAGGATTTCCTGGAAATAATTCGGGACTGGAGGATGAAAGTATCCCTCCCAAATTTGGGCGGGGAACGGGAGGAGTGAGGATGCCGGAAATGTCACCAGAGAGGCCGTCAAGAGGAGGCTCAGCTTCTGCAGCACGCGGACCCTGCGGGTATTGCGGAAAATTAAACCACTCGGAGGACAATTGCTGGAGGAAAGGAGGAAAATGCTTGCTCTGTGGGAATGCCGAACATCAAATTGCTAACTGTCCAGCTCGCCTGCGCGAGAGGCAAGGGACTCTGCCACCAACCACGACCCACCCTGACCAGTCGAAGGGGGACAAGGATGGATCGAACGTGTCTTCTCGGGTGTACTCCTTAGATGTTGACTCATCAGAGGACGTGGAAGGTAAGAATTTAATGAACCTGGCCAGTGAAGGGGTACAGATCAGTATACTGCTCAATTTAATCCCGGAGTAGTCAATGATAAGGAATTTCGGGGACGAAATTCTTTTAAGGGGGAGAGAGTGTGAGAACCCGTTTTGCCCTAATATTTTCCTAGGGTTTATTTTCCCCTTAATTGCATGTTTTCTGCATTTTCTGGCTTAGAAATATTTTCTTAGTGGATTTTATGAGTAATTATAGTTTTTAGATGATTTTTCTAGCATTGGTGAATGTTTAGAAAAGTAAGAATCTATATTGGACGTGGGACCCACTAGTGTGAAAAGCTCGGAAAAATTCGGCCAATAAGGTTAAGTTTCGGATACTGTGAAAAATTTATCGGGTGTTAAGAGATAAGTAGTGTGTGTGAAGTGATTGATGTGAGAGAGAAAAGAATGATAAGAATGCATTTAATGAGGTGACAAGTGTCACATAAGTATTGGTTTGACCTTAAGAAATACTATTCACCTTTTGACAAATTTTTGACTTTTGACCCAACTAGTAAATATCTTCAAAAAAATTCACTAAAATTCCCTCATTTTTCTCTCCACCATAGCCGGCTCTCTCAAGCTCCAAGGAAGACACAACTCTTCAACATTCAAGCTTCTAACAAGTCCAAATCCACCAAATCAAGTGCTTAAGTTAGTTCTACTCCATAAAAACTTTCCTTCTAGTGCTAGTTAGTTGTTTGGTGAACTTTGTTTGAAGGACTAAGGTGTTCAACATCCCTCTCTCTCTTGGTCCTTGGTAAGTGAAGCTTGAAACACCCTACTACACCTAATGATGCTTATGTTGTGCTTACTAGTGATAAGAGTGTTGAAATTTCTGGTTTTATCTTGGTTGGAATTGATTTGGTGAAGTTTTCCATTTTATGATGATTTTTCTGGTTTAATTGGATTATGATGGTGTGGTTGTTTGTGATGATTGGCAATGGACTATAATGGCTCTAGTGGATGTGAAATGTGGTTAAATGCAATCAATTTTGGATTTGGTGTGAAATTGAAAAGTTAGGGTTCTTAATTCCCAAATTCTGTCCGGTTTTTGATCATAGGGTTAGAGGCCGAATTTGACTTTGCTCAAAACATGAAAGTTGTAGGTATTGATGTGATGGAGATGCCTGTAAAATTTCAGGGCATTTGGATTAGTGTGGAGTGAGTTATGACGAAATTACTGTAGCTGTTCTGCTTTGGACAGAATGCGAAAACTGCGTTAGTAATTGGCCATTTTGACTGGTTTTGGTTTGGATTTTCGAGTTGGTGTCTTCTGATGAAATGTAGCTAGATGTCTTAGCTAACATATGCCTTTGGAATTTCGGCAATTGGACTTGTATGGACTGAGATATACTGATTACCGTTTTTGGTGATTTGCAAACCTGTTTTGGTAATTCTGGTTTAGTATTTTGCACTTTTGACCTAGTTAAGCTAGGAACTGGATTGAGTGCCCTTCTACATTGTTGTAGCCCTGTTTCATAGCTTCGAAATGGTGGGTCTTACACCCCCAACCGATAACCGTAGTGAATTTGACGCCATTACCGCATTATAAGATCAAACACGGTTTTTCTATCAAGGCTTAAGTTAAGGCCATATTTTAATTTCTGGTTTGCTATCATGCCTACTTATGCATGTGAAACCCTATTGGGGTTGTGTTTAGCATTGTTTGGTGACTCGTTCTCGAGTCTCATTGTATGTGTTACATGTTCTAGGGCTTGAAGGTAGTGCTCGACGGCTTGGTGATCGTGGTACATGAAAAACCACTTACTTGCGTGGTGAGTATACTACTCACTTAATTGTTACTATGTGGCTTTGCTAAATGTATATGTGATGCCTTGAAGGCTTACTTGGATATTGGAATTGATTAAGGTGAGGGTGTACTTGACCGCCCTCACCCCTTTTGATAGTATCACTGATTGGCTACCGTTTTACTGCATTACTGAACTTGATATACTGGATACTGAATTCCATTCTTGGAAACTGATTTGGTGTCATTTGGGCGAATGTCCAATGGCTTCACTGTATTACTGAGCTCAACCCCGTTTGGTAGTCAATTGGATCGAGCCGGCGAGGGCTTGGTCGTGAAAATTGTCATGCCACGGGGACTGTACTGAGGAACCTTGTGGTAATGAGACCTTTGGTTCCGGTATACTCGAGTATTACCAAAATGACTGAATGGAGTGCGGGCCCGGTTGGGGTATGTTGGGTGGAAGGAATGGAAGTGAAGTGAGGTCTACGGTTTGGTACTTTTAACATTGACGGAGGGTCAATGAGTGTGGATCAAGAATGTAAGCGTGGAAATGGGCTCTTGAGAGCCGACCGTATCCTTTCACTGAATTGCTTACTTCGAAATTGCATACTTGAATTGAATGGTTATGCTTATGTGATCTTAACTGCTATTGTGATAGTTGCTCACTGAGCTTTAGCTCACTCTGTTCCATTTGTTTTCCTTACAGGAAAATGAATACTTTTGGAAAAGGTTGTAATAGTTGAATGACAAGTTGAGCTCATGTACATGTATTTTGAATAGCTCCTTGAGGGTGAAACCCTATGTGTTTTGTTTCACCAATGTTTGGTGTGTAAATGGCTATTGTATGTGAATGAACTAAGTGGATCTCTTGGTATGCCATTTTGGCTTGACAAATGTTGGATTTCCATGTATATATGTTAAGTTGATGTTTGGATGAACTTCTGAACGTTTCGGCTTTCAAACGGCAAAAGAAAATTTTTGACGGAAAGGCACTGGACTGAATCCGGCCAGGAATCCGGCCAGAAACTGGCCGGATTGTCGGCCGGATTGCTTGGAAAATTTTGAATCCGTGAAGTTGCTCACTGGACAGTATCCGGCCAAGAATCCGGCCGGATTTTGCTGTCCAGGTTACTATTCAGTTTTTTTCGTTTTTTTTATTTTGTTATTTTGATACTTGTGACCTGTCCGAGCGCACTTTTGCATTCCCGAAACGTATTAGAACGCGTGTAACTGCTCCGTAGTCCTGGCGAGAGCTGGGCAGACAGTCCGCTAACCCCTTTGGTTCGCCTTAGGGGAAAGTGGGGCTGTTACAATTGGTATCAGAGCCACTTCGCGTGGTCTCTGCGTGGAGTGAGACTGGGCCAAGTGGTGGTGTGGTCCTAATTTCATGAATATGTCTAAGTGCTCGTTTGAGCATAAGTTATGAACCGGGCATGTGATAAGTGTACGAATCATTATCATGGGACTCGAGGAAGCTAGGTATGTATGTCGGGTAGGAATGTTTAATAAGGATGGTTTACTCTTGGGACCGGCCGGCTCGAGATGTGAATTATCTTAGACGAGATTCTCGCGCCCGGATACGAAAGATATGAAGGCCTAGGTTAGAAAGGATTAGGTGAACTAGAAAGGCGATTCTATGGAACTTCGTGTGGTTTGTTCGGGTGGTTAAGCGTGATCGACCTTGATTAAGATATAAATATTTGGACGAAACCCTAGAAGGGGAAAAGCGTTTCGTGAGTCCTTTTGTACTTGTGACCTAGGTGTCTATAGTACTTTTGGAAGACCCTATTGTTTCATGCAATGACTTCATATGTACTTGACTGACTGTTCCGTATGATTGCTTAACTTGGTTATGTGATCTATGTATACATGGTATATGTTTAAATGCTCTTCGCGGTAATTGTTTGAGTTACTTATTCTTGTTTCCTTGTTCCTGTCTGGTGCTACGGAAATGAGGGTTAGGTGCCCTTTAACAGTATATCTATTTGGTGACTTAGATTGACTTAGATTGATGGAAGGCACTCGGAGTGGTCGAGGCCGTGGACGCAGAACTAGACAACCTACACCGGTTAGGGGTGCGGGGGAAACCTCGACTGGACCTGATCCTGAACCCCAAGCCGACCCTAATGCCCAGATAGCTGCTGCTATGCAGCAAATGACAAACCTGCTTGCACAAGTAGTGCAGCAACAAGCCCAGAACCCAAACCCGAACCCTGGAAATCCCGGAAACCCTGGCCATCATATTGAGAGCGAGGATAGAGCTCTCGAACGTTTCCAAAAGTTCGCTCCGCCGAAATTTGTTGGGGGACCCGACCCTGATGTGGCTGAGAAATGGCTTGAGAAGATGGTAGACATTTTTGCAGCCTTACACTACCCTGACGAACGGCAGGTGACTTTTGCCGTGTTCCAGCTTGAAGGGGCAGCCCGTTCCTGGTGGAACGTCATTAGGCAGAAGTGGGAACGAGAACAGACACCTAGGACTTGGGTGAACTTCATCAGAGAGTTCAATGCGAAGTTTTTCCCTCCTCTAGTTCAGGAGAGGAAGGAAGATGAGTTCATTCGACTTCGCCAAGGAGCCCAAACTGTGGCGGAGTATGAGAGCCAGTTCACCCGCCTATCCAAATTTGCGCCCGAACTCATCATGACCGAGCAACGAAGAATACGGCGATTTGTCCAGGGGCTGAACGTAGAAATCCAGAAGGACCTCGCGGCAGCCCAAATTAATGCCTTCAGCGAAGCAGTGGAGAAGGCACAACGAGTAGAGAATGCTAGGCTCCAGGTGAAAACCTTTCAGGCGAAAAAGAGAGGATTTCCTGGAAATAATTCGGGACTGGAGGATGAAAGTATCCCTCCCAAATTTGGGCGGGGAACGGGAGGAGTGAGGATGCCGGAAATGTCACCAGAGAGGCCGTCAAGAGGAGGCTCAGCTTCTGCAGCACGCGGACCCTGCGGGTATTGCGGAAAATTAAACCACTCGGAGGACAATTGCTGGAGGAAAGGAGGAAAATGCTTGCTCTGTGGGAATGCCGAACATCAAATTGCTAACTGTCCAGCTCGCCTGCGCGAGAGGCAAGGGACTCTGCCACCAACCACGACCCACCCTGACCAGTCGAAGGGGGACAAGGATGGATCGAACGTGTCTTCTCGGGTGTACTCCTTAGATGTTGACTCATCAGAGGACGTGGAAGGTAAGAATTTAATGAACCTGGCCAGTGAAGGGGTACAGATCAGTATACTGCTCAATTTAATCCCGGAGTAGTCAATGATAAGGAATTTCGGGGACGAAATTCTTTTAAGGGGGAGAGAGTGTGAGAACCCGTTTTGCCCTAATATTTTCCTAGGGTTTATTTTCCCCTTAATTGCATGTTTTCTGCATTTTCTGGCTTAGAAATATTTTCTTAGTGGATTTTATGAGTAATTATAGTTTTTAGATGATTTTTCTAGCATTGGTGAATGTTTAGAAAAGTAAGAATCTATATTGGACGTGGGACCCACTAGTGTGAAAAGCTCGGAAAAATTCGGCCAATAAGGTTAAGTTTCGGATACTGTGAAAAATTTATCGGGTGTTAAGAGATAAGTAGTGTGTGTGAAGTGATTGATGTGAGAGAGAAAAGAATGATAAGAATGCATTTAATGAGGTGACAAGTGTCACATAAGTATTGGTTTGACCTTAAGAAATACTATTCACCTTTTGACAAATTTTTGACTTTTGACCCAACTAGTAAATATCTTCAAAAAAATTCACTAAAATTCCCTCATTTTTCTCTCCACCATAGCCGGCTCTCTCAAGCTCCAAGGAAGACACAACTCTTCAACATTCAAGCTTCTAACAAGTCCAAATCCACCAAATCAAGTGCTTAAGTTAGTTCTACTCCATAAAAACTTTCCTTCTAGTGCTAGTTAGTTGTTTGGTGAACTTTGTTTGAAGGACTAAGGTGTTCAACATCCCTCTCTCTCTTGGTCCTTGGTAAGTGAAGCTTGAAACACCCTACTACACCTAATGATGCTTATGTTGTGCTTACTAGTGATAAGAGTGTTGAAATTTCTGGTTTTATCTTGGTTGGAATTGATTTGGTGAAGTTTTCCATTTTATGATGATTTTTCTGGTTTAATTGGATTATGATGGTGTGGTTGTTTGTGATGATTGGCAATGGACTATAATGGCTCTAGTGGATGTGAAATGTGGTTAAATGCAATCAATTTTGGATTTGGTGTGAAATTGAAAAGTTAGGGTTCTTAATTCCCAAATTCTGTCCGGTTTTTGATCATAGGGTTAGAGGCCGAATTTGACTTTGCTCAAAACATGAAAGTTGTAGGTATTGATGTGATGGAGATGCCTGTAAAATTTCAGGGCATTTGGATTAGTGTGGAGTGAGTTATGACGAAATTACTGTAGCTGTTCTGCTTTGGACAGAATGCGAAAACTGCGTTAGTAATTGGCCATTTTGACTGGTTTTGGTTTGGATTTTCGAGTTGGTGTCTTCTGATGAAATGTAGCTAGATGTCTTAGCTAACATATGCCTTTGGAATTTCGGCAATTGGACTTGTATGGACTGAGATATACTGATTACCGTTTTTGGTGATTTGCAAACCTGTTTTGGTAATTCTGGTTTAGTATTTTGCACTTTTGACCTAGTTAAGCTAGGAACTGGATTGAGTGCCCTTCTACATTGTTGTAGCCCTGTTTCATAGCTTCGAAATGGTGGGTCTTACACCCCCAACCGATAACCGTAGTGAATTTGACGCCATTACCGCATTATAAGATCAAACACGGTTTTTCTATCAAGGCTTAAGTTAAGGCCATATTTTAATTTCTGGTTTGCTATCATGCCTACTTATGCATGTGAAACCCTATTGGGGTTGTGTTTAGCATTGTTTGGTGACTCGTTCTCGAGTCTCATTGTATGTGTTACATGTTCTAGGGCTTGAAGGTAGTGCTCGACGGCTTGGTGATCGTGGTACATGAAAAACCACTTACTTGCGTGGTGAGTATACTACTCACTTAATTGTTACTATGTGGCTTTGCTAAATGTATATGTGATGCCTTGAAGGCTTACTTGGATATTGGAATTGATTAAGGTGAGGGTGTACTTGACCGCCCTCACCCCTTTTGATAGTATCACTGATTGGCTACCGTTTTACTGCATTACTGAACTTGATATACTGGATACTGAATTCCATTCTTGGAAACTGATTTGGTGTCATTTGGGCGAATGTCCAATGGCTTCACTGTATTACTGAGCTCAACCCCGTTTGGTAGTCAATTGGATCGAGCCGGCGAGGGCTTGGTCGTGAAAATTGTCATGCCACGGGGACTGTACTGAGGAACCTTGTGGTAATGAGACCTTTGGTTCCGGTATACTCGAGTATTACCAAAATGACTGAATGGAGTGCGGGCCCGGTTGGGGTATGTTGGGTGGAAGGAATGGAAGTGAAGTGAGGTCTACGGTTTGGTACTTTTAACATTGACGGAGGGTCAATGAGTGTGGATCAAGAATGTAAGCGTGGAAATGGGCTCTTGAGAGCCGACCGTATCCTTTCACTGAATTGCTTACTTCGAAATTGCATACTTGAATTGAATGGTTATGCTTATGTGATCTTAACTGCTATTGTGATAGTTGCTCACTGAGCTTTAGCTCACTCTGTTCCATTTGTTTTCCTTACAGGAAAATGAATACTTTTGGAAAAGGTTGTAATAGTTGAATGACAAGTTGAGCTCATGTACATGTATTTTGAATAGCTCCTTGAGGGTGAAACCCTATGTGTTTTGTTTCACCAATGTTTGGTGTGTAAATGGCTATTGTATGTGAATGAACTAAGTGGATCTCTTGGTATGCCATTTTGGCTTGACAAATGTTGGATTTCCATGTATATATGTTAAGTTGATGTTTGGATGAACTTCTGAACGTTTCGGCTTTCAAACGGCAAAAGAAAATTTTTGACGGAAAGGCACTGGACTGAATCCGGCCAGGAATCCGGCCAGAAACTGGCCGGATTGTCGGCCGGATTGCTTGGAAAATTTTGAATCCGTGAAGTTGCTCACTGGACAGTATCCGGCCAAGAATCCGGCCGGATTTTGCTGTCCAGGTTACTATTCAGTTTTTTTCGTTTTTTTTATTTTGTTATTTTGATACTTGTGACCTGTCCGAGCGCACTTTTGCATTCCCGAAACGTATTAGAACGCGTGTAACTGCTCCGTAGTCCTGGCGAGAGCTGGGCAGACAGTCCGCTAACCCCTTTGGTTCGCCTTAGGGGAAAGTGGGGCTGTTACAATTGGTATCAGAGCCACTTCGCGTGGTCTCTGCGTGGAGTGAGACTGGGCCAAGTGGTGGTGTGGTCCTAATTTCATGAATATGTCTAAGTGCTCGTTTGAGCATAAGTTATGAACCGGGCATGTGATAAGTGTACGAATCATTATCATGGGACTCGAGGAAGCTAGGTATGTATGTCGGGTAGGAATGTTTAATAAGGATGGTTTACTCTTGGGACCGGCCGGCTCGAGATGTGAATTATCTTAGACGAGATTCTCGCGCCCGGATACGAAAGATATGAAGGCCTAGGTTAGAAAGGATTAGGTGAACTAGAAAGGCGATTCTATGGAACTTCGTGTGGTTTGTTCGGGTGGTTAAGCGTGATCGACCTTGATTAAGATATAAATATTTGGACGAAACCCTAGAAGGGGAAAAGCGTTTCGTGAGTCCTTTTGTACTTGTGACCTAGGTGTCTATAGTACTTTTGGAAGACCCTATTGTTTCATGCAATGACTTCATATGTACTTGACTGACTGTTCCGTATGATTGCTTAACTTGGTTATGTGATCTATGTATACATGGTATATGTTTAAATGCTCTTCGCGGTAATTGTTTGAGTTACTTATTCTTGTTTCCTTGTTCCTGTCTGGTGCTACGGAAATGAGGGTTAGGTGCCCTTTAACAGTATATCTATTTGGTGACTTAGATTGACTTAGATTGATGGAAGGCACTCGGAGTGGTCGAGGCCGTGGACGCAGAACTAGACAACCTACACCGGTTAGGGGTGCGGGGGAAACCTCGACTGGACCTGATCCTGAACCCCAAGCCGACCCTAATGCCCAGATAGCTGCTGCTATGCAGCAAATGACAAACCTGCTTGCACAAGTAGTGCAGCAACAAGCCCAGAACCCAAACCCGAACCCTGGAAATCCCGGAAACCCTGGCCATCATATTGAGAGCGAGGATAGAGCTCTCGAACGTTTCCAAAAGTTCGCTCCGCCGAAATTTGTTGGGGGACCCGACCCTGATGTGGCTGAGAAATGGCTTGAGAAGATGGTAGACATTTTTGCAGCCTTACACTACCCTGACGAACGGCAGGTGACTTTTGCCGTGTTCCAGCTTGAAGGGGCAGCCCGTTCCTGGTGGAACGTCATTAGGCAGAAGTGGGAACGAGAACAGACACCTAGGACTTGGGTGAACTTCATCAGAGAGTTCAATGCGAAGTTTTTCCCTCCTCTAGTTCAGGAGAGGAAGGAAGATGAGTTCATTCGACTTCGCCAAGGAGCCCAAACTGTGGCGGAGTATGAGAGCCAGTTCACCCGCCTATCCAAATTTGCGCCCGAACTCATCATGACCGAGCAACGAAGAATACGGCGATTTGTCCAGGGGCTGAACGTAGAAATCCAGAAGGACCTCGCGGCAGCCCAAATTAATGCCTTCAGCGAAGCAGTGGAGAAGGCACAACGAGTAGAGAATGCTAGGCTCCAGGTGAAAACCTTTCAGGCGAAAAAGAGAGGATTTCCTGGAAATAATTCGGGACTGGAGGATGAAAGTATCCCTCCCAAATTTGGGCGGGGAACGGGAGGAGTGAGGATGCCGGAAATGTCACCAGAGAGGCCGTCAAGAGGAGGCTCAGCTTCTGCAGCACGCGGACCCTGCGGGTATTGCGGAAAATTAAACCACTCGGAGGACAATTGCTGGAGGAAAGGAGGAAAATGCTTGCTCTGTGGGAATGCCGAACATCAAATTGCTAACTGTCCAGCTCGCCTGCGCGAGAGGCAAGGGACTCTGCCACCAACCACGACCCACCCTGACCAGTCGAAGGGGGACAAGGATGGATCGAACGTGTCTTCTCGGGTGTACTCCTTAGATGTTGACTCATCAGAGGACGTGGAAGGTAAGAATTTAATGAACCTGGCCAGTGAAGGGGTACAGATCAGTATACTGCTCAATTTAATCCCGGAGTAGTCAATGATAAGGAATTTCGGGGACGAAATTCTTTTAAGGGGGAGAGAGTGTGAGAACCCGTTTTGCCCTAATATTTTCCTAGGGTTTATTTTCCCCTTAATTGCATGTTTTCTGCATTTTCTGGCTTAGAAATATTTTCTTAGTGGATTTTATGAGTAATTATAGTTTTTAGATGATTTTTCTAGCATTGGTGAATGTTTAGAAAAGTAAGAATCTATATTGGACGTGGGACCCACTAGTGTGAAAAGCTCGGAAAAATTCGGCCAATAAGGTTAAGTTTCGGATACTGTGAAAAATTTATCGGGTGTTAAGAGATAAGTAGTGTGTGTGAAGTGATTGATGTGAGAGAGAAAAGAATGATAAGAATGCATTTAATGAGGTGACAAGTGTCACATAAGTATTGGTTTGACCTTAAGAAATACTATTCACCTTTTGACAAATTTTTGACTTTTGACCCAACTAGTAAATATCTTCAAAAAAATTCACTAAAATTCCCTCATTTTTCTCTCCACCATAGCCGGCTCTCTCAAGCTCCAAGGAAGACACAACTCTTCAACATTCAAGCTTCTAACAAGTCCAAATCCACCAAATCAAGTGCTTAAGTTAGTTCTACTCCATAAAAACTTTCCTTCTAGTGCTAGTTAGTTGTTTGGTGAACTTTGTTTGAAGGACTAAGGTGTTCAACATCCCTCTCTCTCTTGGTCCTTGGTAAGTGAAGCTTGAAACACCCTACTACACCTAATGATGCTTATGTTGTGCTTACTAGTGATAAGAGTGTTGAAATTTCTGGTTTTATCTTGGTTGGAATTGATTTGGTGAAGTTTTCCATTTTATGATGATTTTTCTGGTTTAATTGGATTATGATGGTGTGGTTGTTTGTGATGATTGGCAATGGACTATAATGGCTCTAGTGGATGTGAAATGTGGTTAAATGCAATCAATTTTGGATTTGGTGTGAAATTGAAAAGTTAGGGTTCTTAATTCCCAAATTCTGTCCGGTTTTTGATCATAGGGTTAGAGGCCGAATTTGACTTTGCTCAAAACATGAAAGTTGTAGGTATTGATGTGATGGAGATGCCTGTAAAATTTCAGGGCATTTGGATTAGTGTGGAGTGAGTTATGACGAAATTACTGTAGCTGTTCTGCTTTGGACAGAATGCGAAAACTGCGTTAGTAATTGGCCATTTTGACTGGTTTTGGTTTGGATTTTCGAGTTGGTGTCTTCTGATGAAATGTAGCTAGATGTCTTAGCTAACATATGCCTTTGGAATTTCGGCAATTGGACTTGTATGGACTGAGATATACTGATTACCGTTTTTGGTGATTTGCAAACCTGTTTTGGTAATTCTGGTTTAGTATTTTGCACTTTTGACCTAGTTAAGCTAGGAACTGGATTGAGTGCCCTTCTACATTGTTGTAGCCCTGTTTCATAGCTTCGAAATGGTGGGTCTTACACCCCCAACCGATAACCGTAGTGAATTTGACGCCATTACCGCATTATAAGATCAAACACGGTTTTTCTATCAAGGCTTAAGTTAAGGCCATATTTTAATTTCTGGTTTGCTATCATGCCTACTTATGCATGTGAAACCCTATTGGGGTTGTGTTTAGCATTGTTTGGTGACTCGTTCTCGAGTCTCATTGTATGTGTTACATGTTCTAGGGCTTGAAGGTAGTGCTCGACGGCTTGGTGATCGTGGTACATGAAAAACCACTTACTTGCGTGGTGAGTATACTACTCACTTAATTGTTACTATGTGGCTTTGCTAAATGTATATGTGATGCCTTGAAGGCTTACTTGGATATTGGAATTGATTAAGGTGAGGGTGTACTTGACCGCCCTCACCCCTTTTGATAGTATCACTGATTGGCTACCGTTTTACTGCATTACTGAACTTGATATACTGGATACTGAATTCCATTCTTGGAAACTGATTTGGTGTCATTTGGGCGAATGTCCAATGGCTTCACTGTATTACTGAGCTCAACCCCGTTTGGTAGTCAATTGGATCGAGCCGGCGAGGGCTTGGTCGTGAAAATTGTCATGCCACGGGGACTGTACTGAGGAACCTTGTGGTAATGAGACCTTTGGTTCCGGTATACTCGAGTATTACCAAAATGACTGAATGGAGTGCGGGCCCGGTTGGGGTATGTTGGGTGGAAGGAATGGAAGTGAAGTGAGGTCTACGGTTTGGTACTTTTAACATTGACGGAGGGTCAATGAGTGTGGATCAAGAATGTAAGCGTGGAAATGGGCTCTTGAGAGCCGACCGTATCCTTTCACTGAATTGCTTACTTCGAAATTGCATACTTGAATTGAATGGTTATGCTTATGTGATCTTAACTGCTATTGTGATAGTTGCTCACTGAGCTTTAGCTCACTCTGTTCCATTTGTTTTCCTTACAGGAAAATGAATACTTTTGGAAAAGGTTGTAATAGTTGAATGACAAGTTGAGCTCATGTACATGTATTTTGAATAGCTCCTTGAGGGTGAAACCCTATGTGTTTTGTTTCACCAATGTTTGGTGTGTAAATGGCTATTGTATGTGAATGAACTAAGTGGATCTCTTGGTATGCCATTTTGGCTTGACAAATGTTGGATTTCCATGTATATATGTTAAGTTGATGTTTGGATGAACTTCTGAACGTTTCGGCTTTCAAACGGCAAAAGAAAATTTTTGACGGAAAGGCACTGGACTGAATCCGGCCAGGAATCCGGCCAGAAACTGGCCGGATTGTCGGCCGGATTGCTTGGAAAATTTTGAATCCGTGAAGTTGCTCACTGGACAGTATCCGGCCTAAGCCAATTCCGGCCGGATTTTGCTGTCCAGGTTACTATTCAGTTTTTTTCGTTTTTTTTATTTTGTTATTTTGATACTTGTGACCTGTCCGAGCGCACTTTTGCATTCCCGAAACGTATTAGAACGCGTGTAACTGCTCCGTAGTCCTGGCGAGAGCTGGGCAGACAGTCCGCTAACCCCTTTGGTTCGCCTTAGGGGAAAGTGGGGCTGTTACAATTGGTATCAGAGCCACTTCGCGTGGTCTCTGCGTGGAGTGAGACTGGGCCAAGTGGTGGTGTGGTCCTAATTTCATGAATATGTCTAAGTGCTCGTTTGAGCATAAGTTATGAACCGGGCATGTGATAAGTGTACGAATCATTATCATGGGACTCGAGGAAGCTAGGTATGTATGTCGGGTAGGAATGTTTAATAAGGATGGTTTACTCTTGGGACCGGCCGGCTCGAGATGTGAATTATCTTAGACGAGATTCTCGCGCCCGGATACGAAAGATATGAAGGCCTAGGTTAGAAAGGATTAGGTGAACTAGAAAGGCGATTCTATGGAACTTCGTGTGGTTTGTTCGGGTGGTTAAGCGTGATCGACCTTGATTAAGATATAAATATTTGGACGAAACCCTAGAAGGGGAAAAGCGTTTCGTGAGTCCTTTTGTACTTGTGACCTAGGTGTCTATAGTACTTTTGGAAGACCCTATTGTTTCATGCAATGACTTCATATGTACTTGACTGACTGTTCCGTATGATTGCTTAACTTGGTTATGTGATCTATGTATACATGGTATATGTTTAAATGCTCTTCGCGGTAATTGTTTGAGTTACTTATTCTTGTTTCCTTGTTCCTGTCTGGTGCTACGGAAATGAGGGTTAGGTGCCCTTTAACAGTATATCTATTTGGTGACTTAGATTGACTTAGATTGATGGAAGGCACTCGGAGTGGTCGAGGCCGTGGACGCAGAACTAGACAACCTACACCGGTTAGGGGTGCGGGGGAAACCTCGACTGGACCTGATCCTGAACCCCAAGCCGACCCTAATGCCCAGATAGCTGCTGCTATGCAGCAAATGACAAACCTGCTTGCACAAGTAGTGCAGCAACAAGCCCAGAACCCAAACCCGAACCCTGGAAATCCCGGAAACCCTGGCCATCATATTGAGAGCGAGGATAGAGCTCTCGAACGTTTCCAAAAGTTCGCTCCGCCGAAATTTGTTGGGGGACCCGACCCTGATGTGGCTGAGAAATGGCTTGAGAAGATGGTAGACATTTTTGCAGCCTTACACTACCCTGACGAACGGCAGGTGACTTTTGCCGTGTTCCAGCTTGAAGGGGCAGCCCGTTCCTGGTGGAACGTCATTAGGCAGAAGTGGGAACGAGAACAGACACCTAGGACTTGGGTGAACTTCATCAGAGAGTTCAATGCGAAGTTTTTCCCTCCTCTAGTTCAGGAGAGGAAGGAAGATGAGTTCATTCGACTTCGCCAAGGAGCCCAAACTGTGGCGGAGTATGAGAGCCAGTTCACCCGCCTATCCAAATTTGCGCCCGAACTCATCATGACCGAGCAACGAAGAATACGGCGATTTGTCCAGGGGCTGAACGTAGAAATCCAGAAGGACCTCGCGGCAGCCCAAATTAATGCCTTCAGCGAAGCAGTGGAGAAGGCACAACGAGTAGAGAATGCTAGGCTCCAGGTGAAAACCTTTCAGGCGAAAAAGAGAGGATTTCCTGGAAATAATTCGGGACTGGAGGATGAAAGTATCCCTCCCAAATTTGGGCGGGGAACGGGAGGAGTGAGGATGCCGGAAATGTCACCAGAGAGGCCGTCAAGAGGAGGCTCAGCTTCTGCAGCACGCGGACCCTGCGGGTATTGCGGAAAATTAAACCACTCGGAGGACAATTGCTGGAGGAAAGGAGGAAAATGCTTGCTCTGTGGGAATGCCGAACATCAAATTGCTAACTGTCCAGCTCGCCTGCGCGAGAGGCAAGGGACTCTGCCACCAACCACGACCCACCCTGACCAGTCGAAGGGGGACAAGGATGGATCGAACGTGTCTTCTCGGGTGTACTCCTTAGATGTTGACTCATCAGAGGACGTGGAAGGTAAGAATTTAATGAACCTGGCCAGTGAAGGGGTACAGATCAGTATACTGCTCAATTTAATCCCGGAGTAGTCAATGATAAGGAATTTCGGGGACGAAATTCTTTTAAGGGGGAGAGAGTGTGAGAACCCGTTTTGCCCTAATATTTTCCTAGGGTTTATTTTCCCCTTAATTGCATGTTTTCTGCATTTTCTGGCTTAGAAATATTTTCTTAGTGGATTTTATGAGTAATTATAGTTTTTAGATGATTTTTCTAGCATTGGTGAATGTTTAGAAAAGTAAGAATCTATATTGGACGTGGGACCCACTAGTGTGAAAAGCTCGGAAAAATTCGGCCAATAAGGTTAAGTTTCGGATACTGTGAAAAATTTATCGGGTGTTAAGAGATAAGTAGTGTGTGTGAAGTGATTGATGTGAGAGAGAAAAGAATGATAAGAATGCATTTAATGAGGTGACAAGTGTCACATAAGTATTGGTTTGACCTTAAGAAATACTATTCACCTTTTGACAAATTTTTGACTTTTGACCCAACTAGTAAATATCTTCAAAAAAATTCACTAAAATTCCCTCATTTTTCTCTCCACCATAGCCGGCTCTCTCAAGCTCCAAGGAAGACACAACTCTTCAACATTCAAGCTTCTAACAAGTCCAAATCCACCAAATCAAGTGCTTAAGTTAGTTCTACTCCATAAAAACTTTCCTTCTAGTGCTAGTTAGTTGTTTGGTGAACTTTGTTTGAAGGACTAAGGTGTTCAACATCCCTCTCTCTCTTGGTCCTTGGTAAGTGAAGCTTGAAACACCCTACTACACCTAATGATGCTTATGTTGTGCTTACTAGTGATAAGAGTGTTGAAATTTCTGGTTTTATCTTGGTTGGAATTGATTTGGTGAAGTTTTCCATTTTATGATGATTTTTCTGGTTTAATTGGATTATGATGGTGTGGTTGTTTGTGATGATTGGCAATGGACTATAATGGCTCTAGTGGATGTGAAATGTGGTTAAATGCAATCAATTTTGGATTTGGTGTGAAATTGAAAAGTTAGGGTTCTTAATTCCCAAATTCTGTCCGGTTTTTGATCATAGGGTTAGAGGCCGAATTTGACTTTGCTCAAAACATGAAAGTTGTAGGTATTGATGTGATGGAGATGCCTGTAAAATTTCAGGGCATTTGGATTAGTGTGGAGTGAGTTATGACGAAATTACTGTAGCTGTTCTGCTTTGGACAGAATGCGAAAACTGCGTTAGTAATTGGCCATTTTGACTGGTTTTGGTTTGGATTTTCGAGTTGGTGTCTTCTGATGAAATGTAGCTAGATGTCTTAGCTAACATATGCCTTTGGAATTTCGGCAATTGGACTTGTATGGACTGAGATATACTGATTACCGTTTTTGGTGATTTGCAAACCTGTTTTGGTAATTCTGGTTTAGTATTTTGCACTTTTGACCTAGTTAAGCTAGGAACTGGATTGAGTGCCCTTCTACATTGTTGTAGCCCTGTTTCATAGCTTCGAAATGGTGGGTCTTACACCCCCAACCGATAACCGTAGTGAATTTGACGCCATTACCGCATTATAAGATCAAACACGGTTTTTCTATCAAGGCTTAAGTTAAGGCCATATTTTAATTTCTGGTTTGCTATCATGCCTACTTATGCATGTGAAACCCTATTGGGGTTGTGTTTAGCATTGTTTGGTGACTCGTTCTCGAGTCTCATTGTATGTGTTACATGTTCTAGGGCTTGAAGGTAGTGCTCGACGGCTTGGTGATCGTGGTACATGAAAAACCACTTACTTGCGTGGTGAGTATACTACTCACTTAATTGTTACTATGTGGCTTTGCTAAATGTATATGTGATGCCTTGAAGGCTTACTTGGATATTGGAATTGATTAAGGTGAGGGTGTACTTGACCGCCCTCACCCCTTTTGATAGTATCACTGATTGGCTACCGTTTTACTGCATTACTGAACTTGATATACTGGATACTGAATTCCATTCTTGGAAACTGATTTGGTGTCATTTGGGCGAATGTCCAATGGCTTCACTGTATTACTGAGCTCAACCCCGTTTGGTAGTCAATTGGATCGAGCCGGCGAGGGCTTGGTCGTGAAAATTGTCATGCCACGGGGACTGTACTGAGGAACCTTGTGGTAATGAGACCTTTGGTTCCGGTATACTCGAGTATTACCAAAATGACTGAATGGAGTGCGGGCCCGGTTGGGGTATGTTGGGTGGAAGGAATGGAAGTGAAGTGAGGTCTACGGTTTGGTACTTTTAACATTGACGGAGGGTCAATGAGTGTGGATCAAGAATGTAAGCGTGGAAATGGGCTCTTGAGAGCCGACCGTATCCTTTCACTGAATTGCTTACTTCGAAATTGCATACTTGAATTGAATGGTTATGCTTATGTGATCTTAACTGCTATTGTGATAGTTGCTCACTGAGCTTTAGCTCACTCTGTTCCATTTGTTTTCCTTACAGGAAAATGAATACTTTTGGAAAAGGTTGTAATAGTTGAATGACAAGTTGAGCTCATGTACATGTATTTTGAATAGCTCCTTGAGGGTGAAACCCTATGTGTTTTGTTTCACCAATGTTTGGTGTGTAAATGGCTATTGTATGTGAATGAACTAAGTGGATCTCTTGGTATGCCATTTTGGCTTTTCTCGCTAGGACTCACTAACTTCAGAGATAACATTTCACTAACTAAAGCCATTAGCAGTCCATCATACTTAGATACATACCAAAACAAAAGAAAAGTTTTCTTAACCTACAATATTTAATATGTACAACCCTTAAAGATAACAAAGTTGGCAAAACTAGAACATTATATGCAAAAAGATTTATCCTAGTACAATTCAAGTCTTGGGCTTAAATTTCTGGTTAATCTCCACACTCGTCCTTCACTCCTGTAAGGAAAACAACTAAAGGGGTTGAGCGAAACCCAGTGAGGTTCCACACAAGGAACAATCAATTAAACACTTAAACAAATAGCAAAATTAAACAAATAAGGAAACACTTCACTGAGTAATCACTGTGAAAAGGATACAATACTCGTATTAGAGTCACTTCAATGCACTACACACTCCACCAAACTCCTTCTTATAACCTCCAAAATAGTAAACACTTCTCTCACTTAGATGGTCATATTAGTAATCTATTCCTCCGTGGTAATACTCGAGCATACCAATACACTTACCCAAAACTACCATTCTATCCGACCAATCCCTTTGCTGGCTCGAATAGTCCATTGAACAGAGGGTTTCGGTGCCCAGTTCAGCCGGTGTGGTAAAGTACACACACAACTTATATTCATGCACACTTACAGTAACACTTGGTCAATTATCAACCTTCAAGTTCAAACTAAGTTGGGTCTGATAAAGTACACCCCTGATTTAGAAGACGAGGAACAATTGAAAACACTTCACAATACACTTTACAATGAATCACTAGTAATATTTCCATAGTAAACAATTTATCACATAACATCACTTAAGAAACACAAACAATTAACACACAAATATGGAAACACATAGGCAATTAGGTAATTTAAACACACCAATGTGGAAACACTCACCTAAAAATATATTTTTTGAGTTCACACTTCGGTACTTGGATCCTCCACCAAAACTCCCTTAGTCCCTGAGATATTTATAGACTTATTAATTTCCCCAAATGGTGATTAAGGTTTATATAATTATTTTGACTAAAGTATGTATATATATATATCTATAAGATGTTTAAGGTGAGTATATGGTAATAAAAGTTGGGATTAAGATTCTAAGGATCATTTAGAATCGAGGTACAAAGTAAGTTTTCTAGAATTTAGTAGTTTAGGGGTCTTATGAAGTTCCTTGAGTTTGCTCTAACTTTTTGGATAAGTTTATTAGATAAAACTTTTATAAGATACTTAGAGGAATTTGTTTGGTTTTGGTTCGTTTTTACCTTAGTTATTTAAAGTTAAAACTAGAATCGAAGAATTAAGTTAAGATTGTTCATGTTCCACGTTTTTTGTCCAAAGTTCACCGTTTCCTTAGCTCAAATTTCCTATAATCCAACTTGCATTTTACCATTATTCTTGTAGGTTGTTCTTAGTTCAAATTTTTAATTAAAATCTCCTAAAACTTCTAGAAAAACAGTTCGAACTCCCAAACTATCCTAAACTTGTTCAAAACAGGTTTATAGGCTCAACCAGCCCCAAATTTCTTTTCCAAAGCTGGACATTTCCTCTCAAATCAAAGTAGGTGTAATTTATAGAGCAAGACAGAGCACTGTAGGATAATCTTCACAAATATTCGTAAAAACTTTGGTTCACAAGATAGAAACTAAGCCTGAGGAAACACACCGGCATTCGATTCTTAAAACTGAAATTCCAGCCTTATATCTTCCAAGATATTCATTCAATTTACGAAGCTATTAACCAAATCCAACATGCAATCAGATAAACTCTGAAATGAAAGCATGCAACTTCAAGAATCTAGCAAAACTTTCCAAAACCTCTGCTTTAAAACAAGAATTGCAGCTAGACTTCCAATCGGGTAACTAACAATAGTCTCACAACCATACAATTCTTATATAGCCTCTCCAGCCCCATTAATGAATTTTCACCTAGGAAAACTAGCATGCAATATTAAACAAAGACTGTACTGAACATATATCAAGAATTTCCTAGCTAATCTCTTGGAAATTGCGGACAAAAGGTTGCTAAATCAAACTTTCTTTTCTCTCGGCCAAAGCTGGAACTTCCAGCAAGAAACCAGCTTGAAAATTCAAATTTTCATCATCAAACTCACATGCATTAGCCTATAAACGTTATACAGGGCCTAAAACATGAATTCCAGTTACAATCTAACAAAGTTTTCAAAGAAAAAGACCAAAGTTGCAGCGTTTCTTCCTCCAGATTTGCTCTCTTGGAATTCCGGTTTTGGTGTTGCTTTAAAAGTTCATCTTTTCTTGCTTTTAACACTCCAAATCTCATGTGCATGATCAGATTAAGACCATGGATGTTGCTAAAAATAAATCTTAACTAGGTTCAACCAAAACCTCTTAACAAACCCATAACAAGAATGCCAGCCAACAGTTCATCATAATCTCATCTTAACATGCCTTATTTGACAGTGTAAACGCGCATGTCAAGATATGTGGCCAAAAAATGTATACAAAACATGCAACAGAAGACACAACTGGAAAATTGCAGCTTAGCTCATCAAGGAACATAACAGCTTCAAACGAACATTTCCAGCTTTGGCAACCTTTGTTTTCCAGAAAGTTTTCTTTTTATTTGGTTCTAACTCAGTCTAAAAGACTACTAGCTAAACGTAGAAGAAATGGAAAAGGAAGACAGTAGTTTACCTCTGGTTCTTACAGCTCTAAGCTAGGAAAATAAAATTCTGATTCCTCTCTCTCCAATTCTTAGCTAGATTGACTGCATTCCTTCTTGCTTTGTGGCTGGTTCTCACGGTTGAAAGAGACCAGAAATGAGTTCCTGGTTGTTTTTTTTTTTTTTTTTTTTTTGGTCTTTCTCTCCTTTTCCTCTTAATGTCTCTCGGGTAGCTAAACTAAGGAAAAGAACTACAGCCAGCTTCTACTTATTACCTCTTGACTGACCAAAACTACACTTGCATGTTACTTGGGCAGCTAACGAGGACAAGTGTCCTCCACATTGCATGTTGTCTTCTTTGCTATTGTTTGTTGTTTTTTTTTTTTTTTGCAACAACAAATTCTAACTAATACTAATGTTTAATGGTATAAGTGATACAATTGCTTAAGATATTACCGGGTTATTTGTTAATGAATAAAAGTAATTAAACGTGTAAATCAATAATACAAGAAAATGGAACATGCATTAAATTTTAAATAAGACATGAAAATTTTTGGGCCCTCACACTCTTTTGTCTTTTTCCTATTCTTCATATTGAGGACAATATGAATTTGAAGTGCTGGGGGGGGGGGGAAATAAGGTTTAAGGGAATTAGTTGTGACTTTTTATGGCCATGTGATGATGATTGTTGATTGGAATTATGATGGAAATGTTGGAATTTATTTTGGAAATACTGCCATATAGAAAATTTTTTGAAATTGATTTTGCTGGCAGGGAGTTTCACCCAGTTAAATGGGGAAACTCTATTAAAATTTTTTCAAAATCTTTTTCAAAATTTCACTAGGGCCCAAAAAGTTTGAGAAAATTCAACAAATTTTACTCTCAAGAAGTTAACTCCCCTACTTGTTGGATTTTGGAACACGCTTTTGAATGATTCATTTCCGATTTAACTTGGAATTAGTTATTATGTGGTTAGAATTTTTGCATTTTAGAAAGTATATTTAGTAAAGTAGGGGGAATTATGCTTATATTTGCATGTTTAATGGGATTTCTCTCTTTTACTTAAATCTACAACTAAGTGATTGATACAGCCAATTAAGTGATATTCTTCTTACTATGTATATATTGTTTTAAGAGAGAAAAAGGAAAAAAAAAAGAGCATAAATAAGAGTTTTACTCTAATGATTCTTATACTTAGTAACCGGGAGTTTTCATCTAAAAATTTCGACTTTCACGTAAACAGGCACTTGAATTTGGAGTAGTTGAGTAACTTGAGTGTACGAGTGTTAAGCAATCGGGGGTCTTCACCTAAACGTGTCGATCTTCGCGTCAAAAGACACTTTCATAACTTAAGTATTTGTTGTAGTTAGTGTGAATAATTCCTTCTTTAAACTTATGTTTTGAGGAAAAGATAGTGGTAGGAGAGCATTAACTATCTTTTGATTGTATAAGTAGCTTATTTGTGGAGTTAGATTAGGGTGAGAGATTGAATTGAACATAATTAAATTCAAGTATGCTTGTCTCTCCTTTACTAGATATTATGAGTATTTAGTGTAATTTGAATGATTGTATAATAGCTAATTACTGAGTTATTAGATTTGAATTTGAAAAAGCATGGTATTTGGCTAGGCCCTTGGATCATTGGTTGTGTAGTTGTTGATATTGCTTGAGAACAAACAATGATTCAAGTGTGGGAGAATTGATAATGGTTAGATTTGTGATCTTTTTTAATGTGTTTCATATTCTCTTTGAGCCAATTTGTAAGATTAATTAGTATAAATTGTCCATTTTATGTCACTAGTTTACACTTTAAGTTGATAAACGAATTAGTTGTGATTTTTGTCATTTTATATGCAAAATCTCTTTGTTGTTGTAGGTAAAATGATCAAGCTTAATTAGAAGTGAAATGAGCGAGGATGAGAAGCTTGAGGAGTCACAACAATGGCTAAATGAAGTGGTGCAAGGAAAGGATGAAGCTAAAAAAAAAAAAAAGAAAAGAAAAGAGAAACCCTTGAGGAATCGGCTTGCGGTTTCTCCCGTGGTTTGTGGCCAGTGAGCCATTTCACCGCAAATCCATTGTCCTACAAATTTAATGAATACCCTAAATGTCTTTATCTTATAAAGTTTAATTCATTCTTCTAAATAATTGTAAAGTAATTTGGCACAATTATAAAAAGGACGAGTTTCGAGTTTTTCATGTCAATATTTGTTATTTAATGATCAACTATAACAATAAACCTTTTTGCTATAATAAACTATTTTTTATCCAACCCTATTGAGAATATAGATTCTTTTTAAGATAGAAAAGAATGTATTATATATTTTTTTAAGTTCATGGGCTATTTTTTTAATATGTGGAACTTCTATAGTTTGGTAGTGATTTGGACCATTTGTTTTTAATTATTGTTGCTTTATTCTTGATTTTATTACAAAAAAAAAGAGCCATAAAAAAATTGGATGACATTAGAAGTCCTCCAAAAAAATATTACTAGTTTAACGTCTAATCCGAATATATATTAGTAACAACATTAATAGTTCTTCTATACTTTTAATAAAATATAAGAGAAATGAATAAGAAGAAAAAATTATAAAATTATAAAATCTATCTTTTGTATAAGGGTTAATATCAGAAACCTCCCCTGAGGTTTCTTCTAATCACATCTAGTACCCCTCATGTTTTTGAAATCACACTTAGCACCCCTGGCAGTAGGATGTGACAGGTTGTCCTAATCAAAAGGTGAGAAATTACCCAAAAACCACCAACACCAGACAAATTTTTAAGCGGGGAAATGCTGGAAAACCAATGCTGCTGTAAACAAGCAAGACATAATTCCCTTTGTACCAAATGCTCAAGCTACTCTAAATGGTGGATCTCAAGCCGAAACTTCTGTTAGCATTAATACTGCTGCAATAGTGGCCTCTAACACTATTACCAGCAGTTTCTCTATGATGTTTTGAGAGTGCTAAAGGTTCCCCGCAATCCTTGCTTTTGGTATCTAAAGTAGTTTAGGTACTAGTCTTCTTAGCTCCCAACAATACTGAAGCAATGTTAGCTTTTGTGGACAATTTTTTGAAAAGTGGTGCAATGTGCATCTGATTTATATTTCCTGCCACTTATGGTGCTGTTTGACTAATCTTAGAACTACTTGTGTATAGTTTTGTGCATTGCAATCCTCACCATCTAAACAACTAGTTGTAGATGGTGTTTTTGTTCAGAATTGGATTGCAATATAAGGCTTACGTATCATGTTACTAGACTGATCCAATGTAGTATCATGGACTATGTAATTAGTGGAGAAGGGGCAGGGATGGTTACTGCCGTTAAAGGTAGTATAATTACTCGCTATTGTTATAGTGTTACAACGTGTACAAATGATGTTACACCGTGTGGGACGGTTACTACTGTTAAAGGTAGTATAATTACTCGTTGTTGTTTTAGTGTTACAACGTGTACAAATGATGTTATACCGTGTGGGACGGTTACTAATGTTAAAGGTAGTATAATTACTCGCTGTTGTTCTAGTGTTACAACTTGTACAAATGATGTTACACCGTGTGCAAAATGCACACAAGCTTCCGGAGTGCAAACGTTTCGGCCCCAGGTCCATAATTAGTTATGCATCTCTATATCGCCAAAATCTCTGATAATTAGTTATAACATTTTTTTTATTACACTTTTACACCCTCAGCTTCTAAATTAATATCATATGCCTATTTATTTCTATTTTTATCTTCTAAAATTCACTAATCATTTTGGGCTTTGGGTAAAAGTGGAACAAAAATAAAGTCTCTCTCCTACAATTCATTTTTTACTACCATTTTCAAATAGAGGGGCTGACAAGATACCAAAGTTGTCATTCCAAGGGTGCTAAGTGTGATTTCAAAAATATGGGGGGTGCTAGATGTGATTAGAAGAAACCTCAAGGGAGGTTTCTGATATTAACCCTTTGTATAAACATGGCAACAAGAGAGTTTTATTAAAATATCAAAATTAGTATTATCATTTTAAATAGGTAAAGGTGATATGTGTAATTTTTGAAAACTTAAAGGAGCCAGGTGAAATTATCAAAAACCTCAGGGAGGTTTCTAAAATCATTCCTAACCAATATGTAGCCTGTGTTTCGAAAAATAACGCCAGGACTTGGCTGTAGAAGTTGCATACCGAAAATCAAATTATTGGTCCATACCAGGGCTTGGGAGTTGGTCATAATTTCAAATGCCTTGGTCCTTTAACCGATGCGAACCAAATGCACCAATTACTTGGCGCGATATCCAACTACCCCATCAGTGCTTTCCCTAATGAGATTCAAGTGTATGTATCCCATGATCTTGCTTTTTGCTATCACACCATTTCGAATTTACATAGTTTCGGTTTAAAACTGCTGCAACTGTTTACAACTCAACCTAATAATATTTCAGATACAGAACAATCACATTACATTTGAGGACAGCTACCAGATTAAAATCCATAGACCTGTTTAAAACTACTAGCAAGCACCAAGAAAAGAAGCCCCTAAGATGTATACTCAGCTTATCATTGTTTATTTTCTTTTACCTCTGCTCTTTCTGCTCTTGTTTCTATTCTTTCCCTTTCCCTGGTTGCGTTCATTTTGCTTACACTGATCATTGCCTTGGGAACCAGAAGCAGCAGGAGTGGAAGGAAAATCATTTTGATTGCCAAGAATTGCCTCTTTACGGTCAACTGCTTCCGCAACTTGAGCATCAGAGCCTTGCTGAGTACCAGCTTTGAAAGGGACGATTAACTGGCTTAGGAAAGTCTCCAGCTTAGGCCTTCTTGACTGCAAACGCTTCAGAAGAATTCCCATTCTCGCCATGTTTTTGGCAGATAAGAAATGACTGTGAGATGAAAACCAAAATCTAAATTTCAGCAATTCCATAAGTAATGTAGCACAGAAGCAGCACAAAATCCAAGGTTTAAATTGAAAGATTTCAAGTAAATAATAATTGAAACACTTTTGAGTAACTATAGCTTGTGGTAGTGAAAAAGATTAAAACTGTTATATGTATGAACTGAAAAAAAAATCTGATCTCTAATCCAAGATTCCACACAAATCCCACGAATGAAGGAAACAATGGAATGTAGGAAACAATCAAGACCAAAGTAGGCGACAAAATTAAGCATATATTGTATTCAAAAGAAAGGCTTGACTAATGACATAAAACCCAGTAAGTAAAGTTGTAGGAGTTAAAATAGCAAACCGGTTTCACTGCAGAAGCGATAGCATTGCACACTGAACAAAATTGGGCTGCATTTTGCTCGAAATACTTAATGTCCCAGAATACAACATTTGCACCTTAACAAAACATCTTCCTATAAATTCCTGAATTTGATTTGAATAGAGAACTAGTATTGGCAACTCATTAGGTACATCTCATCTGCAGCAGCTCCACTATTTAGCTAGAATGGTTTTATACATTTAGCTTTCTAAAGAAAGTTCGTATTTGCAACAACAAAAATTCTAATAAAAATGTCCCTCATTCTCATCCAATTATCAGTAAGTTACCTTGCATGAAAGAGAGACGATAGTTCCTTGAGTTCCCAAAGCATGCTGCGTGCTTCACCAAAAATAATGTCATTTTCACTAAGATGAGAATTCTGAGCACTCAGTCCAGCAGCTAAGGTGTTTATGCTTTCCTGCAGGTCCACCTAAAAAGCACACACACACACACAAAATTATGAAATAAAACATTAAAGCTATCTGTTACTGCTTCGAGTTTATGCTACATTGGTAATACCAGAAAGTTTCATGAAGATGGTGAAGATACAAAGTGGCCAATTAGCATTACCTTCATGTTGACAAACTCAGAAGAACCACTTGTTGAATTGCAATTTTGTTTTTTCTCTGTTGATAATACTACATCAAATATTTCTTGAAAAAGGTCCCAGTTCACCTCCAGGTTAATCGCATTTCCATTTCTGGAGCTCATGTTCAGATCTGAAGCTGGCAAGCAATTCTCATCACACAGTCCTTTGCAAAAATTAGGTGTATTTGCTTCAACAAAACTACTCTGTTCTCGGCAATTATTGGCTCTTGGGAAGAATATTCCCATGATGTTGTCCTTATGAGGTGTTGTTCCAATGTCAACAAGAATAGCATCTGGACAGACAAATTTATGGATGTTTCCTTTTAAAATCACAATCACAACAGGGTTCACAATCCTTCTGAAAGCTCCAGCAGTTGCATTTAGAAGGTTGACAAAATTATGCTTTCTTCCTCGCCTAAGTGCTTCAGTAAATTGTCTTGGGAGCTGCGAATTAATATGAGACTGACCCAGCAGACGAAAGAGAACATCAAAATATTTTCCAGAGTTCAAGCACACCAAGCACATAATGACCACCAGTCTTAACATCAGCAAGGAATAGTACTGATTAAAATCGATATTGGATTTAACAATCCATTCCGCTGTCTCCTGAGTATTGCAGAGGAAGCTTTCAACCATCATAACAACAAAATCATATACATTTTCTGGAGATGACCCCATGTCAGATACTGCACTGGCACTTGGATACGTGCCTGCTTGGAGATGCATGAGCACTTCCAGGAAGGCGCTCTTTGTCGTGAAAAAGAAATCCTTAGAATGACATACCAAAATAAGAAGGCGTTCAACAAGGTATAAGAAACAATTAGGTGATACATAGTCATCAGCCCTCCTCCAATTGACAAGATAAGTATCTTTCAAAGCATGATGGAAGTTTTCAGTCAGCGAAAACTTCATTGGATCTTGAACTGGAATTTTTGATGCAGGATCCTGTGGGATTCCTGAATCCAAGCTACCATGGACAAGATCATTCGATAAATGCCTTTGAACTTTATCTATTTGTGTACACATCCCAGAATCTTCTGAAGAGGATTCAGCCAAAGATCCGGAAAACTTGTTCCCTCTAAGAATCTCAATGAATGCTTTCCAGGAAAAAAAAATTTCAAATCTTTCTGCAATTTTCTTGTACAGTTCACCTGATGGTTTTCCACATCCAAGACAAATCATCACCACCCTTCCAATTTGGCCATATGTAAGATCACCCCTCATGCTGATATTCTCCACAATTATGTTGTCAAGTAGAGTCCGGGAGAGCTCAGTTTTCCTTAGCAAGACCAAGTTTTCCTCCATTGATTTATTAGAGTCTAATGGGAACACATATTCAAAGTATTTGTTTGATAGCCGCAGAAAACTCTTCAGCTTCCTCGTAAGGCTATCAGGACACTTGAATGACTGAATCAAAAATTTTGACACCTGATAGATATGAACAAGGCATATGCTTTGACAAAATAGAGACAAGGACTTTGCTACCGACAATTCATAAAGTTCTTCGAGAATTTCCAGCACTTTCTGACCAACAGAAATTAGTTCTGCACGCCAGTGACTCTTAGCAGCAGTTGCAAATTGTCGAACATCAATAGAGATCAAATTCTTGCCACGGCTCATGGAATTATAACCAATCTTTTTCATCCATTCAGCACCTGGGTTCAGCACCACATATGTTGCATTCAAATTCTTAAACTGCCTCCTCACGCCGAAATAGTTCAAACAAAACTCACCTAAGCCCATGTATTTACTGAAATTTTGATTCTCCATACATTCAAGATATTGAAAGATATTCAAGATGTTCTCTTTCCACAGATTCCAAAAATACATGAGCGTACCAATGGACAACTGATTGAGTGAAATCCTGTTTTCAGAATGCTTTTTCACATCAATAGGTAATACATCTTCCCATCCATACTGCAAGGTTTTAGAATGGAAATGACAATCCAGAATCCTTCGGATTGATAACATCTCAACTCTAGGACTTTTAAATTGCTGTGAGTAACTCAGACACTGGTGCAACTCATACAAGTTAATATGCTCATGGGCCAAAACTTGAACCTCAGTGCAAACAAGTTCATAAAACTGATCTGATTCTTTCTTTGCAAATGACATGGCTCTCTTCAGAAGTACTTCTTTTTCTGCAAATGGCTTCAAGGGCCAACCTCCACTTCCAGCAGCCCATAGAGAGTTGGAAAGCACAAAAGAAAGGATGAGGGAGGATGCTTCCTTGATAACACCTGCCTTTCCCAGCAGATCTGCCTCAAGTAGAAGATCTCCTTTCAACTTAGCGATATCTGCAGCCTCCTGGAAGTTTCCTGCTTCTTCTTCCAACAACAGAAGCTCATCAAAACAGTCTACAGATTTCAGGAAGCTGCGTCTGAGATCCATAGAAGGGAAAGCTCTAACATATTTCATCATGGATTTATTGTCCTTGAGTTTATAATAAGTCAAAGCACAACTCTCCAGAAAGTCTTGCTCAACTCTGCCAATTTCTTCACCTATTGTAGTCCTGCCATTATGACATGAAGAACTGTATTTCCAGTGCTCAATATACTGCAAGCCTAGGTCAAATAGTTTTCCTTCGGTGCACACAGACAAACACTCTGAGAAATAGTTTCCCCTGGCATATACCGTTGCCGCAAGTTCATAACACTTGGCCTTAGTAAAACAGTCACCTGCTTTTCTTAGCTCAGATTCCCCACATTTGTCCAAAAAAATTCTTCCTGCAGCAAGATACTATACATCAAACTTCAAAATGCTTTTTGAGTGAAATACTTACACACCTAAATAGCAATCTGACAACCTAGATGAACAGTCATAGAAAAAAGACCAGTTTAACAGCTTTAAAACCAAAACCCATCTCCTTCTCCATGAAGCATTTAACTTGTTATTTCTCATAACCATTACTTAATTTTCACTTCAACTTAAGTGATTACAGGCAATTGACATTCACTAATTCAGAGAATATCAAATATGATAAGATGTGGAAAGCCAGAAAGGCTTAAGCAGGTCATGCAGAATCATAAGAAATATTCTTCATTTGCTAGTCTTAGCAAGTTGTTTGATATGTTTGAATTCATAATTTGCTGGAGTAGCTTTTTCGAATCTGTTTGATATGTTTTGATTGATAAGCTGCTGAAGTAGGTTTTATGATCTGTTTTACATAGCCTCGTAAGGGTCTCGTGGTCTTTGGCAATTTAGGCATCATCAGGTACAGCAGACACAGAAATAGTAGATTGTGTAATGTAGCAACAACATTGAGATCATTGTCATCTAAGTCGTGTTCAACTCTCTTGGACTCACATAAACCTTAGAAGCTATTATCCTAAAAGCTCTCATGACATCTCTTCCTCAGTCTACCAACTTTGTGGCTTTTTGCTGGATTTCCAATATTTTTCTGCACCAGCAGGTGTCTCAGCTTAGTGATGGAAGAAATGGAGCAGCAGGAGAGCATCTTTTCCAAATGAAAACCAGGAATCAGTGGAAAACATATACATGCATCTTTGACCCTTGAAAAGTGTGTGCCCAAATTCCACGATATAATTGCTGGTACTGTTAGTCTGTTCATGCATCATGCATAAGTTCCCCCCCCCCCAACAACCATTCACACATTGAAGTAGAACAGAAAAAAAGGACTACCCAAGGCTAAGGAGCCTAAAGATTGGCAGATAAGAAATTTCAGCATACAAGAGAACTGATCGCTTTTTAATATTCAACAAAAATAAAGCCTTTTCACCACAAACTGCAAGCCTTCGACGATATGGTCTACCTAGAACAGCTCTATATCAGAGTTTTCTTGATATGTGCTGGGTGGAAATGGAATAAAGAAGTACATGTATTTAAATAATCATCCTGATTACAGCAAAAACGCCTTATGGGATAATTGAATAGCGTACCTGCTCTCTCATAGTCTCCCAAATCACAGAAGCATTCTGCGGCAGAATTTGCCAAACCAATGGAGTCAAATATTTCAGCAGCTTCTCGAAGGATTGTGCAAGCCTCTTTGGGATTCGAAATGCGCAATTGGTCTGCAGTTTCCCTCAGGCCAGCTGCCTTGGCCCTTTTCTCCCAATTTGTGTCTCCTGCTTTTTCAAAGCACATGGATGCCACCTGATACTTTTTCTCCCAATAGAGCTGCATGAGCAATTAAATGTCAATCTCGTGGGAACTACAAACTGCAATGAGAGGGTTAACAGATCCAAAAAGATGACAACATCAACAACAAGAAGTCAAAGCACAAATTAAATCAATGTTGTGGTAGAAGATATGGTGAAGGAAAGTCCAACCTTTATACCCCTTGATCTCCACTCAGCAGGACTGCTTGCCATTTGCATTGCTTGCGCAAACGAATCATCCACCTTCTTTGCTTGTACAAGGCACAACTTTTTCCAGAAGTCAAACATGGGCTTGGAAAACTCCTCTTTGTTTTCACAAATCCACAACCTCTGCCTTGTTCTAGTAATGGCAACATACAATTGTTTCAATTCAGAACACAAGATGCTATGTCTAGCATGATTGAAACTAGGAAAGCTCCTTGGCAAACAAGAATCAAGCAAATCTTTAGTATTCATGAATTCGTAGACAACTCTCCATTGATTTCTCAGAGGTGATGAACCAAAAAAGTTATACAACAGTACATCCTGCAATTGTGAAAAATCCAAGTCAAGAAACAGAAATCAAATTGCGAAAATGAATGAGGAAAAGCATCAGCCAGGAATTAAATGAGACAGTAAGACTGAAAGGAGCCTGAAGGGGAGGGGAGGTGTGGGTGGCACACAAATATTTATCCCCATGCCTTTCAAATTATAAATGAAAAAAACTGAAACTTCTGGCCCCTCCATTCCACTATTAGTACCTTTCAAATACTTTTGAGTACCCACTTGGAGAAAGAATTAAGAAGTAAATGAACAAAATATGAATCAAATTAGAATCACCTGAAACTCAAGGCCCTTGCATTCCACTATGGTAAGCACAAGAGCATGATTTCCAACATGATTAGAAACTTCTTCCCGTGCAGAATCATCACGCACAAGTATGACCTGTTCAGCACCAAAGCCTACTATTTTACCAGCAGTACTTGCATTGTTTCCAAAAATAGTTACAATAGCATTCTCCTCACTGCCAGGTTCAAGTAGAACAGGAGCTTCACCATATATAAGACTAGTCTCGGGCTTCAAAATGTCAACAGATTGAGCGAAAAAATGGCAAAGAAGATCAATGACACACTGTGCTAATCTAAGAACACCAGCATGAGTACGGAAGTTCTGGTACAAATTGAAAATTTCTGATAAATGTCCTTTCTCTTTCCTTTCAGGATTCCTTTCATGCATTGATTCCATGACAAATTCATTATAGAACAGAGATCGTATGTCTTCAAACCTAAAATCAATACCCCTTGCAATAGTCTGTGCTGTATCACCAGAAAACACAAAACCTTCATCAATGTTTGTGCAAATATATTTGAAAAGAGAAATCTGTCTCATGGTAAGATCTTGAACCTCATCAACATAAACAAAATCCATTTTATCTCCTCCCAGACTTCTATTCTTTAGTCTAACATGAAGGTTGATTACAAAGTCGGACAAATCAAATTCACGACGTTCCACTTTCATCTTCTCATAATCCTGGAAAATATCATAGATCATCTCTCTCTTCTGAGCACTCAAAGTTGATGCCCTACTTTCAGACATTGAAACATATTCCTGCCGGCTCAATTTACCATCAGAAGCTTCCCCCGCTAGCAAGCCTCCTTTTATATGAGAAATTATCTCAGTAAATGCTCTGGAAGGGTCAAGATTCTTTGTCAGCTGTGAGTTGAAATGTGGCCAGTAAAAGAAACAAAATCTGTCATAGTTCACCTCCTTGATGCGTAAAAAATTCTTTAGAGCAACAGATCTTAAATTTCGATTAGTATCATTCGAATATTCCCTTATCTCAGGAAATCTGTCAAAATATGAATCAGGCATTGTTCCATCAAGCATCATTAAGAACTTGTGAAACGTAATCACAAGAGGGTACTTTGCTGCAGGAATGCCAACAAATGAATCCGGTATGCCTTTAAAATGCTCTGCTCCATCCACATCTTCCATCTCAAGCAAACTCGTATCTGATGAGAAATTTCCACCATAGGCGAAGCTGCGCACAACACATTCAAAGTCAGAAGATTAGTGGGGTCCAAATATGCGTCCATACAGGTGGAGAGGTTAATCACTTTAAAACAACACCATTATGGTTAAAATCGTTCCTAATCATTTTCTCCAATGTCCAAATTGCGGCAAAAAATATAGATGGCCAAGTAGTATCATACAAATGGGCAGGATAACTAATAAACATTATTCATCAGATGCAGGTCACCATATTTATCTCCATCAGAAAACAGAGTTCTACGGCAATATTGCCAACCACGGCACTATTGCAGGGAAAAAAAGAGGATGGATAGTACCAGCAGTATTATTGACTTTTTTTGTTCTGGAAAATACCTATTTTCAGCTGTATTAAACATTTAAAGTTAATGAAGCATCTGAAAGATACTGTAGACAAATAATTGAATTGTTCAGAGGCTTGGGGTGCTTCAAATAGCATGTTGATCACATACTCAATCAGTATATCCTCAGTAGTAACTAATAACAGAGTTCAAGAATGAAGTAGAAACAGTTAAATCTAATATTTCCATAAAGAAAAAAGAGTACATTAATTGTTGTCATCTCTTTAATCCATGAAGCAGAGGACAAATAGATTTTAATAAATAATATTCCAAAGAGAAGTTTCAGATCATAATTACATTTTTTTCTAACAGAAACTTAGTAAATTGTAGCAGAATCCATTGTTTAAGCTGAAACTTTATCCTGAGATTATAACAGTAAAGAAAGCATTGTCCAAATACATGTGTAATTGTCGCTTATGTAAAATAAGCAAGTATAATCAGGAAAGATCTGTCGTGTCTCTCAAATTTTCAAACTAAATTGAAAGATTACAGTAACATTGCTGTCGCAATTTGCAAATCTGGTTGAAGGATGACATTTTGTGTAGGGGCAATCCCCAAAATAAGTTGCAGAGAATGACGAAATTCATTCCCTTACTCTAGACGTCAACTTGGCATCCAATACCAATATCAAAAACGCATTCCTGAGAAAGGAGTACAATTGATTCATCATTCTACCCATCTTTAAAACTCGAGTAAATTGGCTTTGTTTACCACAATTACTAGAGCTCTAAAACCATCAATAACAGGGGGAACAGGCCCAATCAGAGATCACACTAAAACGTATCAGAGAAATGTGTAGTTAATTCAATGTATGTACCTTTTCAGCTGGGAAACATGATGCTTGACAGCATAACATAGTCTTGGGCTGACTGTTACAAAAAGTTGGTGTAAACAAGCTCTCCCTGTTTCTTCTGTCAGGTGATCAACCTTGGTTCTCATTGGAACGCTGGATGATGTACTGTACTTGGCTGCTGCACATCCTTGTGAAGCTAAATGGTAGATTTGTTCCTTTTGGAATAACTTCATGGTCAAGACAGTAGTTTTCCCTGTACCTGAGCGACCAAGTATGAAGGTGCTTCTGCAGAATTGAATTATTTCCAACTCCTCATCTGTAACTTCAAATGGCAGATCCAGCTCTCCACCATCTCGTCCCGAAAGCAAATGATTCACAACCCCTGTTGATAAGGAGTAAAACTTCATCAACAACAAGCTTTCACTGACTCTGGAATTTTCCACATAACATCTTCGATCCAATGTACTATCACTTGAATCACTATCAATGCTACTGTCGTTTAGATTCTTGTATCGGGTAATACTGGAAGAGGTAGGCCAACTTTTTGGAACTTCTAATTTCCTGAACAAAATTAGTAAGTTGAAATCAAATTCAGTTACATTAATGCCTTACTTAACCAAAATGCAAAAACTTTTAGTATACAAGAATACATTTACCCCTCTAGACATTTTTCTTTGCACCGACTGATGAAATCATCGGTATACATGTTAAAAATGCCATCAAGACGTTGTAGTAACTTGGATATCTCCTCCAGAGACAGTATATCCCAAACTTTTAAAACTTGTATGTAGTTGGATTCCTTAGTGATGTCAACTGAGCAAACAACAAACAACCCTTCAACCTTAAACTGCTTCACTATCTGTGAAGAACTTTCCCCAACTGAGTCCACCTTTTTCTTGGGTCGCCATCCACCAGCAAGCTTAAGTAACAGGTTTATAACTGACTTCTTCATGTAAGTGGACTTCAGTTTACCAAATGATTTCCGAAAGCTATCACTGAACGTTACCTGTTATGATTCAATGGAAAAGTAACATTTTGAAGCATGAGGTAAAGTTTCATGAAACACAAAAGATTTGAATGCATCATAATTGCAAAAGAAATGTCAAGGATAAAACAAGACAAAAATCTGAAGCAGTGCTTAAATGATCAAAGTAGCATCTTAATGACAACTTTTTTGCCTCATAAAAATGTAAAGCAAGATCCAAAGCCAAATTCAGGCATTTAACACTATCATATCAATCATAAACGACGGACTTGCCTAGATGGACACTTGTGTCAGTCTTCAGAAATTTGCCATAAGAAAGAATTAACCTTACAGCAGTGAAAAAACCAACAGATTAATATTACCTTCCATCTCTGCCGGTTGAAAAGTAAGCTGTCCCCATTGAGCAAATCCTCTAGTTGATCAAGCTCTTTCTTCACATCCAGAATAGTTTTCGAAATATCACTGTCTTCGTCAGCAGTAAAGAAACATCCACGTTCCTGAGCATCACAAATTAGTTCGCTCCAAATAGAATTGCTATTTGTCAGTGTTCTTGAATTTCCCAAGATCCAAAGAGAGTGCCTATGAAGAAACAAAAATGTCAAGAATCCTACTGTTCACAAACGAAGAGCACACATGAATACAAGGCAAATATTCATCTGGTGTCATACCGAGCTCTAGTCAATGCAACGTTGCTTCTCAGAGGACTACATAGGAAACCAATGGACCCACCAAAATTGGATCTTACAGTTGATATTATAACAATATCCTCCTCTCCACCCTGAAATCCATCGACAGACTTCACCTTCACTACAAACTTCTCGACTTTTTCATACTTCCGACAAAGTTTGTCTTGAAGCACTGCAACTTGAGCAGCATAGGGTGATATCACCCCGATGCTAAGGAAGGCATTGGAACACTTCCAGGCTGTCCAAAAAAAGATTAATCATAAACATGATAAAAAGGTTGTATCAATACTTACAATGGCCTAAAACAACAGCCTTGTTACCCTCTATAGGGCAGAAGCAAATTCCAGGATACCTCTTAAATGTAAAGCACATCTACAAGAATTCGAGAAATATAAATATGACAATTCTATTCTGTTCTGATGCTTCAAATCTTCTTTCTGTAAACTGTTTGTGTTTCATTTACTTACAAAGAAAACCATATGCAGATTCATAATTTATTTTAGCTGGCCCTTTTTACCTAGTTCCCTTCCTTCTGGACTTCGTTGTCTTTGTTCATTTTGAGAGTGGGGATGCAAAGCATTTTTAGGACATTATTCCTTCAGGATTATATTAAATCCAAACATACATATTTATCACAATAAATAAAAGAGACAACTGCTTCCTGTGATTTCTCCACAATAGCCCAAGGTCAAACCTGAAATACTGAAACTGCATTCCTCTTATATTGTGATCATAATATTGATTTCATCTGCAACAATGCAAAAGCTTTAACATACCTCTAAATAACCTCTGCACTATATTTACCACCACTGCTGCCTCAACCATATTTCTTAAGCTATGTCCATCCTCATCCTGCTCTTCTTTCCCACCAAGCACATTTATGAATGAATAGGGACCAAACATTCTCTCCGGAAGATAGTATTTTTCGTAACTTTTAGTCCTGACATTAGGTGCATCCAAGATCTTATTCTGATAGAATTTTGAATTTGGGAACACACTAATAGATGGATGCATTCTATACTGCATATTAAGCAGGTACTTAGAATGACCCAGAAAACTCAGTCTTTCAAATAAGCTTCTTCCAAAACCAGCTTCATCAGAAACCTGGCTTAGATATAAAGGCACATTATTAAAGAAAAAGACATCAGATGCCATTTTTGTGTGACATATTTAACTTGTCAATCATGAAATAATTTAATAGTAATACACATACCTTGCTTTTAACTGTGGCTGGCAACTGACACTCATCACCAACAAGAATAGTGTGCCTTAGATCTGGAAGTTGAAGTGGTATTAGTGATTCACACTCCTTTAACTGGGATGCCTCATCAATGACCAACACGTTGAAAGGCTCTATATCTGTCAAGTGCAACCGATATGAGCTAGAAGCAGTGCAAAATATCAAGGAAGCCATTTTGAAACAGAAATCCTTTATTGAATTATCATTCACCACAAGGGGAAGGCCCAGTTTTCCAAGCGATGACAGAAGAGCTTTTAAGACAGAACAGCACTGGCTTCTAATACACATCAGGCATGATGTATGTGTGCATTCTTTAGAACAGTCATCCTTCGTTATATCAGAAGAATAAAGCTCCTCTAGTTGATCAGAATTCACATCATCTTGAAACAGCACCTTCTCCATATTTTCAAGAAGGCAAATCAGATTAACCATGTTTTGGAAATTTTGATCAAGAATAAAACTTCTTGGTACATGAGTACAGAATGTAATCACACATCTTCTCAAGGGTGCCAGAAGAACTTCAAACCGTGCTCTAGCAAACTCTAAAAGTGATTGCAGCTTGGTTTCCAAAACTTCATCTTCATTCCTCTTTTCTTTCATCTTGGATAACTCATTTTCAACATAGATACGGTAGTGCGAAACACAACTTTCAAGAAAATCAATCATAGAAAGCATACAATGCCTCCAACCAGTCAGAGGCGATAAGCACTCCACAAGTCTCTTCACACGATAGTTGAAATAGATCTCCTCAATATCTGAGCAAACTTCAAGGCGATCCTTATTTCCAAATAACAAAATATCACCCAATGGGCAGAGTACATCACCTGTTGCAGATTCAGCATCAAATGACTCTTTCGCCAGCTTTATTACTCGATATGCCACTTCTGTTACTGCTACATTAGTAGGGGCACAAGACAGAGTCCGATAATTCATTCTTAAGAGGGCAAAGAGCAAAACACTTATGGTCCTTGTTTTCCCTGTTCCAGGTGGACCCCAAATGAGTTCAACATAAGACTTGTGTTCACATTTCATCCTATGCAGAGAAGCCATGATTGCTTCAGTTTGAGATTCATTCAGCTGTGATAATAGGCCTGATCCAAGATTTTCACATATTTTGGAATCGTGATTGATGGAACAGATATCACAATTCTCCTCAACCTGTTATTAACAATGACAGATATCAGCAGTAGAAATAAATAAATATGTTCCCAGACAGCAATGTTACGCGATTCTTGAAAGAGAAAGCTTTCAGCTTAACTTGAAATTCATGCACCATTTGTAAATCTGCATTTCATAGACATCCATTCTATAAAAGTACAAGCCTATGGTGGGTTTTCATAACCTTTGTTGTCCTGTGATCTAAAAAGGCAGAAGTTGAAAAAGATCAATCCTTTTTAACTTTTGGAATTCAAGCAAACCAAACTTGTTAAGTAGTTTGAGAGCAAATAAAAACAGAACATGACAAGGACAAGGAATCTGAACCTTGTATACTCAACAACAGAGGAACAAGCAAACAACTGATTGAGATATGTGATGGCTGCTTGAAAAATAAAGAGGCACATTATACCATTTTAACAAAATAACAACAACAAAACAAAGGTTTTTCATATCTGAAAATCCCTTTAGATCCTAAGGCTCAATTACTGACTACATAGTTGGATTTCACTCTAGAGTACACAGTACCAATTTAGCATGACCTAGTAAATGAAAAAGAAGAAAACAAAGAAATGTATCAACCTGTCATCAGAGTTGCTTTCAAATCTTCAAACCATCTTTAATCAAATTTTATCTTTTACCTCTTTCATTCTACGTTTGGTCTGCGAATACTTAGTTTATTTTACAAGAATAAAACAACGGTTAAAAAGTAACAATCCAGGTAGTCAGCTAAGAAACTGCAGCATGGCCTTCAAGATTAAACAAAATAATTGAGGTTCCAATGATATTTCAAGCAAGAAACAGATCAAAATTTTCTAAACAGTGTAAAGTGATGTTATATTGGACACAGACTTTATGGTAGATGTAGTGTAACTTTCAATTGACTCAAAAACCTCCTGGTTTTTCTCCTAAGTGGGGGAAGAGGACGATTCAGTCAAACTTTCTAATAATATCCAGTAGTATTTAAAAAAATTCAATAAATGCTAGAGACTCGGGAAATGCAAACACTGCCACATGGAAAACCACAATTGCTATGTAGGCTCGTCTAGCTTAGGCAATGCGCAATTCAAACTAGAAGAAAAACAAATTGTTCGATTGAAGGATAGTCCAGGCATTCATTTCACAAAGGAGAAACCTGTAAAAACTCAACTTTCCAAGTACATAAACATAATACTGTCAAGTACCACCAACTGCTATTGTTTCTGTACTTACCATGGCACTAATGGAGAGAACTTTCTCAATAAAGTTTCGATTCTTAAGCATGTGTAGGGCATTCCATATCCTTTTGTTTGTGGCTATATTGATCAAGGAAACTACATAAAGTGACTTCTGTTCCCCACTATTGATTTCAATATCTTTTGATGCCTTGACCTTAAATTTAGTTGATGATCTATCATCATCAATTTCATCCCCTTCGATGCCAGTTACCGATGCAAAAGTCCATGACCATTTCATCCGTTGGAGGTCAGAAGTGGTTTCAGGCTTTGAATTAGAGATAACAAGAATATCACCAGGCAACGTTTTGTAAAGCTTCCTGCCACGTTCAATTAGCCTATTTCTCCAACAATCAACTTCAACATCAAACAATAATGATCCATAGGGCTTCCCTTCATCAATAGTTACTACTTCAGCAAAAGGTGCCCGATGTATAATTTCCATGACTGAGGCAAGTTGTGCTCGTGTTTCTTCCAATAAAGGAAATATGTAAGAACTGAAATAATGGTCCAGTGATTGGAATGATTCAGGAATCATCTCAACCTAGACAGTATAGATAAAGGAGTTCAATGGTAAGTATAAGAAACTGTAGTAAAATTCAGTTAAAAGTCCAAAATGTGCGAGAAAACTCAAGAGTCAAATGTAAATAAAACTAGATTGCAGCAAACAATGACAAGCACAGCACATCAAGGAAAACATTCATCAGAAGCTCAACCAAAAGTGCCAGCTGCTTATCCAATTCTTATAGAAAATAGGTTAGAGGTAATTGGTTTACAGCTTCGGTAAAAGACAGGACTAAGTACACAAGCATCAAGGTTGAAAAGATTTGCCTTCTTGAAGAATACGATAAGGAAGCTGCAAAGCACCATGCCTGATCAGTTTAATATAAGAGATCTAGGAATAAAATACATTTTTTAGCACCAAGCTCAGCACTGATATATAGAGGCTGAAGCTTTGGCTTTGTTTGATGGTCTTAAGCATTTCTCAAAATCAAAATCAATGTGATATTGCTAACACCTCTACTGGCTCCCCTCCTTGGAATATTGAGCAACTCATAGTAAGGATTATGGAGCACGACAGCAAAACCTTTTTCACCTTCAAACATCTCTCTCAAGAAACAAACTCAGCTAGCAGACAGCTGAGTAAATTTTTGGATTTTATGTTAGATGATTTTCGTCTTATACTTTTCTAACTCTGCCAAATAAAATTGAAGGCATAGTTCAACCACGTAGATTTCAACATCCTAATCTTCAGCCACAGATAAGGCCATATATCTCCTCATGGTACGCTTTCTATCTCTTCCTGAATAGCAACCTTTTAAATGCACAGTACAATACATAAATCATATTATCAATCATCAGTATATTAGTGATAACATAAGTTCTAATCAAAAGATATCCTATTTACCCTTAGATTTACATGAAATCAATGCTGATCACTGCCATTTTAATGATCTTAAATTTAAAAACATTCATTTTATCTTCTTTGATAAGTCTGTCATTAACAGATTTGAATTCTATGTAAAACAAGCATACTAAGACCTATCATCATCAAGTTTGATTAATTTGAAGAACAAGCTCGATTTGACATTTCCAAATTGCTTGAGAAGATACTTAGAAAAAGGACCTTAAGGCAATAATTACAGTCTTCAACAGGTATTGTTTTTATATACGTCAAGACATTCAGGGTAAATCAACATGTTTCTGACGATTTATCATGCTTGATATGCTTTAATTATATGATGAGTTATCATATAATCGTCCTGGCATAATTAATATAGCATTGAAGTATATCTGAAAGGCATTCACACACTCAAAAAACAAAAATTTGAAAGTAAAACTACACTCTTCTGCGTCCGGTCAACTATTGAATGTTGGAAAACAAGGCCATAGTTGATAGCTTGAATTTAGGCATCCAAACAGTTACATTTAAATGATATTATGCTCTCTCGAGTTTCAGCAATTTCCTCCTCTTTAATTGATCAAAAAGCTCACCCTTCACATCTTTTTTTTTTCCCTTATAGCTGAAAATCAACGCCAATATCAGTCCCACAAGCATAATACATCAAACTTGACAAGTATATAAATGCATATTTGTCGTTTGTGTCTCGTCCGGACGTAAAATAGACAGAGTAACCCAGCCTAAATGAGGGTAAGACAACTTCCGCGAAGACCACCTAGCCTTACTTCTCCTCCCTCCCACCCGACAGGACATAACAAGAGTCAAAATTCCTGCAGTATATTATTTTTCTTTTACCAGTAACGAGAGTGAGGGCTGTAATAATTGAAGTAAAGATGATGCCATTAATTTCTTTATTTCGTTTGTATTAGAATAAAAACGCCAGCTTTAATATTTTCAAAAGTAACAATGAATAATTGAATACCATATTCTACATTGACAATACATCAAAAAAATTGGAGACAATTTCAGTCCCCATCAGTATGTGCTTATATTAATGATGCAGAGGCTTATGAAAAGCACATATTTGGGCTTAAATAATCTGAACCCAGCTATATATAATAACAGATGATGTTAGAAATAATGCCATCATAATTTTTAAAAAAAATACTCCTACTTGAATGTACATCTTTTTCAATAAAAAAAGCAGTATTATTAAACCTGACCCGACAGTTCAATCGGTCAATCCAATGAACCAGCAACTGAATCGGACCGAATCTTTTATTGGACCATTCAAGCAATTAAACCGTTGACTTGTCAACGGATTGGCGATTCAATAAATCCGATGAACTAGCCGATTTTTCAATGAACCATATGTTGTTATAGGAAAACTTTTGTGCAAATGCTTCAACGAAGGTTCAAACATGGGACCTTCTACATAGAAGTAGAGAGCAATCATTGCTGGACCAACAATTCGTTTGTTAGTTAGTAGTTTTGTTCTTTTTATATTATATATAATATTTTTATTCTTTTTTTATTTCTCCAAAACAAAATTTATTTCGAATCTTTTAATAACATTTTATTATTCTCCGAACTCTATCAGTTATGAAATAGACTTAAAACATAACATTTTACACAATTCATTTTAAAGGTAAATATCATTCTTAATAAATTTTTGCACTTAAAATTCATAAATAAACTAGATAATTACACTTAAATAAAATTTTATACTTAAAATTTGGTGAATTACTAATTAAATTTAGGTTATTAATTCTTTAATTCTTATAAGAATTAATTATTATATAATAAATTAGACTAACTGAACATTTATTATGATATAATTTATTATAATTTCAATCATATAAAAAACTATGAAACATAATATTTAAATATATTTAGTGATTCATCGATTGAACCACTGGCCCACTGACTGAACCAGAAACTCCTTGACTCACTTCTTTCGCCGGTCCTCCTTGGCCAGGTTTAATAACCATAAAGAAAAGAGAAAAGCATGTATTGATTCAAAAAAAAAAAAAAAATCTCTTGTAGAATAAATTTAATTCAACTCCCGAGGAGAAAAAAGGTGATGAAGCATGGAAGATGGATTTTATCTAGCAAAAATAAAAAAAAATAAAATAAAATACAAAACCTGATATTTGTAGAGATTGTCATCAAAAATGTCATCCAGAGACCATGAGCAAACCAAATCACTGAAGTCATCTTTGAGTCTGGCTCTGTCCCTTGTTGAAAAATCCGCGCCTTCCATCATTTAAACCTTCCAACAGTCCCCACGAGAAATGAGATTCTCAACAGAGCAAAACTCCCATATGAGATCTTTTCCGAAGTTTTTCTTTATAGTTCTAAACAATATAATCTGCGTGCATGAACCATCATCAGCCTGCTGTATGCTTTTTTGTGCTTGTGTGTGAGAATGAAACACATATGAAGATGTGGGTTTTCTTTGTTATGAAGGAAACTGATCAAAAAACGAGAAATTAAACCAACCTTTTAGGGGAATCTATTGTAGTTCAAAAGCACTTTAGTAAAAGATAATCGTAATCATCAACTCCTTTCTTGCATCACATTTTTCAATACCATTTAACTCAAAGAAAAACTTGTTAAGTTTTCCTTACACTGTGTACAAAAAAAGGGAAAGTGCAGAGGCCAAGCTTAGTGTTACTCGTAAAGATTAAGAGAGAAACCTTAAACAGAACATCATAGTACCAAAAAGCAAAGGAAAAAGGGCGGAAGATGCCAACAAACTCTTAAAGTAACCCTGAAAGTGGGGTCAATAAAAGACAAAGGATGAAGTCGGTCTCTTCATTTTCCAGCTTGACTCGAAGTCTACTCCTTTGTGCCCGCTTTGATTAGCCTTGAAGTTTTCGAGATTATTTATGATGTGTTTAGACACTAGATTAATACTTTTTTAATATGATCCGCATATGTGTATATATATATATATATATATTAAATAAAAAATAGTTATAAAATGTATTAATGATATAAATTAATCAACTTCGGACAAGAGTCACGGAGGTGCAACCCCTTCCCAGTGATTTTGATCATTTTCAACAGCGCGTGATTTTAATTACACACAAAATAATTTTATTTACATAACGTGTAATTTTACAAACCCTATACATGATGTTAAAATCGATGCACAATTTGTGATTTGAACCGTATAAAATTTTTTGATCAAATCATGGTCATTAACTATTCAGGACGATCATTCTGCCCTTGTCCATCAACTTCAGAATGGAAAATAACAAAGTAATCATGAAGTGGGATCAACAGAAGACAAAAAGATGAAGTCGGTCTCCTCATTTTCCAGCTTGACTCGAAGTCTACTCCTCTGTGCCTGCTCTGATTAGTCTTCAAATTTTTGAGATTATTTATAACGTGTTTAGATACTACATTAATATTTTTTTAATGTGATATATATATATGTATGTATGTATGTAATAAAAATATATTTATAAATATATTAACGATATAAATAAATTAACTTCAAAGTCGAACAAAAAAAATAACAACGTGCATGCCAAAAGCGATATTACTTCTGAATTAGGAGTGGTTACTCCTAAATTAGGAGCAAATATTATGGACTAGCGTTTGTTGAAACAGAAAGTGAATGGTCGGGTCACCTCAAACTCAAATAGGAGGCCTACGGTATACCAGGTAGCTTGGAAATTGAACGTCTCACCCCCAAAGAGTGAAGACTTCCTCGGGAAGTTTTCACTTTGTACTATGGATGACAGTAGCCACAGGCTACATTGGGCAGTTCATGTCGTGAGATTTAATGGAATTGAAAGTCTTACCCTAGAGAGGAAGTTTTCACTTTGTACTATGGATGATAGTAGCCGTAGGCTAGATTGGGCATTTCAAGTCCTTAGATTTAATAATCATCTATTGTTGGGCTAATGGTAAGAGAGAAATTCTTTAAAGTTCTCCTGTGCATCAGGTCAGAAATTTAAACCATTCCTATTAAATCAATAAGAAACTTCTTCTAGTACCCTTATTTAATCTGATGGTTTACCTTCCAATCCTGTACAACCCTTTTGGGCTTTCCTTTTCTCACAGTGTAGATTAATGCAAAAGTACCCACCAACCCCTCAAACAAACTCTTTTGAACTCCTCCTTCGTCATAGTGTACAATAGTGTAAGAGTGGAATAAATTATTGTTGTTGGAGGAAAAAATAGTTGTAGGATTTAATCCTTTGTCAGTTTACATTGTGCGTGTAACATTAATAATATTTTAAAAATAGTCATATGAGGAGAATTATGTACATTTATTCCAACTCCACCATTTTTTGATGTCCTATTTTGAATTTTCTATCAATTTGATTTAACAAAAGAGTGTGTTTTGATTGTTAGCTGCCACTAAAAAATGTTTGAAATATTTTACTGATACATTTTCTAACTGTCTGTTTATCTCACACATATCAACTCACTACCGTATATCTTTTTGCAAAAATTCTAAAAAATAACAATCCAAACGAGATCTAAATTATTTATGAAATGGCTTAAAAAGTTTGAGGGGTATTAAGTGCAACAATAATTGTTGGAATAGGAATTTTTTTCTAATTTTAATTTTTTGGCATAAATCATTGTTAGAATGACAAAGATATCTAATATAAGGTTGTTGCAGTATAACTAAAATAGTGAAGGAGAGAGATGGTTAAATACAAAAGTAATTGTTAATTGACATATTTTATGGATTTCAATTTATTATCTTCAAATTTTTTTTACATAAAGAGTAGTTAGAATAACAAGGATAATTGAATATAAAGTTGACATAGGAGGTTTAAAAGTAGGAGTTGGGATGTTTAACTAAAGTAATAGTTTTTAGAACAGCCAATTCTTATGGATTTCAAATTTTTTTTGCCCATTTTTTTGGCATAAGGAATTGTTAGAATAGCGAAGGTAAATTAACATGAGTTTGGCCAAAAACGACAAGAAGTAGGGAGAAACTGGGTGTTTAGCAATTTCCTCTTTTTTAGCTTGATTGAGGAGGAAATTAATTGTTAGAATACCGATTTTTATGGAATTTGGTTTTATCTCTTCCATCGCTTTTTTTTTTTTTCAAAAATAGTTACTATTAGAATAGCCAGGATTTTGGCATTTTCTCTTGCAAATTTTTTGCCCTAAATAAAAGTTAGAATATTAAGAGCGACTTAATATAAAATTGACATAGGACAACTATGAAATTTGGAGTTGAATAGCCATTATTTACAACCATGAAATTTGGAGTTGAATAGCCATTATTTTATTTTTCTAAATAATTATTAGAATAGTAAAGATAATTTTGTACATAGTTGGCCTAGGAGGAGTAAATAAGTGGCATGGTTTACGTCCAAAAATTTTTCTTAAATAGCCATTTTATTTTCGCAATTTCGATTTTCTCTTCCTTTTTTATGGCCTAAAAAATTGTTAAAGTAGTGAATAATTTTGTCATTTATATGCTATGATGGTTAACGGTGGTCCTATCTCATTAGTAAGGAAGCTAATATTTCTAAAACTTCAAAGGTGCTTATATCAATAGATTCTTTAATAGTTCATTCCAAACTTCTAGTTTGGCCTTTATCAGGCAAGGCTGTCAGCTAAGAAGAACCGTCTTCCCTTCCTCTACAAATAGTTCATTTCGTTCCAACTCCTCACAATAGGTTTATGAAATTATCCCTTTGAAAACTTTATAAATGAGGCATGAATTTATATTCAGAATTAAAATAATTAATAATTTATTGCTAAATGACAAAATTTTTCTCGTAATGATGTGCAACTTATTGAATAATAAATGTGAACCAAAATGAACAACAATGCACATTATTGTGAATATAGGTGTGCATCTGAACGTGCACATTTAGATTGATGTATATGCAAATATATAGTTGAATTACATTGATATGTATGTTTAATATGTTTGGATAACAAATTTTTTCAAAAAAAAAAAAATTTCGCTTGCATCATAAACACATTTTTCAATCCACCTTTTTACATTTTCAACCACATTTTTATCTCACATACATCACATTACAAAAAGTGTTACAGTAATTATTCCAAATAATTATCTGGAATAATAAACTCTATCCAAACAAAGACAATTTTTCTTAAAAAATTTTGAATAGTAACCCATACCCCATCTACAAATTTCTACTAAGCTTATGAATTTTGAACCTTCGTTTACTATTCTTCCAAAATTTCTCAAAGTTATTTGGGAAAAATTTTCATTTATTGTGACAATTTTAGTAATGTAATATATAGGACTTAAAAAAAAAAGAGATTGGAAAACTAAAAGTGTAGTGGGAAAAAGGTTAGAGAATCTCCAAACAAAAAAAAAAGATTTCCAAATATGGAAAGCTTGTATTTAGATAAAACTTTTTTTATTGTATCATAAATATGTTTGTACATTACCTTTTTATCTCACATGTATACCATCACATAAAATATTATTATATTACTACAAAAGATTTTTTTCAACTAATTCTCTATCCAAACACTATTAGGAGTATGTTTGGATTGAAGACTATTTTGAAAACACTAAATTATTTATTGTATTTTTTTGTGATGTGTTGCACATGAGATATAAAGATGGTTTGAAAAATAAGAAAAAATATTTTAAAAAAATATTTTCAAAGAATTTTGAGAAAATATTTCTTCAAACAAATTGAATGAATATGGTTGAATAGAAGGGTTTGTTTGGATTGAAAATTATTTAGATTTTTTTTAACAAGTTAGACAGGCTAGGATTCCCTGCCTAACTTGTCCAAATTGAGTTGAGACTTTTAAAGCAACTATTTAAATTTTTTTCATAAGCAGATCTACTAAATAAAATAGTTATTCATTGCTATATTTGTACAACCAATTTTTCATGCTCTAGAGTTTTTATATTTTTTGAACGAAAATTGATAAAAAAGAACTAAGAAATACTATTTTATAAAATTTAATATACTAATTATAAGACAAATATTGAAATTAAATAGATTAAAAATAGTTATTTCATAACAGTTTAATAATTAGTTTTAATCAAGTCTTATCCCATGATCTATTATGCTTACTCTAATTAACAGTGATAAGTCAACCTATAAGCAACGGAGATATATTAGGAAGAAAATGCAGCTAATATTTGATTCTTTCATGATTAAAAAAGAACTTTAAAAGTCAAACTAATAGATAATGAATTTATTATTTCCTCAAATTATTAATAACTACAAAAAAAAATTTGGAAGAATTTTCACAACCTCGTGATGCCCCCCGAGTCTCCTGGGTTCCCGAGTGACAAACCGTCTACATTAAGTTTCACATACGGAAGAGGGGGCAGGTTCACGACAGGATCATAACTTGCCGTTATTCGGGTATTTCAAAAAAGGAACCAGTCCCTGTCTCAAAAGAACCTCATCGTCTATGCCCGTATACCAGAACGGGAAGGCTTGTCCAATTAAGTGCAACTCAGAAACTACCTAGTTAAAACTACCTGCTCTAGTGACAACAACATCCACGAAGCAAGCTTTGTTCCGAGCCTTCCATAGTTCCCAGCAGATTATGACCAGCAATAGCTGGGATAATGCAGCAAATAAGGAATTATCCAAAGAGTGTACCCACTAACTCTGCAGTTTAAGGAGGATATCATCAACCGCAGTAGGCACGAAATTAAGTTTCATCTCAAACGACCTCCACACTGAGGATGGAACGTCGTAATTGAGGAAGACATGATTCAAAGATTCCTCATTCTGGCAGAAAAAATACTTTGAGGGAAGGTTGAAACCAAATTGCTGCAAAATATCCGGAAGTGGCAGTAAAGAGTTCAGCAATTTCCACATGAAAATTGAAATTTTTGGCATCTATGTATATGAATCTTTTGAATGCTAAGGGAAAAAAAAATTATCTACGTGAGTATTTACGTGGCATACTTTATCCAAATTTTAGTAATAGTAATAAATGACCAAGTCAATAATAGGAATAGAGCATGTGATTGAAGAGCTCTGTTTGGATTGGTCATTTTATGGAAAACAAGTTTTTTATATATAATATTACAGTAATACACAAACAAAAACAATTTCGAAAACACCAAAAACAACTTCAAAAATACCAAAAACACAAAAAAAAAGCAACCTCAAAAATACAAAATACAACTTTAAAAACTCCAAAAACATTAAAAAAAAAAAACAACTTCAAAAACCACCAAAAAACACAAAAAATAACCTAAAAAATAATCTCATGTACAGTAAAAGTTTTTCACCTACATTGCTACAATAAAATATTTCAAAAATACCTCAAAAAAGATATGAGTCGATTGATAAAAAAATAAAAAAAGTACAATTAGTTTTAACTTATATAAGATAGGTCAATAATAGATTGGTTGTGTTGGTAGAAAGGAGAGTTGATTGGCATCCCCCAATTGGGACAGGGAAAGCCTTCAAGCTTTACCTGCTACCATCACATTCGATTAAGGCTACACACTTTGGTGGGCCTATAAGCCCTATTAATAGATTCGTTAAAATTCACCATAAATAAAGAACTTCTAAAAAAGGACCATGATCAATTGTTATAGAAAAACAAAGAGAAGAATAAAATCCATCGCAAAGAAACATAAACACACTTTTTTTTTTTTTTTTACAATTTTATTTTATCTCATGGTTAAAATGACAGAACATGTAGTTAGCAGAAAATGGAAATGGCCAATTTAACAACCTACAAAAACTGAAACTGAACAATATTTTTTCACTTACATATAATACGATTGCAATGTTTGGCTGTACATGTCTTAGTATGTTTAGGAGCTATGCTTAGTGACTTTCCAAATATATCTAACTTTCTATAACTTTGCCTAATTGAGATACTTAAAAATGTAAAAATCTGAAAATTAGAGCTCGATCGAACCTAGAGCTTGATCTATAGGTTCGATGTAAAATATTCTAGTGCATGAGCAGAGTTGGAGAAAGCAGTACAAATGTTCCATATTGAAAAATTTTAACTCAAATCTGCACAGATTTACTATACCTTTGGGACCCTTCTTCTTATCCCCAAGAATTTTTTGATGCACAATTGTGCAGAAAATGTTACATTGAAAAAAAAAAAGTAAATCTTGATTTAGACATTTGTAATTTCCCTAATTTTAGCATGAGCTAACTTGCTGATAACAATGAGAAAAGAAAGTCACAGCTGAAGACAAAAGGTGAATCCATCAAATAATTGGGACGAAGCTTCGCTGGAATTGAACTCTTACCACAAACCGAGTCAATAAGCACCTTAGAGTCCACTTCCACTACCAGAGAGTCAGAATGCATCTTATAACATAATTCCAAACTTGTACACAACACACGAGTTTCTGCTTGCAAAGAGGTGACACCAGAATACGATTCGAAAAAAGCAAAAACAACTTCACCAGCCGAGTCATTGATTGAAGCTAGCTTCTGCCATGTTGAAATAGAATTCTGATGGTTATCAAGTTGTTCCAGCATGTTAGAGGAGTTTCATTCGAAAGCAGGCAACTTACCCCAAAGTTGTTTCCTCTCAATAAGAGAGATTGTAGATTGCTGCAGTTCCATAAAGATGCATAAAGGTCCAAGTCTCCTGCAGGGTTGCTCCACAGAATATTACCTCCAATACCTAGACACTGAAGATTGCGAAGATTTCCAAGATTAGTAGGAACTTGTCCTTTCAACTAGTTGGCAATAAGCTCAAGTTGTTCAAGCAAAGAAGCATGGGCAAGGGAATCTGGAATAGGTCCCTAGATTTAGGGAATCTGGAATCTAGATTTAGGTCCTAGATTCTCCTGAAGTACATTACTTGAAGCAGAAGTGCCAGCCAGGATAGATGTGTCGTAGATAGAGGATGGTGTTATGACCCACGGCCATGATCATCATCATCAGGTCATGATTGATCAAGTTTTAGTTGGAGCATCTGGAGTACTTCATTAGCATTATTGATTAGTGATAGTTACTAGATAGTTATTGTCAAGCTGGCAGTAGTAGTTAGGAGAAGGAATAATTCTATTGTATAAATAAGCAGCTGAATGTAGGAAAAAAGGGCTGAAGATTGATTGTAAATCTCCTTTTCTGAATAATATTCTGCCTCTTCGTTCCTTTCCCAAAATCTCTCTCATTTCTGCTCTCTCTTCTTCTCCTTGTCTCAATTCTCTATCTGATTCTTCCTTTACTAGTTGCAGTCATTACAATTGGTATCAGAGCTTCCGGTCCTCAGATTGCAAACTTCGATTACCCCAATTGATATCATTTTTTTTAATCTTCTCTCTGTTCCTCTCTCATTTCTATTCATTTCTGCTCTTCCTTGTCCCTTCTTTTCCTATTCTTATCTCTATCTCCAACTCTTCTATTAATCTGCTTGCTTCCTTTACTTCCTTTCTCTTCTTTCTTTTCCTTCTTTTCAAATTGATTCTTGCTTAATCAAATAGAGACACAAGAATCTGAGTTTCACAGTTTAACGAAAGTAAATGCAGCTGAATGCAGATCTAGGCCTGACAAGATCGATTCCGAGTTAAGGAGTTGTATGATTTCATTCGCAACTACATTTAATGAATTCCTAAGAACCGTAATCAGAGAGGGGTGATTAAGGGAGGATTATCCAATTTTGGATGAAAATGAGTGGCTTTCAACTGTGTCTAATCAAGCCAAAGGGATGGAAGAAAATTTCAAGAATCAAATTCTTGAAGAAACAGAGGAATCAAATTCCAAGGAGGTCCCTCTTTCAAGAATCAAGAAGTGGACTGATGCACATTTGGCAACGGTAGAAACAGACAAGTTTGAAGTCCTCTGTGGTGAAATGGAAGAACATTTGGAAGGTGACTATGGTTTTGCAATTGAAGAACACCACCTGTTTGGTGAAAGTTCAAAGCTTCCTTCTTCAGCCATTTCAGTTCAAGAGGAGCTGGAACGTTCAACGTTGAGCAATGAAAGAGAATTAGAATTCAAGAATCAACTTCTAGAAACTGAGATCAGTAATTTCAATCAAATGTTGATTGAGGAAAAAGTTGGTATGATTTCTTTCCCACAATTTTCAAGTACCGACTTGGATATGTCTTCTAAGGGAAATTCTAGAAAAGCTAGAAAATGTGATGAATCATAGCTTGCTTGTCAAGTAACTGATAGTCAGATTTTGGTCAATGATGAAATGTCTGTAGAAGAGAATGGTGACTATGCTGGGTTCCAAGCCTCGGAGATGGTTCATGGGAAAATAAATGGGGACCAAGTTCTGTGATGATTTGTTTAGACAGGTCTTCTCTGAGTTAAAACATGGAAGAAATTTTGTGCCGCAAGTGTTTAACTTTGATTCTTTGATGGCGTTTAATGATATGGTTGTACTCGGAGAACAGTTTATTCAAATTACCCCCAAGAAAGCCAGTAATGCAATGAAGTCTTGGTCCGTAATAGTATCTGGTTTTGAAGGTGGCACTAATGTTGAAGAAGACAGCAAGTTCCCACACAAAATTTTATCAAGCAACATTCTTCAAGCTGTGATTTGGGATATGGATATAGTAATTCTTCATAAGCCATTAGGGAAATCTGGAAGAAAGAATAGTTCTGATGACATATTTGCTGCAAGTTTCATTCTTGAATTGACTGATTCATGTAGAAACAAAGCTGCTATGAGAAAGTTTAAGCCTTTTGGCTTTTGTCGATGTGGATTTCAGAGGGATTGTTCTTGAGGATGGAAAAAGGGCTGCCTGCATGAAGTATAAAAATTCAGAGCAAATGGCTGGTGAATCTGATCAATTCATGGAGGAGATTAATATGATGCTAATTGTATTGAAGCCTAGTAATATCCTCAGAGTTCATGAATTTGTTGTAATTCAAGATAAGATTCTTGAGTTGGCAACTAAGAATGCAACAAATGGTGGGAGATTTTGGAGCAAAGTTACGTCTGGATTCAAAGGAGGCACTCCAACAGGAAGTGTTTGTCATGAAGACCATACCCAAGTTACTCAAAAGTCATTTTTTTGAAGTGGAAGTACTGGGAATGATTGTTGTTTTTCTAATAAATGGCACCAGCTTGGTTATTCGTCTAGGACATATAAAGTCAGGAGCTGTATTTTCTTATTATACACTCATGTTTGAGCAGTCCAACAAAATTAAGCAGGCTGATGACATAATCTACAAAGCCCTGCATATTCATTTTTGCAAGATGCATGTCACAAGTTATCAAAGGAACAACCAGAGCTCTGTTTTGATGGTCTGAAGTTGGCCTGAAAAAGGTTCAAAAGATTTTTGTGACAAGGATTCTTTTAATTTCAAAGCTCAATCCTTGAGGACAAGGATTCTTTTAAGGGGAGAGTATTGTTATGACCCACGGCCATGATCATCATCATCAGGTCATGATTGATCAAGTTTTAGTTGGAGCATCTGGAGTACTTCATTAGCATTAATGATTAGTGGTAGTTACTAGATAGTTATTGTCAAGCTGGCAGTAGTAGTTAGGAGAAGGAATAATTCTATTGTATAAATAAGCAGCTGAATGTAGGAAAAAAGGGGCTGAAGATTGATTGTAAATCTCCTTTTCTGAATATTCTGCCTCTTCGTTCCTTTCCCAAAATCTCTCTCATTTCTGCTCTTTCTCTTCTTCTCCTTGTCTCAATTCTCTATCTGATTCTTCCTTTACTAGTTGCAGTCATTACAGATGGAAGCGTACCTGATAAATAATTGGCATCAACATCAATGGAATATAAGCTTGTCAATTGGCCTAATTCTTGTGGAATAGGACCCTTCAAATTATTGTAGGACAAATAGATTCGTCTCAGGGATATAAGATTCCCAAAGGACTGAGGAATCTCTCCTGTCAAATTGTTTTTACCAAATGAAAGTCCTTCAAGATTCTTTAGTGAGCCAAGCTCAAATGCAATTCTTCCTACTAGTCTATTCAGTAATGCATCAATGACCTTCAGCTGTATGCAATGACTCAGGTTTACTGGAATTTCTCCCGCAAATGAATTATTTGTGAGATTAAGATATCTTAACAGTGATAACTGTCCAACTTCTTGGGGAATTTCACTAAAATACCTGCTCTGCCTAAGCTTAATGAACTTCAGGAAGGCTAAGTATGAGAAGATACATATCCAAACAAGCCCTGTCCGTGTACGTGCAAGCCTTAAACTCTTTGGTGTTTGCCGTCACAAGTGAGTCCTTGCCATTGACAATGGTGCTGGGAATTATTCCATGAGGTCAGGACTCCATTTGAATCTTGTGATATTTTTATCCATGAAGTCCAGAAGTGCAAGGAGATCGGTCTCATTTCCTAAATGTCTTGCAGCTGAAGTGCCTTGTGACTAGTTCAACACAAGTATCAGAATCATGAAACTAGTACTTGATGGCCATGACCGCATTGAACTTCTGCTTTGATGTCCCATTTTAGTTTTTTCTGCAGCTAGTTTGATTGTGCAGTTCAGAGAGGATTGGCCAGGCCTAAATGAATTGCTGCTGCAACATTATTTGTGCTGGTCCTGCAAGATTTTCTTGAGTGCACATTTGATTTCAATTCTAAAGGTCACAGTTGATGTGGATTTTGGATTTTATTATTCAAGTTCAGATTGGACCTATACTAGATGTTTAGTGTTGTGAATGTGAAAACTGCTTTAGTAGCAATCTGTACAACCGATTGGATTTTTTATTCTTTTTTTTTTTTTGGTTTAGTCTTATATTTTTGTCCCAGTCAATAACTGGTATTTTGCCCTGATATTCTATCTGTGCCAATGGTAGGGAAATTAGTTGCATTGTGAATGTGAAACTGCTTTAGTCGTAACTTGTACAACATTTATTTTTTTTTTATTTTGGTGCTGGGGGTGGGGGGGCTTGGAGGGGATGTTTCGGCTTATATTTTTTCCAGTCAACTGGCAGATATTTTGTCTCATATATTATGTGTCAACGTTAGGGAAGTAAGTCAAGAAGCTCACAAAACGATCAAAATAGTCTCTCAACTATTCTACTAAAGTCGAATTGTCCCTCATCTTTAATTTTGGCTGATTAGCCTGAAACTATTTTTCTGTAGCTAATTTAGTCCTTATATGGTGGAACCACAAACAGTTCAAGTTTTCTTCACCAAAGATTTGGTAGTCTGCAAGGCAGGTTGGTCAATCGAGGGGCAAAAATGAAAACCAATTTTCCAGCGCAAGTTAAATGCACTAAAACAACACTTAGAATAGACTAGTAAGGCCTGGCTGTACTACGCACAACCAATGCCCACCCTAAAGGGTTTTAAGGGTAACAAAATTTGAATGATTATTTATGAATTGAGTGTCATGTGTAAATATATTATGAAGAGTATCTTAATACATTGCTGGTTAATAAAGGGAAAAAATTCGTTGTAATAAAAAGCAAGTATTAATGCATAAATAAAATAAAATACATAGGAAAAATGTATATTATGTTTGGTAACAATTCCAGTTGGTTTATATAGGTTTAACTGGTGCTAAATAAAATAAGTGAAGTGACTGACCTAGAGTAAAGTGACAGGCAAAAGCAAAAATCTTGAGTACTGAAAGTAATGCTGCAAAAGGAAAACACAAAACACGCAAAAGAAAGTATATGTTACGATAATAATATATAAATGCGTAGATTTGTTGAAGTAAAAAGTAAGAAAAATTGTATTACCAAACATGAGAAAACAAGAAAGTGAAGGAAGCTTTCTCTCTGCTATGTGAGAACGAGAAGGAAATAAAATTGGAAGGAAATGAAGCACAATAAAGGTTGGTAGTGTATGTAAGGGTGTGTACTTTATTATTCAATGTTAGTTTGTTGATAATAATTTCTTCTAAAAAGGTAGTCTATGAAAGCTAAATTAAGCTAGTAGCTTGTCTTTCAATCTAATGATTATAAACGATGAAATACAACTGATAATTCATCAAAAGGTCGGTTTTCTTGTAAAAGACAACCTAACTCTCAAGAAAAATATAAGTATCTAATCTGGTTAGATAATTGAGAAAAAGTTGAGTAGTTGAAGAGCATTATTTGACTTATGACTAATTACAAGCAAAGCAGAGGAAAAAAGAGAACCAAGCAATCTGTAAGCTGGCTTGTTGAATAATCTAATAATGCAATAAGGTTGGAAAAACATTTTTTTCTCCGAATTAGAACTTATAATAAATAAACTTTATTGAATAATTTTATAATCTGACAGCACAAAAAAAAATGCAAATCTAATGATTACCATGAAAACAACAACAAAGAGCATTTTAATGAAATATAATAGAGATACACATATTTTTGTCATTAAGATGTTAATGCGTTCGTCAACTAAAAATAGAGTATAAATGAGGTATAAAATATACGTTAATGCATTCATATTTATATTAAGGTGTAAATGAATTAAAATAGAGTTGATAACAAAAATATATGGACATAAAATCAAATGCTACCAAATATCTTAATATGAACAAATTAAAATAAATTTGAAACAAAAAAATGCACATTACATTAAGTAGTGGTAATAATATTTTTCTTTATAATAAGATGAAATTAGTTTTATCTAATCTTTTTTGTTACATTAAAAATAACAAAATGTCAAAAAATATAACAATTTGAAAAAAACCATGCAATACGACGAATTTTAACAAATGCAACTTAATTTGTCAAATATAACTTTAAATGATAATTCATATTGAAATAAATATAAATATAAATTCAAATAATAATGATAATAACGTTGTAATCCAATTAAAACTTAAGTTAATTTGTCAAATATAAGTTGAAATGATCATGTAAATGACACTCCAATTGAATTATATTTCTCCAAAATCTAGAGTTTGAAAAATCTATTAAAAATATTTCAAACTTATAACAGTAGACAGAGGACTTATTCCCCTAATCAACCTTATAAAGCAATGCCAAGTCCACAAGGCAATTCTAAGTCCATAGAGAAAGCAAAAGAGAAAACTCAAAATTCACCCATAATGCCACGTGTCAGCAAGGGAAGTTGCTATAGTAATTTTGGACCTTTGCTTATATTATAGTAAGATAAGATTTTTAGTGTGTTTAAGTTGGGCAAAATTCGTTTGGATTAGCTATTTTTCGAAGTGTTTTTGAAATATTTTACTGTAGCAGTGTATAAAAAGAACTTTATTGTAGATATGTTTTTTGTGATATTTTTAGAGGAGTTTTTGGAATATATTTCGGGATAACGTTTAAAATTAAAATATTTTATAGTACTTTTTAAAAATTAATACAACAACGCACAACCATCACTGCTACCATCCCTACTCACCTTCTCTCTCCTCCTCATTCTTTCTCCTCCCTCTTCCCCTTCCCTCTTCCTCCTCCACTTCCCTTCGCCTCACCCCCCGGCCGTCTCCTCCCTCCTCATTCTAATCTCGACCAAACCGAAAGGGGGAGGGAAGGGTTGGGAGTGGAGGGGAGGAGGAAGAGGGAAGGCGAGTGAGGAGGAAGAGAGAGGGGGTGGTGGCAGTGGTGGGTGGTAGTGATAGGTGAAAAATATTATACAATTTATTTTTTTTCACAATTTTTTTGTGTATATTTGCAAGTTATTTTTGATATATTATATGGATGATATGTTTTCCAAATTATTTTTGTTTGTGTATTATTATAACATTGTATTTGACAAACTAATTATTGGAAAAATAGTCTAATCCAAAGGGAGCTGTTTTTAGTTTGTTTAAGTTTGGCACTAAAACACATTTAAAGACGAGGGACCAATTATTGAGGGACTATTTTAGTCAGTTACTCTAACAAGCTCGGTGATATGCTTTAATACATTTCTTGTAAAATGTAGCTGATAGGGTGCATTTTAGTGGGGCATTTTGGGCATTAATGCACGTTTATTTGATTAAATATTTTCAGTAATTGGGTGGATTCTACTGATATTTTGTGTTGCTGCCAGTTGCAAGACTGGATGCTGAAAAGTGCTTAAAATCAAAATTTAGAAGATTTGTCGTACGTGGGGCACTCCAAGCAGTGGGTCCGCTTGAGAAACTGAAGAAACTTAATTGTAATAGACTTTATTTTATTTTAATTTTTTTTATTGAGAGGGAAAAATTAATTTCTCGCGTGGCTTAGGTTTTACGGCAGTTCTGGCTTTTGAATTGTAAGGAGGCCGTAACTGACAATGGAGGTTTCTTTTTCCTCTCGTAGCTTTTTGGGGGGGGGTGGCAATCAGAAGGGAGGCCATTATTATTGACTTTTGGGACTCAATGCTTTATACCTGGCTTTGACAGAAATCAAGCAATTGGAAAACCTTTCTCGTATGATTTTTGTTTGGCAACTAGGAGAAGCAAACGGAGCCGTAATTGTTGACCTTGTGATTGCTCCTTCCTCATTGTGTATTGCATAGAAGAAATACAAAGGGAGCAATCTCTCGTATGCCTTGTAAAAATCATTAGAGAAACAAAGCCAAAAGCTAGCCGCCGTTGTTGACTTCTGGCTCTGGTTCTTTTACTTTGTTTTGATACAATTGGGGAAAGCAATCAGGATCATCCACATGTCTTGGATTGGAAACAATTGATAGGAACAAAAGTCCTTTGTACGTTTCTCTTATTGCCGCCCGAAATTGAGAGGTCCGATTTGGCGACTTTTTCCAATTCTCCACGCGCGGTTTGTTCTTCAATAATGGAGGGCTAATTCTCTAATTTTAGTCAAAGGGACAACTGACGAATTGGTTCAGCAATTATTGTGAGATCTAAACCATTTTTAATTATTTTATTCATTTATTGATATTCATATGCTCCTTGATTTTAATTGTTATAGTCTTGTGTATGATTGGTTAGTGCGCAATAATTAATTATTCATATAGGCTATTTTGTTAAATAGTGGTAATTGAATCCGTAATTGTTCGTTATCTCTATCTTAGTAGCAACTGACATAATCGAGTTTATGTCAGGGGAACATATGATCTAATTTAAACGAACCCTCGTAGCGTATTTGTTAGTTAGGATTGAGCTTTTCTAATTATTAATGCAATCTAGAAATTAAATCCTACGGTCGTACCTAGGGTTGTTTTTGGGTTAGAGAAATAGTTAACAGTCGTACCTTAGCTATTGAGAAATTAAGGAAAGGTTGGTTGTTTATCGCGTGCATGACAACTATAACTAATCTATTAATAAATGTTGGAATTATCTGTGAATCGATGATCAGTGCATGAACCATTTCTGAAGTGTACCCTTGGCTAGAGTTTCTCTAATTATTTCTTTTAATTAATTATTTTCTGCATTCAATTCATTTAGTTAGCTTTTAATCCCAAAACCCCCCATTAATCTTGACTTGAAAAGAAACAAATTTCTCGCTAGTCCCTGAGGAGACGACCCTACTTACCACTGTCTACTAGTTAGTGAGTTCAGTTAAATAATTAATTCAAATATATCGGATTCAGCAAACTCTTCGGGAACAGGGTGAATCAAGTAACCCATTGCACACTTAGAGTCCCTGCTCCAGTACTAGAATTGATTATTGACTGCTTCAGGTGGTAGTTAGGTTTTATTCATTATTATTGCACAGGTTCGACACCTGTCAATTTTTGGCGCCGTTGCCAGGGATTGGCGTTTGAATTATTTGTTTCTTCTTGAATTCAGTCTTTATTTTATTTTATTTTATTTTATTTGGTATTCTTGCTAGTTTATGCCCCGTTCTTCTCGTACAGGTGAATTGATATACGACCATGAGGTTGAGAAGGCAGTGCGTAGGCGAAGGCAAGAGACCAAGAGACGAAAAGAAGGGCACTTGTCTTCTGCAAACGAGTCCGTAGAAAACGAATTTAACATGGCCAACACCCAGACATTAAGGGAGCTGGCTACCCCAGAGTTGACTCACCAGTCCTTGTGCATCACGTTCCTAACTCTGGCTGAGAATACCTCCTTCGAACTGAAATCGGGGTTGATTCACCGCCTACCTTCGTTCCATGGTCTTTCTGGTGAAAAACCCTACAAACATGTCAAGGAGTTCGAAATAGTTTGCTCTAGCATGAAATCTCCTGGGGTCACTGAGGAGTAAATAAGACTTAGAACTTTCCCCTTCTCTCTCAAGGATGCAGCGAAGGATTGGCTATACTACCTACCTGCAGGTAGTATTACCACGTGGGCACAACTGAAAAAGAAATTCCTAGAAAAATTCTTCCCTGCATCCCGGGTTGCGAGTTTGAGAAAGGAAATATGCAGCATCAAACAGTACTCCGGGGAGTCCTTGTACGACTATTGGGAAAGGTTCAACAAGTTGTACACTAGATGCCCGCAACATCAAATTAGTGAACAACTGTTGATCCAATACTTCTATGAAGGGCTCCAGTCAATTGACAGGAGTATCATTGACGCTGCGAGCGGAGGAGCCCTGGCAAACAAGACACCGAAGGAAACGTGGGAGCTTATTGAAGCCATGGCAGAGAACTCTCAGCAGTTTGGCTACCGTAAGAATAACCCCAGTCGTAGGGTTAACGAGGTAGAGACGTCATCCATTCAGCAGCAACTGTCAGAGTTGACGTCCGCTGTTAGGCAACTAGCCATGGGGAACATGCCGCGAGCGAGAGTTTGTGGAATCTACACTAGCATGGATCACTGCACGGACACGTGCCCCCTTTTGCAAGAGAACGAGGCGGAACAGGTAAACATGGTCGGAGGCGTGCACGCGCCCCGCAGGCAGTATGACCCGTACTCCAACACATACAACTCCAGTTGGAGAGACCATGCCAATTTCAGTTATAGGAACCGACCGCAAAATTCACTCTCAAATCGTCCACCAGGGTTTCAGCAACCATGGCAACCGAAACCTCAACCTTCATCGTCCAATGCAGGGAGTTCTTTGAAGGATATTGTCAAGAGTCCGGCTACGACTACCTCCCAGATCTAGCAAGAGACTAGACAGTTCCAGCAGAAGACCAGATTATTGACCTCGAATATGGCTCAGTTCTAGCAGGAGACTAGATCGGGCATGAAAGATATGGATGCTTGAATAAGCCAATTGGCAACTGCCATCAATCGCCTGGAGTCCCACGCTCATGGAAAATTGTCATCTCAACCCGAAGTAAATTTAAAAAATGTAAGTGTCATGACATTGAGGAATGGCAAGGAACTGGAAGGGTCTAAAGTGAAAAATTCAAAAAGCAAAAGTGAGGAGAAGATAGAAAAGGAAATCGAAGAGGAAGAACGTATTCGCGAGGATCCTAAGGTAACTTTCACTCCTCCACCCACTATTAAATCTAACTTATCTCCTTTTCCTTGCAGGCTGGAGAAGACAAAAAAAAAGTAGAAAAGGAAAAAGAACTTTTGGATGTGTTCCAAAAAGTGGAATCAATATCCCCTTGTTGGATGCAGTCAAGCAGATACTGAAATATGCTAAATTTTTAAAGGACTTGTGCACCCATAAGAGGAAGTTAAGGGGGGATGAACGAGTGGCGGTGGGAGAAAACGTGTCAGCTATACTCCAAAGGAAACTCTCACAAAAATGTGGAGACCCAGGTATGTTCACCATTCCCTGCAAGATAGGAGGCACCCCAATTAGGAAAGCGATGTTGGATTTGGGGGTGTCAATTAATGTTATGCTTAAGACAATTTATGCCTCCCTTAATCTTGGGCCATTAAAAGGCATGGGTATTATAATCCAACTAGCAGACCGTACCAATGCTTATCCCGAGGGGCTAGTTGAAGACGTTTTGGTACAGGTAAATGAGTTAGTTTTTCTAGCAGATTTTTATGTCCTAGATATGGGAGATGAAAAGACATTAAATCCGTCACCTATTTTGCTAGGTAGATCATTTTTAAGCACTGCTAGGTCAAAAATAGATATGAATGAGGGTACTTTGTCGATAGATTTTGATGGTGAAATTATAAATTTCAATATCTTTGATGCGATGAAATACCTAGATGAGGCTAACTCTGTTTTTGCTTTGAGTGTTATTGAATCTCTTGTACAGGACACATTTGAATTGAATAGGGACGATGCCCTGGAAGTGGCATTGGCCAAACATCTTGACTTGGGAGCACCTCTTGATGTACAAATAAGTGATGAGCTATACCGTGCAGTTGAAGCACTGTATTCGCTCGCATCACTTTCCCCAAGGTATGAGCTTACTTCTCTCTTTGTACCAGAAATTCAGGCGAAATTGTTGCCTTCTATTGTGCAGGCACCTGAGTTGGAGCTCAAACCTCTCCCAAAGCATTTGAAGTATGCTTTTCTAGGGGACAAGGAGACACTGCCGGTCATTATATCTGCACACCTGTCACCAAGGCAAGAAGACAACCTGATTCGTCTTCTTCGAGATCATAAGGAAGCGATTGGGTGGAGTATAGCAGACATCAAGGGAATTAGCCCTTCCTTATCCATGCATCGGATCCGGCTTGAGAATGATGCAAAACCGGTAAGACAGGCGCAACGGAGATTGAACCTACTAATGATGGAAGTAGTAAATAAGAAAATACTTAAACTCCTAGAAGTGGGAATCATCTTCGCCATCTCAGACAGTCCCTGGGTGAGCCCAGTGCAAGTGGTCCCGAAAAAGGCAGGAGTAACCGTAGAAGAGAACCAGGAGGGCGAGATGGTCCCAATGAGGAAACCCACAGGATGACGTCAGTGCATTGACTACCGACGTCTGAATGCCGTGACGAAGAAGGACCACTTCCCTCTATCTTTTATTGATCAGATGATAGAGAGGTTAGTTGGTCGTGTCTATTACTGCTTTTTTAACGGTTTCTCAGGTTATTTTTAGATCGCGATAGTACCGGAAGATCAGGAGAAAACTACCTTCACTTGCCCCTTTGGTACATTTGCCTGCAATGCCCCGACGACTTTTCAGAGGTGCATGGTGAGTATCTTTTCCGAATATGTAGAAAAGATTATTGAGGTGTTCATGGACGATTTTAGTGTATATAGGGATAGTTTTGATGAATGTCTTGATAACTTAGCTTTGATTTTGAAAAGATGCATAGAAACGAATTTAGTTCTTAATTGAAAAAAATGTCATTTTATGGTGGAGCATGGTATTGTTTTAGGGCATGTAGTGTCGGCTACGGGTATAGAAGTGGATAAAGTAAAGGTCGATATTATTTCTGCTTTACCTTACACCGTGAATGTACGGGAAGTGCGTTCCTTTTTGGGTCATGCAGGGTTCTACAGGAGATTCATCAGAGATTTCTCAAAAATTGGAGCACCCCTGTTCAAACTGTTGCAAAAGGATGTAGCATTTGACTTCACCAAGGAGTGCAGGGTGGCATTTGACAGGTTGAAGGAGTCATTGACATCGCCACCTGTTATCCAACCTCTAGACTGGAGTCTCCCATTTGAAATAATGTGTGATGCAAGTGACTATGCAGTGGGAGCGGTGTTAGGGCAACGGATGGGCAGGGCGGCTCATGCAATCTACTATGCATCAAAGGCATTGAATGGAACTCAACTCAACTATTCTACAACGGAAAAAGAATTATTAGCTGTGATTTTTGTATTAGAAAAATTTAGACCTTAATTGTTAGTGCAAAAGTAACAGTTTTCTCTGATCATGCAGCCTTAAGGTACTTGATGACAAAGAGGGATGCAAAATCGAGGCTTATCAGATGGATCCTGCTCCTACAAGAGTTCAACTTAGAGATAAAAGATAAAAGTGGAGCAGAGAATTTGGTTGCCGATCATTTAAGCCGTTTGCTGACACATAAGGAAGAGCAACCATTGAGGGAGACATTCCTAGAGGAGCAACTTCTTGCCGTTGATTCGTCAACACCCTGGTATGTCGATATAGTAAATTTCTTAGTGACTAATCAATTGCCTGCAGGTTGGCCAAAGGCGAGGAGAGACAAATTGAAAAATAATGCCAAATACTACATTTGGGACGACCCCTACCTTTGGAGACAATGTTTGGATCAAGTGCTAAGAAGGTGTGTAAGTGCAGGTGAATTTCACTCCATTTTAAATTTCTGTCATTCGTTTGCATGTGGAGGGCATTTTGGGCCCAAACGAACAGCTCGCAAAGTGTTGGAGAGTGGCTTTTACTGGCCCACCCTCTTTAAAGATTCGTACTTATTTTGCAAATCCTGTGATAGGTGTCAATGGATAGGAAATATTTTTCGTAAGGACCAAATGCTTCAAACCCCCATGTTGTTTGTTGAAATTTTTGATGTTTGGGGGATAGATTTTATGGGTCCTTTTCCCTCATCTTTTGGTTTCCTGTATATTTTACTTGCGGTTGATTATGTTTCTAAATGGGTGAAAGCCAGAGCCACCCATACTAATGATTCTAAAGTGGTTGCAGAATTCTTAAAATCTAATATTTTTGTCCGTTTTGGAATGCCAAGAGCTGTGGTAAGTGATAGGGGGATACATTTTTGTAATAAGACCATCACTACCCTATTCCGAAAATATGGCGTGCTCCACAAGGTATCCGCACCGTATCACTCGCAGACAAATGGACAAGTCGAAGTGTCAAACAGGGAGATCAAATCAATCTTGGAGAAGATTGTGCGCCCAGATAGGAAGGATTGGAGTTTAAAATTAGAAGACGCACTATGGGCTTACAGAACCGCGTATAAGACACCTATTGGGATGTCCCCGTACAAACTTATCTTCGGTAAGGCTTGTCATCTCCCGGTGGAGTTCGAACACAAGGCGTTCTGAGCAGTGAAGCAATGTAACATGGATCTGGAAGAAGCAGGGGTTCAAAGGAAATTGCAGCTACAAGAATTGGAGGAGATTAGAAATGAAGCACATGAGAATGCCACGATCTACAAAGAAAAGAGTAAAATATTCCATGACCAGCAAGTTGCGAGGAAGTCTTTTGTAGTGGGGCAAAAGGTCCTCTTGTATCACTCGAGGCTTAAACTTTTTCCCGGTAAGTTGTGTTCTCACTGGATTGGTCCATTTGTTGTTCTAATGTGTTTCATTATGGTGCAGTGGAAATTCAATGTCTAAAAACGGAGAAGAAGTTCGTGGTGAATGGCCATCGTCTCAAACCTTATTATGAGGGGTTCTCTATTGAAGAAGTAGAAATTGTACACCTCCAAGATCCACTTTATCTTGCTTGAGGGTTTCAGCCATGTCTAATCAAAGACATTAAAGAAAGACGCTATTTGGGAGGCAACCCAAGACTATTTATTTTAGTTCTCGTACATTTTTGAAGTTTTAGTTAAGTATTAGTGTCATTTAATAGTTTGATGTTTGGTGGCAGGAAATTGGCAGTTAGACGTGCCCATGCCAAGTGGTCACGTCTAAGGAAAAGAGTTGGAAGGCAACGGTCAGAAGACTCTATACCAGTTAAGCATGCCCACGCCAGGTGGTCACGTTTAAGGGAAGAAAATTTTCGTCCGCGGTCAGAAGACTCTACGATAGTTAGGCGTGCCCACGCCAGATGGTCACGCCTAAGGAACTCAATTTCTGGAGATTGGTCAGAAGACTCTGTAACAGTTAGGCGTGCCCACGCTAAGTGGTTACGCTTAAGGTTCAAAAATTTTGGACGACGGTCAAAAGACTAGAGGGCAATTAGGCGTACCCACGCCTAAGACTGGGGTTCTTTGTAAAAAAAAATAAAAATGTGAAAAGACCAAATTGCCCTTGAAAGAAAAAAAGAAGAAAAAAACCAAATTCAAGGGCCCGTAGCCCTACTTCTCCTCTTTCTTCCTTTTCTTCCTTTTCTTTCTTTTTCTCCTTCTTCTTCTTTTTTCTTGCTGTCTGCCGCCGCCCTACACCAAAGCCATGAACTGCCGCCGCCCATCGCACCGCTGCCCGCCGCGGACCTCGCCCCCTGTAGCCAGCCGCGTGAGATCCTCCCCCGTACGCCGCGCCTCCGACCGAGCTAGCAGCTCGCGCACCAGCGAGCCCAGCAGCTCCAACAGGCGCGCAGCCTAGGCACGCAGCTCAGGCGCGCAACCAGGCGCACAACCCAGGCGCGCGCTCGACCAACGCAGCAGCAGCAGCAGCCCGCGCGCCTCCAGCTGAGCTGTCGACGCGCGTCGCACCTTTCTCCTCCATGCCGCCTCTGCCTACTCAAAAACTCCGGTGATTTCTTTTTAAATTCCTATCACTTTAGCTGAGAACAGATTTTTAATTTCTTAGTTGATGCCAGATTTTTGATTTGCTAGCTGAGGACAGAAATTTTGTGATTGTGATTGGGTGTTATGACATATCTGTGGTTGATTGTTGATTATTGGGTAAATTTTGTGCTCAACCAGGGATATTTGGGGGAAGTTTTTACTTCGGCTGCTTATTTAATTAGTTTAAGGGAAAGTTGCTGTGTTTATCTAATTAATTGATTTTTGGGGGTTGAATTGGTAATATTCGAAAGAGTTTTGCTGTTTACACACTTAATTTATTTTTGAGTGAGTTTATTGCCTGCTTTTGCAATTGATTGTGATTGGGAGTTGTGATTGGGAATCATTTACTTTGGGGCCATTTGTGACTTCTTTTGAACACCATTACCTTGCCTTTGCCTTGTTAGCTGATGTCCAATGATTAAATCCAAAAACAAAGGCAAGATCAAACCTTCCACCTCCACCTCCCAGCCTACGGTCTCCTTGAGTGGACCTACCCCAGCGACTGGTCCGGGAGGGCCCCGGACCCGCCTTGGGCCGAATAGGGAGGTTCATATCTCCTCTCCGGCCCATTTCGGCGGTCATTTGACCTTCACCCGGGCTGCCGACAAGGAGCGGTACGCCTTGGCGTGCACAAGGAAGATAATTCCTTGTAAATACATCCACGGCCCTACACTTGATATGTTGAACCTTAGGGATGAGGTCACGCAGCATTTGGCCGACATAGGTTGGACTCGCTATGCTTCTATCATTCTACCTGCTTTTACTGAACTGACGTGGGAATTCTATGCTACTTTTGAGTTTAACATTCCCGATGAATTCTCCGTTACCACTCCTGGGATAGTGAGGTTTAGATTAATGGGTAGAGAGTTCACCCAATCTATCACTGAATTTAATTTGGCTCTTGGGTTCATTGACATTCCCTACTCCCAGAGTGAGGAATATATGCACAGTGTGTGCGAGTACACGGAGCCATTTTTCTCTCATAACATTGGTTATTGGAGAGATTTGTCAGTTGACCGACACAACTACGACCCCAGCCAGTCTAAGGCTTCTTTTCTTAAGAGTCCCGCCTACCGTTATTTATATAGATTTATGGCTTACAGTTTCTCGGGTAGGAAGGATAATTCGGGTATTTTGACCAAACCTGAGTTCTTTTTCATTTGGTGCATGGTTACTCGGACTAAGGTCAATTTGGGTTGCTAGTTTGCCCTCCACCTCTGCACCGTGTTAAATAAGAAAAATAAGCCAATAATCTTAGGCTCATTTATCACTCAATTGGCTGTAAATCTTAGGGTTTTGGACTTGAATAATCATAATTTGCATCGTGCTTGTACTATGGAACCCCTCGATTTAGTTTGTTTAGAGAAAATGGGTCTTGTGCAACAGGTGAATGGCGCTTTCCAGTTTGCTCCCCCGGGACCAATCTCTGTTCCTCCGAAGCTTCCAAATCCACTGCCCCGGAGGCCGGTAGTCCTTCCACGGATGCCCTCGGACTGTCCTTTTCAGCGCCTCCACCGTCTTCCTCCGCCGATAGCCAGCTTGCAGCCCTTCGGTTCCAGATGCAGCACATGGACACTCGTATGGAGCGGATGGAGCATCAAATGGGCGGGATGGCTCAGAATTTAGCACAGTATCTCCATCACGTGGGTTTCCGCCTGCCTTTGCCTCCACAGCCGTAGTTCATTTCTGCCCTCCTCCGTTTTAAAAGAAGTGTCGTTGCCCCAATACTTCTGTTTTGATCTTTCTTTGCTTACATTGAGGGCAATGTAAGGTTTAGGTGTGGGGGAGGGTTAAGTATGCTTTAGTTGTGTTTTTAGTTGTCTGATTACATTTTTCTTTGCCTTAGTAGTTTTCTTCTTTAAACGGTGATGAATGCAATTGAGATATGAGTATAAGTAGTAAGTTCATGCTATGGGGTGTTTCATTTTTCCTCGATGATGTGTTGATTGATGAATATGCCAAACTTGACAAAAATTTGATCACTTGTGCAATTTTTGAGCCTAATTTTTCGTTTGTTGAGTGATTAGTGCACATGGTTTGTCATTCTAGAACTTGCTTAGTTATGTATGTCAAGACCACATTTAAATGAGTTTAATGCATTGAAATGATAGGGCACCTAGGATTGAGCCATCTTTGGACTGACTTAAAAAAAAAAAAAACCAACCCCTAGCTTATTTACCATTAGGGAGCCATGTTGAGTTTTAACCCTTATTTTTCGCTTAAGACTCTAGTTTTTAGCCGCACAACCTCTTTTTAGACTTTCTTTTTGAACCCCGTGTGAAGAAGTGCTTTGATTTCATTATATGGAAATTTGGAGTATTATTTGAGAGGCATTGCACATATCTAAGAAAAGGAAGAAAAAAAAAGAGAGAAAAAGAAAAAAATGTGAAAAGAAGACAAAGTGCAAGAAATCAACGAGTAAAGTTGACTTTTATGGTGTTGGTTGGGAGTTATACAAAAAAAAGAAAAAGAGAGAGAAAAAAAACAGAAAACAAAAAAAAAGAAAGAAAAAAAAAGGAGAGAGGAAGTAGATGAATGAAAAGAGGAGAAAGAAAAAAATCGAAGGTTGCGGCGAGGGCCAATTTTTACTTCACTTAGGGGATTGCTGAGGTGCTTTGAAGTCTCGAATATGCAAGAATCTGTGTAATGAATTTCTGAACACTTTCTTTATACTTTTACACCCTTTTGAATCCCTTTTATCCTACTTTCTCACCCTAACCCCATTACAACCTTGCAAAGTCCCTTGATTGTTGCATTTAATCTCATAAGTAAGCGGTGGCGATATGATATATGAGCAAGCTTATGGTAGTGTCATTCTATTGTGTTGATTTGAGAGTTATCTTATATGCATACCCTATACACTTGGAGTGAATGAGCGCACTTTAAAACTGCGAGAATTGTCGATTTGGTATATGCTGATTTCGATGAGGTTATTGAGGAATTTGGGATGCCGTTTTTGGTATGAACTGTTGTGATTTGCTTCGTATCTTGATTGTACTTCTGAGTTAATTATGCTTGAGGGCAAGCATAGTTCAGGTGTGGGGAGATTGATAGGGTGCATTTTAATGGGGCATTTTGGACATTAATGCACGTTTATTTGACTAAATATTTTCAGTAATTGGGTGGATTCTACTAATATTTTGTGTTGGTGCCAATTACAGGACTGGATGCTGAAAAGTGCTTAAAATCAAAATTTAGAAGATTTGTCGTACGTGGGGCACTCCAAGCAGTGGGGTCCGCTTGAGAAATTGAAGAAACTTAATTGTAATAGACTTTATTTTATTTTAATTTTTTTATTGAGAGGGAAAAATTAATTTCTCGCGTGGCTTAGGTTTTACGGCAGTTCTGGCTTTTGAATTGTAAGGGGGCCGTAACTGACAAGGGAGGTTTCTTTTTCCTGGTGTTAAAAAAGCTTTCCTCTCGTAGCTTTTGGGGGGGGCAATTAGAAGGGAGGCCATTATTATTGACTTTTGGGACTCAATGCTTTATACCTGGCTTTGACAGAAATCAAGCAATTGGAAAACCTTTCTCGTATGATTTGTGTTTGGCAACTAGGAGAAGCAAACGGAGCCGTAATTGTTGACCTTGTGATTGCTCCTTCCTCATTGTGTATTGCATAGAAGAAATACAAAGGGAGCAATCTCTCGTATGCCTTGTAAAAACCATTAGAGAAACAAAGCCAAAAGCTAGCCGCCGTTGTTGACTTCTGGCTCTGGTTCTTTTACTTTGTTTTGATACAATTGGGGAAAGCAATCAGGATCATCCGCATGTCTTGGATTGGAAACAATTGATAGGAACAAAAGTCCTTTGTACGTTTCTCCTATTGCCGCCCGAAATTGAGAGGTCCGATTCGGTGACTTTTCCCAATTCTCCACGCGCGGTTTGTCCTCCAATAACGGAGGGCTAATTCTCTAATTCTAGTCAAGGGGACAACTGACGAATTGGTTCAGTAATTACTGTGAGATCTAAACTATTTTTAATTATTTTCTTCATTTATTGATATTCATATGCTCCTTGATTTTAATTGTTATACCCTTGTGTATGATTGGTTAGTGCACAATAATTAATTATTAATATAGGCATTTTACTAAATATGGGTAATTGAATCCGTAATTATTCGTTATCTCTATCTTAGTAGCAACTGGCGTAATCGGGTTTATGTTAGGGGAACATATGATCTAACTTAAACGAACCCTCGTAGCGTGTTTGTTGGTTAGGATTGGGTCTTTCTAATTATTAATGCAATTTAGAAATTAAATCCTACGGTCGTACCTAGGGTTGTTTTTGGGTTAGAGAAATAGTTAACGGTCGTACCTTAGCTATTGAGAAATTAAGGAAAGGTTGGTTGTTTATCGCGTCCATGACAACTATAACTAATCTATTAATAAATGTTGGAATTATCTGTGAATCGATGATCAGTGCATGAACAATTTCTGAAGTGTACCCTTGGCTAGAGTTTCTCTAATTATTTCTTTTAATTAATTATTTTCTGCATTCAATTCATTTAGTTAGCTTTTAATCCCAAAACCCCCTATTAATTTTGACTTGAAAAGAAACAAATTTATCGCTAGTCCCTAAGGAGACGACCCTGCTTACCACTGTCTACTAGTTAGTGAGTTCAGTTAAATAATTAATTCAAGTATATCGGATTAAGCAAACTCTTCGGGAACAGGGTGAATCAAGTAACCTATTGCACACCTAGAGTCCCTGCTCCAGTACTAGAATTGATTATTGACTGCTTCAGGTGGTAGTTAGGTTTTATTCATTATTATTGCATAGGTTTGGCACCTGTCAGTAGCATTCAACTTCAGGTTAACATTTACCTCCACCAAATCTATTCTACCTGGTGCTACAGAATTACTTAACAAACAGTGAATCTTAAAAGAAAAAGAAAAGTGGTTGTTACAATATTATTCCCATTTGCTCAATATCCTCCAATTAATTCCTTTGTAGTTTTAAATAAAGTAGAAAATCAATGAAAAGCAAATTCACACCATTGAGGCAAAACACTTTTATATAGGTTTTGATAAGAAACTTATATTTATTCTTGGATAATTTAATTCAAGGCAGTTGGTGTGAAAATCCACCTAGCTACTTGTCTTTTAACTATGTTTTTACTCTCGGAAACCAAATATAGGAAACTAAGTTTTTTTTTCTCAAGTCCCATCTCTCAATTTACCTTGTTCATTTTGAAACCATCTCGTGAGGTACTTGATTTCTTTCTTAGCTTCTAATTATGGTGAACAAACCTTCACAAAATATTTTTTCAGACCACTTTTCTGCAAATTCGTATTACATATTCAATAAAGTAAAAAAAAAAGTCAATATCATGATTCATTTTGAAGAATCTTGGGTAATGCATTAAAAAAACTGATCTTGAACAAGTAGACGTTTCAAGTTCAGGAAACACGTGCCAACCATAATTGTTAAGTTATAAGTGACAAAGAAAACACGCATTATTTATTTATTTTTTTCCTTAACAAAATATAGAGCTTTTAATACTAGAACAAAGAAAACGTGTAAACTATTTTCCAAGAATTAATTTTCCCTTTGCTTCATTTTATGCTCAGTGCTCTCTTTCAAATCCACCATTTAAACTCGATAACTTAGAATCTCTAAAAAAAACCTGTCTTACAAGCTATGGAGGTAGAATTTCGAGTATTGTCTTTCTTTTTTTCTTTTATAGGAGAATATTTTCTTTAGAGGGGAATGGTTTATCCAGTTAAATCAAGATGCATCGTTAGAAAATTGAAATATTATTTAAAATAAATACTGTAGTGCTTTTGTAATGTATTGTATGTGAGATAAAAAGGTGATTGGAAATATAAAAATGTGGATTGGAAAATGTGTTTATGATACAAGTGAAATATTATTTGAAAAAATTTACTATCGAAACAAACCCTTTAATTTCCTGCTGCAACATGAGGCATCATGGACTTTGGTAAGTACGATTATTGTTTGTTGCAATCTGTTTATAAGATTACGATACACGCATAAGAATTTAAATTCATATAATAAAATACAATTAATAGAATTTGGGACATGTATAATACAAAATATTATATGCACATGTATTGTATAGATTTTTTTTTATCAAAAGGACGTTCAAAAGTTCGGCAGAAAAATACATGTTTGCCAAAATTTCGCATATAAGATCATATGTAAATAGTACGAATATATTTGAATGTTATTGAATTAAAAATATGATTATAATTACTATATATATATGTATTTTAAAGAGAATGTTACATTTATACCAATTTTATCTCTTATCCTTGCATGACATTAAATTTATTAAAATTTTATCATTTTATTACCTATATATATATCTATCTACCAAATTATGTTATACGTCGTGGTAATTTTTGTATAACTAGAAAAATAAGTTAGTGTTCTTACTCAAATTTTAATTTTTTCAAAAAATAAAGTCCAATTCGTGAAGTATAATACGTAAATGTTTATTACGTTTTATGCAGTTAACTTTTTAAAAATCATTTGAGATTGCATGGCTTCTGCTGTTGCTCTTATACAGTCAACATTTTAGATTCCAAGTATGAACTTGATTTAATACAATTATTTGAGTTGGGTTGATTACTAGGCCAAAAGTCTACAGCCGACTTCAGATTTATTTTTGTCATATCAAGATGAAAGCTACATGAAGTAAAACTTGTAGCATTGCACGTCTTTTCAGCCGGCCGTGTCAACGTCGAAGGCTTGAAAGCTTTGAAAAGCTGTTGCATTTACGCGGAAACATAATTTATGATCCACGCAATAATACAGCGGCAAAGAATGATTAAGAGAGCAAAAAAAATTAGAACTATAACTAGTCTAATTTAGCGGGTGTTATAAGTCCAAGAACATCATACAAAATTGAATTCCAACTTCCCAATTTTCAACTTTTTTATCTGTACCTTGTTTATCCTTGACTAGTACCCTGTTTGGCTAAGTGAGTTTTTGTCAAATTTGTCATTGGTTACAATAATTTTAAAAAATTTTACAAATTTTTTAAATTACATATTTCAAAATACCTAAAACATACAAAATTTTTTTTCCCTTCCTACTTTTTTCTTCCACCTCAACCCACCACCACCTCGGTCACCAATCAAGACCGGAGCCTACCACCTTTTTGTTTTCTTTCTCTTCTTCCTCTCCTCCTCCCGCCTTTAAACAAGTTATTGAATATTGAATTTGGAGGAGGTGGTGGTGGAGGCAAAGGTGGTGATGCAATGCTGGAAAGGGAATATACAAGTTTGTTTTTGCTACTTTTCTTGAAAAGATTTTGAAAGACCCGAGAAGAAGGAAGTGGTGGCGGCGGCATTGGTGGTGGAACGTCTATTGTTATTTCCTTGGCCATTCCGTTTTTACTTCGCTGGAGCTTCTACTCCGGAATTTGCTCAAACTCTAGAGGTGGTGGTGTTGACGGCGGCGAAGGAGGAGGGAGAGGGGAAGGTAGTGCTGTTAATCGAGTCGAGTCGAATCGAGTATTTAACTGCCGAGCTCAACTCATGTTTAGCTCGAGTCAGGCTCGAACTTGCTTGACTAATCGGACCAGCCTTGAAGTGTGTTCGAACTCAACTCGCCAAATGAGACATGTGACTCAAGCTCGAGCTCTACTCGTTTATCACAAACGAGTCGAACTCGAGGTCGTGCGAATTGATCACAATAAAAATATGTAATTTTCAATTTTATTCTTTTGACGTATGAAATGGCATATATGCCCTTCCTTATCGAGCTCAAGTGAGCTACTGAAATAACAAACTATTCGATCTTACTCGGCTCGTTAATTAATTGAGTAAATTTCTAGTTCGAATTCAACTCGTTGACTAAAATTGACAAGTCGAGTTCGAGTCTTATCGAGTTGAATTCAATCGAGTTTTTCGAATTGCTTGCTTTGTTTAACAGCTCTAGGAAGGGGGAAGGGGAGAAGAGAAGGAGAGGGGAGGAGAGAAGCAGAGGGAGAGGGAGAAGAGGGGAGAGAGAAAAAAACAAAAAAAAAATTGTTTCTGTTGTTGCTTGTTTTGGCTGGTAGGGAGAGGTGGCGAGGGAGGGAGAGGGGGAAGGGGAAGGGAGAAGAAGAGGAGAGGAAAGAAAAGAAAAAGACAGAAAGAAAAAGAATAGGAAAAAAAAGAGAAAAAGAAAAGGAAAAAAAAGTTTCCATCTATACAATTTTTCTTACAACTTCTACCATAAGTTACAGTAAACTGTTAGACAAACATCCAAAAAATTCATTTGCAAAATGGGGATATTAAACTACTACATGAGTAAAGATTGCGAGAAGAATAGTGAGATTCATCAAATAAAGGGTGCAGAGAGGCAAAAAAAAGAAACAAGGACAGAGACTATTTTACTTTAATATTTTTTAAATGAGAAATTTTGAATTTAAAACCTCCTACTTATAGGCACTCTCATCTTACCATCCAATTTAACTCTAATCATATAGTCGTAGCGTTGTAATTAATCATTTTTCTTAAACTAATTTATCTTTCATATCATGTTGCTCACCTAATGCATAACAATGACAACAGCATGATATGCACCTCACAGTTATTGGTGTGTAAATTATGGATTAGGCCTCACAAGTTGCAATTCAAATCAGTTTACCCCTAAGGTGTAAATAGGCAAAGATACCGTGTAAATAAATTTGGACAGGATATAAACTAGTAGTATTGTGGTGGAACTTGTCCTCAATTGGTCTCAAATGGAACTTGTGAGACCTGCAATCCATAAATTATCATGAGCATTTAGATAGCAAGACTCCAACTGGAACCAACGTCCTAGTTCTTTTCAGTTGGGTCGGCTGCTTCTTTCATAGTTTAAATAGTTTTGGACTATTCAGAGTCTATAGAACAGGGATTTACTGCCAACAGATATTTGGTTGAATGGGATTATTGTCAATCTAAGAGTAAAATACGAGTGATCAGAATATTTGGTTAAATGAAGTTTTTGTCATCAATGGTTTCCTTCTTGCTTCTGATACAGGTTTTTAATCTGATAATTCCAGCTGCAAGTTTGTCTGGCAATGAAACTGATTTGCTTGCGCTCCTGGATTTCAAGAATCAGATTTCTGATGATCCAAATGGAATCCTGAAGTCATGGAATGCTTCTAAACATCACTGCCAATGGTTTGGAGTGACCTGTGGCCAAAATCAGAGAGTTATTGGCTTGAATCTATTTGGACAGAGCTTGGTCGGGTCAATATCTCCTCATGTAGGGAATCTCACCTTCATGAACTTCATTAACCTCAGAAACAACAGATATTTTGGTGAAATTCCCAAAGAAGTTGGTCGCCTGTTTCAGCTAACATATCTCAATCTCACAAATAATTCACTCGGAGGAGAAATACCGGTCACTCTCAGCAACTGCTCACGGCTGAAGACGATAGATATTTTAAGGAACAGACTAGTGGGCAATATTCCATTTGAACTTGGCTCCCTGAAGAAGCTTAAGAGCCTTTTCCTTGGTAGAAACAATTTGACTGGAGAAATTCCAAAATCAATTGGGAACCTTACGTCCCTGACTCAAATCTATTTGTCATACAACAATTTGGAGGGACATTTACCAGAGGAGTTGGGGCAATTAACAAGCTTATATTCGATAGGCATCGATGTAAATTTCCTTTCAGGTACCATCCCTGCCTCTCTTTACAATGTCTCTTCTGTTGCTGGCACTTCACTTTCATCAAATTCACTTGAGGGGCAGATTCCGGACAACATGGGGCTTACACTACCAAACATTCAGGAGTTCTTGATTGGTGGAAACCAATTCAAGGGGACTATTCCAGTTTCCCTTGCCAATGCTTCTCTGCTTGCCAAACTTGACCTTGTTAGCAACAAATTCAGAGGACAAGTACCAACTAACCTTGGAAAGCTACCAAATCTTTATTGGCTAAATTTTGCTGGTAATTTTCTAGGCAGCAATTCTACTGGGGACATGGATTTCATTGCATCTTTATCCAACTGCAGTAACCTACAATCTCTTTTATTTAGTCAAAATAATTTTGGAGGCACTTTGCCTGATTCCATTGGAAATCTCTCTAATACTCTCCAGCAAATAGATCTTGCATTGAATCAAATTTCAGGGGAAATTCCAACAGGGCTTGGAAATCTGGCTAACTTATACTTGTTAGGCATGGATCACAACCTCTTTTCAGGTTCTGTACCAAGTTTTTTTGGTAAGTTTCGGATGTTGCAGAAGTTGTTCCTAAATAACAATCAGCTCTCGAGCCAGATACCGCCTTCCCTTTTCAACATGACCTCTCTGTATGGTCTGTATTTATCTGAAAACAGATTGGAAGGCAATCTGCCATCACTTATAGGTAATTCTCAATCCTTACGAGAAATGATCCTTTCAAAGAATAACCTGAATGGCAGCATACCTTTAGAGACATTCAGTTTCTTGTCCTCATTAACATTACTCAACTTGACACACAACCTTTTTTCGGGATCTCTTCCTTCTGAAATTGGGAAATTAACGAATATCTATTTTTTGGACATTTCCTATAACCAATTTTCTGGAGAAATCCCAGAAACAATAGCCGACTGTACAAGCCTAGAGTACATTTACATGCAAGGTAATTCTTTCCAAGGAGAAATCCCACAAAGTCTGGCTTCTGTAAAAGGCATTCGAGTTTTGGATCTTGCACAAAACAACTTAACGGGGCAAATACCTAAAGATCTAGATATGCTTCCGTTTGTCCAACTGATGAACTTGTCTTTTAATGCCCTTGAAGGTGAGGTACCGACGGTAGGATTTTTTTCCAATGCAAGCTCATTATCATTGATAGGAAACAGTAAACTTTGTGGTGGCATACCTGAACTGAAGCTGCCATTATGCCCTGAAGAAATAAAGAAGAGGAGAAAGCCTCTTGCACCAGGATTTATTGTCTTGATTGTTGTCTTCAGCTTGATTGTTGTAGCATCAGCCACTTTTTGCCTAATATATGTCAGAAGAAAAAGAAGAACATCCTTCATTGAAACAGATAACTTTTCAGGGATCTCTTATCATGAGCTTCATCAAGCAACAAAAGGATTTTCAACTGCAAACTTGATAGGTTCCGGAAGCTTTGGATCTGTATATAAAGGAAAACTACCATTACAGGGAGAAAGGTCAGTTGCAGTTAAAGTCCTTGACCTGCAGAAGAATGGAGCTTGCAAGAGCTTTTTGGCTGAGTGCATAGCATTAAGAAACATTAGACACCGAAATCTGGTTAAAGTCTTAACTTGCTGCTCCGGTTATGATTTTAATAGAAGGGAATTCAAAGCTCTAGTCTACGAGTTCATGTCAAAAGGGGACTTGGATGTGTGGTTACATAAGAGCTCAGATGAGATGAATAATTCCAACAGGGCTTTGAGTTTGCTTCAGAGGTTAAATATTGCAATTGATGTAGCTTTTGCTCTGGATTATCTTCACAACCAATGTGAAACTCCAGTTGTTCACTGTGACCTGAAGCCATGTAATGTCCTTCTTGATGATGATTTAACTGCTCATGTGGGAGATTTTGGATTGGCAAGACTTCTGTATGAAAACACAAGCAATCCTTCTCAACAGCCAACTAGTTCCATTGGCATCAAGGGATCACTAGGCTATGCAGCTCCAGGTAACAATAATTTTTCAATGCATTCTGAATTCTTAATATACCCCAACCTTTATTTTTTAAAAAATTTTAATTTAAAAATTTGTTATTATTATTATTATTATTATTTTGGGCCAGGGAGGTTGATATGCCTTGTATTAGTGATACAATTAAGATGAATAGGTATTTCAATGGATAGAACTTGGCTCCTTTGATTCAGATTCATACCCATTAAATTTAGTTTAGCCCACACCTAAACCCAAATCCTTATGTGTTTGAAAAAGTAAACCCAAACCTGGACCTTCATGAGTTTGGGTATCCATTGAATATCCGTGAATATTTTATTGAACATATAATGACGAATTAAAGTAAAAAATATTTTAAAAATATATGGAGATAAAAAATAACATAAATACCATCCACCTTTTGTTTTTAAATAATAAATTTAACATTCAAGAGATGGTGTTTTCTTAAGTTAAGTGTATAGACTTTAATATAATAGTCATGAAGTCTTGCTGTATTCAATTTAATGGTCATAGAATATTACTCTTGTCATCCTGAAATGTTTGTCGCATCTCGAAATTCCAACTTTTTAAGAATAGTGGATTGATAGTAATGTCAGTCAATTTATTTTTAAAATTACCCTCAAAAATTCAAATTTTAAATTTGAATTTATTATGAAATATAGATAAAGGTGGGGATAACATTGAACAAAAAAAGATCAAAAGTAACTTTGACTTTAATAAGATGACAAACATTTTGAGACATTCTAAAATGGAAAGTATGATGCTTTCAATGGGACGAAGGAAAAAGAAGATTTTATAAAATACACAAACACACACACACACACACACACACACACACACACACACATATATATATATATATATATATATATATATAATTTATACATAGGTCTATGTAGGATTTGGTTTGAATATGGGTTTGGATATGGATCACAAAAAACTAGACGCTACCTAGACTCGTGACTCTCTTATAGGGTTTGGGTCTAGGTAGAGTTTGAGTTTGAAAAATTAAACCCAAGTCCTACCCAAGTATATTGGGTTTAGATTGGATTTGGATAAAATTCGACTTATTGATATATCTAGATAAATGATAAACCAGGACATGAAGATAGAAGAGATTTTTTGAATTTTAAATGAAAAATTGGCCTACTGCTTGCTGAGTCCATATTAATTAGTTAGAAATAGTGAACGAAAATGAATTCGAGGATTGCATTTGTTATTTTCTTTTTGGCTCTTAAGTTGAAAAGAAAAAAAATGCTAAAGTAATGATAACAAGAGTATATAAAGCCTGCACTCTAAATATTCATTTATAAGTACATTATAGTAAATTTGTTGTTGGAAAAAGAGCTGTAAAGTTAATTTCTCTATCGTATATTCTTCTCTTTGTGATTTTTCAGTGTTTTGAAAATCTGATTGGACCAGTTGATTCGATCGATTGAACTGTGAACTGACCATGGCTGCAGTCTGATTCTATATTTAATTTAGAGAGTCAAATGAATCAATCAAATTTGATAAGAACCAATCGAACTGATCAAAACTAGTAAAAAATCGGCCATTGAGCTAGTTTTTTACTAAATATTTATTTTCTTTTTTATGTGTTAATTTTATCTAAGTAATTTAATATTAAAATACTTTTGAAAATTATAAAATCATTGAATAGGAGTTGAACTGGTCGAGCTAATTGAACCATGATCCGAAAGCTCATCTAATTCACTTATCGGTTTGGTTTTCAAAACATTGTGATTTATAGTAAATCTAATTCAAGCTTGCTAATCTCTACTTGCATACTGAAAAATCATAAGCATATTACTGTTCATTTGTAAGTTTAATTTTTGTACTTTATCCAAGTTTGTAAGTATAACTTTCGTTATTTCCATGTCTTGATGCCCTAAATTAAAAGGAAACAGAAATTATATTTTGTTAGCTAGGCAAAACGAGTGGGGCTGCTCGTTTTGCTTACTCGAACCAGTATCTAATAGACAAATGAAAAATAAGGGCGAAGGGTAAGCCTCTTCCATTACCCTCATCCAAACGCAAGATTCTGAAATCCAAATTCATTGACCCAGAAAAACAAATGGGTCAACGGTCACTGGTTTAATAGTTGGGCTGACCGTTATTAACCCGTGATATCATAAATATTATTAATAAATATTAAACATCTAAAAAACAAACAAATATTTGCAGAAATTTAAGTCATATTGTTAAATATAATCACTTCAATTCTCATTCTATTATTCTAAGTAGTATTATTTGTTTAAAACTCAAAAATAACTTTTATAAATTAAAGAATTTTAAATTGTATTATTTCATATATTTTTAATTTTCCTAAATTATATGAGTACTAGTTTATATGATAATAATTCAAACACATAAAAGGCATTAACAAATAAATGAAATGCATTCAAGATTTAAAAAAACTAATACAGTCAATTATATGTTATAAATGTTAAACAAGAGTTAATATGTTATTATGGAGGAAAGAGAGAAATGAGTAGAATAAGGCAATAATTGTTGTTGTCTAATTAATTGGAAATAATTATGCATGGGTAATTGATAAAATATTAAATTTGGAACGTCATTAATGAGAGTAGTTGATCAAATTCAAAATTGTTGGCTTAATTAAGGTTGGATCTTGATTCTCACAAAACCATTCTAGGTCAATGGTTCAGTGGTTGAACCGGACGATTCAACTGATTTAAAGGCAAATCGATACAAACTGGTTTTTTAAGCAAACCTAGATCGGAAAATAGGCCGGTCGACGGTTCGACAGGTACCACCGGCTGGTCCGAGCTAGGTTTTAAAATATTGTCAAAACGGATAAAGACTCCTGTCTCTCTAGGTTTGAGTTAACTCTAAACTTTTGTGAAAAACTAATTTTTGGAAGTGTTATTACCACTTTTATCCTCTTAATGTTTTGTGTTACTATCAATTTTCCCTTAACATTATTATTTAGTCAGTTTACCTCCAAAGCTACTAGTCAAATGTAATGGAGTTTGTTAACTAAAATGAAATGACATGTTTAATCCTTAAAATATTTTTATCACTTTACCCTTATAAACTATAATGTTATTATGAGTTTATCCGATTGATGTTATTTTTAAGGCACTTTACGTCACTTTTAAAAATAACTTAGCATATTAAAAAATTTTGAGATGAAAGCACGTTCTTCTCTTATATAATTAAAAATTCAAAAACTTGGAATACTCCTCCTTTGTTAATCCTTTTTAGTACCATGGGAAAATGTCAAAAGTGTTCTTATCCTTTTTTTTGCACTTTATTAATACTAAGAGAGAGAGAGAGAGAGAGAGAGAGAGAGAGAGAGAGCTCAATTCGAAAAAAAAAAGAATAATAAAGAATCTAATATCCTCATTGTTTTGAATCACTTCTTACTATTGCACCCACCACCCAACTTCAACTCTAATGACCTTAAAGTAACCATAATATTAGATTCTTCTTAATTTTCTTGAGTGTTTTTGTCTCCTCTCTGCCATTTTTTTTCTTTTCCTTGGTTTTAATAGGAGTGAAAACAAAAATTAGAAAAACCATTTTACATTTATTTTCTTGGCACTCTTATTGTGGAAAAAGGAGAACAACCATTTCAAAATTTTTATTTTTTTAAATTATATATAAGAAGGTTATTTCCATCCAAAAAATTTTAGCATGTTGAGATGGGTTAATAATGGGGTAAAACGCCTATGGACTAATGTCTGGGGGGGGGGAGGTAAACTTGTAGTAGCTTTATAGTTGAAGGAGTAAAATGATAATAATAATATACTTGTGCTACAGGAGAGGAGAATTTTTGTTGAAAATTTCTCAATCATGCTAGCTTGGCATCATGTTGGGGGTAAAGTCACTAAAAAAAAAAACCCGAATAAACTGATAATGGTGCTATAGTTTAAGGAAGTAAAATGGATAACCCTTTTTAAAAAATCAAAATCAGAATCCAAAAAATAGATATCTTGTAACTTCTAATTTTTCGTTTTTCAGTTTTTAAAAAGCCTAAAGATGAAAGAATTGAAAACATCACACATAATTTTAAATTTGAAGTTAAAATCAAGCCTAAAAAGTTACAGTACTAAAAGCTGGTGAATTTTCTTGAAAGCTGATGGATACTATCGAGAACATGGATTTTCAAGTTGATGTTACACATTAAGATTTGGTGATAGAGTCCGATAGATCTGACCCTCGGAACAAAAATTTTCGAATTTATTATTATTATTATTTTTTTTAAGAGCAAAGTCAAGTGACCAACTTATCCAGTTGGGAGTTTTGTCGATAAACAACCATATCAAGTTTTAAAACAATAAAAACTACACTAGAGGGGGACTTGCAATGCAAAAGGAAATGGCTATAAAAACAAAAGTTTCTTGTTTTTGTTTGTTTCCAACCATTAAAGTTAATATATTTTACTTATAAATATGAAAAATATGTATATAATTAATAAAGCTTCCTGGCATGTTTATGTACTAGTATTTCATCTTGGAAATAATGACTAGAAGGGCTAATTGTACTTTTCAGAAGGCTACTGTCAAGTTCCTTGAACCTTGAAACATTCATTCTATTGTATAACGACCAAATCTATTCCTGTAATTAATTAGTAGAAACAGACACTTATAGATGTTTTTGCAGCAAGAAAAAATTTATTCTAATTTATCATGTTGTTCTCACCCAATTCTATGTAAAAAGTGTTGACATATTAACTACATTATCTCATTCATAGTGTACATTGAGTCTTGACTTGTTCTTAAAAAAAAAAAAAAAAGATTGGGTTTGTTGGCAGGGAGTTTCGTCCATTTATAAGGGGAAACTCTGCCAAAATTTTTAATAAAAAAGAGATTCTCATTAAAAAAAAAAAAGAGAAATTAGGCAGAGATTGAGTCTTGACTTGTTCTTAAAAAAAAAAAAATAGTGTACATCTAAAAGGTTAATTTTAAATGTACTGACAGTGTATATACTAGTGAATATGAATTCATACCATCTACTTTTAATTTGAATTCAGACTTCAATTTTTGTATATGTGACATATATGTATGTTCATTAGTATATACATTGCTAGTATTTACGGCATTAATCCGCATGTAAATAGTACATCTACGTTTATTGGGTTTGTCAATTAATTATTTCACTTATCATGATATTGACAATGCTGTAGAGTATGGGATGGGAAGTCAAGCATCAACCCTTGGTGATGTATATAGTTATGGAATCCTTTTGCTAGAGCTCTTGACAGGACGGAGACCAACCGATCAACTTTTCATAGACGGGCTTAATCTCCATGAATATGTTAAGCAAACATTCCCACAAATATGGGATATTGTGGATCCAGTTCTTTTTACCGAAGAAGAAGAAGGAGGAGGAGATGCAGAAGAAGATGATCAACCTGAAATTACAGAAAATAACAAAAGCACAGCAATAGAGAAAGAAGTTGAAGAAAATACAAGAAGCCCGGAAATAGAAGGTGAAAAGCTTAAATGCCTTCGATCATTGTTTGCCATTGGACTTTCATGCTCTTCAAAATTACCTAGAGAGCGAATGGATATGAAAGATGTTGTTAAAAAATTATCATCATCAAGAATGTTCTTGTACGGAACAAAATAACAAGTTGAACTTGATTATATGGAATAATTAAAGGTGTCTCATATAGAAATTTACTTCACTTTCAAGTTATTTTTTCAAGAGATTAGGTGCTTATAATTTCTAAGAAACTTATTAGGTGTTTAGTATTGAAAAATTATTTCAAATGCTATCTACGATATATTTTGTTATTGTTTTTGATCAATAGCTTAGCTGATCTTTGAACAACAGTACATTCGTGCAGTGCTGAATCTTATTTATTGTTTGATTATGAAAAAGAATTTTTTAGAGTGCCACAGCAATGCAATTTAAATGTGAACAATTAGATGAGAATATGAGTCCACTCCTTGTTCTCCTATGTGTTTTTTCATTACCCTCATTTCATCGTAAAGAAATCTCAAACTTTCCACGTCTAATTCAGCCATGCTACTTGATTAATTTGACTAATCATATCGTGGATAATATCTCGTGCTCTGACAACAATTTGTGATGATTCGCATCTCCTGTACACTTTTACCAATTTGCTATTTGTTAACAAAGTCTAGTGGATAACAATGCACTTTTAGGATGACACGTGAGATTGAGACATATGCAGTGCAACCAAAAGAAAAGCCACCACATGCATGGAAACACTTGCGCAACCAATTCTAAAATTTTCCCTTAATGTTATAGACTTATTTTGTATGGTTAAAGTGCGAAATACTGGACATCTTAGGGGCTAAATTATCATACACTGAAAGTAATTTGTTTTCAATAGGAAATAGCAATGAAAATTCTTTAAGATGAAATGAAAATTTTACCCGTACCTTAACACGGTCTTATTTATTTATTTATTGTGAATTTATACAGATATGAATAATTTAAATATAAAAATTAACAACAGTTCTGTATGTTCATTCATATTACTTTTAAAAAATTAATGTATTTTAAATGTTCAATTATTTACTAATTTTTTAAAATTTGTTTACATACTTTCACCATAATATAATAGTATACATCAAATAATACTCCCCATATCCAAAACTTGGTAGATATTCTTTTAGATAATTTCAATTTTTATAATAACCATAAATCTAGAATTATATATTCATACTTAATTAAGTAGAAAAGATCCATTAATCCTTTTTTCTTCATCAATAAATATTCAATTTCCAATAATATTGGTAAATTTATCGGTGTAACAGTTAATTCTCTTTTTTACACTAAATTAATTCAAAATTAAGAAGAGATGATGAATAATTTGAATACTAATCAATGATATGGCAGTGAAAGGAAGTAATTAATGGGATATATAAGATTTCAATAATTGTGATTTAAAAAGGTTTTACTATACTTCTATGTAATAATTTGGTAGAAAGCAGATATCATTAAGATAAGATTAGTTATTTTTAAAAGTTATTTTAAAATTAAAGATAATTTTTAAACATATAATATAATCATTGTAATAATTTGATAGAAAGCAGATATCGTTAAGATAAGATTAGTTATTTTTTAAAGTTATTTTAAAATTAGAGATAATTTTTAAACACATAATATAATCAAAATAGGAATCAGTATGAGTAAAACTCAAGTGACCCATAACTCGTTAATTCTCTTCAATTAGGCATGTCACATAGGAGTGAGAAACATTGCGATTAAAATAGCTACTTTCATATATATATATATATGAATCCTATTTGGATTATATTATGTGTTTAAAAAATTATTATACCGGCAGCAAGGATGGGAAATAACAAAAGTTGGGAATAGGTTCTTCCAGAAACATGTCATTATCAGGTTGGGAAACGAAGCAGATTTCCATAGAATCTGGTCTAGGGGGATTTGGTACGCCTTTGGGTGTCCAATGAGAGTCTTTAAATGGACTCCTACTTTTCATGTGTATAAGGAGCCGTCAATGGTTCCAGTGTGGTTCCAATTGTCTAAGTTGCCGCTGCACTATTTCAACAAGAACTGTTTATTCCAAATTGTGAGCATCTTGGGTGTTCCATTATGTATGGATGCAGCCACTACTGCTGGAACACGCCCTAGTGTTGCTAGGGTATGTGTGGAAATTGATTTGTTTAAATCTCTTCCCCATCGTGTTTGGATTGGTAATGGTGACTGTGATGGCTTTTGGTAGCCTTTAATTGCTGAATCCATTCCATTTTACTGCGCGCATTGTTTTCATATGGGGCACAATCAAGACTTTTGTCGCATCCTTAATCCTAATCTTAAACTAACGAAACCTGAGGTAAAGGTCGTTGGTGAGGTTAAGCACAAGGTGCAAACGCAGTATCGTCCTAAAGCAGATAAAGGGGAGGGACCGAGTTCGATTGCTGAGGATGAGAGGGCTAAGCTTTTTGGGCCTGATTCGGATGTAGTCACTTTTTCTATGACTGGATAGCAAACTATTGTGCCAGTTTCTGATGCGGTTGCTGCTGGAGAACAAAATTCTGGTGTGATTTTGGATGTTTAATTGTCAGGACAGTCTTCAAAGCTTGCGACTGTTACTGGTTCTATTGTTACAGTGGTTGAAGTTGTTGCTCCTATTGCTGGTTCTAGATGTAGCATTGCTCGAGTTTCTTCTTTGCATTCTAGTGATCAAAATTTGCTATCGGTTGCTAAAATTCCAGTCTCTCTTGCGAGTTCTACCTCACCTGTGTCTGCACAGATGGTATCACCTACTACGCATGGTCTGCAGCCTAGTGCTCAGCTTAGCATTGATCAGCAAGAAGGGGAGTATGGTTTTGCATCGGAGAAAGGGGAGTTTCAGCATGCGGAGGATGCAGTGGGCAGCTTATCTCTGCGGCAGAATTCTAGATAGCAACACAAAGCGCCAACCTTTTCAGTGCTTGACATTTTTCATTTGGACCCGATAATTTAGCAGGTACAAGATAAATTGCAACAATAGGAAGGCTTCCAGTTGGTTAGCCAACCAAAGGGTAAAAGGGCTAAGTTTCCTTCGGATCGATCTTTACGCTCCAAGAGTAAGTTGTCCAATAACTCTTTCGCTACTTTATCGGATGATTAATTATCTTTTTGGGAATATACAAGGTGTGTCTCGTGCCCCTAATCTTCATAGGTTGAAACATTTAATACATCAACATTCTCTTCAAGTTGTAGCTTTGTGCGAACCACAATTGACTCCTATCCAAGCTAATATTCAGGCCATCCAGGTGAAGCTTCAAATGGATTCGGCTATGGTCAATAGTAGTGGATCTGTGTGGATATTTTGGTCTAATTCGGTTTCTTGTGATTTCGTTGGTGATTCTGACCAGCACTTGTTTATTAAAATTCAATCTCAGCTTTTAATTGCTCCGATATTATTTTCTTTTATTCATGTTAAATGGACTATTGAAGATCGGGAGGTGCTTTGGCCAGCCTTGATGAGTGATAGATCGAAGTCTCTACCTTGGTTTATTGTTGGTGATTTTAATGTGATTATGGCAGAGGAAGAGAAGTGAGGGGGTATGCCTTTTAGAAATTGGGAAGGTGTGGAATTGATGTCTTTTATGTCTATGATTGGCTTGATGGATGCGAGTTTTCAGGGTCCAAATACACATGGTGTAATAATAGGTAGAGTCGTGCACGTATTTGGAAGCGTTTAGACAGGGTGCTTCATGATCAATCTATTTTGGAGGGTGAATTCTTAGTTTACGATGAAAAAAAAAGGTATTCTACAACTAGGGCGGTTTTTGGAGATTGTTCTTGAAATGGGGTCTTCGCATTCGTGGAATGTGAGGTCTGTTTTAGAAAAAAAAAAAAAAACCAGAAAAGTGAGTCAAACAAAGAAACAGAGCTGTCGAACAGCAAAACAAAGAAAATAGAGCCGTCGAGAAGGCAAAACAAAGAAAACAGAGCTGTCGAACAGCAAAACAAAGAAAACAGAGCTGGGTTCTGCACATCGAAGCATCCAAAAGACCGGAGCTGGCCACCATTTGTCCTATTTTGTGCTGCCCAAACGCCGAACGGCAGAAATAGGAGGAGCGGCGCCACACGGCTGAGCGGCGCCACCATCTCTGTTGTTCTGCTCCGCCGGAAGCCACGCCTCATTCTCTTTCTGCCTCGCTGAAGCAAGCCCTCCAGATTGCAGCCGGTTTTCAGAGCTTCTTCAACCACCAGATTGTCGACCCATTTGCGCCTTTGCCCACCCACTGCCGCCCCATTGCCGACCCAACATTTGCTAGCATTGCCGTCCCATTGCGACTGCCAAACAGCATAAAGGTGAGCCTTTTCCATTTGCAATGCCTCACTTATAGCATTTTAAGTTTAATTAATACTTGAATCCAACGGCAAGTTCAGATTTGTTGTGAAATTTGGATTTAAATTTGATGTGGGTTGTGCTTATTTTTGCAATTTTTGTGGTGGATTTGAGGATATACGTTACATTTTTTGAATTCTTGCAATTTTTCTGTTTCCAATTTGTTGTAGTTGCGCTAATTGTGTCCGTGTGGACAGTGGAGCTGGAAAAAGAAGGAAGTAGTTTTTTGACAAATATTGCAAAATAGTTTAAAGCTAAAACCCCTTTAAGGAAAAAGTCCATTTAATTGTTTCAACTATTTTTTAAAATTTTTTTAAAATTAGAATGAAATTTAGGTTAAACTTATTTTCTGTACATCTAACTCTAAAAAGAAAAGTGGTGCTAGTCTCATTTTATTGTCTACGGCGGATAAAGAGCTAGTGGTACTACGAACGGGTTGGTGTTCATGATTTTTTTGATAAGACATAGGAAATGACTAAATGTTCTAACATTGGACCAACTTGAAATAACGTTTTAAAAAAAAGTCTATTTTTTTGTATTGAAGAAGATAAAAGAAAAAAAAAAGAAAAAAGGGGCAAGTTCCATTTAAAATAGAAAATGGGTTCTAATTAAGGGAATTAAACATGAGATGCAAATGAGAAATGAATTTCTCTATGGCAGCTATGGGTAAATCGTACATTAGAGTTGTGTTCCTAGAGAAGAATTTAGAAAAATAAGGGCCTTGAACTAAAATGGAAAAATCAATTTTGCTAAAATTACAATATATGTTAGCGTGACCCAAAATTTGATGCCGAGCATTGAAGTTGTCTTGGATGCATTTCCGTTGCTTTAACAGTCTTAGCATGCCATTTAATTATTTTTTATATACATTTAGACACTATTGTCGTACTTTAACAAGTGTATATAAATATATTTGACAAATACTTATTTTTCACTAATGTAGTTATCAAAGCCATTTACAATAATTAGTACTTTAATACGCCCTGTATAATTTGAAATGATAATAATTACAATAATTAGTACTTTAATATGTCTTGTGTAATTTAAAATGATAATAATTAATCATCTCTGACTATTTTAATGTACAAAATAATTGCTTGTATGTTGAACTTTTGTTATAAATGTGCTACATTGTGCTTAAATAGATTGTCACAACTAGTTTCATGCTTATTTTTGAGAGAATTGTGAATTTGAGGATATTTAATTTGGATTGTTTGCTTTCATGGAATATATGAACTTGTTCCGAGGAGTATCAATCCATGTTGTACCAAATTGAAAATGATATGCTATCATTAGAGTAAATTCCAGTGGGTACAAGAGTGTGTTTATGATTACATAAGCACATTGATTGTTTTTGCTTGAAATCACTTATCTTTTTGAGATAAGTTGCATTTTTCTTGGATAAATTGGAACTCATATGTATGCAAACTGAGTGTTATGTATTCCTTTGACACAACGGCTAGACGTTGACAATTGTGTAAATTAAGGATATTTTGGCAATGCATATGAAAATTTGGCTTTACAAGAATTGGATTGGAGATATTCTCAAGTGTTTGAGATGTTCATTCTTGCAAATGGCTATAATTCTCAGGTGTTTGGACTCATTATGCGTGACATGATTGGTAATGTTCTATCTAAATGTGGGATTTGGATTTGAGGAATGTTAGGAACATTACTTGCTTGAATTGTCAATTGTTGGCAGGGAGTTTAGCCCTTTTTCAAGGGGAAACTCTGCCGAAATTTTCTTAAATTCTTATTAAACACGTGTGAGCAAGTTTCTATCGTTTCTAATAAATACTTATCTTGTTTGTGTATAGATACTATGACTCGTACAAGGAGGGCCCGTATTCGTACTCCTACACCATCGTCAAGTGAGGAACATACACCTTCATTGCATGAGGAGCCGTTTGAGGAGGAATCTCCTTCTCCTGAGCCGCCAAGCGAGAGACAGCATCTACTGGCCGCGAGGAGCCGCCTCCAGACTATGATACCACGCGATTCACCTCGCTAGAAAATCAGCAGTGGTATTTACAAATGTCGACATTCGCGTAAAAAGGTATTGGAATTAAGAGTATGCTTAGCAATTTGAATAAGTGAAATGTTGAGTAACCGGGAATCTTCACCTAAAACTGTCGATTTTCGCGTAAAAAGACATTTCTACTATTTAAGTAAAATGAAGTATGAATAAATCCCTTTTAGTTATGAAAATTTTGGCGGTTATGGGACGAGGAAGGCCATAGAAATGACTATGTGATTTACTTATTTGTGGAATTAGGATAAAACGGGAGATTGAGTTGAATTTGTTGAAATTAAGGCATAATTATTTTTATTTAATTGAATATTATGAGTATTTAATGTAATCTGAGAAATGACATAATGATTGGTTTTTAGGTTCTTGAGGAATTAAATTTGACAAAAGTACGTATATTGTTTTATCTATTGAATCATTGTTTTGTGCAAATTGCTTGAGGACAAGCAATGATTCAAGTGTGGGGGAATTTGATAAGTGAATATTTAACGTATATTTTGTACGAGTTTGGCATGAACTTTTGGTATGTTTTAAGAAGATTAAAGCCATATTTGAACTCTTTTGGTGATAATTGCTTAAATATTGTTTAAGTGTTCAAAATTTGATAAATGAGTGGATTAATGCATTAATTTTGTGAAATTGTAAAGGATATCGATGTATGAAATTCAAGCACGAGCTGAAAGAAGTGTAAGGATTGTCCAGAGGATAAAGTACACAAGAAATTAGGAGCAAAAATGAAGGAAAAAGAAAAGAAGCGAAAAACTAGAAATTTAATGGCACGGATCCGAGCTCGGATCCGTGAGAGCAAAGAGAGATCCGATCCCTCGTCTGTACTTCTGGAGGAGTGTATCCGAGGTCAGAAGATCCGACCCCGGATCCATCATGGGAAGTTCTCGGATCCTAAAGATCCGAGCTCGAATCTATATTCAACCCTCGGATCTGTCTCTCTCTTCAGCAAGTGGCACAGCCGTTTTCCTTTACCTTTCTCACAACTTTTCCAGCTATTTTGAGGGACAGAAATCGGTGGCACATGCTTCTGCAACAAAAGAGAAGACCAAATGAGTTGTAGACAAAAGAAAACATCATATCTTTGATTCAGCTACTGACTACATTAGAGATAGCACTCAGGGTTTGAGGCTTTTAGGATTCAGGGTTTTAGGGTTTTAGAGATCAAGATTTAGTGTTTTAGGAGAATAGCATTTTCGGGTTTAGGGTTGTAGGATTTTAGTTTGACAATAGTGTGCCTTGATTAGGACTTTAGATTTTTAATTAAAATAGTAATCCTATCGTGCCGCAAAAATATTTTTTAATGGATTTTAATAAACCCAACAACCTTGATTTAATGTTTTAGGGTTTACAAGGATTTGGTTTCTAAGATTTACGATTTAGTGTTTTACGGCTTTAGCACTTAGGGTTTTAGGATTTTTGCATGTCAATAAATTTGCCTTGATTATCGCTTTATATTTTTAATCAAAATAGTAATCCTGCCAATAATTGTAAAAGGTAAAACATGCAAGATTTAATCGCTAGATATTTGATTTAATTTTTTTTCTTTTCCTTTTCAACTACCAAACAAATAACATGCACTTCATAAAAATAACTTATATAATTTTTTTAAATAACATTGCGTTATGGAATTTCTAAAATTATAGTTGAAATTGTAACAGATATTAATGACTATTAATTATTAGATTCTTATAACTAATATTCATCGGTGTCAACAAATAAATACGATTCATTAATAACAAAGGAAAATTAGAATTTGATAAAAAAGGAAAAAAAGTTAGTATTTTATTCATAAAATATAGTCAACACCTTACATGTTAACAATTTCATTCTATTTTTACATTGATCTATGAAATAGAAAGAACTATGCATGTGTACTTTTTCCACCATTTAAATGTATTATAATAAAATAACGTATTTTCAACCGTACAATTACCAATTTTTTTAATATAAAAGAAATATGCATGTATTGTAAATTATATTAAAAAGATTATTGTGAATATGAATTTTTTTTAGAGCACATATTTGATGACTTTAGGCACGTGCAAGTTTTAAAAAAAAAAATTTATTCCTCTGCTAATTACAGATTTTTAAATAAAATTTCTCTAACATTTCTCCGAAATATAAGATTTTAGTAAAGATTTTAAAATAAGATTTTACTACCGACAGCATTTTAGTAAAGACAAATTCTACAAAACAAACAACATTTACATTTAATTTTACATTTTTTTGGAGCTCGTAAATTTCATTTTAAATTTTTTTTTTCTAGCAAGTTTGAATTTAATTTTATGAAAGTCATACTTATAAATGCGAAATCTAACCAAAAAATTAAATACAATTTTTGGAGGTCAAATTTATCAAATGCGAGCTATTTGAAAAATTTAAAAAAAAAACATTTAGGAGCTCGCATTTAGCTCTTACTATTTTTTGGAAAAAATTCTCTAGCTCCCAAAAAAAAAGCAAAAAAAAATTAAATTATACTTAGTGTGGGAGCTCTATTGAGCTCGCATTCGCGGAATGCGAACTCTATTGACCTCCGAAAATTTTTTTTTTTAAGGAATGCGAATGCGAATGCGAGATCTTTAAACATTTTGTTTTAAATCAAAAAAATCTCTGCCCTCCGAAAAAAAAATAAGCACAAAAATTGTACTTATACTGGGCTCTATTGAGCTTGCATTTCAGAAATGCGAGCTCTGCTGAGCTCGCATTCCGCGAATGCGAAGACCCCCCGACGGATTCCCTCACCAAAATCACCTCTTTTGTAGAATTTTTTTAAAATTCATCACAAAATTGGAAATTTCTCCTATTTTGGATGTAGGTATTAGCTTTGCGGTCCAACACTTAAGTAGGGCCCCTTCTGATCATGCTCCTTTGTTGTTGTTTGTGTTTACCTGTTTGGATAATTCTCCCAAACCTTTTCAATCTTTAAATTGTTGGACCACTCATGATTCATTGTTGGATGTTATTCGTCAAAATTGGCACGTGGATTTTGTGGGGGAACCGTTGTACGTTTTGGCAGCAAAGCTGTGTAATTTGAAAAAGGAGCTTAAGGTATGGTCGCAGGAGTTCTTTGGGGATATTTTGATTTAGTTAAAGTGGCCGAGCTGGAAGTTCTACAGGCTGAAATCCTCTTTTATGAGGATCTTTTGGAGTATAATCGTATTTGGTTACATGAGATATAGGCACAGCTTACACATCCACAGGTGAATGAATGTTTTGGCGTCAAAAAGGTAGGGTTAAATGCCCGAATAATGGTGATAGAAACTCAAAGTTTTTCCATGCTGTTGTGGCTGAAGGTAGGAGTAAATCAATGATTCATCGGATTAAATCAAATAGTGGGGAGTGGTTAGATAGGGAGGAAAATATTTTAAGGGAGGCTATGTCATTTTTTCAGGAGTTGTTTTCAGCTCGATCAGACCCTCTTTCTGTTCAGGAGTTGTTTTCAGCTCAATCAGATCCTCTTTTTGTTCAAGTGCTAGATGACATAGCCTCCCTTGAAATATCTTCCTCCCTATCTAGGCACTCCCTACTATTAGATTTAATGCGATGAATTATTGATTTACTCCTACGTTCAGCCACAACAGCATGAAAAAACTTTGAGTTTCTATCACCATCATTTAGCCATCTAACCCTAGGTTTTTGAAGCCAAAACATATCTTCATTCACCTGCGCATGTGTAAGCTTTGCCTGCATCTCATGTAACCAAATATGATTCTATTTCGAAAGATCCTCATCAAAGTGGATTTCAGCCTATAGAACTTCCTGCTCAACCACGTTACTAAATCAAAAATCGGGGACCTATTTCTCCAGCTTTGTTTGTTGTGGGGGCAGAGGTGCTATCTCAGTTGCTTAATGTGTTAATAGATGTTCGGGGGTTTGTTCCTTTCAATGTTCCTAGGGATTGCCCTATTATTACTAATCTAGTTTATGCTGATAATGTTATTATATTTAGCAGTGGATTGAAGAGTGCTTTATGGTTGATAAAAAGATCATTGGAGGTTTATTGTAGTGTGTCAGGTCAACAGGTGAATTTTGATAAGAGTGGGTTTTTAGTACATCACAGGCTCTATTCGGTGCGGAAGCATGTCATATCTCATGTGACCAGGTTTCGAGAGAAGTCGTTTCTAATTAAGTACCTTGGCTGTCCCCTCTATGTTGGAAGAGGGAAATCACACCTTTTTTCTGGGATTTGTAATTCAATGTCTAGGCGGGTGTTTTCGCGGAGAGCTAAGTTGTTGTCTTATGGTGGTAAGCTGGTTCTGGTAAAGAGTGTGCTCTCTTCCATTTCAATACATTTATTAGCAGCTACTATGCCACCTAAAGGGGTGTTTTGTATTCTAAAAAAAATCTTTTATAACTTCTTGTGGGGAGCTCAGATTATGGTCTCGGGTTTCATTAGTTTAAATGGAGCTCGATTTGTAAGCCTGTTGAGGAAGGCAGGGCTGGTATGCGATTTTATAGCCCGTGTTTGGTGCTTTTTCTATAAAGTTATGGTGGCTCTTTCGTCAAAATGATTCTCTATGGTCTTGTTTTATGCAGGCCAAGTACCTTCGTGGTGGGCATCTGACAGGGTGTCGAGCCTGTGCAATAATAAATACCTGCTTAAATAAAATATAATTTCTGTAGATAGTGATAAGTAGGGTCGAATCCACAGGGACTGGGGATAATTTATTTCTTTTAGAGTCCGAAGTATGGGGGGGGTTTTTGGAGAATATAAAATAACTAATTAACTAACTAATAAAACAACTAATAGAAATAAATAGAAATTAATCAATAACCAATATGACTCTAGCCAAAGGTACAACTTTTCAGACACGGTCCATTCAACTGATCATCGATGCAAAGATAATTCAATTACTCATTATTAGATTGGTTATAGTTGTCATACACGCGATGAACAACCAGCCTTTCCTTAATTTCTCGATAGTTAAGGTACGACCGTTAACTATTTCTCTAACAAAGAAATAACCCTAGGTACGACCATAGGATTTAATTACTCGGTTGCATTAATAATTAGAAAAGCCCAATCCTAACCAACAAACACGCTACGAGGGTTTGTTTAAGTTAGATCATACGTTTCCCTAACATGAAACCAATCACGCTAGTCGCCACTGGTATTAATCAATTGAACAATAACGGATTCAATCAATTAATTTGACAGTAGATTATTAGGTTAACTCGAATATCGGGCCCTTGACATTCAAATAACATAACAAGCATAGGCAATTAAATCAGGAAACGTACAAATACCAATAAATAAAAGAAATAAGTAAAATAATTAGATCTCACAGATGTTCGAAACCGAGTCCTCAAATTGACCTTCGACTAGAAAAAATAAATTAGTTCATCTTCATGGAGGATATCCCATGCAAAATTGCAGCAGTAATTATTCTAAAACAAAGCTATGTTTCCGTCCTCCCCCTAGAAGAAAACGGCAAAGCTATATATAAAGTAATGAATACGAAGGAACTAACTAGAAGCAAAAACAAAACGAAGCTCTCCTATTCTAAAACAAAAACTACTTCTTGTCTCGTGGTCCCCACGAATAAGGAACAAGCCACAAAGACTAATGCCTTTCTTCTCCTCTGTACGTTTGTTTCCTTAAAGCCAAAAGAAATGACTCAATGCTATCTATCTAGTGGTCCCCACCGAATTGAGAGTCCAAAGGCCAAAGAATTGGAGCTCTGCGAAGTCCTTGATTTTAGTTTCCTCTTCATAGGAAAACTTCTAATCAGCAAAAGAGATGCAATCCGTCTGTGGCACCTTGTGGGCCCGGGTTTGTGAAGCTCTTTGGAGTCTCCCACGTGTGGAGCAATTTTCCTCAACAGGTCCTCGTTTTTAGTATATTTCAGTTCAACTTCCCTGTAGATAGGTCCAAATACCAAATATAAGTATATATTAACAATTTAAACAATATTTGGCAAGGACAAAGGAGGAAATTAACAATAAAATTACTAACAATTAACACCCTATCAATTCCCCCCACACCTAAATCATGCTTGCCCTCAAGCATGAGAACAACAATTGAACACCAAAATTTGACCATGACTGTTACTCCAACTACCGTATTGCCAAGGCACCAAGAAAATCGTATATCAAGCGACACAGGTCAAGATCCAAGAAAAATCACCCCAGTTAGCATCTAAACTACCAACTCCTCTAATTTAAAGCAAACTAATCTAAGAAAAAGGAATGGTTGCTCACATTTATCAGCAAACGGTCAAATTATTAACCAAAATCTCGACATTAAGATCACAAATAGGCAAGCTGACTTTTTTTTTTTTCTCTTTTTTTTTTCAAATACTAACACAAACTTTACTTGTTTTTTTTTTCTCTTTTTTTTTTTTTTTTTGGGAATAGCAAAAGACTTAGTCTCTATCCATTTACAGCCTTTTGACGCGAACTCCAACATTTGTCAGATGAAGGAGCCCGGTTACTCAGCTCCTATCGCTATATGACCACGTACTCATAGAAATCACTACCTTTTGACGCGAGAATCGACACTTTAGGTGAAGATCCCCGGTTACTCAGTAGTAACTACTAGCGGAGTACAGTCAACTCTTATTTACAACTATATAGCACAATATCTAAAAGCAACACAAGAATAACAGCAGCCAGCCTCAAATTTCCAGACATGGAAAACTAAAATTAATAACTGGACCAATTCACACGAAAAATGCCAACAATCATTCCCTATGCCTAGAAAAATTAACCAAAAATTGGAAAAGTTAAGCAATTATTGATATTCACCAAAGAGATGTTCCTGAACTCAACCACATTAACTTGATACCCTTTTATTACTAAAACTTGGCAATATCAGAATTAGAGATAAAAATCCAACATCAAACTTGGTATTCAAATGGGAACTGACCACTAGAAAAAACAAAAAGAAAAGGAAATAAACGAAAGATGGACAAAAACAAACTAAAAAAATAAAGAAAAACAAAAAACTCTAGAAACTAAAAACAAAATTACTAGCACCACAATGATTCCCCCCCACACCTAATTCACACATTGCCCTCAATGTGATAATTTAAAAGTAGAAGGAAGGAGAGGGGCAACGGTACTTCCCTGAAGTCATCAAAACAGGGGCAGTTCAGGTGGAAATTGTGGATCAAGACCTGCATGGTGACGTCAATGTGGGTCATCCGAATCTCTAGTCTCTCAACTCGCATCTGGAGCTGGTGCCATTCGTGGCTTCACCATGAACTCTAAATATCACTCTAAGCAACAAGAGACTACAATTGCCAACAAATAATGGAAGCCGAAAATTCAAAGCAATAACAATTTTTAAAGCCATCCTAATGAGCAAAATGCACAATTCAATCTCCCACAGATTAAACCAGACCCCAACACTTATAGCAAATGCAATCAATAAGTACTTATGGACCCCATGTAGTAAAATTCAGAATTAAGGCCGTCCAAAGTGCAACAACTGCTCCAAATACCCCAAGCAAGTCAATTAAAGGCAACCGACTTCAACAAGCAAATGCAAACGGCACATTCATATCCCAATTCAACAAATAAACGCAGGAAAGTAGCCACAATACTAGAGCACAGCTCCCAATAATGCAACAGAACAGCAACTCGAACAAACTAGGAACTGTGCTAGTGTCTTAATAAATCAACAACTTTCAGCAATTAGACACAATCGGACCCAATATCGTAACAACTGTCTCCAATTGGACAGTCAATTACCCACTTCAACCTGCTAAAATTAGCAATTGACCCAAGAAAATGGCAACTCCAGCAACAACAGTTCAGAAGTTGGACAGAAACAACTCAACCACAAATGCCCAGTAGTCGATTAGGCAACCAATAACACAGGAGTAACAAATATTATGTAAACTACCCTCACCAGTACCACTGGTGCATGCACAAGGAAAATTGAAATCAAATGGCCAACCCAAGACATGTGATAAAGCCAAACACACCAATCAGTACCACTGAATGGCAGAGAGTAACACGGGACCCAATTGACAAGTAACTCCCAAATTACCCCCAACAATTTCGAAACAAATAAACTGGCACAAAAGTTATCAAATTTTATCCCCCAGATGCAATAGAAATCTCAAGTAGTCAAAACCCAAATAATATTCAACAATATAATCAACACCAGAGAGCACCCCCAAATGGGGTAGCAAATAAATTGAATTCTACCCAAAATTAACCCCAGAAAATGCCCAAATCACCTCCTGCTTGTATCCATCAAGACACCCAAGAAACAAAAACGCAAATTCCAGCAATTTAAGGACCAGAGAAATACTAATTAAGGTGGAAATTGGAATACCTCCACCTGCCAATTTTGGGCAGGTGGTGACGCGCGGCAAGGAGGTGGCGGCGATGGAGCTGCTGGAGGTTGGCGTGAGGTGAGGCGGAGCGGATGATGGCCGCGGGAGAGAGAGGGAAGTGAGGTGGGGGTGGCGCGTCTGTGGGCAGCGACGCGCGCAAAAGGAGAGGGAGCTGGTGGTAGCTGCGTGCGGTGGTCAGCTGCTGGTGGAGCTGGCGTGCTCTGGAGCGGAGCTCGCGGCAGGGAGAGAGTGAGAGTGAGCTGGTGGCAGGCTGATACAGAGACGCAGCGGTCACCGCTGGCGGCACGCGACTTGAGGAGCGGCGCAGACCAGTGACAGAGAGAGAGTGAGGTGGTGGGAGGCGCGACTTGGCGGCGGTGGAAGGAGATTCGGTCGAAAGGAGAAGGGGAAGAGGGAAAGCAAGGTAGGGGAGAAGAAGAAGAAGAAAAGAGAAAGGAATAAAGAAAAAAAAGAAAGAAAGAAAGAAAAAAAATAGTTTTTGGGTTTTTTTTTTCAAAATTTTTTTTCGAATTTAAAATTTCTAAATTTGACTATTTGAAGAGAAAGAAAACAAAAATTTTTAATTCATTTTTGGGTCGTCAAACACCGCGTGGGCACGTCAAGATTGTAAAAAGTCCACTGCCCTTGAGTCACTTTTCGCACTTTAACGCGTGCCCTGCTCGCGTGGGCACGCCAAGATTGCATTTTCTTCCAATGTCGCGAGATGTTGAGATTTGACCAACATGGCGTGGACACGCCATGTTTAACAAACGTCCACTGACCATAAGACTTGAATTTAGACGCTTAACACGTGCCCTGCTCGCGTGGGTACTGTGAGGATTCGCAAATTTCTTATGTTTTTTCTCGAAAATGCCTTTTATTTGAAAATTATTATTTATTAAAGCCTCCTACCCAATTATTCCACAATAAGTGCAGATAAACCTAGAAAGTAGGGTTTCACTCTTCGTTTTCAAGATTGGAGCAAAATTAGGGTTTTCGCAATTTTCCGCCGGATGAATTTTCGGTATGGAGCAAGGATCAAATTTGGTGATTAAAAGTGACTTTTAAGTGGGAAATAATATGTGATTAGGAGCAATGATATAAAGTTAGTGAATGGGAAGTAAAAACCCTAGTACGTGTGTTTTTAAGAAAAACGGCGCGAACCGGCGGGTCCCGCGCACTACCGATTGAACGCACCAATTGACCACCACTTTCTTACCATACAAGTTTATTGATATTTGAGCAAAATATCCTCTTAATTGTCTGCTTGTTTGACCGAAAATTAGAGGCTAGAAATAGCAAGGAAAGAAAGAGAAAAATGAAAGGTGGAGGTGGCGACACTTGTCGCCATCCTAGAGTTTCTTGGCCAAGTGAGTAACTAACCTTCTTAAACCAATTTTCTGCACTTTCCCTTCATTATTTCTGCTCCATAGCCGACCAAAGAGAGAGAGAAAAGAGAGAACAAGAACAACTTTCTTCTTCTTGAATCTTAGCAATCCAAGTGACAAATCAAATTTCCAAACCGGTTAAAGTGCTAATTGTGAGTTGGGAAGCTAGAGGAACTAGAAATTTTCAAAGGAAGTGGAGTATCACTCTTCCAAGCTTTGTTTTTGAGGTACTAATTCTGATCAGGGTCCTTGATCTTTTAAATCTTGCTTTAAGATGTTATTTAGCTTAAGTTTTGGCTTGATTTCAAGATGTGCAAGTAGTTGTGATGATTATTGGATGAGATATGCAAGTTAGGGTTTAATAATTTTCTGCCTAAACTTGTTGTATAGTTAGTATATGTTGTATATAAGGTTATATAAGGGGCTTTGGTAGTGATTGGAACAAGAAATTTGAGAAAGTTTCATTGAAGACCAAAAATTCCAGAATCTGGAAAATTTGTTCCCCTTTCTGTCCGGTTTTGTAGCCCTATGTGAGAGGCTGAATTTGCCTTGGATTAAAACATGAAAGTTGTAGGGAATGACATTTTAGAGGTGTCTGCAAAATTTCAGGTCAATCGGAGTAGCGTAGCATGAGAAAAGTCGAAATTACCCTTGCTGTCCTGTTTCTACCCGAACCTGAGAACTGCGACTGTAATTGGTTATTTTGGGTTGGAATGCTTCGGATTTGATTGTTGAGGTCTTCTGATGAAATGTAGCCCTGTATCTTAGCTTTCTGATGGCTTTGGAATTACTTGATTTGGACTTCGGTAGCCTGTTTTATGATGTTTATGCCAGAATACGTTTTGTGAATCTGTTATTGCGGTTTTGGTGTAGTATATTGCATTTTTGACCTAGTTACACTCGAAACTAGATTGAGTGGTCTTCTTCAACATTGTAGCCCCTTACGTCCTGAATATTCCTGTAAAATTTTAGATCAAACGGATTAGTGTATCCTGAGTTATAGACAAAACACTCAGGCCTGTTTTTGACATTAGTTTGTGCTGCGTTTTGAAGTTAGCCTCTGACCGTGCATTTTTCCGTTTTGATCCCGTACGAACTGGGTGCTGATCCCTTCATAAGAAATTTAGATCTTGGTCTCAGCTTCAAAACGGTATAAAGTACGTCGAAATCCGAGTTCCGTAGCTCCTGTTATGACCAAAATAATATTGATCGTCAGAACTGCTTTGTATGTGGACAGTTCTGACGGGTACTTTGACACTCAAATTTCGTTCTGTTATGAGTGGATTCAGGTCTTGGCCAAAACATCAAAGTTTTATCCTTATGTCTCAGCTTTCTAATGCCTTTGGCATTTCCTGATTTGGATTTGTGAACTGGGAGTTATGGTCCAGCAAACAACCCTGTTCGTCACCCTAAGACGTAAATTTCTGGTACTGTTTTCCACAATTTCGACCTGCTTCCATTCAGATCTAGATTAAAGTGTCTTCATGAGATTTGTAGCTCTTTCTCATAGCTTCGAAATGGTATCTTGCTCACTTTGATCCGACATTTCTAGCCTAATCTTTGATCAAAACGGTTTGAGATGGCAGATTTGGCCGTTTCCTTTTGCCGTTCCGCGCACTTGCATGTGCCAATTTTGCCGTTTCCGTACTTGAGTGTGTCGGCTTTTGCCGTTTTGCTTGTTTTAAGTATGTTAGTAGCCGTTTGTGATATATTGTGACACAATCTTCTATTTCAGACGGTGGTGAGCTAGTGGAGCCGGTGGGGCCTACTAGCTACTTTTCGCGACGTGAATTTTGTCCTTTTGTTATCCTTGTTCGTTGAGCAAGTATTCAGGCCGCTCTTGTGTGTTAGTTGCTTATGTGTTTCGATATATATGAAGAGGGTACCTAGGCGAGGGTGTACTTTATCGCACTCGACCTAAACCCTAACTTACGCACATATTTGTACATGGCTTGTGTATATGAGCAATTTTGGAACTAAAACCCTTGAGCTTGTGGCTCGGGGTGACTTTTGAGAAATTTTGTGAAGTTTGTGAAGTTTGTGAGTTTGGGGCCCGATCTCAATACCTAGATGGACTATTCGAGCCGGTTAGGGTTTGGTCGAAGTCAGTCCAACCTGGATTGAGGTCACCAAGTTTGTGAATCCGGTTCACCGATTATGTGGACCAAGTTTGTGACCCGAGCTTGTGACTCAAGCTCAAGTTTGTGATTTCGTTCGCCCGGGCAAGTTTGTGAGATGACTGGCCAGAGAGGGTGATAAGGTGTACGGTGGGAGAACAAGTGGAGTTCTACGGACCATTATTTGTGGTCGACGGAGTGTCGGCAGGAGATCATACATGGCACATGAATTGGCTTTGGAGCCACCCGTATCCTTATTATGTGATGTTATTATTCTGCTTTTGCTTTACTCTTACTGGGTAATTGTGAATATGTGAGATTTACGCTTTTGCCCCTGTTTACTTACTAAGCATATAGCTTACCCCTTTCCTTTTGTTTTCCTTAGCAGGGGGTCGACGCGGGAATCGCTCGGGAAGGTGTTTACTGTTTCGATTATAGACGAGTGAACTTGTACTTGTTTTAGTTGACTAGTAAGATGTATATTTGAGTTTTATCTTGTAATTTATTTGAGGACTATAGTGCTTGAGTGAGTCCCGGCGAGAGCTGGGCAGGCGGTCCGCCAAACCCTTTGGTACGCCCTAGGGGGAGGTGGGGCCGTTACAGGTACGCCAAGATTACCTATTCTGGTCATAGTGAGGAAACATCAAGAGTGATTAGTACCCAAGTGAGAAACAACATATTTAAGAAATTGAACACAAAAATAACAAAATCAACAATTGGGTTGCTTTCCAAAAAGCGCATTTCTTTAATGTCTTTGGCTAGACAATGTCATGTTTGTTCAGGGAGGATAAAATCTTGTGACGCGTTTCAGTGCTTCATCCTCTATGTAATCCTGATAGCTCTCGTAAATAGAATAATCCTTGAGCACACGAGGTACGGTCTTCCGTGGACTAGTAGATGGCGCCAAATAATCAAGCAGTGATCTCAATTCTTCATCCACTCCTCCATCAAGAGCACTCAACGGTTCAAGATATTTGACCATAGCTACTCTTAACTTATTTCTGCCATGAGACTCAAAAACTTCCGGTATAACAAAATCAATCTTATTAACGAAATCATAGAGTAAGAGTTAAGAAAATGCGGGTTAGGGAATGGAGGTGGTGTCACCACATTTGATGATTCTTCACTGGATTTTTTCACTTGAATGGGTTGCGGTTGGGGTTCCATTTCTTCCTTTTCGGCTTCTTTTTCAACTGCATCTGTAGATCTCTCATTTTGACACTCTTGCATCTCCTCATCACTAGTCAAGCAAATTGCACTCTCATTTTCTTCAAAATCAACAATGGTTTTCGAGGGCAATTCTTCAATTTGAGAAGCAAATCGATTTATTCTGGATGTCAATAGACATATTTGATCTGCCAAATTACTCATTGCATCCTTCATCATCCCATTTCTTATTTGTGTCTCCTGTTGGAATTGATATGTATTAGTAGCTATTGATTCAATTATTTCTTCAAGAGACATACCTGACATAGATGATGATTCTTGAGACTCATACTGCTGAAAATTAATTGGCCCTGTTGTATAATTATAACTGAAGTTATCCCACCATCCTTGATCATACCCGTTTGGATTAGGGTTATACCACGTTTGAGACCAGGGTGAAAAATCTCCATAATTATTGAGTGGGACACTCAGATTATCTTGATATTCGGGGCACATACCGGTTGAATGATCCCTGGCATAACAAATTTTACAGGTTACAGCGGCCATTCTTTCTCTAATAGAGTTTAGTGCCTCTGAATATGCAAACTTAGCAAAAAAACAAGTCTCATTGCCTTCCCTGGAAACAAAATCCAGTCTATCACCAAAATACGGAGTGTTAGAAGCCATAAACTATATAAAAAAAATAAGAGAAAAAAAAATAAAAAAAAATAAAAACAAGATGAACTCAAAAAGAAACAAATTAATCTGGCACCAGTCCTTGGCAACGGCGCCAAAAATTGACAGGGTGTCGACCCTGTGTAATAATAAATACCTGCTTAAATAAAATATAATTTCTGTAGATAGTGATAAGTAGGGTCGAATCCACAGGGATTGGGGATAATTTATTTCATTTAGAGTCCGAAGTATGGGGGGGTTTTTTGGAGAATATAAAATAACTAATTACCTAACTAATAAAACAACTAATAGAAATAAATAGAAATTAATCAATAACCAATATGACTCTAGCCAAAGGTACAACTTTTCAGATACGGTCCATTCAACTGATCATCGATGCAAAGATAATTCAATTACTCATTACTAGATTGGTTATAGTTGTCATACACCCGATGAACAACCAGCCTTTCCTTAATTTCTCGATAGTTAAGGTACGACCGTTAACTATTTCTCTAACCAAGAAATAACCCTAGGTACGACCATAGGATTTAATTACTCGGTTGCATTAATAATTAGAAAAGCCCAATCCTAACCAACAAACACGCTACGAGGGTTTGTTTAAGTTAGATCATACGTTTCCCTAACATGAAACCAATCACGCTAGTCGCCACTGGTATTAATCAATTGAACAATAACGGATTCAATCAATTAATTTGACAGTAGATTATTAGGTTAACTCGAATATCGGGCCCTTGACATTCAAATAACATAACAAGCATAAGTAATTAAATCAGGAAACGTCCAAATACCAATAAATAAAAGAAATAAGTAAAATAATTAGATCTCACAGATGTTCGAAACCGAGTCCTCAAATTGACCTTCGACTAGAAAAAATAAATTAGTTCATCTTCATGGAGGATATCCCATGCAAAATTGCAGCAGTAATTATTCTAAAACAAAGCTATATTTCCGTCCTCCCCCTAGAAGAAAACGGCAAAGCTATATATAAAGTAATGAATACGAAGGAACTAGCTAGAAGCAAAAACAAAACGAAGCTCTCCTATTCTAAAACAAAAACTACTTCTTGTCTCGTGGTCCCCACGAATAAGGAACAAGCCACAAAGACTAATGCCTTTCTTCTCCTCTGTACGTTTGTTTCCTTAAAGCCAAAAGAAATGACTCAATGCTATCTATCTAGTGGTCCCCACCGAATTGAGAGTCCAAAGGCCAAAGAGTTGGAGCTCTGCGAAGTCCTTGATTTTAGTTTCCTCTTCATAGGAAAACTTCTAATCAGCAAAAAAGATGCAATCCGTCTGTGGCACCTTGTGGGCCCGGGTTTGTGAAGCTCTTTGGAGTCTCCCACGTGTGGAGCAATTTTCCTCAACAGGTCCTCGTTTTTAGTATATTTCAGTTCAACTTCCCTGTAGATAGGTCCAAATACCAAATATAAGTATACATTAACAATTTAAACAATATTTGGCAAGGACAAATGGCGAAATTAATAATAAAATTACTAACAATTAACACCCTATCAATTCCCCCCAGTTAGCATCTAAACTACCAACTCCTCCAATTTAAAGCAAACTAATCTAAGAAAAAGGAATGGTTGCTCACATTTATCAGCAAACGGTCAAATTATTAACCAAAATCTCGACATTAAGATCACAAATAGGCAAGCTGACTTTCTTTTTTTTTTTCTCTTTTTTTTTTCAAATACTAACACAAACTTTACTTGTTTTTTTTTTCTCTTTTTTTTTTTTTTTTTGGGAATAGCAAAAGACTTAGTCTCTATCCATTTACAGCCTTTTGACGCGAACTCCAACATTTGTCAGATGAAGGAGCCCGGTTACTCAGCTCCTATCGCTATATGACCACGTACTCATAGAAATCACTACCTTTTGACGCGAGAATCGACACTTTAGGTGAAGATCCCCGGTTACTCAGTAGTAACTACTAGCGGAGTACAGTCAACTCTTATTTACAACTATATAGCACAATATCTAAAAGCAACACAAGAATAACAGCAGCCAGCCTCAAATTTCCAGACATGGAAAACTAAAATTAATAACTGGACCAATTCACACGAAAAATGCCAACAATCATTCCCTATGCCTAGAAAAATTAACCAAAAATTGGAAAAGTTAAGCAATTATTGATATTCACCAAAGAGATGTTCCTGAACTCAACCACATTAACTTGATACCCTTTTATTACTAAAACTTGGCAATATCAGAATTAGAGATAAAAATCCAACATCAAACTTGGTATTCAAATGGGAACTGACCACTAGAAAAAACAAAAAGAAAAGGAAATAAACGAAAGATGGACAAAAACAAACTAAAAAAATAAAGAAAAACAAAAAACTCTAGAAACTAAAAACAAAATTACTAGCACCACAATGATTCCCCCCCACACCTAATTCACACATTGCCCTCAATGTGATAATTTAAAAGTAGAAGGAAGGAGAGGGGCAACGGTACTTCCCTGAAGTCATCAAAACAGGGGCAGTTCAGGTGGAAATTGTGGATCAAGACCTGCATGGTGACGTCAATGTGGGTCATCCGAATCTCTAGTCTCTCAACTCGCATCTGGAGCTGGTGCCATTCGTGGCTTCACCATGAACTCTAAATATCACTCTAAGCAACAAGAGACTACAATTGCCAACAAATAATGGAAGCCGAAAATTCAAAGCAATAACAATTTTTAAAGCCATCCTAATGAGCAAAATGCACAATTCAATCTCCCACAGATTAAACCAGACCCCAACACTTATAGCAAATGCAATCAATAAGTACTTATGGACCCCATGTAGTAAAATTCAGAATTAAGGCCGTCCAAAGTGCAACAACTGCTCCAAATACCCCAAGCAAGTCAATTAAAGGCAACCGACTTCAACAAGCAAATGCAAACGGCACATTCATATCCCAATTCAACAAATAAACGCAGGAAAGTAGCCACAATACTAGAGCACAGCTCCCAATAATGCAACAGAACAGCAACTCGAACAAACTAGGAACTGTGCTAGTGTCTTAATAAATCAACAACTTTCAGCAATTAGACACAATCGGACCCAATATCGTAACAACTGTCTCCAATTGGACAGTCAATTACCCACTTCAACCTGCTAAAATTAGCAATTGACCCAAGAAAATGGCAACTCCAGCAACAACAGTTCAGAAGTTGGACAGAAACAACTCAACCACAAATGCCCAATAGTCGATTAGGCAACCAATAACAAAGGAGTAACAAATATTATGTAAACTACCCTCACCAGTACCAGTGGTGCATGCACAAGGAAAATTGAAATCAAATGGCCAACCCAAGACATGTGATAAAGCCAAACACACCAATCAGTACCACTGAATGACAGAGAGTAACACGGGACCCAATTGACAAGTAACTCCCAAATTACCCCCAACAATTTCCAAACAAATAAACTGGCACAAAAGTTATCAAATTTTATCCCCCAGATGCAATAGAAATCTCAAGTAGTCAAAATCCAAATAATATTCAACAATATAATCAACACCAGAGAGCACCCCCAAATGGGGTAGCAAATATATTGAATTCCACCCAAAATTAACCCCAAAAAATGCCCAAATCACCTCCTGCTTGTATCCATCAAGACACCCAAGAAACAAAAACGCAAATTCCAGCAATTTAAGGACCAGAGAAATACTAATTAAGGTGGAAATTGGAATACCTCCACCTGCCAATTTTGGGCAGGTGGTGACGCGCGGCAAGGAGGTGGCGGCGATGGAGCTGCTGGAGGTTGGCGTGAGGTGAGGCGGAGCTGATGATGGCCGCGGGAGAGACAGGGAAGTGAGGTGGGGGTGGCGCGTCTGTGGGCAGCGACGCGTGCAAAAGGAGAGGGAGCTGGTGGTAGCTGCGTGCGGTGGTCAGTTGCTGGTGGAGCTGGCGTGCTCTGGAGCGGAGCTCGCGGCAGGGAGAGAGTGAGAGTGAGCTGGTGGCAGGCTGATAGAGAGACGCAGCGGTCACCGCTGGCGGCACGCGACTTGAGGAGCGGCGCAGACCAGTGACGGAGAGAGAGTGAGGTGGAGGGAGGCGCGACTTGGCGGCGGTGGAAGGAGATTCAGTCGAAAGGAGAAGGGGAAGAGGGAAAGCAAGGTAGGGGAGAAGAAGAAGAAGAAAAGAGAAAGGAATAAAGAAAAAAAAGAAAGAAAGAAAGAAAAAAAATAGTTTTTGGGTTTTTTTTTCAATGTTTTTTTTTTTCAAAATTTTTTTTCGAATTTAAATTTTCAAAATTTGACTATTTGAAGAGAAAGAAAAAAAAAATTTTTTTAATTCATTTTTGGGTCGTCAAACACCGCGTGGGCACGTCAAGATTGTAAAACGTCCACTGCCCTTGAGTCACTTTCCGCTCTTGAATGCGTGACCTGCTTGCGTGGGCACGCCAAGATTGCATTTTCTGCCAATGTCGCGAGATGTTGAGATTTGACCAACATGGCGTGGGCACGCCATGTTTAACAAAAGTCCACTGACCATAAGACTTGAATTTAGACGCTTAACACATGCCCTGCTCGCGTGGGTACGCCAAGATTACCTATTCTGGTCATAGTGAGGAAACATCAAGAGTGATTAGTACCCAAGTGAGAAACGAAATATTTAAGAAATTGAACACAAAAATAACAAAATCAACAATTGGGTTGCCTTCCAAAAAGCGCCTTTCTTTAATGTCTTTGGCTAGACATTGTCATGTTTGTTCAGGGAGAATAAAATCTTGTGGCGCGTTTCAGTGCTTCATCCTCTATGTAATCCTGATAGCTCTCGTAAGTAGAATAATCCTTGAGCACACGAGGTACGGTCTTCCATGGACTAGTAGATGGCGCCAAATAATCAAGCAGTGATCTCAATTCTTCATCCACTCCTCCATCAAGAGCACTCAACGGTTCAAGATATTTGACCATAGCTACTCTTAACTTATTTCTGCCATGAGACTCAAAAACTTCCGGTATAACAAAATCAATCTTATTAACAGAAATCATAGAGTAAGAGTTAAGAAAATGCGGGTTAGGGAATGGAGGTGGTGTCACCACATTTGATGATTCTTCACTGGATTTTTTCACTTGAATGGGTTGCGGTTGGGGTTCCATTTCTTCCTTTTCGGCTTCTTTTTCAACTGCATCTGTAGATCTCTCATTTTGACACTCTTGCATCTCCTCTGTCGCGCCCCACTTTTCGAATGTGTAGTGTGAATGTGTGAGTGATGTGTGTGTGTGAGGTGTGGTGTGAACGTGTGCAAAATGAAAAGTAAAAAGGCCATGGGACTTTGGAAAGCAACGATTTGGCCAAATGAAATTTTAAAAAGGGTTTTTAGATATGAAAACGGAGTCGCCACTTGGTATAGATTTGGGGTGTACCAAGTCACCCAGAAAAGTGTTTTTTAAAGACAAAGTAGTAAAACCCTTTTTAAAACGACTCCTAGTCCACGTAAGCCAAAGAAAAAGGTTCGGGGGTCACGTTTGACAAAGGGGAAGGCAAGGATAGAATCCAAGGCACCCCTTTGACCTAGCCAAGGCTAGTTGCGCGACTCAAACCAATTTTCCCTAATTTTTCTACCCAAGGTATGTATCGCGTATTGGATATGTCTATATGAATGCAAAAACCTAGACCTAGGGGGATTGGGGGGAAATTTCTCTTCAAAGGTTGAGTGGTGCCAATCACATTAATTGTGAAGCCCAATAATGATCCTTTGGAGAGGTCACACCTAAACCTAAATGACGTGAAAAATGAGTGGAATGCATGCCATGTGAAAGTGTGAGTTTGTGTGAAGTGAGAAAAATGATAAAAGTAATAAGATAAGAGTGAAGGTGTGCAAATGTAGATGAAAGTACTCGTGTGCGAGTGAAGATAAAAATGTTCGTGTGCAAGTGAAGATAAAAGGGTGTGTGCAAGTGGAGGTAAAAAAGTGTTCGTGTGCAAGTGAAAGTGATAAAAAGGTGCATGTGTGCAAATGAGACAAAAGTGAAAGTGTAATGATAGAGTGGATTGAGAATGCATGAGCCTAGGGAATTCATGCATATTGGGTACGGGGAGACCTAAATCGTGACTTGATTTTTCCCTTGATTAGAAGGCAAAACTAGCGTGCTAAGGCCATCGAGTAGCCACACTCGCTCGTTTCCCTTATCGGAAGGGGACACTCAAGCAAATGGACCCTACAACTATCATGATATGCAAAAATCCTAAAATGAAGGGAAAGGGGGTTCGAGGAGCATGCCAAGTGATGAAACTAAGAAAAATGCATGATATGTGGTGAACAAGCAAATGATATGCTAATGAGGGGAAATCCCTAAGGGTCTAGTATTGGACTAGCCCATTCTATGAATTCCGACTAGCGTTGGACTAGCGGAAACGTACATTCATCCATTCCATTCATTCATGGCTATGAAAGCAAGTAGACATGCCAAAACGCTCGTAAACACGTAGCACGTAGCACTTAGCATGCTCGACTAGATGCAAGAGCCTATCAAAGCAATTAAACATGTAGCAACAAAAGCAAGCCACCAAGGGGAAGGGGAAATGGACAGATGCTCTCCGAGCCCTATCTATTACAAGCCAAGAGGTGTACACATACCCCATAAAAGCATAAAGGGGAAAGGGAAATGGACAGATGCTCTCCGAGCACTATCTATTACAAGCCAAGAGGTGTACACATACCCCATAAAAACATAAAAGGGAAGGGGAAATGGACAGATGCTCTCCGAGCCCTATCTATTACAAGCCAAGAGGTGTACACATACCCCATAAAACTTAAATAAAATAAAAAAAGCAAGTAAATGCACGCAAGGAGGTAAGGAAAGCGGAGTAGGCATGCATATTCACATAACACGTAGGAGCACGTAGGGTCAAATGAAGTGCAAATGAAGGAGAGAGTGTACCTCCCTTGAAGCGACGCCCCTAACGTAGTGAAATTACTAATTTACCCTCCAAAATAATAAAAGGGTCAAGGTACCTCAAATAGTAGAATATAACAAAGTTACCGAAGAAAAGGACGGCTTAAGCTAAGACCATCAAAACAAAAGGTTAAGGCACCACTTTAATGATCCAAATGGCATTCATCAAATCATCAAAAATTTCCTCAAATCACGACTTAAATGTAGTCAAAGGTACTTAAAGATCAAGGAGAAGGCATGGCCTATTCAATTTCCAAGTAAAGCATCTTATTAAGGACTTCAAACATAACCCTTACCCAAACATTCGAGTCAATCGAACATTTAAGAACTTTAAAGGTCCAAAACAAAACAAGGGTCAAGCAATCTAACACATAAACATGGAATTGAGCAATTAGAAACATTTAAATGCCTAAGATCAAATACGGGTCAATGAGTGGTTTCGCTTGCATTTTCAGGATCCCTAAAGCAACCATTAATCAATCAGTCAGAAATTAATTGAAGCGTTTTAAAAACCTTAAAGGTCCCAGAGCAAGACGAAGGTCAAGCAACAAATTGGTTTAAGAAAATTAAAGAAAATAGGTAAACATAAGCTCAATTAAATACAAGGTTCACAAATTCATGCACTAAGTACCACCAAAACAATTGAAAGCAAACAAGCAATTGAATCAAAACATTAATGCTACCAAATACTCAAATGTGAACACTAACCAAACATTCAAACTTAATTAAACACTTTTAGGAACTTCAAAGGTCCAAAGGCAAAGAAAAGGTTGAGGAATGGTTCAATTTCAACTATCATAGGGTCTTATTGCAAGAAAATGGAACCTAGTTGGGTCTTCGTAGCATTGCCGCAAAAACACAGGGCCCCAATTGATTAATTTTTCTGATTATTTGGGCCATAGTGAATCAAGGGGAAACTTGGGGGATCAAAGTGTGATTTTCAGAATTATTTCATGCAATGATCATGCAGCTACGTGAGAAACTTGATTCTGCAAACATAAAATGAATGCTGGCTGCATTGTCATTTCTGAACTTAGATTTATGCATTTCAACTTCACCAAATTTGATCGAGCTCTCTCAACCAAACATCCGAAGAATTAACTAAGCCACATAACATACAATTTTAAAATCCGAACAAACCAAGATTACTGGAGAAAAAAAAAAAAAACATGCAAACAAAAGGATAATTTTATACAAACAAGTTCTGCAATCAAAACATGACTTGACTGGCCCTTAAACCCAAGTGTTCAACCTCAACATTGGACCCTCTATTTCTTCATCAAAACCAAAATTAACATGATACAGAGACGCAAAGAAAAACTCAACTAAAAGCAAAGCAAAAACAGTATGAAAAGGCGGCAATTCTTCACTGTTGTGCATGTGAATGGAACAAATCTTAAATGACTTGGAAAATCACCAAAATCACATCAGGAATTTCCAACAAACCTTCAGATTTAAAAGACATCAGAATGATCCAGATTCATGTTAAACTTGACCCAATTAAATCAGAAACAAAGCAAATGAACCAACAACAACATACAAAGACACAGATATCCATCGACTACTGACTTTAAAGCTGTCACAACCAAACGATTGCCTTCAGGCTTGCTGCAGCAGATTCATGTACAATGCTCATTCCAATGAAAACTAAACCCAAACACAGGGGACCATCCCACATCCTAATAGCTATCCATCCCATAGTTTCAGCAAAAGGAAATGTCCCGCAACTAAACAATGCATCACAGGTCACTACCGCAACTAAATGTCACTACAAACTTCACCACTTATCCCATGCGTATATGCTTATGCCACTTCAACCAACCGAAACATGTTTACACAAATGATTCAAGCACACTCCTACTCATTCAATCCCGAAAATACATATGCTTGGACAAAAGCAAAAGGAAAGATTGAACAGGACTTTCGAACCCCAAAAAAAATGGCAGTAAGACGATTCTGGAAAAACAATGCTAACTCTGACTCGGATTTTCCAGAAAATAGAACAACCAGAATCTAAACTAAGAGGCTTGACTAAGCTATTTACTCTGATGAAAATAGGAAACCAATCCTTGGGCAAAAAACGGACAGAAGAAAAGACAGAGGGAAGCAACAAAGAGAAAATCGAAGATTACCTCTTCACCACCTTTGGACTTGAATCTGCAACAGCCTTCTTTCACAGCCGAACTCCTTTTTCCTTTTAGTTCTTCTCAGCCCCTCTCGAGCAATTTTCCAATGGTCCTCTCCTCTAAATTTTCCCGTCAGCTCCTCCTTTCTCTTTCTTGCGTCTGTTTTCTTTTTTCTTCGTAGCCGTCAGCTTGCTTTCCCCAAAAACTTCCCCCAGATTCTCTCTTCTCCTAGTCTTTCGTTCTCTGTTTCTGCTTTCTTCAGGCCCGTCAACCCCAGTTCTCTCTCTCGGTCGATCTCTCTACCAACCCTCTCTATTTGTTCAAACGTCAACCCCCAGAAATCTCTCTTCCTTCCCTCTGTTCTATCCTTAGTTGTCCAACCCCCCAGCACTCTATCCCGTAGCTGCCCTTTTGCTTTGGTTTCCCTTCCTCCGTTCACTCCCCCCAGAATCCTCCCCTTGCCCGTCAACTCTTTCTGTTTTGTTTTTCCCTGAAACCCTTCAATCTTTTTTCTTTTTTGCGGCTCTCCGTTTCTTCCCCTTTTATATACGGCTAGCCAACCTTAACCCTTCATTCAATGGCTGTAGATTATCTTCACTTAAACCTTCTCCCCTTAGCCCTTCGATTGGTAATCCGTGACTGTCCTTTGCAAGCTGCGTTTCCGCAGCTTGCACGTAAAACCTCTTTTTTTTTTTTTTTTTTTTTTTAAAAATAATTTAATAAATACAGAAATGATAAAATATAACTAATAATAATAATAATAACAAAATTACACAAACCAGGTAAACAAAACAAAAAATAATTTTAAACAAAAGAAACTAAACAAAAATGGCCATTTTTAAAATTTCCAAATTCTCAATTTTCATCATTTTCTTTTCCTCAAAATAACTTAAAAATAACTAATGTGCCCCAAAGATTGAATAAACATATTTTTGTGAACAAATTTTCCTTTTTTTTTCTTTTTTCCATTTTTCTATTTTTCTTTTAAGAAAGCATTGAATAAAAACAAAAATGACTAAAACATATTTTTGATGTTTTCCTTTTCTTTCTAAAACTCTATAAACTTAGAAAACTAAAAACTAAAATCTAAAACTTAAAAGTGATTAAAACCTGAAATGACAAAATAAAAATGAATAGACAAACTAAAAGGGCAAAATGAATAAAACTAAAATAAAATAACAACTAAAAATGCAAAACACACAACAATGAACTAAATGCAAGCGATCTAAAATAAAAATCATGAAGTAGGTGTCACATACAAATTATTCAAAATTTGGTGTCTACAGTTTGCCCCTCTTTGTCTGAGTTTTGAAAAAACTTGAGACAAAGAAGTAGACACCAAATACTTACCTGTGTTATTTGGCTGCAAAAGGATCCCAATGAACAAGAATTTGAATACGGGACTGACCCGAACATGAAAAATAAAACGGGACTGAACCAGAATTGAAAACGGGACTGACCCGAACAGAAATTTAAAACGGGACTGACCCGAGCAGGAATTTAAAATTGGATTGTATGAAGAAGACTATATAAGACTTTATTTGAAAATGTATCCACAGATTTGCCCCAGTAATGAATTGGTCAGTGGGATTAAACCCGAACCTGCCATGATGATCGACCAGTGGGATTATACCCGATCCTGCCAAGGTTGGCGGGATGAAACCCGGTCCCCACGAAAAGAGCGGTCAGCGGGATTATACCCGGTCCTGCCGAGATTGGCGGGATGAAACCCGGTCCCAACGAAAAAAGCGGTCAGCGGGATTATACCCGGTCCTGCCGAGATTGGCGGGATGAAACCCGGTCCCAATTTGATAAAAAGCGGTCAGCGGGATTATACCCGGTCCTGCCGAGATTGGCGGGATGAAACCCGGTCCCAATTTGATAAAAAGCGGTCAGCGGGATTATACCCGGTCCTGCCGAGATTGGCGGGATGAAACCCGGTCCCAATTTGATAAAAAGCGGTCAGCGGGATTAAACCCGGTCCTGCCGAGATTGGCGGGATGAAACCCGGTCCCAATTTGATAAAAAGCGGTCAGCGGGATTATACCCGGTCCTGCCGAGATGAAACTTGATTTGATTTTGATTTTGATTCTTTTGGTGATTTTTCTTTTCTTTTCGCTTTTCTTTTCGACTTTTGAGAATCTTTCCAACAAAATAAATTGCCCTAGTATGATGGATTTTTGCAATTTGAGTCTGTTGTTGCACCTTTTGATCAAATTTACTTGCAACATTTTCGATTTGCCTTTGTTCACCAGAGGACTCCTTTCAACACCGATTCCAGTGCGAGGTGTAATTGTTTTCGTCCATGCATGGAATTTTTCTGCAAAAGAGAAAAAATAAAAGAATTGCCACCATCATTTGATCCGCTTGCCTTTTGAGAATCGTGTAAACATAAGCCTTTTGATGCCTTTGTCGAAGTTGGCCGCGACATCTGACTTGGCTGGATTTATCATTCAAAATGTCTCTGCTTTTCCAGACTGACCGGGTAAGCATTTTGCCATATTGCGAAACCTTCGTAATTGGCTTGGTTGCGCCTTAGCCCTTTTTAAGAGATGACTGAACCCAAGTATGCTTCGAGCAAACCACGGGGGTTGTCATTTACCATAATTCAAAGATAAAGAATGAGGTATGCAAGAAAAATTCACGTGTCATGTAAAAATGAATATGCACAAGAATGCACTCACAACTAATTGTGTTTAAATTCTACAAAAATGCCATGAATGCAAGAAATTTGGTAAAAATGAGTTTCTTAAGAATGAATTTGCCAAAGAATGTTTTACAAAATGACACAGTTTTGGCCAACGGATGTCGTATTCGAATCTCTGGATATCTTTGTTCTGGAATTCAATATTGGCAGAGGTATGACAAAAAAAGAGGAGAAATCCAAATGGACCAAACCACCAGTTGTTCCTCCTTGTGCTTGCTTATTGCAGAAATCCTACCTTGGCGCCCTTTCGGGTTTTCACCAAGGTTGCCCCCACTCCTTTTCTTTTGCTTTGTTTTTGTTTTTGTTCTTTTTTTCCTTTTCTTTTTCTCCTTTTCTCTTGAGGTGCCCTTTCGGGTTTTCACCTAAGGAACAATGGAAAAACTCAACCATAATCGACTCAGGAGTATGAACTGAAGATTGCTGACATCAGTAAAATGCGCTTCCCTTGTAAATTAGGCGAAGGCATTATGGACATCACTTGCCAGTTGATTAGCAAACTTCCAACAGAAAATACGGCAAATGACGAAAGCCAGGACTTTGGGCTTTTGAAATGAAGTCAGGTGGGGTGTTTTTCAAGAAAAGTTGAGGCTTGAAAGCAAATTTTGATGAGAGGGGTGTGAAATAGCCTGAGATTGCATCATTTTGAAATTATTTCCCATTTTGAACAAAACTGAGGAAAATTTTGCCCCAGTTTGATTGGATTTTCTTTCTTTGCAATTTCTTCATTGCATTCTTCTTACTTTTTGCATTTTTCTTCAAAACTAAATTTGTCCCAGTGTGGGGTTCTTTCTTCCTTTTCATATCTCTTTCAAAGATAAATTTGCCCCAGTGTGGGGTTTTCCTTTTCTTTCTGATCACTTTTCAAAATGAATTTGCCCCAGTGTGGGGTTTGCAATTCTCAGGGGTTGCCAAACGAAAATTATTGTTCTAATAGTTCAAAGGGGATGACTAGGGATGAAATGTCTTGATTGGAAAGGAAGATGGCCTGACTTTTGCCTCGTCTCTTGCATGATTCCCTAAAAGAAACTTTGCATAATCAAATAAAGAACATCTTACACATGTCCGAGTTGATATGTTGAGGGAATGTCTGTCCTTCCATCTCTCCTTTGAACACCCAATATGCTTTGTCAATTTGAAGCAAATTTGCCTTTGACTTCGTCTTTCATCGCTTTAGCACTTTGTTTCCTTCTTCAGAAGATCGGTGGCGGATCCTTTTGTTATGAACATAGGCCATGCGTTTTGACAACGTTGGTCACAGCATATAGCATTCAACTTCTTTTCATCAATCAGAATCAATCGTTAATGATACTGCTTTAACCAATCAACTTCCAACCTGGCTGGAAAGAGATTTTCTCGAATGAAGGGATTTATCAATGAAGGAATTTTCAAATGAAAGAATTTTTCCAGTGAAGGGATTCCTTAATGAAGGGATTTTTCCAGTAAAGTGATTTTTAATGAAGGGATTTTCAATGGTTTTCTCAATGAAAACTTTCTCAATGAAGGATTTTCTTAATGAAGGCTTTCTCAATGGAGGGATTTTCAATAAAGGGTTTCATCAAATTCCAAAGCAGTGATATTCAAAGAGTCAAATAACTTTACCTTTGGCCATCTCAAAGAATTAACAAAAAATCAAGACAATGATCAAATAAACAAATAATCAAATTGCAAAAGATGCTTTCATTAAGCTATGTACATATGCAAGAAAAAGTTTTCATGAATTTTAGCAAATGACAACCCCTAAATTTATCAAAATTCCCTTCGAGAGGGAAGATAGTCAGCCATCCAATTTGTGAAGAGCTCTTCAAGACCTTCAAATTTCATCATTGGAGGTGGATGCCTCGAAGGTGTCCTTGTGTTCAGGAAAAGGATTTGTACTTATATTTGGTGCTTGTTCTTCCCTTCCTTTCAAAATTATGTCTCCGGTCTCAATCATGTCTTGGATTTTGTGTTTAAGTACCCAACAATTGACAGTAGAATGTCCAGGAGCTCCAGAATGGTAGGCACAAAAAAATTGAGGATTATAACCAGGGGGAACTCCTTTAGTATAGACTTTAGGAGGTATTGTACCAATTTTGCCCGCGGCCTTGAGCTGCTCATACAGTTGATCCAAGGGCCGACCTAAATTGGTAAAAGTTCTATATCGGGCCGGGTCTCGGATGCCAGTGGTTTGTTGATAGTTGTAACTATGGTTGGCGGGTAAGGTGGGTCTTGGATGATAAGGAGAGCGAGGTCTAGTTTGAAAGTTATGTGGAGAAATATGGAATGGTGTTGTAGGCGTGTTTAGGTAATTTGGTCGAGGTTGCGGGTGGTTAATAGTGGTATGGTACACAGGTTGAGGGCTTGAATAGTAAGGGTTTGAGTAGGTAGGGTATTGTCGAGGTCTGGGTCTTGGAATAGGGCTTTGATTCCAGACAAAAGCAGTTTCCCCCTCTTGCCTTTTGGATTGTTGCTTCTTCCCATTACTACCTTGGCTTTGCAAAGCATCCAACTGCGATTTGAGGGCAGACACATTAACAATCTTTCCAGCCTTCACGAAATCATCAAATTCCTCAAGTTTATTAACAATTGCGGCGAATGAGCATCCAGTCATGCGGAATATTTCTTCAAAGTACGGCGGATCATGTGCCTTAATGAAAGTTCGTATGATTTCATCCTCCGTCATTGGTGGCTCGACTTTTGCAGCTACTTTCCTCCACCTCTTAGCATAAGTCTTGTGATCTTCAGATGGCTGCCTCTTTGTCCCTTCCAATGTGGTTCGTGTTGGAGCCAGCTCGCAATTATACTCGTACTGCCTTACAAAAGCGTTGGACAAGTCAAGCCAGGTCTTCGCTTCTTCGGGTTTCAGATTGGAATACCAGTCGAGTGCATCCCCCTCGAGACTTTCTGGGAATAGCCTCAAAGGCAGATTTTCATCATCTGTTGGCCTACCCAACTTGTTGGCGAACAATCGGAGGTGTGTCTTGGGATTGCCCGTCCCATCATACTTGCTGAATTTCGGGGTTTTGAACCCTTCAGGCAATTGCACATTTGGGAAAAGGCAAAGTTCGTCATAGTCCAGCACTCCTTGCTTGTTTAAACCCTGACTTTTCCTCATAAACTCATCAAAGCGGTCCAAGCGCTTAAGCAACTTCATATCAATTGGAGCAGAAGATTCCCCCATTTCTGGCTTATTTTGGAAAGTGTGCTCCGGTATCACGGGTTCTGCGGTGGTTTGATAAAAAACTGGTGGGTTCAAATGCATGTTTGGGTCGCCTTGAGGCTGAAATCCTTGACCATAAGGAGGGTAGAAATGAGGATTTTGAGTAAAAGCATATTGCGGGTTTACAGCTCCCTCAAACGTAGTTTGAAATGGAGGAATTACAAATGGTTCGGATTGTGGTTGTGTAGTGGGTACAGGCTCAGGTTGCACTCCGCTATTAACGAGCTCGTCAATCAACTTTTTCTGAGCGGCCATTTCTGACGCCATTTCCCCAAATTTTGTGAGTAACTCTGTCAACTGAACCCCAGGACTTGCAGCTTCCGGCTGGGTAGTTGCAACGGCCTTATCGGATGATTCTGGTTGAGTACTCATGTCTACACGATTCCCTTGGGCCTTACTTCGGGATCGCGTTATGATGGGGCTTCGACGAGAAGCGATGTTGAAATATTGCCTGAAGATTTTGAAAGATTGCCTTTAGATTCAACTCTCGCTCAATTATTCCAACGAAAATAAAGAAAAGGAAAAGAAAAGAGCAAGAGTTAGTAGATATCCAGAAAAATCGGATGCATGTCCTATGGGGGAACCCTTTTATGCCAAGGGTAGGCCTAGCATGAAAATGCAATCTTCCAGAGCAGGCACTATACCATACCTGATGGATCCGATCAACTCATTGAGTGAGAAATAATTTTGAAAGAATTTGGTCAATTGGAGTGACGAGAAATTTGTCACAATGAGGTCAACGTCCGAATGGATTGATCACTTTTGATCGATACAAGAATTTGCAAAAACGCACGGGTTTGACCTTGACGAACTTCCTATCGAGAAGATTGGAATTCGTTGACAAAATTTTCCTCAGTGTAACATGAGTCAAGAACCCAAATGATTAAATAGTTGGATATAATGGATGGTTTTCTCAAAAAATTGACTAGACTTCCCAATTTGAAATTCGACATTGAAATCCTAATTGGTCAAATGAAATTGACAATTTATTGAAAATCGACCGGATTACCCTAAAAGGGAAACAGGTCAAATGAATTCAAAGGAATTTATCAAATCACCCTAACAAGGGTAAATCGATCAAATAGATTGAACGAAACTTGATCTATTCAAAAATCGGCTCGGTTGCCCTAAAAATGAGTAAATTGGCCAAATGAATGATTGATTCAAAAATCAGCCGAATGACCCTAAAAAGGGTAAATTAGTCAAATGAATTGACGATTTATTCAAAATTGACCGGATGACCCAAAAAAGGGTAAATTGGTCAAATGACCCTAAAAAGGGTAAATTGGTCAAATGACCCTAAAAAAGGGTAAATTGATCAAATGACTTGACGATTTATTCAAAAGCGACCGGATGACCCTAAAAAGGGTAAATTGGTCAAATGAATTGGATGAAATGAATTTATTCAAAAATGATTAAATTGTACTAAAATTGAATGAATTGAAAAAAAAAATGGATTGGATAAGATGGATGATTTGTTCAAAAATCGATTGAATTATTCGCCCACGGGGTGGTTTCAAGAAATCATTGCAATGCCTTGGTCTATGAGCCTCTAAAATCAAAATTTGGCCTTTATATTTATCGTCTCAACAATGAGGAATCATTTGTGAATTTTCTTCGAATTAATATCCTTTTACGCAAGGGAATTTTACCAATTTTGAGAAAATGGCCAAAAAGTGATTATTAGATGCTCATATTCCAAAAATTGCTTCATGAAAACGATCGGATCTTTACCTTACCTTGTGCACTACCCCTTCGGATGATACAAAATGTAAACGTGCAAGTCTCACTGGATTAAGTATCCGAGACACAAGGTGGCTTATTCCTAAACACGGGATTCCCTATGTGGCATTCCCTTTCTATGGTTTATGCATGATGCCATTTATTAAAACAATGTAAATATGCAACAAATATGGCCTAAAGGATATAAATAACGCAACGGGGAGAAAAGGTCTAAACATGAAATGTATTTACTGAAAAGTAAGTGCAAAGACTGAAATTTAGACATGTGAGCTATCTAGTGGGTGAGTCACTAAAAGAGTGCCAAAAGGGCCTCTTATCGCTAAGGCATATGAATGCAAGCCAAGAAACAAAGAAATGGTTAGTGCAATTGATAGTACACATAACACATTGGGAGCAATTAAGAAAAGAAATACAATAAAGCGAGTAAAAGGGGTGGAACCCCTTCCCTCGTGCCTAATGTGCTTAAAATAGGGTGAGGCTGACTCTAGCCTAGGAAAATTCTAATATGGATGCATGCGGTTTGGTTCACTAATGCCTAGACTCGATAAAGCTTCGGCTCCCAAGCCTTCAGACCTAAAGGCGAAGGGTCATCACTCCCAGGGCCTTTGATCGGTGGCTCGAGTGATCCCTTAGGTAGCGCTATGGGCGCAGAGCACACCAGCCGCCTACCCAAGGCAATCGATCCTAATCCTACAAGGCGGTGTGGGATGGCGCCCACGAAAATAAAAATAAAATGGGATAAAGCAAGTAAACATGCACGTATGAAGTGTTCCCCTATTTTGAGGGAAGGGGTGAGAACCACGCGAGGCTCTAAAGGTGACACACCCCCTCCCAAATGCAATGCAAGCGCGAGATAAACAAGTAAACAACATCCAATCAACCAATCACACATACGTGAGTGAGGGAAAAGTTTGATACGCGCGCGATGCGAAAAAGTCCTAAAAAATGCAACCCTAATATCCAAATGCGATGCATAAAAAGGGTAGAAACAGGAAACGAATGGCTAAGTCAAATGCTTGGACCCACTTAGGAAGTCCCCAGTGGAGTCGCCAACTGTCGCGCCCCACTTTTCGAATGTGTAGTGTGAATGTGTGAGTGATGTGTGTGTGTGAGGTGTGGTGTGAACGTGTGCAAAATGAAAAGTAAAAAGGCCATGGGACTTTGGAAAGCAACGATTTGGCCAAATGAAATTTTAAAAAGGGTTTTTAGATATGAAAACGGAGTCGCCACTTGGTATAGATTTGGGGTGTACCAAGTCACCCAGAAAAGTGTTTTTTAAAGACAAAGTAGTAAAACCCTTTTTAAAACGACTCCTAGTCCACGTAAGCCAAAGAAAAAGGTTCGGGGGTCACGTTTGACAAAGGGGAAGGCAAGGATAGAATCCAAGGCACCCCTTTGACCTAGCCAAGGCTAGTTGCGCGACTCAAACCAATTTTCCCTAATTTTTCTACCCAAGGTATGTATCGCGTATTGGATATGTCTATATGAATGCAAAAACCTAGACCTAGGGGGATTGGGGGGAAATTTCTCTTCAAAGGTTGAGTGGTGCCAATCACATTAATTGTGAAGCCCAATAATGATCCTTTGGAGAGGTCACACCTAAACCTAAATGACGTGAAAAATGAGTGGAATGCATGCCATGTGAAAGTGTGAGTTTGTGTGAAGTGAGAAAAATGATAAAAGTAATAAGATAAGAGTGAAGGTGTGCAAATGTAGATGAAAGTACTCGTGTGCGAGTGAAGATAAAAATGTTCGTGTGCAAGTGAAGATAAAAGGGTGTGTGCAAGTGGAGGTAAAAAAGTGTTCGTGTGCAAGTGAAAGTGATAAAAAGGTGCATGTGTGCAAATGAGACAAAAGTGAAAGTGTAATGATAGAGTGGATTGAGAATGCATGAGCCTAGGGAATTCATGCATATTGGGTACGGGGAGACCTAAATCGTGACTTGATTTTTCCCTTGATTAGAAGGCAAAACTAGCGTGCTAAGGCCATCGAGTAGCCACACTCGCTCGTTTCCCTTATCGGAAGGGGACACTCAAGCAAATGGACCCTACAACTATCATGATATGCAAAAATCCTAAAATGAAGGGAAAGGGGGTTCGAGGAGCATGCCAAGTGATGAAACTAAGAAAAATGCATGATATGTGGTGAACAAGCAAATGATATGCTAATGAGGGGAAATCCCTAAGGGTCTAGTATTGGACTAGCCCATTCTATGAATTCCGACTAGCGTTGGACTAGCGGAAACGTACATTCATCCATTCCATTCATTCATGGCTATGAAAGCAAGTAGACATGCCAAAACGCTCGTAAACACGTAGCACGTAGCACTTAGCATGCTCGACTAGATGCAAGAGCCTATCAAAGCAATTAAACATGTAGCAACAAAAGCAAGCCACCAAGGGGAAGGGGAAATGGACAGATGCTCTCCGAGCCCTATCTATTACAAGCCAAGAGGTGTACACATACCCCATAAAAGCATAAAGGGGAAAGGGAAATGGACAGATGCTCTCCGAGCACTATCTATTACAAGCCAAGAGGTGTACACATACCCCATAAAAGCATAAAAGGGAAGGGGAAATGGACAGATGCTCTCCGAGCCCTATCTATTACAAGCCAAGAGGTGTACACATACCCCATAAAACTTAAATAAAATAAAAAAAGCAAGTAAATGCACGCAAGGAGGTAAGGAAAGCGGAGTAGGCATGCATATTCACATAACACGTAGGAGCACGTAGGGTCAAATGAAGTGCAAATGAAGGAGAGAGTGTACCTCCCTTGAAGCGACGCCCCTAACGTAGTGAAATTACTAATTTACCCTCCAAAATAATAAAAGGGTCAAGGTACCTCAAATAGTAGAATATAACAAAGTTACCGAAGAAAAGGACGGCTTAAGCTAAGACCATCAAAACAAAAGGTTAAGGCACCACTTTAATGATCCAAATGGCATTCATCAAATCATCAAAAATTTCCTCAAATCACGACTTAAATGTAGTCAAAGGTACTTAAAGATCAAGGAGAAGGCATGGCCTATTCAATTTCCAAGTAAAGCATCTTATTAAGGACTTCAAACATAACCCTTACCCAAACATTCGAGTCAATCGAACATTTAAGAACTTTAAAGGTCCAAAACAAAACAAGGGTCAAGCAATCTAACACATAAACATGGAATTGAGCAATTAGAAACATTTAAATGCCTAAGATCAAATACGGGTCAATGAGTGGTTTCGCTTGCATTTTCAGGATCCCTAAAGCAACCATTAATCAATCAGTCAGAAATTAATTGAAGCGTTTTAAAAACCTTAAAGGTCCCAGAGCAAGACGAAGGTCAAGCAACAAATTGGTTTAAGAAAATTAAAGAAAATAGGTAAACATAAGCTCAATTAAATACAAGGTTCACAAATTCATGCACTAAGTACCACCAAAACAATTGAAAGCAAACAAGCAATTGAATCAAAACATTAATGCTACCAAATACTCAAATGTGAACACTAACCAAACATTCAAACTTAATTAAACACTTTTAGGAACTTCAAAGGTCCAAAGGCAAAGAAAAGGTTGAGGAATGGTTCAATTTCAACTATCATAGGGTCTTATTGCAAGAAAATGGAACCTAGTTGGGTCTTCGTAGCATTGCCGCAAAAACACAGGGCCCCAATTGATTAATTTTTCTGATTATTTGGGCCATAGTGAATCAAGGGGAAACTTGGGGGATCAAAGTGTGATTTTCAGAATTATTTCATGCAATGATCATGCAGCTACGTGAGAAACTTGATTCTGCAAACATAAAATGAATGCTGGCTGCATTGTCATTTCTGAACTTAGATTTATGCATTTCAACTTCACCAAATTTGATCGAGCTCTCTCAACCAAACATCCGAAGAATTAACTAAGCCACATAACATACAATTTTAAAATCCGAACAAACCAAGATTACTGGAGAAAAAAAAAAAAACATGCAAACAAAAGGATAATTTTATACAAACAAGTTCTGCAATCAAAACATGACTTGACTGGCCCTTAAACCCAAGTGTTCAACCTCAACATTGGACCCTCTATTTCTTCATCAAAACCAAAATTAACATGATACAGAGACGCAAAGAAAAACTCAACTAAAAGCAAAGCAAAAACAGTATGAAAAGGCGGCAATTCTTCACTGTTGTGCATGTGAATGGAACAAATCTTAAATGACTTGGAAAATCACCAAAATCACATCAGGAATTTCCAACAAACCTTCAGATTTAAAAGACATCAGAATGATCCAGATTCATGTTAAACTTGACCCAATTAAATCAGAAACAAAGCAAATGAACCAACAACAACATACAAAGACACAGATATCCATCGACTACTGACTTTAAAGCTGTCACAACCAAACGATTGCCTTCAGGCTTGCTGCAGCAGATTCATGTACAATGCTCATTCCAATGAAAACTAAACCCAAACACAGGGGACCATCCCACATCCTAATAGCTATCCATCCCATAGTTTCAGCAAAAGGAAATGTCCCGCAACTAAACAATGCATCACAGGTCACTACCGCAACTAAATGTCACTACAAACTTCACCACTTATCCCATGCGTATATGCTTATGCCACTTCAACCAACCGAAACATGTTTACACAAATGATTCAAGCACACTCCTACTCATTCAATCCCGAAAATACATATGCTTGGACAAAAGCAAAAGGAAAGATTGAACAGGACTTTCGAACCCCAAAAAAAATGGCAGTAAGACGATTCTGGAAAAACAATGCTAACTCTGACTCGGATTTTCCAGAAAATAGAACAACCAGAATCTAAACTAAGAGGCTTGACTAAGCTATTTACTCTGATGAAAATAGGAAACCAATCCTTGGGCAAAAAACGGACAGAAGAAAAGACAGAGGGAAGCAACAAAGAGAAAATCGAAGATTACCTCTTCACCACCTTTGGACTTGAATCTGCAACAGCCTTCTTTCACAGCCGAACTCCTTTTTCCTTTTAGTTCTTCTCAGCCCCTCTCGAGCAATTTTCCAATGGTCCTCTCCTCTAAATTTTCCCGTCAGCTCCTCCTTTCTCTTTCTTGCGTCTGTTTTCTTTTTTCTTCGTAGCCGTCAGCTTGCTTTCCCCAAAAACTTCCCCCAGATTCTCTCTTCTCCTAGTCTTTCGTTCTCTGTTTCTGCTTTCTTCAGGCCCGTCAACCCCAGTTCTCTCTCTCGGTCGATCTCTCTACCAACCCTCTCTATTTGTTCAAACGTCAACCCCCAGAAATCTCTCTTCCTTCCCTCTGTTCTATCCTTAGTTGTCCAACCCCCCAGCACTCTATCCCGTAGCTGCCCTTTTGCTTTGGTTTCCCTTCCTCCGTTCACTCCCCCCAGAATCCTCCCCTTGCCCGTCAACTCTTTCTGTTTTGTTTTTCCCTGAAACCCTTCAATCTTTTTTCTTTTTTGCGGCTCTCCGTTTCTTCCCCTTTTATATACGGCTAGCCAACCTTAACCCTTCATTCAATGGCTGTAGATTATCTTCACTTAAACCTTCTCCCCTTAGCCCTTCGATTGGTAATCCGTGACTGTCCTTTGCAAGCTGCGTTTCCGCAGCTTGCACGTAAAACCTCTTTTTTTTTTTTTTTTTTTTTTAAAAAAAATAATTTAATAAATACAGAAATGATAAAATATAACTAATAATAATAATAATAACAAAATTACACAAACCAGGTAAACAAAACAAAAAATAATTTTAAACAAAAGAAACTAAACAAAAATGGCCATTTTTAAAATTTCCAAATTCTCAATTTTCATCATTTTCTTTTCCTCAAAATAACTTAAAAATAACTAATGTGCCCCAAAGATTGAATAAACATATTTTTGTGAACAAATTTTCCTTTTTTTTTCTTTTTTCCATTTTTCTATTTTTCTTTTAAGAAAGCATTGAATAAAAACAAAAATGACTAAAACATATTTTTGATGTTTTCCTTTTCTTTCTAAAACTCTATAAACTTAGAAAACTAAAAACTAAAATCTAAAACTTAAAAGTGATTAAAACCTGAAATGACAAAATAAAAATGAATAGACAAACTAAAAGGGCAAAATGAATAAAACTAAAATAAAATAACAACTAAAAATGCAAAACACACAACAATGAACTAAATGCAAGCGATCTAAAATAAAAATCATGAAGTAGGTGTCACATACAAATTATTCAAAATTTGGTGTCTACATCCTCATCACTAGTCAAGCAAATTGCACTCTCATTTTCTTCAAAATCAACAATGGTTTTCGAGGGCAATTCTTCAATTTGAGAAGCCAATCGATTTATTCTGGATGTCAATAGACATATTTGATTTGCTAGATTACTCATTGCATCCTTCATCATCCCATTTCTCATTTGTGTCTCCTGTTGGAATTGATATGTATTAGTAGCTATTGATTCAATTATTTCTTCAAGAGACATACCTGACATAGATGATGGTTCTTGAGACTCATACTGCTGAAAATTAATTGGCCCTGTTGTATAATTATAACTGGGTTATCCCACCATCCTTGATCATACCCGTTTGGATTAGGGTTATACCACGTTTGAGACCAGGGTGAAAAATCTCCATAATTATTGAGTGGGACACTCAGATTATCTTGATATTCGGGGCACATACCGGTTGAATGATCCCTGGCATAACAAATTTTACAGGTTGCAGTAGCCATTCTTTCTCTAATAGAGTTTAGTGCCTCTGAATATGCAAACTTAGCAAAAAAACAAGTCTCATTGCCTTCCCTGGAAACAAAATCCAGTCTATCACCAAAATACGGAGTGTTAGAAGCCATAAACTATATAAAAAAATAAGAGAAAAATAAATAAAAAAAATAAAAACAAGATGAACTCAAAAAGAAACAAATTAATCTGGCACCAGTCCTTGGCAATGGCGCCAAAAATTGACAGGGTGTCGAGCCTGTGTAATAATAAATACCTGCTTAAATAAAATATAATTTCTGTAGATAGTGATAAGTAGGGTCGAATCCACAGGGACAGGGGATAATTTATTTCTTTTAGAGTCCGAAGTATGGGGGGGTTTTTGGAGAATATAAAATAACTAATTACCTAACTAATAAAACAACTAATAGAAATAAATTGAAATTAATCAATAACCAATATGACTCTAGCCAAAGGTACAACTTTTCAGACACGGTCCATTCAACTGATCATCGATGCAAAGATAATTCAATTACTCATTACTAGATTGGTTATAGTTGTCATACACGCGATGAACAACCAGCCTTTCCTTAATTTTTCGATAGTTAAGGTACGGCCCTTAACTATTTCTCTAACCAAGAAATAACCCTAGGTACGACCATAGGATTTAATTACTCGGTTGCATTAATAATTAGAAAAACCCAATCCTAACCAACAAACACGCTACGAGGGTTTGTTTAAGTTAGATCATACGTTTCCCTAACATGAAACCAATCACGCTAGTCGCCACTGGTATTAATCAATTGAACAATAACGGATTCAATCAATTAATTTGACAGTAGATTATTAGGTTAACTCGAATATCGGGCCCTTGACATTCAAATAACATAACAAGCATAGGCAATTAAATCAGGAAACGTACAAATACCAATAAATAAAAGAAATAAGTAAAATAATTAGATCTTACAGATGTTCGAAACCGAGTCCTCAAATTGACCTTCGACTAGAAAAAATAAATTAGTTCATCTTCATGGAGGATATCCCATGCAAAATTGCAGCAGTAATTATTCTAAAACAAAGCTATGTTTCCGTCCTCCCCCTAGAAGAAAACGGCAAAGCTATATATAAAGTAATGAATACGAAGGAACTAACTAGAAGCAAAAACAAAACGAAGCTCTCCTATTCTAAAACAAAAACTACTTGTTGCTCGTGGTCCCCACGAATAAGGAACAAGCCACAAAGACTAATGCCTTTCTTCTCCTCTGTACGTTTGTTTCCTTAAAGCCAAAAGAAATGACTCAATGCTATCTATCTAGTGGTCCCCACCGAATTGAGAGTCCAAAGGCCAAAGAATTGGAGCTCTGCGAAGTCCTTGATTTTAGTTTCCTCTTCATAGGAAAACTTCTAATCAGCAAAAGAGATGCAATCCGTCTGTGGCACCTTGTGGGCCCGGGTTTGTGAAGCTCTTTGGAGTCTCCCACGTGTGGAGCAATTTTCCTCAACAGGTCTTCCTTTTTAATATATTTCAGTTCAACTTCCCTGTAGATAGGTCCAAATACCAAATATAAGTATATATTAACAATTTAAACAATATTTGGCAAGGTCAAAAAGGGAAATTAACAATAAAATTACTAACAATTAACACCCTATCGGCATCCATGTCAAGCAGAGTTAGTTCAGGGTTAGTCTAGTATTTGGTAGAGGATGGTTTTATCCAAACCTTTGGTAGATGCTCATATTCGATGGGTTCTGGGAAATGGCAAGGTAGATTTTTTGGCATGAAAATTGGATGGGAATTGGCCCATTATGCGACAAAGTGGAGATTTTTGGAGTGCATTCAGTTGCTAATTTTGTTGAGCAAGATCGATGGAATATTAATATGTTGTAGCGGTGGTTGCCATACGATGTTGTGTTTGTCATTCTAACCATCCCTCCTCCTACGTCTCAACTACCAAATAGGATGATTTGGGATTTAAATAATTAAATGATCCAGATGGGGAGAGTTTAGATCATATTTTTTGTAATGAAGATCTGTCTAATCAAGTTGGCAGTCATTTGAAGGGGTTATTGGTGGGTTTGCTCCAGCTTTCATAGTGCAGCATGTGTTGGCTAGATGGTGGTTACATCGTTCTTCTAATTCTTGTTTGAGGTTGGTATTTCGTATTCTTTCTTGCCTAGTTTGTTGGTATATGTGGCGAGCTAGGAATTTGATGTATTTTGAAGGTAAAGTGTTACTGTCGACCAAATTCAATTGCGTATTATTGGGAAGCTACGCGATATTCCTTCTATCCGCTTTCCTACACTAGCTAAGAGAGGTTTTCCTTGGCCAGTTCTCTATGATTCGGCAACGAAATGGAAGAAGATTCATCGATTCTATTTGCTAAGATATGGGAGGTTGAGTCTTTCAATTCCTAAGTTGAATGTAGATGGGTGCTCTAGGGGAAATCCTGGTAGGTTTGGTGAGGGTGGTATCCTGAGAGCTTCATCAGGTGAATTTATTTTCGCTTTCTCGTGTGCTTCTGGTGATGTAACTAGTTTGCATTCAGAATTGAAAGCCATGCTTCAAGGCGTGAAACTTTGTGAGCAACGTGGTATTTTGCCAGTACACGTGGAGTCAGATTTTTTGCTTTTGGTTAAAATGTTTCATGGTGAGATTGGTGTTCCTTGGTTCTTGTTGCGTGAGTTTGAGGAGTTGGTTGCGATGTGGTAGCATTTGCATGCGGTTACTCATTGTTTCCGAGAGGCATATAGGTTTGCTGACAGATTGGCAAATATTGGCGTTGATTCTGGATTAAACCTGGAATATGAATAGGTTGCACAGCTCCCAGGATTGGTTAGAGGTGATTTTAGAATGGATAACTTAGGGATTCTGTAAGAATCCGAAATTTATTTTTTATAGTTTATATTCCCGAAAATTATTTTTTTATATCTTTTGTATTCGAATCTAATTGCCTTGAATTTTTGGTTAATTTAATAGTTGAATCATGATTTTATTCCTATTGTCTCATTCAATTTATTGTACGCTGGTTTTCTTGAGGTGATCTACTAATTAGTCCAACTAGCAAGGTATGTGCAATAAATTTCGTGAACTAGAGGGAGTTTTGTAAAAAAGGGTTATTGTGCTATAAGGTGTTAAGAGTTAATGGGATGAGAGATAGATATTAAGGTGAATTAGTGACAAAGGGATAGACTTAATTTGTAGTTATGTCATTTGTCAATCATTCCTCCAACCTTGATCAAGATTTTGACCAAGACCAAAGTTCCTGAATCAACCCTTTCTTGTTTTTCTTTATTTCAGCCGAGAGAGAGAGAGAGAGAGAGAGGAAAATTAGCAAAAGTCTTCCTCTTGTTTTTCTCCATTTCAGCCAAGAAAGAGAGACTTTAGACAGGCCACAAATTTTGACCAAACACATCTTGACCAAGTGTCCAAACTTACTAGTCTTTCTTCTTCTTGCAAGACCAAAACTTTCTTTTCTTCTTGTTGGAGCCGAGAGACTAGAGGGAAAGTTGAAGGAATTTTTCCTTGTCTTGCTTCGTCTTCCAACCGAGAGAAAACCAGAGAGAAAAAATGAGAAAATTAAACTTTCTTGGTCCATTTGCAACTGAGAACCAAGGCTGATTCAGCCACAAACTCCACAAAAGTTCCCTATTTCTTCAAGCTTCAACCGTGAGTGAGGGAGCCTTCCTCTTTTCTTCTTCCAACCATGAGTGTAAGGAAAAAGGAGAGGAAATCTGGAGTCTTGTTACCTTGTTCCAGCCGAGGGAAGTTGGAGTGAGTTGGGAGGAAACCTGTGAGGACCCGAAAATTTTGCTTATTTTATTTATTTTACTGGCTCAAATAAGTATTTACTCACCCGATTTCTCCGAATATTATTTTCTAGCCTATTAACCCTAATTACATGGAATTATAACTCCATTATATTTTTTAAAGTGATTTGTTTCAAAAATTAATTTTCGAAAGCTCGTTTAGAGAAAATAGTGAACACGTCTTTGGAAATCTTGACCGATTGTGAGTACAATAAGTTTGGAATATTGGAGATTTGTGTAATGGACCTAAATTAGGTATTTTAATGTTTAAATATTCAAGTGATAGTTATTAGTACCGTCGTTATAAGAATTTCTCGAAAGTTTCGCGTTATCGTGCTTAAATTGGAGATACGCGTTTTCATACGCGCGATTTAAATTGAGGAACGTTAGACCCTTATTTTGGGACAATTGAGAGTGGATAATATTTATATGAATATAAGTGCATTAGAGGTTTAGTGCACTAGTGAAACAAATGCGAGAGGAATCGAGCACGAAACGCGCGTGAGTGCGCGCGGTAGTAGAGTTGACTTTTGCACAAATGGGCCACACACTTGAAGCTTCTCTTGGAAGCTAAAATCTGATCACTCTCTTCTCCCTCCACTCACCATTTCAGCCGGCCATCCCTCTCTCTCAAACCACTATTGCTCTCTCAATTTTTACTTCACAAAACCTCACCAAATCTTCACTTAAATCCTACCAAAATTTCACCACACTTAACTTAACACTTGAAGAGTATTTTGAGCTGCAAAAGGGAGCTGAAAAAGCCACGGTTTTCTGGAGCAAAGAGTGACCGAAATTCTGCTCTTGAACCTCCAACCAAGTGAGTGATGATCCAACCTTAGAAACTTGTCATTTGGAGCTTATCTTACCTAGTTAAGTTCATTTATGCCATTGGTTAGCTTGTTTATGGTGTAAAATGAAATGGGTGGGCTCTATGAACTCCCACATTTGTCTTGGGGACTGATCTCATGCTTGATGATGGATTTAATGTTGGTTTAGTGCTCAAAATGGTAGATTAATGGTGTATAACTAGTAGAAACTTCAAGGAGTGCATGGAGTAAAAAGTTCTGATTTTGCCCCTGCTTTGATCGTACCCTTTTCTGCAGAATTTTGAGGGTTTAATGCTTTTATATGATGTTTATATGTTGTATAGATGGTGTATAAAATTTCATTGAAAAATATTGAGGTTTGGTTGGTCAAATGAATTATTTTCGTGAAGCTAGTGAACCTGGGAACTGTTCCCGTAATGCTCAGACAGCTTGCTTGTTTCGTTCATAACTCTGTACTACGATGTCGAAATCAAGTGCCGTCAGTGGCATTTGAAACTAGACATTCCCAGATTTCCAAAGGTATAAAATACAACCCCAGATTCCACCCGAGCAGCCCGTACCAACCATTTAAAGATGACTGTCCTGTTTCTCTGTTTTCCTGGAACGAAGTTCAGAAGCTGCAACTTTAGGCTCGAATTTAAGCTAGTTGTGTGCTGAATTTCAAAATAATTTCTTCTAATAAATTGAAGCTTTATGAATTTATTTTCCAATTCCATCAACCATTCTCAATTCCGAGTTGAATTGAGTGATTTGTGATCAAAATACGAAACCTGCCCTGTTCTTGAAAACCCTAAATTCTGGGCAGATTTGATACCAAGTTTGGTGTGAACTTGTCAATTGAATTTTTTGGAGTTAAACACTTACCAAATGTACCATGAATGTTTCTTAAGCTTTGCCTACACAAATGAACCAAGTTTGAAGGATTTTCTGGGCCAAATGTTTGGAAATGAAGAATGAAAAGCTTAAGGCAGCTTTGCCTTAGGAATTTTTCGAAACTTTAGTTGGTTAGTTGACTACCTTCCCGAAGGTATTTTTCCATGAAATTTGGTAGAGGGATACCCTTTATATAGGAGTGTTGTATTACCAAAGTTTGTACCCATCCAAGTCCGTTTCGATACCTAACTAAAGTATCAAAGTCGGAAACTCAAATCTGGAAATTTGTTCAACAGTTTCGAATTTTCCCCAACTTTGAGCTACCGTATCTCGGTTCTCGAAACTCCGATTCTTGATCCGCTTATTCTGTTCTAAACCTTACTTGCAACTCTAATTGATTTACAAATTTCAGAGGCTAGTTCACAACGTATGAATGTTTCCGAATTTCCAAAGTTAGCGAAAAACCAACCCCGACACAACCTTAAGTACTTTGAGACAGTAATTTTGAGCCCATTTTTGACTATCTTCCATTTAGAATCATGGAAAAGTGTCTTCTAAGAACTTTTAGTACTTTCAAAGAGATTTCCAATGGTACCAAGTTTTCCAATTTTTAACATGTAGAATGTGAGATAGAATTTTTCAAAGTATCGTATCAAACCTGAAAATTTTCCGAATTCCAAGGGAAGGGAGTTTTCAAGTACTCCTTATTCCTTCGATATTACTTGAGCATTTTATACTTGATTTCCAAAATGAAAACTCGATTGCTCATGTACTTTAAGAAACTCCACTTGAATCTCGATTTACGAGTAATTGAGGTTCATTTTCATAAGATTTCCTTAGATTGCACTAGTGTACAATCTTCCTCGATTATTAGAGATTCGTAGTGATATTGAGTGGTAGTTGATTATTGTTTGCTCAGGCACTCGAGGGGATCTCCAAGAGGAACTCGGAGCGGACGCCTAAACGCTTGTTGAGAACCACTCGCTTATTTTGGATTAGGTGAGTGCTCCATATAGGAATACGTAATTGAATAAGTCTAGGACATGCTCATTTTATGATTATTAAGTGTTAGGTACTATGTGTTAAGTATTTACCATACTCATGCCTATATAAATAATGTATACTTGCATTGCATATCGACATGAATTGGTTAAATGATTAACCATATCAAAGGATCATATGAACTCGATTCATGCTTAACTTGCTAGATTGCTTGCTTAGCCTACTTGGTTTTGAAAAATAGGGTCGAGTGTGTACTTTATCTGACTCGTTCTCTTTTGAGATGAATAACTCATGCTTGGAAATGCTCGAATAACATGACTTGGTATGCTATGGTTGCATACGTCGTTGGAATGAATCTCCTCGACTCTCACATGGTAAAAATGGGATAACGGCCAATGATGGCCTATCAATATGGCAAATGCCTATCAAATAACCGTCACTACTCAACCGTTAACCGTTAACCGTGAACCGTTTACCAACCCACATGACTACCTGATTACTTGACTATTTGCTCACATGATTTCCAATCTTCATGACTATTCGATATCCGTGAATTACATGCTCCCATGAAATCAACTTGTATTGCTTACGTGCCTAGGTGCTAAGTATCCACTTGATTACTTGATTATCATGAATCACATGTTATATGAAGCTGTCCATCATTGTTAGGCGAGTGTGTACTTTACCTCATTCGACCTACTCAAATGATGAATTTTACCTTTTGTCGAATTATTTGGTTACCTGTGCATGTTGTAAGCTCTAAGCTGAACTTGGGCCCTGCCCTTGGTTACTGACCTACTCGAGTCAGGACTGGGCTCGGTCGCGTAGGTTGAAACCCTGGGCCACCGTTTCGGTATACTCGAGTATTACCACTGGAGGGATAAGGTGATGGCCAGTCAAACCGAGGGGATCCGGAAGTCATAAGGTGCAGATGACCGACAGAGTTCCACTGGAACACCGTATCCTACAGTATATGTTTACCTTGTATCATGATAATTGTTTCATGCTAAAATGTCAACATGAAATCCTGAGCCATGCCTGTGATATGCTCCATACCTGTTACCTATCCAATGTACTCATATCATGATACCTGTTTCATGTTAATACTCCATACCTGTAACATGCTTAATTACTCGCACCTGTAATAAGCTCCAATCACTTGTGAACTATACATGCCAATGTCTTGAACCATGATAACTGTCTCATGATGAATGTCTCAAATTACCCGTATAATGATTATCACCTCATGATAACATGCCATTGTGTAACCTTGAACCATGCATATGATATGCCCAACCTACTTGATTTATTTGAACTGTTAGAGTGTCTTGGAACCTCACTGGGCTGTGTAGCTCATCCCACGTTGTGATTTTCTTTTACAGGGTTCGAGACCAAGGGTGCTCGTGAGTAGTACTAGATTATTTTCTTTTGAAGACTTTAAGTTATATTATAACGGATGGCTATTGTACCCTTTTCCGTTGGGTTGTATTTAAGCTTGAAAGCTACATAATTGTAAGTGTGAGATATTTTGGAGTACTTTAGTTATGTATTGAAGTTATTTGAAGTATTCCTAGTCTTGAATTGTGGATTGTACCGAGTCCTGGCGAGAGTTGGACAGGCGTCCCACAGATACCCTTTGGTTCGCCTTAGGAAGAAGTGGGGGCGTCACAAAACCTGGTGACCTGTATTGGTGGTTCAACCAAGGGAATCAATGAGGAAAGAAAGGGAAGAAACTAACCTTATTTTTCCAGTTTAGTATTTTGCAAGAAGGAAGGTACACTTGTGATAAAACCCCTCAATTTTTCAATACTCTTAACTATGTATGATACATGTTAGATTTTACCAAGAAAGAGAGTTTTTGAGGAAGAAAACCTTGTGTAATGACTGATCTTCTGCTGGAAAAAAACGTCTGTTATGGCCAAGGAAGAAAGAAACTAGTTGTTGCCTGTTATTTGACACTTTTGGGAGTAATTTAACTAGGAATGCATGAAATATGTTTACCTCTGTTCTTGTAAGATGTTTATCTATAAAATTAGTGAAACCTTGGTGAATTTGGCTGAAAATTTGTCTAAGAAAGCTGCTGAAATTTCCAGGGGGAAACCGAGAGAGTTGAGCTGTGAACTTTCAGCTCTTATTTGCAGATTTTGTTAAGTTTTGCTAGGAAATACTTGATTAATACCTTACCTTATGTTATAAACATGTTATTGTGTGATTTATGGATGAGACTAAGCAAGAAAGGTGTTGCTTTGGTGAGAAACAAATTGAAGAGAGCTTGAGAAAAAATTGAAGGAACTTTGATCCATCCTTGTTACAGCCTCTTACTTCAACCCTTTGAGGAGTTTCCACTAGGAAGTCATGCTCTAAATGTTATATTTCTTGTTTAATATGATATATAGCATGTTGTCTTTGATTTTGGTAGCAAATTGCTGGCTTAGAGGTGAGAATTGGCAGCAATAAAGTTGAAATAACTTCTGTGAAATCTTGAATTTCGGGTGACAGTAACCTCTGAGCCGTTTTAGTAAAATGATCATAACTTAGTGTGAAAAATTTGAAATTGAGTGCTATCAATTGCGTTTGAAACTAGACTTAGAGGGATTTCTAACGGTATAAAATTTGAGCTGTGGTTCATTTTATATACACACCAAAAAATCGGCAAAGTTGACTGAAAAATCTACCGTGCACAAGTAAAAACTGGAAAATTGTAGTAACTTTAGGCTCAATGTGGACTAATTTATGAATTGAATCTCTTTGAGTGTCTTCTAAGGATTGTTACTTCTTTGAGTCTAGTTTCAATGGACCAAGTTGTATGATTTTTTGATATTTATAACTCAAGTTATGATTTTTCAAACAAGTGATGCTTGCTGGAATTTTTCCAACTTGGACCAAGAGAGAAAGATGAGTTTTTTTTCAACTTTTCTATAACTTTTGGCTGTAAAATTGCATGCGTACTATTAATCTTCCTTTATAATGCAATAACAGTGACATGTATGTAGGTTCTAAGGAGAAACTTGAGTTGTAAGGCTGTGATTCTTGTTGGAATTTCTTGAGCTTTGTCGAGAGAGTAAGCTGTGTAAGTGCAGCTCTTGTTTGCAAATTTTGGTTGAGACATCTTATTTCTGTTTGTATGATACTTATGGTATGTTCACCATTGAATCTAATGAAAACTTGATAACTTGGTTGAAGAGCAACTTGAAGAACTGCTGGAAATCCACTTGATTGGATGAGTGAGAAAGAGGGGAAAATTTCTAGTTATTACATGACTTTTGGGGCTGCAAAAATTTTAGGTTGTTGTTCAATAAACCTCATAACATATTAATCTTCATATGCAGTTGAGTTTCAGTGATAAATAAAGAGTTTTATTGAAGAAACACTCCTTTAGCAAACTATTTTCTTGCTAGAAAATTTTCCAGCTTTGAGCCATAGAGAAAACTTGAACTTCTTGTTATTAAATATAAATTTTCTTGTTGAGTTTTATTGGAATCCATGAGTAGTACCACCTCTCTTGGTACAAGCCTATTTTTGTGTGATTTATGGTTGCAATAAGTATGAGAGGGGTTGTTTTGGTGACAAATGAGAAGAGGCTTGCTGAAATTTTGCTCGCTTAAACCGTGGACTATATGCTAGGTTTTCCAACTTATAACTTCCATTTTGTTGTAGTTTTTTAAAGAGATTCATACCTTATATTCACACTATGAGGCATTGCATGATTTATACTTGAACCATGAAAGAAAGTTGAGTTTTTGGTTAGCAATCCACTTACATGTAACCTGTTTTGGAGGAAAAATTTCCAGCCATGAACCATGGCTAAATTTCGACTTTGCTTGTGACAAATGGATGCTATTTTACTAAAACTTCCTGTTTAAACCGAGAACATGTAACTGCCATTTTCTTTGAACTTTAACTCCGGCTTAACTCTAAGATGTAAGCTGCGAACTCGAACCTTTTGGCTCATTAAATTGTTAATGCTTTAAACATGACATGCACGGGTCGATTCACTGGTTTTGGAGAAACATGAAGTAACCATGGTGAGAGAATTGTATGAAAGAAACCAAGAGTAATGGCAAGGTTTCCAACCTTATATTCATGCATTTGGTTGCAAAACCCTATATCTTTTAACCTACATGTTCGATAACTTTAAAACTGGAGTTTTTATGTTATTCACTTGTTTTGATCAAGATGATAAGTGTAATTAAAACTTGGATATGTCTCAGGAGTCAGTGATGAGCTAAGAAAATCCCGAAGTCGAGATGTGACTGTTCATTTGATTTGGTGAGTGTTCCAACTGCATGTCCCATGCTACTTGTTGCTTAAATATGGCTTGTATATGACTTGTTGCTTGAATTAACCTATTATTGCATAAGCGAGTGTGTGTACTTTATCGCACTCGACCTAATTTAACTGAGTTCTTGATATACTGTTTACAAGTGAACTATTTATAAGTGAACTGATATACATGTGCATGGCTTAAAAGTCGGTTGGAGATGTTATCTCATCGACTATACTGACTGCTAGGGAACCCAAACTCCACTGGCTAGTTAGTCGAATCGAGCCAGTAAGGGTTTGGTCGAGGAGATTGACGAACCTTGGGTACAGTTTACTATTTTGCCACTGAAATTGGATCCATTGAATTTGATATACTAGAGTATTACCACCATTGTTACTCTTTGGAGTTCGGGCCCGATAGGGGGTTGATCGGTGGATGAAAATTGGTGTTAAGTGGTGCTCTATTGGACTTGTTATAATTCCATGGTTGACGGAGTGTCAACAGATCCTGAACAAGTTGCTACGGAACCTACTCCCGAGAGCTGACCGTATCCTTTTCATTAATGTGTTATTTACTGTACATTGTTAAATGAGTGATTTGGATATTACTTACTTCATGGAACACGTGATCATGCCAGCATGTGAATGTTGTAATACCTGATTGTTTGTTGTTTTCTTGGAACCTCACTGGGCTTTTAGCTCATCTCTTTTATTTGTTTTCCTTTATAGGGTGCGGGGATGAGAGAGACAAGAATAGTACTAGTTGTGATAGGAAATCTTAAACTTGCAATTGGCTGGCACTGTATTATGATATTAGTTGTTCAAGTTTTCACCTTTTGGCTTGTATTTTGGTTCATCTATTTGGATGATTTGCAACATGTAAATGTTATATTGAAGAATTTTAGTGTTATTGATTTGGTACCCAAAGAATAGTGAGTTTGAAAGTTGCACTCCACATTTTAAGTAATTACCATCCTATTTATACTTAGTGAATGGATTGAACTACTTGTATTTTGATCCGTTTAGTTGTAAGTTGGATGGTTTGTAATATTTACCGGAAAGTTTCGTGCTTACTTTGGAGTTAATGTTATCTCTGAAATTAATGTTAGTATGTGAGTTCTGACGAGAGTTGGGTAGGCGGCCTGCTAACCTCTAGGGTATGCCCTAGGGTGAGGTGGGGTCGTCTCAACCTTCACCTTCGAAATTAGAAAGTGAATCATTGGTTAACGATCCTAAACTATCTTGGGAATTAACTATAGAAAAACTAGCGAATGCAACCTCCGATCATTTTGATAGGGTTGAAGAAAGGTTAGATGAATTAGCTTCTCACTTTGGTAGAATACAAGACCAATTGCATGAGTTGTGTGAAGTTATTTCTTCTAATGATATGCACTATGACCCTAGCATGAATGATGAGTATGTTGCAAGTGAAAGTGGATTGCATTATGATCAAAATGCTGAATGTAATTTGTGTTTCAATGAGAAAATGTCTATTTCACATGATAGTACCTTTAGAGCTAACCTTCAAACTCAAGAGGTGAGTCTTAACGACTCATTTTTCACCCCTCTTGAGGAATGTATTGAGAATATAGGTTTTAAAGGTATTATTCTCCACGAAAATCATGTGGACGTTCCTTTGGTGAGTTCTCAAGTGGTGCATATTCAAGATAATATCTACGACTCATTTGAGTTAGGTAAGCTACTTCCACCTCTCATATCATTAGAACACGTGGCTTTAGTTGTTAAGCCACCTTTTAATGATCCATCACATCCTAAAATGGTGAATTATTCATTAACAAAACTTCCTTGATAATGAGGTTATATAGTCAAGCAAATGACTATAAAGAAGCGCTTGTTGGGAGGCAACCCAATGATTTCTTGTTTTAGTAGGTTTTAGTTGTTCGATTAGTATTTTTGTGTGTTTTGTAGGTGGCAATGGCAAGGATTCATGCAAATGATCTCAATTGCAAAAGTGTCTATATTGAAGCAAAAATGGAGTTTTCATGTTCATTTGATGCATTTGATGCATTTAATGTGCTTTATGTTCGTGTTATATTAATGCATGATCATATATTTCTAAGTGTATTTGGTTGAGAAAAGCACATTTTTATGGTTTAATGTGAATTTTTCTTGAAAAACATGAAAACAGTTGAAAACCGGGTGAATGTGAAAACTTGGTCAAGCAGGAAACTGGAGGAAAAACTATAGAAACAAAAAATTTCTGCAGCAAATTCGGCCAGAAATCCGACCAGGATTTGGCCGGATCACGGTCGGATTGACAAAGGAGGCGAAATTTTTTTTTTCCAGCTCACTGGCCAGAATCAGGCCAACAATCTGGCCGGATATCAGGCCAGAAATCAGCCGGATTCTGGCGATGTTTCAACTAAAAGAAGGAATCCGTTCACGGATTCCTCATTTTTTCCTTCCCTTCTTCTTCAACCCCACTCACACACTAACATCTCAAACACACACCACTCATTAAAACACCACTTTTCACCATTTAATCTTCAAACAATCTTCACCAAATCACTTTCTCCCATCCTCTAGAGTGGATTTCATAGTTCACATTCTTTCAAAAACAACTCTAAAGTGGTTTCAAGCTTACCATTAGTTAGGGTTGCACCTTCTTGAATCATTCAATTGAGGCCAAATTGGAGTAAGTTTCTTGGGGATTATCACATCATTTTCATCTCTAATTATCACCAAACCACTTTGAGGTAGCAAATCTTCACCTAATTTTGTCATTTGAACTTTGCCATGGTTGAATATTTTCTATTTTTAGGCAATTTTTAATATGTGAAGTTAGGTGTATTTATTTGAGCTTATTGATGCTATCGGTGATTGTTAGTGATAAATAAATCTTGTGGTTTGCATTTATTGTATTTATTTGGTGAATTTTTGCTAGTTTTATGCTTAATTTGGTTTGGTGATAAAAGTTACATATTAAATGGCCAAGGTAGCATTTTAATTAGCTTGTTGGAGTTTATGATATTCATGTGAGTAATTTAGATTACCTAATGAATGAAAAGGTGTTTGGTTGAATGATTTCTTGAATTCTTAGGTAATTCTAAAAGAAGAGGTGAATTGAAGATGGCCTTAATTGACGAAATTCATAAATGCACTTATAATCTTTGTGGTTCAATGGTTTTTAGTATTTCATAAGTTCTCAAGAAGGTCATTTATATTTTGACTTGGTGTGTTTGCCTCCATTTTGAAATTACTTTTGTACTTAAGGGAACTTGATCATTGATGACAAAATGTATAAATGGAATTTACTTTGTTCATGATGATGGGGTTATTTTGTGAAATTAGCTTCCCTTTGCTTTGGATAGTAATGCATATACTTGATTAGCGAAGATTAGCTCATTTCATGTTTTTATCCCTTGAACATTGTATGGTTCCACACGCTTGATCACTTTCCCCTTTTCTCTTAATTTGCATGCTTACTTCTTGATCGTTGCAAATTTTTACTCAGTTGTTTTATTTTGATTTTGCCATTTGAAATGGTGCAGTAATTGAATTCTTCTTTCTTTGCAAATAAGGTTGGAAATTCATCACTGGTCATGGATTTGGATAGCGCAAGTTCAATAGGGGAGTACTAATTTCTCTTACTTTCGTTATTTTTTCTTTCTTACATTGAGGACAATGTGAAGTTTAAGTGTGGGGAGGGAAATATTTGAACTTACATTCTAGTGCCATGTGATGATAGTTTGAGGACTTAAATGCATTAGAAATGTTTAATTGTGCTTGGAAATATTGCCATGTGGATAATTTTCTTAAAAGTGGGTTTGTTGGTAGGGAATTTCATCCAGTTAAAAGGGAAAACTCTGTCAAAATTTTTCTAAAATCTTTTCCAATATTTCACTATGACCCAAAAAATTTTGCAATTTTTGTCTTTGTTTTAAAAAGGGCCAAATTGTTCCAACTTTAAGTGCTCTAATTCTTCCACTTGTTGAAACTTTATATGCATTTTGCAAGGTTTAGTTCTCATTTGACTTGGAAATGATTATTATGCAATTAGGATTTTTGCATTTTAAAAAGTATATCCTGTAAAGTGGGGAAAATTATGTCTATAATTTTGCATGTTCAATGAGATTTCTCCTCTTTACTTAATTTTGCAAGTAAGTGATTGATATTGTCAATAAAAGCTATATTCTTCCTTTGATTATTCTTATATGTTTGCTTCGAGGGAATGTCTATTTATTGTCTTTTACTTAAAAAAAAGAAAAAGAAAAAAAGAAGAAAAAAGAAAAAAGAAGAAGAATGAGAGTTTTTGTTCTACTCCAATGATTCTTGTACCGAGTAACTAGAGGTTGGCATCTACAAATGTCGACACTCACGTAAAAAGGTACTTGAATTAAGAGTATGCATAGCAATTTAAATAAGTGAAATGTTGAGTAACCGAAACTCTTTACCTAAAAGTGTCGATCTTAGCATCAAAAGACGTTTTCACTATTTAAGTAAGATATCCGGCTCTGAATCCCTCTTAGTTAAAAATTTTGTGCAAAAGATGATTGAAGGAAGAGGATAGCTATAAATTGACTATGTGATTTGCTTGCTTGTGAAATTAGGTTAGGGTGAGAGATTAAGTTTAACTTGTTAAACTTAGGGTATAATTATCTTTCCTTTACTTTATATTATAAGTATTTAGTGTAAATTGAACAAGTGTATAATGATTGTTTGCCAAGTTATGAGGAATTGAATTCGAAAAAGTGCATATAGTGTTTCACCTCTTGAATAATTATTGTTGATTATGTGTTAATTGTTTGAGGACAAGCAATGGTTTAAGTGTGGGGGGGTTTGATAAGTGTATATTTTACGTGTTTTAAGTGTGTTTTATTAGTTAGTTTTGGTGTGTTTTATCTACTTCTATAACTAATTCGCTACAATTTTAGTGAAAATGTACATTTTGTGGTTTAAGTGATAAAAATTGCATTTCTATGGATTTTAATGGTGAAAACTTCGTGTCTTTGTAGGTTTAATGATTCAATCATCAAAGGGAGTGAATTGAGAACATTTTCGGATGATTATTGATGATTTGAAGTGATTTAAAGAAGACATTAAGTGCAAAACATTCAAAGAAAGAAATACAAGTGAAGACAGTTTTGACACTTTATGGTATTTCGGCTATATCTTGAGTTAGAAGTATTGGATTGAGGTGATTCTTGGACCATTTTGAAGAAGAGATATATCTACATTTGGTATAAAGACATCAAAGTCTGGTTCTGTTGTTTCCCTTGTCAAAATGTCGAAATACAGAAGTGCAACTCTATTTTCAAAAGCTGAAACAGAGCTCTGACTAGTTGAGAGTATTTTGGTCATTTCTTAGTTTACAGAGCTCTAAATGGGATGATTCTTGAGGCATTGGAAAGACAACTCAAAGAGCTATAGCTTTCATGTTTTGTACAAGAGTTAGTTCGGTTTCCATCATCAAGAAAAATAGCAGTTGAAGTGGTGCCAAATTCACAGAAGTGAAAAAGCGACTCTTGAATAAGTGGCTTGAAGTCGCGTATTCCTCAATTTCGGCTGCAACTTGCTCTGCAACATGTGTTTTGTTCACACAAGCTTTTTGACCCATTTTCCTGCAAGAATATCGGTGGAGATAGCCCAAGACAGCTGCAAAAGAAGTTTTACAACTCAAATCTAGCTTGTTTGTGGGCTCAAAAGGAATCTTAATATGATTTAACACTTTGTCTTTTGCATGGAAATCCTCTATAAATAGCAGCCTTTGGAGGACATTTTCACAACTTTGGAAGGCTAGAGAAACTCACCAAAAATGTAGTCTTCACTAGAATTTCCTTAGTTCATTAGTTAGAGTAGTATAGTATAGTTAGAATAGTTTATCTTTCTTGTATTTGTAGTTAGATTTGGGTGAAGATTGAGAAGCAAAGAAGGACAGTTTGAAACTCATGTGACAAGGGTGACTTATCTCCTATTACTTTCTCTTTTGTATTTGAATTCATGTTTATCTATAATACAAGTTTGGTGTTTGTTTTCATGTTTTGCTAAATTTTATGCCTAGAGTATGGATGAACTTTCCATATCTTGTTAGTGATGTTTATTTGGTCATTTGATGATATTATTTTGAGTAAGTTATTTATCATTTTTGCTTTTCTAATCATGATTAACCGGCCATTAATTGTGATAATCTTAAGGTGTTAAGTTTGCACTGAGAATTGGAATTTAATACTAGTACAAGGAAGTGATAAACCTAGGGAGTTCACTCACGAGAGTAGAGGAGCACCTTTGTGGCTTTAGTGATTTGTTTCATGTAATTTCATAGAAAAAATGAGTTTGTAGTTAATTTCATAACCATGAGAGAAGGTATGATTTAGTTACAAGTATAGTTAATTCACTACGAGAGTAGGTTTCACATGCATTAGAAAATTACGCCATAACTAGCCAAGATAATAGCATTCACTTAACCGGTAATCTTATTTGCAAGAGTAGTAAGGAATTCCATATCTCTAAGAATTTTCTAATGTTTTTTTCATTACTTTCATGTTTATGATAGTCTAGATGATAAAGGAGTTTGAAAAACACCAGTAATTGAAAATCTTCCCTGTGGCTTCGACCCTTAATATCCTATACTAACTCACAACCTGCATACTTGCAGAAAAATCGCATGTGGGGTACTTAGGATGTTATAAATGTAAAACTTGACTCTGGATGAGTTAATTGTTATATGTATGCCCCGTGCACGTCAACTTTTGAGGTACAAGTTGAAAATTCCGATTAGAAAATAGTTTGGAGAAAACTTATTTCTTTTCGTTTAAACCTCTTGTTTTGGCAAAACTAACACACATACAAAGACTAAGATTGTAACAAGTGTCTCGAGTAAGATCATGTGCAAGAGGAAAGCAAAAATACCCTAAATGTCCACCTCAACTCTCACTCTCTCACTGGACCAATAAGGGGGAAAATTTCAGCAGCATATCCCCTACATTCTTCAAGTTAACTCGCTCATTTCCAACCCTAGTTTCATGACAAAACCACTAACAATCAAGATCATATGTTATGGGGTATATGGTCTCTGTTCTAAGTCAAAAAAGCTATCAACTTTGGACATATATAAAGCTCTAACCAAGCTACATCAAAGCTGGAAATTTGAACCTCAAAGTTGAAATTTGCATACCAAAGTTGAAAATTGCCTCTCAAAACAAGAAATTTCGTATCAAAGCTAGAACATCTCCTATTAAAGCTGGAAATTCAACTCAAACCTAGAAACCTCATATTAAAGCTGGAAAAATCTCATCAAAGATGGAAAATTCAAGCTACCATAACAAAACCATGAAATCTTCTATGAAATCCACTAGAATGAAGTCATATGTCAATTAAATCGCAAGATAAGAAGAAAAGAGAGGTTTCTTAGTAATATACCTCAAAACCCTAAGAGAACATGCAAAACAAGAGCTTTCTCTCTCCAACAACTTCACCAAAGGCTACCTTCTGCACTTGTTTCGAAGATCTATGGAGTGGATTATGGTGTTGCTCGTTGGATTTGTCACAAATCAAGCAAGGGATTGATGCTAGAACTTGGGACTCTCTTTCTCTCTTTTTCTCTCTATAATTTTGGCCAAGAAGAAGGAAAAAAGAAGAAATTTTTTGTTAAATTGGAAAGATAAAAACTAAAGAAAGTCTTGGTCAAAAAGGTCTAGATCGTTGACTCTTGGTGGCGTATGATTTCATGCTTATCTCTTTGTCTCTCTTGTGTCTCTACTTGCCAATTGTAGACACCAAATTTTGGTGTAATTTCATTTACTAATTATTTTTTAGTCTGTGCTCGTTTTTTTCACTTTTTAGTTTTTTAGTTTTTTGTGTTATTATTATTTTTAAGTTTTTAGCATAGAATTGCTTGAAAATGAAAAAAGGAAAAAGAAGAAAAAAGTGAAAAATGATGAAAAATGGAAAATGAAAGGAAAAGAATGAAAATGGCAAAAATAGGTGGAAGTGTGCATGTTGAACAAGTGTACAAAACAATCATGGGACAAGTGGTTAAGGAATTTGAGGGACAAGTGTCCCTTTTGTTTAATTGACAACACAACATTTAGGAGGACACTTGTTTAGCTTAGAAGGGAGGTTTGAGGTTTTCGAAGGGAAAAAAAACAGAGGAGAGCCGAGGGAGAGCAAGGAGGAAAAAGGCTTGGGGGAGAACAGAAAAAAGAAAAAAAAGAAATAGAGGGGCGGCGGCGTGAGATAGTTGCGGGGAAACTAACAAGTGAAGGAAAAGGGGATGCTTCAGTGAAAAAGCAGAGAAAAGAAAAGGACGCCAGAGAGAGGGGGGCTTCGGCAAAGAAAGAAAGCAAGAGCAAAGGCAAAAATCTGGAAAAACAAGTAGAGGGAATCTGATTTTTATGGCAAACAAGAAGAGGGGATAGAGAGAGCCGAGAGAGCTCTCGACGATGAAAAACAGGGAAAGGGGGCTTCGGCCAAAACAAAAGGAAAAAAAACAGGGCAAGGCAGCGGAAGAAATGGGGAAGGAGCTACGGCTGAAACAGAAAGGCCGAGGAAGGCCGAGAGGGGTTTGGGGGCTCGAGGAACAGAGCAAAAAGAAAAAACAGAACCAGAGAAAGGCTGAAAAACAGAGGGGAGAAAAGGGGTCTGAGCGAGGAAGAAAGAAATCTGGGGAAAGAGATTGCCGAACGGAATCCACCAGTTCGCGTCTGCTGCCGCTGCTGTCCGCTATCGCCACCAGCCGCCTGCTCAAGAACTGTAGCCGCCACCTCCTCGTCGGATTCTGCCGCTTGCCGCCTGCGAATCTGCTACCGTGAGTTGGCCATGGTGAGGTAACTCCTCCGTCTGTGTCTCAACTGCCTTCAAAGTGTCTTCTGTGAAATTGCTATTTCAATTTCTATGCTAATTGCTCATGAATGCTTTCTGTGATTTTTTGGAATGAAAATTGTTGTTTTTTCTGAACAAATTTTGGGGCTGATTGACTTTAATCTGAACAAGAATTTGATGAAATCTTCTAATGCCCTTAACCTGTTTGAAGAAATGCCTGATAGAAAACGTTGAGTCAAAGCGGCAAAAATTAATGAATCTTGTGCGTGTCTGTGTGTGAGATGCGGCAAAGAGATGTTCATGTTCAGACGCTTCTCTCTTGTTTTCATTTCTGTTCTGTTTGTTAGCCTTTCCCTCGTAGGAACTGGAGTTCCATTTAGAATTGGGAATGATCGAGTTTCTTTGTATGGACTTGTGCTAGTTGTATTTCTCTTTTGGAAATGAGCACTAGTTGAAATTTGTTGCTGTTTTTGTCTGTAAAAGAAAGCTGAATTGGAAGCTAACGTTTTGATTGTTCGGAGAAGATGATTAATCATTTGGATTTGCAAACCAGTCCCTGGATTTCTTTTTAACTATACTGTGGCCCTAAACATTTTCAATTTCATTCAATTGGGTCCTTACTTTAATTGCAAATAGGTCCCTGAACTTTATTTTTCTTTAATGTTGACCCCAAAATTTTGACAATCTTTGCAATCAGGTCCTCTCTTCTCTTGACTTCTTAAATGTGGGTTGTTGACATGATTTAATTGATTCAAATTCATGCTTATTTTTTATCCTTCGTGATTATTTGTCAAATAAATTGGTACCTTGACCTTTTTATTGTTTTGAAGCTAATATCTCATTTACTCGATTTCCATTGCAAGGGAGGTAACTTCTATATTCTTGAGTTTATTTTTCCTACGTGCTCCTACGTGTTATGTGAATATGCATGTCTACTTTGCTTTCTTTGTCTTTCCTCAATTCTTTCATTTATTTTATTTACTTTTGCTTTTTATTTAAGTTATTCATTTTGGGGTATGTGTACACCTCTTGGCTTGTAATAGATAGGGCCTGGCGAGCATCTTGTCCATTTTCCCTTTCCCCCTTTGTTTAGGTTATTCATTATGGGGTATGTGTACACCTCTTGGCTTGTAATAGATAGGGCTTGCCGAGCAATTTGGTCCATTTCCCCTTCCCCTTTTGTTTTAGTTAGTGAATGTAATAGATTCATTAGCTTGGTTGCATGCCTACGTGTTAAGTGTTACTCGTTTTATTAGGCTCATGCATCTAGTCGAGCATGCTAAGTGTTATGTGCTACGTGTTTCTAAGTGATTTGCATGTCTACTCGCTTTCTATAGCCTGAATGAATGAGATGAATGAATGTACGTTTTCACTAGTCCAATACTAGTAGGAATTCATAGATGGGCTAGTCCAACGCTAGACCCTTAGGATTTCCCTTTCGATAGTGCATATTTGCATGTTCACTACATGTCATGCATTTTTCTTAGTTTTATCATTTGGCATGCTCCTCGAACCCCTTTTCCCCTCATTTTAGGATTTTTGCATCTCATACTAGTTATAGGGTTCATTTGCCTGGAGAGTCCCCTTCAGATAAGGGAAACGAGCGAGTGTGGCTACTCGATAGCCTTAGCACGCTAGTTTCACCTTCTAATCAAAGGGAAAATCAAAGTCGAAAAGTTAGGAGTCCACCCCCGTACCCGACTTGTTGCATTCCTCTAGGGTCATACTCTCATTTTTATCACCTACATACTCACTTAACCACATTTTTTCACATTTTCCAAACCATACTTCATTTTACTACATTTTACCCATCACTTGCTTATTTTCACTTCACAAATGACATTCCACTTCACCTTATATATCTATTATTCTATTTTCATACACTTGCACACGAAAAACACTTGAACTTTATACAATTTCACACAAGCACCTTTATACAATTTCGCACACTTGCACTTACATTTCTTGCATCTTGCATACACTTTCACACTTGCACACTTGAATCTCATTTGCATTAATCGACCTCTATGAGGTTTTCCTTTGTTGGCCGCCACAATTCATGTGGTTTGGGACCAAAAGCCTCACAAGAGACATCGTAGAATTTAGGATTGCATTTTCCTTTCCGTTTTGCATTCATCTAGTCAAATCCAACATGCGATACATACCTTGGGTAGAAAAATTAGGAAAAATTGGTTTAAGTCACGCAACTAGCCTTGGCTAGGTCGAAGGGGTGCCTTGGATTTTTATCCTTGCCTTCCCCTTCGTCAAATGTGACCCCCGATCCCTCTTTTGGTTACGTAGACCCAAAAGTTCTCTAAAAGGGTTTATTTACTTTTTCATTCAAAAAACAAAAATCATTTTTTGGGTGACTTGGTACACCCTAACTCTATACCAAGTGGCGACTCCATTTTGATACAAAAACCCTTTTGAACTTTATATGGCCAAACCGTCGCATTATCAAGTCCCATGGCCTGTATTTTTCTTTCCACACGTTCACACTATTCACACACCCTCACACAACACACACCGTCAAAAAGTGGGGCGCGACAGTTGGCGACTCCACTGGGGACTTCATAAGTGGGTCCAAGCATTTGACTTAGCCATTCGTTTCCTTTCTCTACCCTTTTTATGTATAGCATTTGGATATTAGGGTTGCATTTTTCCTTTTTAGGATTTTTGTCTCACGTACGTCTCAAACTACTCCCTCGCTCACGAATGTATGATTGATTGATTGGATGTGTGTTTACTTGTTTATCTCGCGCTTGCATTGCATTTGGGGGGGGGGTGTGTGTCACCTTTAGAGCCCCGCGTGGTTCTCAACCCCTTCCCTCAAAATAGGAAAACACTTCATACGTGCACGTTTACCTGCTTTTATCCCATTTTATTTTATTTTTCGTGGGCGTTTCCCACACCGCCTTGTAGGACTAGGATCGATTGCCTTGGGTAGGCGGCTGGTGTGCTCTGCGCCCATAGCGCTACCTAAGGGATCACTCGAGCCACCGACCAAAGGCCCTGGGAGTGATGACCCTTCGCCTTTAGGTCTGAAGGCTTGGGAGCCAAGACTTATCGTGTCTAGTTGCATTAGTGAGCCCCAGCCTCTTGCATCCATGTTAGAGTTTGCCTAGGTTAGAGTCAGCCTCACCCTTTTAAGCACATTAGGCACGAGGGAGGGGGTTCCACCCCTTTTACTTGCTTTTATTGTATTTCTTTTCTTAATTGCTCCCAATGTGTTATGTGTACTATCAATTGCACTAACCATTTCTTTGTTTTCTTGGCCTGCATTCATGTGCCATAGCAATAAGAGTCCTTTTTGGCACTCTTTTAGTGACTTACCCACTAGATGATTCACATGTTTAAATTTCAGCTATTGCACTTGATTTTTAATAAATACATTTTAGTTTTAGACCTTTTCCCCCCGTTGCATTATTTATATCCTTTAGGCCATATTTGTCACATATTTACATCGCTTTGATAAATGGCATCATGCATAAACCATAGAAAGGGAATGCCACATAGGGAATCCCGTGTTTAGGAATAAGCCACCTTGTGTCTCGGATACTTAATCCAAAGAGACTTGCACGTTTACATTTTGTACCATCCAAAGGGGTAGTGCACAAGGTAAGGTAGGATCCGATCATTTTCATAGAGTAATCTTTGGAATATGAGCATCTAATAATCACTTTTTGGCCATTTTATCAAAAATTGGTAAAAATCCCTTGCGTAAAGGACATTGATTTGAAGAAATTCACAAATGATTCCTCCTATCGAGACGATAAAGAAATTGAGGCCAAAATTTGATTTCTAGAAGGTCATAGACTAATGCACCTCAATAATTTTGAAATAACCAGTGGCCGGACAATTCAACCAATTCATTTTGCCAATTCACTCAATAAATAGTCAATTCATTTGACCAATTTACCCTTTTTAGGGTCACCTGGTCGATTTACCCTTTTTAGGGTCACCTGGTCGATTTTTCAATAAATCGTCAATTCATTTGACCAATTTACCCTTTTTAGGGTCACCTGGTCGATTTACCCTTTTTAGGGTCACCTGGTCGATTTTGAATAAATCGTCAATTCATTTGGCCAATTTACCCATTTTTAGGGCAACCGAGCCGATTTTGAATAAATCAAGTTTCGTTCAGTCTAGTTGATCAATTTACCCTTTTTAGGGTGATCTGATTAATTTTGGATAAATTAAATTTCATTCAATTCATTTGACATGTTTCCCTTTTTAGGGTAATCCGGTCGATTTTTAATAAATTGTCAATTTCATTTGACCAATTAGGGTTTCAATGTCGAATTTCAAAAATGAAAAACCTAGTCGATTTTGAGAAAAACATCCGTTGCATCCAGCCATTTGATCAATTGGAGTTTTGACCCGTGTTTCACTGAGAAAAGTTGTCAAAACGAATTCCAATCTCTTCGATAGGAAGTTCGTCAAGGTCAAACCCGTGCGTTTTTGCAAATTCTTGTATCGATCAAAAGTGATCAATCCCTTCGGACGAGGTCCTTATTTTGACCAACGTCTTTTCTCATTCCAATGGGCCAAATTTTTCAAATTATTTTTTTCACTCAATGAGTTGATCAGATCCATCAGGTATGGTATAGTGCCTGCTCTGGAGGATTGCATTTTCATGCTAGGCCTACCCTTGGCACAAAAGGGCTCCCCCATAGGACATGCATACCGATTTTGCAGTTTTGCCTACTAACTCGGGGTATTTTTCTTTTTTTCCCCCTCCCCTGCATTCGTAAAAATGTTTCAATAAGGTGAAAATATTTCCCTATATTGGATAACAATTTTTGATCCGATAAAGTTCAGAAAGTATTATTTGATTCTTGGGCAGGTCCTATAATGAAAACATAAATGATCTATCTGGAAGCTCTACGCTAAAGCCTCTGAGAGATGTTGTAATTGTTTTCCAAAGGAAAATTTTGTATATTTGATTTGTTAATACATTTTGTTCCAAAAAGAAAAGGAGACAAAAAGTGTATATGTGGAGCTCTTTACAAGTTTCTCTCTTCTCATTTGTATCGTAAATTGAATGAGAAATTTTGTTTCAAACTTTTTCAGCAATAAAATTTTTGGACAATCATTGTTTTGTGTATATTTATGTACATTTCATTCTTTATTCTTATTCATTGGAGATTTCATGATGAATTTTAAGAAATAAGACTAAATTGGGATTTTTTTCAACCTCCGGCCTGAACATTCACAATAAGAGTGTTCAGAATTAAAAGAGGTCACTCAAAAGGGCCCATGAGATACCTTTCTCCTTCACTTAACCCCAAAATAAAATCAGTCACATTGATCGATAAATTGCAAGTTGGGGCAACTTTTGCTTGAAAATGTCCGCTGTGTCTAATCCGATTCAATCACATCTAAGTGAAAGCAAAAATGTGTGTTATCCTTGTTTGTTTTGAAAATTTGGAATGATATTTCAAGCATTCTTTTCTCTACCTATACAGATTTTATCATTTGCTCTCCCATTTGAGCCTTTGGAAGGATAATTTCGTTTCAAATAAAGGCCTTAATGATCTCTACCCTACATTGGAAAACTTTCAAAAGGGAATGGTTTCTCAATGAGCATTGCATTACTTTGATTGTCATGAAGCGTAAGAATGATACTTTGGCCATCATTTCTATAACCTAAACACTGATCATCCCTTGCATCCTCATTTGAGCTAAAAATTGATGGTTCTTTTCGAGTGCACATATGATCGCACCCCACATTGGGGAAGGAGATTGAGGAATTTTGAAAAAGGGAAAAGAAAAGGGGAAAAACAAAATGCTAGAATAAGAAGGGGAAAAGCAAAAATGCTAAAATAGGAAGGGAACCGCAAATTGGGGAAATTTGATTCCACTTGGGTTCCAATTTTGAAAAAAGAAAAGGAAGAGTTTTGTCCGCGTGGATCGCCTATGCTTCACAAATATGGATGAACAAGGGTCTTCCTCAGTCAGTTAATTCAGATACATGCCAGAAATTTCCTATTAATGAAAGTTTCCTTTCAGAGTTATTGTAAGGAACGGAATACAAGTCAGGCCATCTTCTTTTCCAATCAAACGTTCTATCCCTAGTTATCCTTTTTGAGCCTTCAGAGTAAAATACTTCATTTGGCAACCCCTGAGAATCGCAAACCCCACACTGGGGCAAGTTGGGTTGAAAAAGGAAAGTTTCAAGAAGTGAAAAAGTGAAATGCAACAAAATCAAAAGCAAAAGAAGAAAAGAGTACCTCAGTTCAAAAATAAACTGGGGCAAATTTTGTGAAAGTTCAAGGAATGGCAAAAAGCCGAAAAGTCAAAAGAAGAAAGAAAATGAAAGTGAAAAGCCTCAATTGAGCATAAATTGAGGCAAATTCTGATTTAACCCTGAAATAGGGTCGACGCAACAAGTGCGATCTCAGATTTTTCAAACCGCTTTTGAAATCTGCCTTCAAACCTTGACTTTTCTAAGCACCCCACCTGACCCCATTACAAAAGCCGAAAGCCCTGACTTCTGTTCTTTGCAGTGGCCCTGTCAAGAAAATTTCTGATGCCGGAAAATTTTAGCTGTATACTGAATTGATTAGGTGTGAGGTTGACACTGCTCTTCATGTGAAACCCCGCGAGGGCATTTTTGAAAAAGGAAAAAGAGAGCGAATGCAAAAGAAAGATGCAAAAAGATTTGATGCTGTTGGGTGATGATAAAAAGTCAAACAAAGTCCAAGAATTTGGAGTCCAGATGAGGGCAATGTTGAAAAATGCGATCTTCGGTGCAATGTCCTTTGAAAATTATTTCTTTAGCTATCGTTTTCAAGCCAAATTACAAGCTAATAAAGTCCATCGTTGACTTATTCCTTCGTGACAATCCAAAGTGAGGATTATGCTCATAAAAATCCATCGATCACTCATGATCATAAGGGTATAACCAGATTTCACATGTTTAGCTATCATTTCTACCCAAAATTTTGCAAGCCCATGAAGCTTATACGTTGACTAAGTTTTCTTAAGAAATAAGGGTGACAAACTCTTTGCTTTCACTAAGATATGGTATTGAAGGGATTACATACCATCTGAGCACATGAATAAGACAAATCTTGATCTTCCCATTTCCAAATCAGAAATAACGCCCATTACCCAAAGCTTCGATACTAAGGTAAGGAAGAAATCTTTTGTAATTTGGCATTATTTTGAGAAATTCATCATGAAATTTTCTGTGTGGTTTTGAGCAAGATGTTCAGATTTCTTACTTTGTTCAAATAAATGGAGAGGCATCCAAACCATTTTTTTGCAATCAAATGGGCCCATACTGGGGCAAAATTTTTATTTCCAAGATTTCACAAAATAAGCCCACACTAGGGCAAATTTTTTATAGTCCATTTGAGGATTTCATCAAAGACTCAAGCAAGACTTTCAAATCAATCACGCTACCTTTTTCATGAAAAATTCGAATGCATGTAAGCCCCCTGTGCAGGTATTCATAGTTGAAATTGACGAAGGAGCATCCGGTGATGTGGAAGGCCGATGCCGAAGAAAGAGAAGAAAGAAGGGAAAAGGGCCCTACACTGCGGCAAATTATTTTGGGAAAAAGATTCTCTCGAAAAATCAGGAAAAATAAAAAAATCAATCAAAAATCAAGTTCAAATTCTTGTTTCTTGGAAAATCAAATTTAATTTCTTGTATTTTGACAAATCAAATTCAATTTCTTGACCAATTGGATGGCAGGATTGGGTCTTATCCCACTGACCATTCACAATGTCACGTTGGGCCTGGACTTCGTGCCGCCAACCTCACAAAGATCACGTTGGGCCTGGAGTTCGTGCCGGCAACCTCACAAAGATCACGTTGGGCCTGGACTTCGTGCCGCCAACCTCACAAAGATCACGTTGGGCCTGGATTTTGTGCCGCCAACTATCATAAGATCACGTTGGGCCTGGATTTTGTGCCGCCAACTATCACAAGATCACGTTGGGCCTGGATTTTGTGCCGCCAACTTCACAAAAGTCATGTTGGGATTGGTTTTCATTCAACCACCGTTAGCATCGAGTCTATCTCACTAACGTGTGCGTCTCATTCTACCACCGTTAGCATCGAGTCTATCTCACTAACGTGTGCGTCTCATTCTACCACCGTTAGCATCGAGTCTATCTCACTAACGCGTGCGTTTCTTTCATCACCGTTAGCATTGAGTCTATCTCACTAACGCGTGCGTTTCTTTCACCACCGTTAGCATCGAGTCTATCTCACTAACGTGTGCGTTTCTTTCACCACCGTTAGCATCGAGTCTATCTCACTAACGTGTGCGTTTCTATTTCACCACCGTTAGCATCGAGTCTATCTCACTAACGTGTGCGTTTCTATTTCACCACCGTTAGCATCGAATCTATCTCACTAACGTGTGCGTTTCTATTTCACCACCGTTAGCATCGAGTCTATCTCACTAACGTGTGTGTTTCTATTTCACCACCGTTAGCATCGAGTCTATCTCACTAACGTGTGCGTTTTCGCCCTACCACCGTTAGCATCGAGTCTATCTCACTAACGTGTGCGTTTTCACCCTACCACCGTTAGCATCGAGTCTATCTCACTAACGTGTGCGTTTCTTTTCACTCTACCACCGTTAGCATCGAGTTTATCTCACTGACGTGTGTGTTTTATTCAATAATCTCGTCAGGACCGGGTTTTATCCCGCTGACCGTTTTTATCAAATTGGGACCGGGTTTTATCCCGCCAATCTCGGCAGGACCGGGTATAATCCCGCTGACCGCTTTTTATCAAATCAGGACCGGGTTTTATCCGGCATCCCGCCAACCTCGGCAGGATCGTGTATTATCCCACTGGTCGATCATCATGGCAGGTTCGGGTTTAATCCCACTGACCAATTCATTACTGGGGCAAATCTGTGGATACATTTTCAAATAAAGTCTTATACAGTTTTCTTCATACAATCCCAATTTTACATTTCTGTCCGGGTCTATCCCGTGGGTCTATCCCAATTTTACATTTCTGTCTGGGTCTATCCCATTTAAATTTCTGTCCGGGTCTATCCCGTGGGCCTATCCCAATTTTAAATTTCCGTTCGGGTCTATCCCGTGGGTCTATCCCAATTTTACATTTCTGTCCGGGTCTATCCCGTGGGTCTATCCCAATTTTAAATTTCTGTTCGGGTCTATCCCGTGGGTCTATCCCATTTACATTTCTGTCTGGGCCTATCCCATTTAAATTTCTGTCCGGGTCTATCCCGTGGGTCTATCCCAATTTTACATTTCTGTCCGGGTCTGTCCCGTGGGTCTATCCCCGTTTTAAATTTCTGTTCGGGTCAATCCCGATTTTAAATTTTCTGTTTGGATCAATCCCATTTTAAATTTTTGTCAAAGGGGTCAGTCCCCATTTCTAAAGCATCCATCGTTCGAGACGCTCGTAGCCGAATAACACAAGTAAGTATTTGGTGTCTACTTCTTTGTCTCAAGTTTTTCCAAAACTCAGACAAAGAGGGGCAAACTGTAGACACCAAATTTTGGTGTAATTTCATTTACTAATTATTTTTTAGTCTGTGCTCGTTTTTTTCACTTTTTAGTTTTTTAGTTTTTTGTGTTATTATTATTTTTAAGTTTTTAGCATAGAATTGCTTGAAAATGAAAAAAGGAAAAAGAAGAAAAAAGTGAAAAATGATGAAAAATGGAAAATGAAAGGAAAAGAATAAAAATGGCAAAAATAGGTGGAAGTGTGCATGTTGAACAAGTGTACAAAACAATCATGGGACAAGTGGTTAAGGAATTTGAGGGACAAGTGTCCCTTTTGTTTAATTGACAACACAACATTTAGGAGGACACTTGTTTAGCTTAGAAGGAAGGTTTGAGGTTTTGGAAGGGAAAAAAAACAGAGGAGAGCCGAGGGAGAGCAAGGAGGAAAAAGGCTTGGGGGAGAACAGAAAAAAGAAAAAAAAGAAATAGAGGGGCGGCGGCGTGAGATAGTTGCGGGGAAACTAACAAGTGAAGGAAAAGGGGATGCTTCAGTGAAAAAGCAGAGAAAAGAAAAGGACGCCAGAGAGAGGGGGGCTTCGGCAAAGAAAGAAAGCAAGAGCAAAGGCAAAAATCTGGAAAAACAAGTAGAGGGAATCTGATTTTTATGGCAAACAAGAAGAGGGGATAGAGAGAGCCGAGAGAGCTCTCGACGATGAAAAACAGGGAAAGGGGGCTTCGGCCAAAACAAAAGGAAAAAAAACAGGGCAAGGCAGCGGAAGAAATGGGGAAGGAGCTACGGCTGAAACAGAAAGGCCGAGGAAGGCCGAGAGGGGTTTGGGGGCTCGAGGAACAGAGCAAAAAGAAAAAACAGAACCAGAGAAAGGCTGAAAAACAGAGGGGAGAAAAGGGGTCTGAGCGAGGAAGAAAGAAATCTGGGGAAAGAGATTGCCGAACGGAATCCACCAGTTCGCGTCTGCTGCCGCTGCTGTCCGCTATCGCCACCAGCCGCCTGCTCAAGAACTGTAGCCGCCACCTCCTCGTCGGATTCTGCCGCTTGCCGCCTGCGAATCTGCTACCGTGAGTTGGCCATGGTGAGGTAACTCCTCCGTCTGTGTCTCAACTGCCTTCAAAGTGTCTTCTGTGAAATTGCTATTTCAATTTCTATGCTAATTGCTCATGAATGCTTTCTGTGATTTTTTGGAATGAAAATTGTTGTTTTTTCTGAACAAATTTTGGGGCTGATTGACTTTAATCTGAACAAGAATTTGATGAAATCTTCTAATGCCCTTAACCTGTTTGAAGAAATGCCTGATAGAAAACGTTGAGTCAAAGCGGCAAAAATTAATGAATCTTGTGCGTGTCTGTGTGTGAGATGCGGCAAAGAGATGTTCATGTTCAGACGCTTCTCTCTTGTTTTCATTTCTGTTCTGTTTGTTAGCCTTTCCCTCGTAGGAACTGGAGTTCCATTTAGAATTGGGAATGATCGAGTTTCTTTGTATGGACTTGTGCTAGTTGTATTTCTCTTTTGGAAATGAGCACTAGTTGAAATTTGTTGCTGTTTTTGTCTGTAAAAGAAAGCTGAATTGGAAGCTAACGTTTTGATTGTTCGGAGAAGATGATTAATCATTTGGATTTGCAAACCAGTCCCTGGATTTCTTTTTAACTATACTGTGGCCCTAAACATTTTCAATTTCATTCAATTGGGTCCTTACTTTAATTGCAAATAGGTCCCTGAACTTTATTTTTCTTTAATGTTGACCCCAAAATTTTGACAATCTTTGCAATCAGGTCCTCTCTTCTCTTGACTTCTTAAATGTGGGTTGTTGACATGATTTAATTGATTCAAATTCATGCTTATTTTTTATCCTTCGTGATTATTTGTCAAATAAATTGGTACCTTGACCTTTTTATTGTTTTGAAGCTAATATCTCATTTACTCGATTTCCATTGCAAGGGAGGTAACTTCTATATTCTTGAGTTTATTTTTCCTACGTGCTCCTACGTGTTATGTGAATATGCATGTCTACTTTGCTTTCTTTGTCTTTCCTCAATTCTTTCATTTATTTTATTTACTTTTGCTTTTTATTTAAGTTATTCATTTTGGGGTATGTGTACACCTCTTGGCTTGTAATAGATAGGGCCTGGCGAGCATCTTGTCCATTTTCCCTTTCCCCCTTTGTTTAGGTTATTCATTATGGGGTATGTGTACACCTCTTGGCTTGTAATAGATAGGGCTTGCCGAGCAATTTGGTCCATTTCCCCTTCCCCTTTTGTTTTAGTTAGTGAATGTAATAGATTCATTAGCTTGGTTGCATGCCTACGTGTTAAGTGTTACTCGTTTTATTAGGCTCTTGCATCTAGTCGAGCATGCTAAGTGTTATGTGCTACGTGTTTCTAAGTGATTTGCATGTCTACTCGCTTTCTATAGCCTGAATGAATGAGATGAATGAATGTACGTTTTCACTAGTCCAATACTAGTAGGAATTCATAGATGGGCTAGTCCAACGCTAGACCCTTAGGATTTCCCTTTCGATAGTGCATATTTGCATGTTCACTACATGTCATGCATTTTTCTTAGTTTTATCATTTGGCATGCTCCTCGAACCCCTTTTCCCCTCATTTTAGGATTTTTGCATCTCATACTAGTTATAGGGTTCATTTGCCTGGAGAGTCCCCTTCAGATAAGGGAAACGAGCGAGTGTGGCTACTCGATAGCCTTAGCACGCTAGTTTCACCTTCTAATCAAAGGGAAAATCAAAGTCGAAAAGTTAGGAGTCCACCCCCGTACCCGACTTGTTGCATTCCTCTAGGGTCATACTCTCATTTTTATCACCTACATACTCACTTAACCACATTTTTTCACATTTTCCAAACCATACTTCATTTTACTACATTTTACCCATCACTTGCTTATTTTCACTTCACAAATGACATTCCACTTCACCTTATATATCTATTATTCTATTTTCATACACTTGCACACGAAAAACACTTGAACTTTATACAATTTCACACAAGCACCTTTATACAATTTCGCACACTTGCACTTACATTTCTTGCATCTTGCATACACTTTCACACTTGCACACTTGAATCTCATTTGCATTAATCGACCTCTATGAGGTTTTCCTTTGTTGGCCGCCACAATTCATGTGGTTTGGGACCAAAAGCCTCACAAGAGACATCGTAGAATTTAGGATTGCATTTTCCTTTCCGTTTTGCATTCATCTAGTCAAATCCAACATGCGATACATACCTTGGGTAGAAAAATTAGGAAAAATTGGTTTAAGTCACGCAACTAGCCTTGGCTAGGTCGAAGGGGTGCCTTGGATTTTTATCCTTGCCTTCCCCTTCGTCAAATGTGACCCCTGATCCCTCTTTTGGTTACGTAGACCCAAAAGTTCTCTAAAAGGGTTTATTTACTTTTTCATTCAAAAAACAAAAATCATTTTTTGGGTGACTTGGTACACCCTAACTCTATACCAAGTGGCGACTCCATTTTGATACAAAAACCCTTTTGAACTTTATATGGCCAAACCGTCGCATTATCAAGTCCCATGGCCTGTATTTTTCTTTCCACACGTTCACACTATTCACACACCCTCACACAACACACACCGTCAAAAAGTGGGGCGCGACACCAATCTATCTCGTATTTTTCTAATTCACTCTTAACACTTATAGTCACATAATCTCTCTTGCACCACACTTCTTCTTGTCCACCAAATTTAGTACAGACAGCTCACTAGTTGGTCACACTACCATAATGCACTATGAAACTTAACATGCACCAAATTATAAAAGGAAAAAGATAAAAATCTTGACTCAACCATTTATGTATCTAAGATATTAAGACAAGTAAATTAAGATAAAATATAAATTAGTGTATTCAAAATAAGAGAAATATAAAATAATTTTCGGATCCTCACAAGTTACCGAATATCCCATTTCTTCGCACTCTTATTTTGATAATCAAAGTACTTCTTTCCAACATAACCAAATTTACTATTCTATCTATAAGATTTGCTATTAATATGTAAAAACTTACTATTACTTGAACTAAACTTACTCCCTAAAAAGTAAGTTTCAGATATAGAGTACTAATTTATTTCAAATAAAAAGTAAGTTTCATAATTATTCTGATTTACTTTTGAGACATAAAAGTTACTAATTTATCAAGTTAACTTACTATTTTTTATGCAAAACATACTAACCAAATTTTTAGGTATTATCTTATTTAGGTGACTAGTTCAACAAGTAATCAAATGATCACTAAAAATGTTTTTACTTGTCATATTAGGTAAAAACAGTTTCGTTACCATTACGATCGTGATTTTCGACTTTTTCTAGTAGTAGATAGATAGATAAATAATAAATAGATAGATAGATAGATTTGTACTCTCTTTCTCTCTAAAGATGGACCATTGATCTCTAGATCAATATCTTCATTTCAATCAATTCCAGAATTGCTCATCTTTCTCAATTCTCAATTGGCTGATCAGTAGAACTCCAATTTGTCTCTCATTAGTTTTCTAGAATTCTCTGTTTTTTTTCTTAATCATTTATTATTATCACTGTATCAACAGTTTATTGGCTAATTTCTCTAAACGTTGCTAAAATATCGCAAAAATGAGACATGTGAAGGTTGCAGTTCTCTTTATAGACCATGCCGCGTCTGCACATACATTACACAAAAAAGCAATGTATGTGTGCAATGTACGTGCAAAATTAGAATATTAAGTTGGCTAATAAATTTAATTTGTCATCTTTTTTTCATTTTATTACATTGTCATTTTAATCCCTGCTAACACTTTTTTTTTTTAACATATGATGTATATTAATTTTTTTTTATGGAATCCATAGTAATCGTCAAACAGTTATGGATAATTTCTAATATTAAACCTAAAGTATGTACAAGAATTGTACGTGACCAAAAAGTTTCAAATTTATCTTGGTATCCGATTTATGGCTTATGTAAGGCATGAGTTAAATTTGCACTCCTACGTATTAAATTCATAGTCCTTTTATCTCTATTCATGATAGTGAAACATAGTTAAGTAGGTTGCTCTAGTTTCACCGTGAATAATGCTAAAGCTTAATCTTTATAGACTCTAGTTATATAGGTTATACTTGGGTTATAAATAAAAAATTTTAATCAGTTTGATGTAAGTTAAAAAAAAAAAAAAGAAGTAAAACAGTACTTTCAAAATCAGTCACATTCAAGAAACTGCCTCCTTGAGTCCTTTACCTTTTCAAACTATAGTTAATGTTACCTATATCATGTGAGGGCATTAGTGTCCCATTAAGGAAAAGGGCGTAATTTTCCCTTATAAATTTCTATGTAACTGTAAAGTGTATCATATTTATTTCCTTTTAATTGTACCGAAATCCAGAGACAATAAATTTAGTTTTAATTTTCATAATTTATATGACCATTAAGTATTGAGCATAAAAGTTTTAGGTAATCAATTTGCAAAAAGCCTTTTCACATCGAAGTAATTTTAATCCTCAAGTTCCTAAAAACGACTATTCGACTTTGCTCATTAAAAAACTAGAATTGAAAAACGAACGTGTATCCTCAAATGTCCCCATTCTCCCCTTTACCTTGCACAACAGAAAGACGATAAAGAGACAATGTGGTCCCCATCCTACCCTTCTCCTTGCACAACCGAAAGATGATAAAGAGAAAAATGTGTTCCCATCCTCCCCTTTTCCTTGCACCCTTATTGTATGGAAGGTCGATACTTGCAGAAATGCAGTAGCCAAAATTGCAAATCGACCAGGAGATTGCAATTCTTGGATGACCATTCTTTATAAAAAAAAAAAACAAGAATTATTCGTCCACCGTGTTTGAGTGTTTGACTATAATGAAACTAGATTGGGTTGGCCGTGCAAGGCACGGCAATTGCCCATGACACATACCTATATGTCAGTTTCTATCTGTTTGGAAGTCAAAAGTGTAAATAATCAAGCTAACAAAGTCAGCCAATTTTATAATTGAAAACTTTACACAAGAAGTAGTTTTCACAAGAAGACAATAAAACAATACATTACATATTAAAATGCCAAGTCATATGTAATAAAGTAGTACATTATACGTTAAAATGCTAAGTCATATATAAGTGCTCAAGTAGAACACATCTCATACTGTTGATCAATTAAGTGAATCCTAACTTGATTGCATTATGAATTAATCTTGTCTATACTTACAGTTTATGCACTGTCAGTATTGGATGAATAACAAATATGTAAAATTTGAATTTAAAATTCAACTTTTGCACATATACGATAGATCCAACGGTAATAGTGTATGCACTGTTAGTGTATATAAATTTTTTTTTTTTTGCATTATTGTAATACTCCTTAAAGTGCTTCTAGTTATAATGTTACTCCATATATTATGATCCATTAAATTTATTTTGCTTCGGGGCCAAAGATAATAGCTCAGAATATGCTACCAAAAGAGGTCATTCATATAGTCAAAAGTAAGTTTTCAAACAATGTAGTCATTCAATTCATTAACAAAAATAAGTTAAAATATTTAATTGATTCGTCAGTTCTCTTCATCCTTATTTGCAGGGCCGGCTTGTACACTATCACTGGTCTCAATTGCATAGAGGTGGTCTTAGCTGATTTAGTAGGAGGCCTTTGCTTTTGGGTTGGTGAATTAGCTGCAGCAATGGTGGACTGTTTTCCTGTGTCTTTTATAAGTTACCAGTACCACTTTGTTGTTGTAAAATGAACTTAATGCTTACCCTCATCCAAGTTATTTTCCTATACTCCATATAAGAATATAACAATATATCAGTTCACAAGTGCAACATATTGTTGACAAAAAGAAAATTGACCAGTGGCGAGGTGTAAAAACAGAGTGAGTGGGTTAGTCCCCTTGTTCCCCGTCCCGAGTCCCACATTGTTTGTGAGTGGTGTGTGTGAGTTGTAGTTAAATTCCATGGGGTACCAAAAGTCAGCAATTGTCTTTTGGTATTCCTCGTGGGGTAAATTTAGCTTGCTTCTTGCAACATATTGTTGAAAAAAAAATAAAAAATTCACAAGTACAAGATAGGGATGTTATAAGTCAAGTGATCGTTATAAGTCATAGTGAATACAAGCCCTTCGTAATTAAAAGCTACTGAAACATCGATTATGTCTTTTTCTTAGGAAGTGGGAGCAGTTCGTTGAATCTCTTTGTGTCTCTATTTTTTGTGTATACGTGAGAAATAAAGGAGGATGAAAGGACATGGGCTATTTCTCGTTTTTTTGTTTTTAATGAAAAGGTTAAAATTTTCACTAAATTTGAGCACCAAAACCCTAATAACTCCAGTCTGAAAATCTAGAAAACTTTTGCTTCAATGGAACGGTGATAAAATCGGGAGGGTACACCTGAAATAGATCTAAATGCAGAAAAATAAGTCAAAAAATTGCTAGGTTTTAGGGACAAGAGCAAACATCTCATCTAAATAGGGCTTTATGACTTTTCGATGAAGGCGATAGTACAATCCAATGACTGAGGTGAATCAAATGATGGAGCATTTTTTTTGGTGAAAAATCCTTGATTTTTGGGGCAACAAGGAACGTTTAATCAACTGTAAATTCGCTGGTTTGTATCCTTCCAAGTACAAAAGCGGATAAGAAAGGCAATTATGGAGTAGAAATTCAAAGGAATTGAGTGGAATTATTAGCCAAAGAAAAAGGATGTCTGCCGCTTTGTTTCTTCTCTCCTGACTGCAAGAGAACAAAGAGAAGACCGCTAACCTCAGACTAAAAAATAAAGAATTATAATTGTTAATTACACAGATGGGCCTCAATAGTTATACACTGTTCACAGCCTCAATTAAAACTTGAGGGACAAACTGGTAATTAACAGTCAAAGGACAAAATAGCCCTAAACAATGAGCAACTACTTGGACCATAAGCAAAAATCTGAAGGGCTTAATTGACAGAAACCGCATTTCCAGCATGAAATTTAACACTTGTGGTTTTATATGGTAAGTAGATAAAACACTAGTGGTTTTTATATGGTAAGTAGAAAACCATCATTATTTTCCATATTTTTATGATATTTTTGGGGTAATACTCTTAGAAATTAGCCGATTTATCGTCAATTTTTGTTCCTTGCCCTTGGGCGCTAAAGGCAATTTCTTCATATTCGAAACTGACTCTCACAACTTGTCTAGTTTCTAAACAATAATAGGGAAAATTTTGATTTTCACAAATACTTTTTTTTATACTGCTTTCACCCCTTTTAAATACTTTTTCAAACTAAAATGCATATGTACAAGTAAATTCATATAGTACTGCTCCGTCCCACTTTATATGTCTTGGTTTCTATTTTGATTTGATCCAAAATATGTTGTCATGATTTATAAATGGATATAACGAAGCAAAACTTTCATATAGTACCATTTATACAATTTTCAAGAAAAAGAATTTAAGTCATGTTCTCCCATTAATTAAAGTGTTTACAGATCATCTTTATATCGTATCTTGGTAATTGTGCTTTTTTCAAAATTTCAAATTTAACTAACAAAATGTTAAATATTAACTAAGGGGCAATAATGGACAAAATTGCTATAAAAGCTCATATATTTTGGTCAATTTTGACTTTTCTTAAATTGTGTACAAATTTGGCTATGGCATATAAAATGGGATAGAGAGAGTAAGAGAATACAAGAACTAAAAACCAATGTTTTCAAACTTGGACCAAAAACTGAACCAACTGGCTATTCAATTTCCGATTTTATTGGTTCACCCAGTCTGGTTACTAGTTCTTTGATTTTAAATAATTTTTTAAAATACAAATAATAGATAATGGGAAACTAAATAGAAAATAGTTCTGAAGAGAAACTTCAATTCATCCACCAACAATTAAAAAAAAAGAATGTTCCCCATTATTTTGAAAAATTTTAAAGAATCATAAAAATCAGGGAAAAATTTATCCAATATCTCCAAAAAAGAATCTAACTTTTCCCACTCAAGAATAAACAAAAAAAAAAGTTTTACAACCAGCAACAAAAATGAAAAGAAATGAGTTTATAGGCATGGACAATGGCTGCCAAGCTTCATCATCAAAAAATAAAGCAAGATTTAAATTCCCTAGATCTATTCTTTTTAGATCGCAAAGTTGATAGGATGACTGCCAAATTTTGATCATCATGTTCATCATCTAGATAAAAGATAAAGAAATTGAAAGGGCAAAAAAAAAGAAGAAGAAGGCTGCAAAGAATGGATATGGCAGAAGAGGCGGAGTTTGACAATTGGAGGAACACAGTAGCAATTGGTAAAAGAAAATTAAATGGCGAGGAGATAAGGCATTTGTTGTTTTAATACTTTAAGTTACTAGCCCATTAAGTTACATAAGCCAATCAGTTGTAGAAGTGAAGAATTGGGGCTTAGGTTTGTCTCAAAAACATTGTTGGGCTTTAAGGAGCCCGGTAGCTGACATAATTAAGAAGCCCCAAAGAAGAAAAACTCAAGGTTTCAAGTCAAGAATAAAAAGAATCAAACTTGACCGATTTATTGAGTATTTTCCGGTTTTGACCGGTTTTAATCGATTTTTTGTCACTTGCTGGATGTCATATACAACCGGATCACGGCGATGGTTGATTCGCGGTTGAACTAGCCGATCTGATCCGATTCTGAAAACACTGCTAAAAACAATGTATAAATATAATTGCACTTCTTCTTTTTTTTTTTTTTTAAAGGAGATGAATGAAAAATTTTATATGGTTAGTAGTTGCTCTAGAACCTATGCAAGAGTTCCATATTGACATTAAAAAGCTCCACTTAGCAAGTCGCATTCTACCTAAATCATAGATGGACTGAGTGGGATTCTTTTGGCATGCCAAACGTTATATAATGGGGTTTTAGTGTGTTCACATGAAACTCTTTTATTGATTTTGAAGTAATTACTAATCCTGCTAAGTAGTTGGTACTGATATTAGGCCTATTAGTAGGGCTAGGTTTTTCCAAACGCAATCCATCTGGCCTTAAATTTATTGGATAAGGCTTACATAGTATGAGTTAAGTTGAGTTTGAGTCAAAAGTATTTTGTTTGATTTGAATGTGAACTGAGTTTTGGTCGCACTGAACTCAGTCCACTTAATACTTAGGCCGAATAATAGATCCAACTTAGGGCCTTTTCACATGTAGTATTTTAGATGGCTAATTTTATAATAGATTGTTCTTTTTCAATCTCTAGTTGATAAGTTTATAGATATTATGGTAAATGATAATCCTATTATTTTTAGTTATGAAATTCAATCTTTTATTGATGTTGCAACTATTTTTTAGATGTTATAGAACGTTTATGGATTGGTTGGTTGTTTCATGTAACTAAATTTTATTAAGGTGAACAATACATGATGTGAGTTAGGACTTAACCATATTAGATCCAATATATAACTTTTCTTTTTTAGTCGAGCACGAGCTATAAATATGTGAGCCTATTCGAGTTGCGTTTAGCCTCAAAAGAGTGATGTTTTATGTGCATTAAGCTTGAGCATGTCAAAACATAGATCATATGACTCCATTGTAAGGCCTAATCGACATAAAAATGTTTTTTTCATATTAGCACTTCAAATAAAGTCTCAGGCATTCTATCTTTCTTTTATAATAATCACACCGACAAATACACCCATTATCTGTTACTCGGCTTATAACATTGTCCTCCTTTCAATCCTTACCGTCTCATCACTCAATCAAATCGATCCCACTAATGCAAGCTTGTACCAACACTAAATCGCCTGAAGACCAAAGCTTCCCCAACCTCCCCATACTATTATTGTCCATCTTTGGTTGATGCTCTTATCACTGCCATTAAAAGTTCATTTGTGATCGAGATGGCGCATTTCTCTTATCACTGCTAATGAGTCAGAATAATTGTTCAACTCTTTGCAATGATTAACCAAAGGCTGTTAAAAAAGTCTGGAAATATTTTATGGGTTTCAACTATTGTAAAATGGGAGACACAGTGATTCACCAAAAACATGATTGTGTCCTTCTGGTTAGACTTGCTACGGCCATCTTTGTTGCATGAGTATGGTTTTACCAGTGATGGCTTTTTATGTTTTGACCCACTTAAAGAATTTGCAGAACAATTAATGAGTGCATGTGCTGTATCTATCTATATATATATATATGAAGTAGCTATTTTAATCACAGTGTTTCTCACTCCTATGTGACATGTTTAATTGAAAAGAATTAAAAGATTATAAGTCACTTGGATTTTACCCATACTGAATCCTATTTGAATCATATTATAAAATAACTAATCTTATCTTAATGATATCTACCTTTTATCAAATTATTACATAGAAGTATAGTAAACCCTTTTTAAATCACAATTATTGAAATCTTATATATCCCATAAATTACTTCCTTTCACCACCATATCATTGATTAGTATTCAAATTGTTCATTATCTCTTCTTAATTTTGAATTAACTTAGTGTAAAAAAGAGAATTAACTGTTAAAACGATAGATTTATCAACATTATTGGAAATTGAATATTTATCGATGAAGAAAAATGGATTAATGGATCTTTTTCTACTTAATTGAGTATGAATATATAATTCTAGATTTATGGTCATTATAAAAATTTAAATTATCTAAAAGAACATTTATAAAAAAGAATATCTACCAAGTTTTGGATATGGGGTATATTATTTGATGTATACTATCATATTATAGTGAAAGTATGTAAACAAAATTTCAAAAATTAGTGAATAATTGAACATTTAAAACTGTTATTAATTTTTATATTTAAATTGTTCATATTTATATAAATTCACAATAAAAGAAAGACCGTGCTACGAGTAAAATTCTAGTGTATAGGGATTTGTCTGATGCATTGATTTACACATTTCAAGTATGGTGTTGGCCTCAATTAAAAGCCTATCTTTCCTTCAAGATGAAGAATGTGTACTGTCTTTGCGGGCTGTATTTGGTTATACCAAGTCGTATCATCTTGTATTTTACAAAATTGTATTTGTCCGGTGTACTTATCTGATCTAGAACAAGTCTATGACTTGTTCAGCATGGTAAATGTAGAGATTAACGCCAAAACAACAAAAGGCCTTATCTACTTGTACTAATGATCTTTCCTTGTTGATCAGATAATTGTAGATTATTCACTTTTATCTACTCTAAATTAAAGGTAAATATATCTCTTGTGCCATTATCACTTGTATGCACGAATTCATGGTACTTGCGTGTAGAATCAAATTTGCTCATATACAATTGTCTTGATGTCTTGTCATATTGAATTTAAATTAGGGATAATTTCATAAAACCTCTCTTGAGGTTTCTGACAATTTCACTAAGCTCCCCTGAAATTTCAAAAATTACACCTACCTCTCTTGATTTGATAGTTTTAATAACAAAACCTTAAAATAATATTGAATATCCAAAAATATCCTTGTGTAATGAGTTTTAATTTAGTTCCCTATACAATTATAAGATTATCTAATATAATTATAAGAAAAAGGTGCCAAAATTTTCATGTCTATACCTACTATTTGATAAACAACTATAACAATAATTTTATCACCATGATAGGATAATTTTTATGATATTTTATTATGGATTTAGATTTATAAGATAGAAAAAATTTTGAAATAATTCATTTAGAATTTACGAATTTTTTGAGTAGTAAGATTATCATAATTTAGTAGTACTTTTGAGCCATTTCTTTTTTATTTATTGTTAATTTTAATACCAAAAAATATAAAGCAAAGATTAGCAAAAAATATTGGATTTGTGAGGACCCGTAAATTTTCCTTATTTTATATTATTTTATTTTATTTTCTCTCATGCATTTTCTTCACTATACCCTATGATATTGATTTTCTAGAGATTTTATAAGTGAATAGAGTTTCTAAATCATTTTCCTGATATAAGTTAGTTCATGTTAAGTTTGGAGTGCATTATGGATGTGAAATCCTCTAGTGCGCTAAGTGCGATAAAGTGTTGCCGATTAATTGAAGTTTTGTATAAAGGAATATTACTGTACAAGGTGCTAGGAGACAATTAGAGGTTAGTTAAATAAATTACCATTGGTAGACAAAAGGATAGGATTGAAACCCTAAAGGACCATTTGTCACAAAACTATTGGAACTTGGACTTTAACCAACCTTTCTTACCTTTCTTAAAATCAATTTTGACCAACATTTCTCTTCATTTTTTTGAGCTTGCTTGGCCGAAACTTTGAGGGAGAGAAAATGAGAGAAACCATCATCTTTTACTTCAAATTCTTGTCCAAATCTTAAGTTCCAACCGATTAAATCGCAAACTACTTCATAAAAGTGCTAGTTAGGGTAGTTTCCAAGGTGTTTGTGGAGCTAATTTGGGAAGAAGAACTCTAAGCCACCATCTTTCTTGAGGATCCAAAGTACTTTGCTTGCAAAATCCCTCTTTGTTTCTAATAGTTGCCAATTAGTGGTTTAAAGTTGTAGTTTTGGTAGTTTTATGAGCATATTTCATAGTTTGAAGTAGTATTATGGAAATTTCAGTTTTTATGGTGATTTTTCTACCCTCATGAGATGAGTAATGGTTGGCCAAGGAATGATAGCTTTATATTGGGTGAATGAAGCTTTGGTATGCTAGTTTTGGTTACCTAAAGAAATTTCAGCTTATGTGCACAAATTCCAGCTTAGGATTAGTAATCTGCCCTGATTTTACATTGCATGTTCGTCCTTGAGAGAGACGGAATTAGCCCTTTCTCAAAACATAAAAGTTGTAGGTAATTGAGTTAGCTAGGTACTTGTAGAATTTCAGCTCAATCGGAGCACTGTATAATGTGAAATGACCAAAATACCCTTGACTGCCCATAAACCCTGTTTCGCGGACAGTTTTCTGTTTTCGTGGAGATTTCCATTTTTGACCCTGAAAATGCATGTTTTAGCTTTGTAGGCCTTCATAAGAAATGTAGGTATATTTATTAGCTTCGAAACGCCATACGATTCATTTCAATCCGATAAGTGTAGCTTCAGTTGTGGTTGTTATGCCAACAAGTGTATTTATGATTTGTATGTAGAATTGTGGTTGATTTGAGATGAGTTGGTGTTGATTGTAGGATGGAAAAGTAAGCAAATTTAGGGGAGATGCTGTCCAATTTTCTAGGCCATTTGGTTCCTTTAAGTTTGAGTTGCCTTTTTGGTAGAAATAAAGGGCTTTTGGGTCGTTCAAGCCCTAGGTCCTCTCGTTACCTTTTCGTTCCAAAATCACGCTTTTGCACCCTTGCATTCGTAGTTCGTTTGGTTAGGCATACGACTCATAGTTGAGTTTCATTTGTGAATGTTGTTCCCATAGGAATCATAATTGTTTTACTTTGATCATTTAAGGACATGCTGGTGATCCAGGAAGTACTTTGGGGGGGGACGTTTGAATTTGTTTTACTTGAACTGGTGAGTGTACCACTCCCTTCATTGTTGCTTAACTTAGTTTCTGTAAATGCAATCTGTGATATGAATGACTGTATTATCTGTTTATTTTGTTTGAGACGAGGGTGTACTTCATCACACTCGTTCTTTTGTCTGTTTGTATGCCTATTTACTGTGCGAATTTGAATATGTTATCTGTATTTGTATCTGTTCTGACGTTGTTTGGAAGCTTGTATCCAACGACCTTTCTGTGATCTCTGAGCTCAAATCCTGTGGCTAAGTTACTCGAGTCGAACCGGCAAGGGTCTGGTCGATTAGATAACGAACCACAGTAGTTTGTTCTAGGAAATCTTTGGGTATTGGAAACTCTGGATTTCCGGTATACTCGAGTATTACCACTTCTGTTTCTGTTGAGGTGTTTGGGTCCAGTAAGGGGTAAGTTTGGTGGACAGAATTTGGTGTAAAGTAGGGGTCTACGGACATGGTTGTTCTTCATACGTTGACAGAGAGTTAACGGGTTAGGATCAAGTACTACAACAGGAAATGTTGGGCTCCTGAGAGCCACCCGTATCCTTTCTATCTAAGGTGTTTGTTCATTTCTTTATTTGATTTGCATATGTGACTAATTGAATATGAAGTTCCATGATTCTTAATTGCTATTATTTTGATACCTTATTGAGCGTAAGCTCATCCCTTCCCGTTATCTTTGTTTTCCTTACAGAGAACCACACTTTGAACCGTGATTTTGAGAAAATGGTTAAGCTAGTGTAAACGTTCTTTTGTTAGCTCTTGTGTAATCAAAACCCTAATTGTCTTTTAATTAAATATCACGCTTTTAATTGTAAAGTTTTCAATGTATGTATATAAGTGTTTTATCATGTACATTAAGTGTATTCATTTGAGATGGTACCTTTGCGTTTGTTGAGATGCTACTTGTAACCATTGGACAATCGAACGAGCGCGGCATTTGAACAAGGAAAGAAATTTCTGGCGGGAATTGTTCATCAAATCCGGCCGTGTATCCGGCCAGTTCTTGGCCGGATTAGCAGGGGTTTTGGAAAATTTTTGGGTTACTCACTGCCTTATATCCGGCCAACGATCCGGCCGGAAATCTGGCCATATCTTGGCCGGATTGTGATGTGTCCAGTTTCCATTTGCATTTTTGTCTTCATTTTCGTTTCCGTTGAGGCATTTAATCGAAGTACCATGGTACCTTACAGTGTAGAACTCATGTTTCTCAACTTAGTAGTCTTCGATTGATTGTTCTCTTGGGGATTCGTTTGTGCACTATATTGGGTTTGTGTGATTCGACTCCGTAGTCCTGGCGAGAGCTGGACAGGCGATCCGCCGAATCCTTTGGTTCGCTTTAGGGTGAGGTGGGGCTGTCACAGGATTACATATAAAGTTAACTCATCAAAAAAAATCACTAATTCGACATTTGATTACAATGAAAACTAGAGGTAATAGTGACAGTTCTAGTTTTATTGGCAAAAAATTAAAAAAAGGAATAAGAAGGAAAAAGAATGAAAAGATAATTTTAAAAGTCATTATAAGTATAAGAATACCAAACAAGAGAATTTCTAAAATATTTAAGAATAGTATTGTCGTTTGAAATGACAAGGGAGATATGCGTAATTTTTAAAACATTGAGAGAGCTAAATGAAATTGTTAGAAACCTCAAGGGAGGTTTTTGTAATTATCCCTTTAAATTATCGACTTACTCTCTAAGGCCATTAATTTCTCAAGTGGGATTATTATGAAATTTAATGGCACAAACTAATCCCTAAACCGAAAGATTGACAAATCTTTGAAAGAACTGACATATCGTCTAATGCCTTCTAGGCTAGCGTCGGATTGGATGATCTTAAAGCACCTTAATATGGCCGGATGAAGTTGACTTGGATCATTGATGTTGACACATCTGTGAAAGTCCTCTTGGAGTTTGCAGTATGCAAATGGATTTTTTTTTTTTTTTTTTTTGTCGAAACGATAGATGTCCTATAACCTAATCTAGCCTAGTCTAAGGGGAAGGGGAGGGGGTTCGATGTGAGTACAGACTCCATCGATGAAGGTCAATTAAGACCGCCACAAATTGTGGCAAATTTGTGGGAGGCAGGGATTGAACCCCTGACCTCCAGCATCACCTTTAATGGTGATGACCACTGAACCAAATGGCCAGTGGCATGCAAATGGATTACCTCGTTGCCTTGTTCAGCTGATGAATTTTTTTTTAAAAAAAAATTGAGCCCTGTTGCTTAACATTTGTGGTCCTCGTGAAGAAGCTGGAGTAGTGTCAACCTTGCTACAAGCCAGGAAAATGTGCACGAAATTCGTCAATTTTAATCTCCAACCTTTTAGATTAAAATCAATTTCATCCTTTATTATTTTTTTAACCAATTCAGTCCTCCAACTATTTTTTTCAATTTCAATGTTGGACTTTTTTACTGCACCACCACATTTTACCTCTTTTGCACCACTATTCAAGGGTAAATTTGTCACATCAGGAAAATATGATGTTCTCCCTCTAATTAAATGTTTACATCTCCACTGCTGCAAGGCTGACGCCACCACCCTCCCTTGAACAGCCATGAGCCACCACCCTCCCTTGTACAGCCATGAACCACCTCAAACTCCACCACACCTCCACCCAAAGCCAAAACGAATAGATCCCAGCCACCTCAATTCCAAAAGGGGTAATTTTAGAAACCTACCTTGAGATTTCATGAACTATCACTTAACTCCCTTGAAGTTTTCAAAATCTCACTTAGCACTCATCGAATTGACGTTTTGGTAACATTGTCAGTCCTTCCAACTAAAAGTAATATTAAAAAAAATTCATATTTGAGGAGAGAGAGAGAGAGAGAGTATTTTAGTGCCCTAAATACCCTTGGCTATAAAAAAAATGAACATATTACAAACCAAAAAAAAAAAGAAAGCACTAAATTGGAGCCATCTTAAAAGTGAGGTGATAAAAGTTGATAAAAATTTATGTTATATCCGATAGTCACTTCTATAGCAGAGAGAGACAGTAAAAACAAATACTATTCTTTAAACCATTTCTACAAATAAAACTCTCCATAGTATTGAAGGCAATTAGCATAAAAAACTAATACATTTGAGCAATAGATAATCCAACTTTAATATCATACAGAGAATTTACCCAAAATAGACCGACTTTTTTATGGGTGTAACGGATGAAAATTTTATTATAAAAAGAAAAAGTCGGAATTTGAAAAATTGCAGAGCCTGGAGCTTCAATTATTTCATTTCTCTCATGCTCCACGTGAATAGGAACAAATAAATAATTGAATAGATAGTTATAGTTGTGAAACAAAAAAAAAGGGAAAAAAAGAACTTGCAACTATTCTTCTCCAAATATGCAGAATATTTCATTGATTAAATCCTATATTTTATTGACATCGGTAATTCCATTATTTAAAGTTATTTAAATTTTCTAAACTTGTTTTTCTTTCTCTAAATTTTTTGCTTTTCTTTAACAATGTCTATGCATACATATACATACACATACATATACATATACATATACATATACATATATGAATGTGTGTATATACACACACACATGTATATATGAATCTATACATACACACATATATATATATGTATGTATGTATGTATGTATGTAAGTATGTATATGTGTATATGTATATGAATGTATTTATGTATAGACATTATTAAAGAAAAGTAGGAAAGTTAGAGAAAGAAAAACAAGTTTAGAAAATTTAAATATGAGGGTATTATTAACAATTCTTCAACTTTTATATTGGCATATGGTTCCACTATCACTTCAAGGGTACTAAGCGAGATTTTGAAAATCTCAGGATAGTTAGATGATATTTCGTGAAACTTCAGGAGAGGTTTCTGAAATTATCCCATTCCAAAAACCATCACAAATCAACATCATTGTAGCATCCTACTACTCGCTGGAACAACCATCCAGTGATCTTTAAGCTCAAAATAAGTAAAGATAAGAAAAAAAAAAAAAACTAGCTACATATGACGAATCCATTATCCATAGACACAGGAATAGTAGAGATCAAGCGCAAATGACATGAAAATATTATAAACTAATGATCATCCACCTTTGATCACTTCATCCTGATTAATTTTGTGAAATTTAGCTAAACCCTCTTACACTTCTCAATGGGATACGCGTGTATCTATTTTCTAAACAATGACACTTGAAAAGGAAATCACTAGCATTTTCTTTACTGTCCTAGTGGAAATCCTGCATTGAAGACGATAAGCAATATCCTAACTGTGCTGAATTACCCTGATTGCCCTTACAAACTTGGGCAAATCTTTTCTGTCTTAAGCAAGCCTTCACGGACAGAAGATCCCAAATGATTGAGCACCAGGACGCACATGTACTGGTGAAGTTTCTCAGGTAGAAGCCTCGTCATAATTCTGGAACCAATTCATAGCCTGGTTTAAGTCCTGTTGTTTGATTTCTTTAAGGGACTATCTAAAGTGGTGAATGGGCAGGTTTGTGCTTACGGAAATGACGAGGTTTTTCCTTTACACCAAATTTTAAGTACTTGAATACCTTGTGTTTTTTGCAAGTATACAAATCATTTATCGAGTACAGGAAATATTAGGTATCGATCCCATAGAAAAGATTATCAACTATAGATGGTTTTTGAATTCATCTATTATTTAGACTATCACAATAAAGGCAAGTAGATCCATACTTCAAATATATGATAAAAGTAGCAAAAATAATAATAAAAAGCTCCTAAAGTCTGCAATCCCTTTGTTGTTTGGCCATGAACTAACCGAGTTGAATATGTTATTATTTATTACTCATTTGGGATTAATTTCCAATTATGTTGAACATTACTTTTGCTAATGAACAACTTACTCGTATCTAATCCAGCCTATTTTCATGGTTGAAGGATTATGACAAGTTCATGAAAATCTATGAAATTATCTATTTATCTCCCTAAATACATCACCTACTTTTGTGGATCTGATACCTAAGATTCAAGAATCCAGATCTGCATAATGATAGTTGATTGATTATTATCACTAACACTAGCTAATATGACTTGAAATTGGTAGTAAAACAAATACAAGTAGGATAACAAATTCATGAACAAACGATCAATAAACATAACAAATCAACCATACTTATTCAATATCTCAAACAAACAAGTTCATACTTAATCTTAGGCATGAAACTTAGCAAAAAATAAAGAAAGAGAAAACACAATCCAAACTTGTATTATAACTAAACATGCAATCAAATACAAGAAATAAATGCTAGGAAAGAAGAAACCCTTATCACTTGAGCCTCCAACTCTCATCTTTGATCTCCAATTTTCATCCAAGTCAAGCTAAATACAAGATAGGGATTAACCCAACAATCCTACACTAACCTAAGGAACTAGGAAGATTTAGTTGAAAATTTATATTTGTAGCAGTGTTTCTAGCCTCCTAAGTTCTTCCTCTTCCCTCCCTAATACTATGCATTTATAGGAGAGAAACCCTAGTTTAATTGTTTCATGACAAAGAAACAAAGTTGCATTTTTAAGACTCCAACATTTCTTGCCTCCCTAATACCATGCATTTATAGGAGAGAAACCCTAGCTTAATTGTTTCAATGACAAAGAAACAAAGTTGCATCTTCAAGACTCCAATATTTCTTATGTAAAGGCCAGCCGAAATTCTTGAAGAAAAATTAGTCAAAAAGATTGTGTGAACATGTGGCAAGTTGTAAATATCTGACATTATGATCCATGATCTGCTTCTTGTGCATACGGGTCATGTATCCATAGTTTTTGTAGGTTTGATATTTCTTGACAATTTCTAGAAATTGCTCTATTTTTGTATCAACTTGAACTGTAATTTTCTTGCTAATGGAAGCTGAAATATCTCTTGCACAAACATAAAGTTGTAGCTTATTGAGTTAACTTTCCAATGCATCAAGAATCATGTCATTCGAAGCTCTATAGGCTATGAAATGACCAAAATACCTTAACTATTTGGCACTCTGTTTTAGAATTTGGCAGCAGAAATTCTTGACCACATTTCGAACTTTTGACCCTCTAATTGTGTGAATTGGACTTTGATGTCTCGTAGGAAATGTAGCCCTAGATCTTAGTTATAAAATGTTAAGAATTATTTTAATCCAATACTTGTAAATCAAGTTACAACCAAAATACTAGAAGGTATCAGGCCTACTTGTGCATTTCTTCCTTGTTTTTTGATTGCATTTCATCCTTTGATCATTTTGCACTTTATATTCACTTGAAATCAACTTGAAATCATCAAAAATCACTAAAACATCTTCTCGTTTTACTCCAACTGATGATTGAGTCATCAAAACCTATAAAAACATGAAGTTTTAACAGCTTACCTCCATAGAAATGCGATTTTTTCTCATTTAAACCACATAATACAGAATTCAATTAAGATCTAGTTATCTGATTCAAACTTATATAAAAACATGCAAAAACAAGCACAACTAACCACACAAAAACACGTAAAATAAGCACTTATCACACCCCCGCACTTGTCACACCCTCACACTTGAATCATTCATTGTCCTTAACCAATTAACCAAAACCAACCAAAGCAAAAGAGTCAAAGTAATGGAGTAACATACTATAGAGACTCATGTATAAAAGTGCAAAAGAGATGAGTACTATGCAAACCTTGAATTTCAATTTTAGCACCTCATAATATCTTACAAAGGAAAGCTTATCATACATTATTTGATCAAATCCAGTATGAGGTATCATTCCTAATCTAATCATGCTTGACATGTAACTAGCATAATTAACAAATGCAAAACCTTAATTGTAACAATCCTTTAGAACTAACGCAGACAAGGATAAGAAATTAAGAGAACTTTCACATTTTCATCATTTTTTAAATTTTCTTTTTCTCTTCTTTTTTTTTCTCTTTTTTTTAAGCCTTACTCAAGTAGTGTACTTGTCTTTTAACACAAAAGTAAACATTGGGAGATGGATGCTCCTGATTACTCAACCAAGTCACAAATTTTCATTACTTTGCATACTCATAATTCTGGTATCATTTTACGTAGAAGTGACAAAATGGATATCTGGTTGATAAATGGTTTTAATTAAATGGATAGTCGATCAAATGATCTAATCCAATTAAAACTATTTAATAAATGGATCTAAATGGATGCCATTTAGATGAATAGTGTAAAACCGTGATCCATCCATTTATCCATTTACTCTTCCAAGTTCTAAATTTAAGATCCAAATGATTTTTTTTTTCAAAAAAAATAGAGATCCTAGAAGTTCTATCTTTAGATCACCTAAAAAACTTTCGGTAGCAACAAAAGCTTGTGCTATTACTCTATTTCAGTTCTTCGTAAAGCAGTTTCAAATTTTTATTGTCAATTTAGCCTTCTTTAAGTATCATCTTGTAAAGTTATGAACAATTAAGAACTTCACTAAAATGTTATAACTTATGGGTGAATGAATACAACTTTACAGTGTAAATAAGTGAAACTTTTAAGAAGCTATAATTTTTCAGCAAAGCTTCAAGTTGAATTAAAAGTTTCCTATCACAACCTTGATTCTAATATTAAAACCTAGTCGAATTAAGAGTTTTTTATCCACTATGTAATGTAGATTCTAACATTAGCCAGCTTCAACTATTTTTTTTTAATTTTGTAACAGTTGAAACTAGATTTGGAAAAGTATTTAAATATAGGGGGTAATAAATAGGAGTTTATGTATTTACTTGGTAAGTTATGTGCCATTTATGCATCTTAACCAATGTTGTGGGACACTCATTAGAAAAATTATTTATATAAATAAAAGAATAAGAAAATTAAAAAAATTATTCTGATGCTGTATGATGAATTCATGCTTCTTCCTTAAGAATGTGCAAGTTTGTGGTCATTACTATATGAGAGTTTATAAAATGATAAAAAAAGAAGTAGAATTAAAATATAATTTTAAAAAATGCTAACGAAGTCTAGAAATTAGAACCAAAGAAAATGCAATTAACGTTATTGGCAACTCGACATATGAGGAAGTTATGAAGGAAAGAATAAGCGGTCCTACAAAATTTCGTCCCACTTTTCTATGAATATTTGCAATCACAATATGCGTTTTCTCTTTTTTAAATTGGGTGGATATATATGGATGACATGTATAATCCATTTAAATCCACCAATATTATTGGGTTTAGATGGTTATCCATTTAAAACCATTGAATTTATATGAATCATCCAAATCCTTTTAAGGTTGGTTTGTATGGATGGATTGGTGGATATGAATCCATTCTACTGCTTCTAATTTTATGCAAAAGTTGATGGCAGGTTATTGATGCCTATGCAATAATAAAAATAAGCCAATTGCCGATTAAAATAACCAAAACCCGATTCCAAGTACTGGAGCAGGGACTCTAGATATGTAATGGGTTACTTGATTCACCCTGTTCTCGAAGAGTTTGCTTGATCCGATATACCTGAATGGGATGATTTTTTCACAAATAATTATTAATTTGTAAATAGGGCAAGTAGGGTCGTATCCTTAGGGACTGGGGATATTTGTCTCTTTTTTGCCATTCAAAGTAATAAATGGGGGATTTTTTTATAGTAGTGGCAATAAGTAAATGGTTCGAATAAGAATAAATAACCAACAAAAGATTAAATGAAAAATTACTAAAATCAGAGTAATAATAATTAAAAGTCTAGCCAAGAAATAACTTCAGTAATGGTTCACCTAATTGATCATCGATGCAAAGGCAATTTCAATTATTTACTGATAAATAGGTTATAACTGCCAAGCAAGCGATGACAGTCAACCCCTCCTTACTGTGTCGGCGAATAAGATACGCTCGTTAATCACTACTCTGATTGAGAAATAATTCTAGGTACGTCCGTAAAATTTAATTCTCTAATTGCCTTACGTATTAGAGGAGTCTTATTCTAACCAAATAACGCACTACCAGGATTATTTCAGATTAGCACGCGTATCCCCCTAATACAAAGCTAATCATGCCAGTTGTCACTAATTCAAGACAATTAAACAATTACGGATTTAATGCCCTAATTGACAATAGATTATGAAGTTAACTAATTATTCGGATCCAAGACAATCAATTAATTAGATAATCATAAATACTGCAATCAAGAGATATGCGAATACCAATAAATAAAAGAAAAAAAATAAAATTAAATCGATTTCACAATTTTTAGGCGAACCAAAGCCTCCGTTGTTCCTTGACTAGAGTAAAGAAATTAGTTCATATTTGATGCGAAAAACCTACACACAATTGAAGAGAAAGCGGTGGCCATCAGTTGGGTAAATTCAATTCGTTGGAATACTAATGAAAAAGTAAAGCTACAGGAAGTGGTTCATTGTTTTGTTTGGTCTTGACATCCAAAAGAAGAAAATCCACTAAGAGACCAATAGAAAAGTCAAAGTCTCAAAAGTAAAACTAGTCTACTCCTGACATGCGAGAGGAAGGACTACTAAGAGTCCACTAGAGGACGAAGACGAAATAATCCGATAAGCTCCTCCCAAGCTCTGTTTCCATTGTCTACTTTATCCCTCTCCAATTGCTACTGTGCGGCGGATTTTTCTCCTTTTTCAAAACCGAAGACTCCAGCCTTTTCTCCCCTGCTGTTTTCGGCCAAATTACCAAAAAGGGCTCGCGTTTCTTTGTTCCAAACATGCCCCTGAAACCCTTCTATTTGAATTCTTTCCGGTGACTGTCAAATTGGCGTTGGTTGTGGTATTTTCGTTCTACTCCCTGAAATAAATGTAAATTACAAAAAGTGAATAGAATCTAATAATTAATCCATATCGGGTCAGGTAATAGGAGAAATTAATAATAAAATAAATGATAAAATTGCAACCTATCAATTCCCCCCACACCTAAACCGTGCTTGTCCTCAAGCATAAGAACAGTAAAAAACACCAATATTTGACAATGGCTATTGCTTTATCTACCATATTGCCAAGATACCAAGAAAACCATATGTCATGCATCAGTGATCAAAATCCGAGGAACATCACCCTGGTTAGTTTCTAAATCACAAACTCCTTCAATTCCAAGTTAACTAATCTAAGAAAAAGGAATGGCGCACAACATTTATCAGCAAATGGTCCAAATATTAACCAAAATCTCAACATTAAATTCATAAGTCGGCAAGCTGACTTCTATCACACACTAATACAACCTATACTCTTTTTTTTCATTATTTATTTTTTCTTTTTTTTTTGTTTAAAATAGCACAAAAGACTTAGTCTCCAACCATTGGAGTCTTTTGATGCGAACTCCAACATTTTTCAGATGAAGGAGCCCGGTTACTTAGCTCCTATCGCTATACGACCACGTACTCATAGAAATTACTACTTGACGCGAGAATCGATACTTTTGATGAAGGCCCCTAGTTACTCAGTAGTAATGACTAGCGGAGTACAGTCAACTTTATTTCACAGTCAGATAACACAATAACTCAAAATAACATAGCAAAAGAAAACAAAAATAGCAGCCGCTAGCCTCATTTCTTCAAATATGGAGAACTAAAGTTAATACTGGACCAATTCACATGAAATGCCAACAATCATTCCCTATACCTAAAAAAGTTAACAAAGAAATCAAAAAAGTCAAACAATTGCCAATATTCACTAAAGAGATGTTTTTGGATTCAACCACATTATCTCGATACACTTTTATTATTATAGTGAAATTAGAGGCAACAAACCAACATCAAACTTTGGCAGTCATAGGAGAGCTAGACAGATAAATGACAAAAAAGTAAAGAAAACTAGACAAATACCAAACTAAAAATAAAGGAAAAATACCCAAAAACTAAAAACTAGAAACACTGGCACTTGATCTATTCCCCCCCACACCTAAACGATGCATTGTAAGGACCTAAAAAATTTCTTATTTTTATTGAATATTATTGGTTTATTTAAATATTTATTCACCTATTTTCTCCAAATAATTTATTTCAACCATTTTAAGTCCATTCATATGGAACAATGTCTTCTTTATGTTATTAAAACGTCCCGTTAGCAAATTTAATTTTTAGAGGTTCGTTTAAGTGAGAAATAATGAGTACATGTGTTTCGAGGTGATATTCTATTCGAGAGTGTAATTATCTTGAGAAAATTAAGAATGATCAATAGTAAATTAAGAAAAGTTAATTGAGAAATTAAAGGTGAATAAGTTCTAATTAAGTGTTTATCGCTCGCGCGTCGATAGTTTTTTGAAAGACGCGCTAATGCAAATTTATTGGAGATTTGAGGAAATAATACTAGATTCATGCGAGAACTCACAAATTTTCCTATTTTAAACCCCTATTACTAGCCCATTTAAATATTTAAATGCCCGTTCACTCTGAATATTTTATTCTAACATTTTTAGACCTAATTACATGGAACTATAGCTTACTTATATTTTTAAAGTGACTTGCAAAAATTAATTTTTGGGAAGTTCGTTTAGGTAGGATAGTGAATACGCATTTGGAGACAATAATCGATTTAAGAGTACAATGAACTTGGAAAATTAGAGACTTATACACTAGTTTTAAAATAGGTATTTTATGTTTAAGTACTCAATTATTAGTTAGTGATACTATCGTTATAAAAACTTCTTGAAATTTTCACTTTATCGCGCACAAATCGAAAGTAAGCGTTTTCGCGCCCGTGATTAATTGAGGGGTTTAAGACTTTTATTTTGGGACTATTAAGAGTGAATAATAATAATATAAATGAAAGTGCATTAGAGGTTTAGTGCACTAGTGAAATAAACTTGAGAGGAATCGAGCACGAAACGCACGTGCATTATTTTAGTGGACAATCTTGAGCAATTTTGGGCCACAAGTTTTAAGCTTACTTTAGAAGCTAACAACATCAGAATTCCCTCCCTCACATACACTCAAACTGTGATGGCCCCACCTCCCCATAAGGCGTACCAAAGGGTTCGGCGGGTCGCCTGCCCAACTCTCGCCGGGACTCACTCACTCACTACAGTCCTCCAATGAAGTATAAAATAAATCTCAAGTATTACATCCAATTCTCCAAGAATTACATATCACGAGTACCAGAAAGTAAAACCTAGAAAAATTGATAACTACAACCACCACGCCAACTATATACATCTTACTCGTCAACTTTTAACAAATACAAATTCAAGTATTCTATAGTTCAAAATCTAACCACCTTCCCGAGCGATCCCCGCGTCGGCCCCCTGCTAAGGAAAACAAATGGAACGGGGTAAGCTATATGCCTAGTAAGTAAACAGGGGCAAAGGCGTAAATTTCACGTAACAACAGTTACACAGTAAGAGTAAAGCAAAAGCAGAAAAGTAACATCACATAATAAGGATATAGGTGGCTCTAAAGCCAGATCGTTTGCCATGCGTGACCTTCTGCCGACACTCCGTCGACCACAAATAATGGTCCGTAGAACTTCACTTGTACTCCCACCGTACACCTTATCACCCTCTCTGGCCAGACACCTCACAAACTTGCTCGAGCGAACGAAATTGAGCTTGGTTCACAAGCTCGGGTCACAAACTTGGTCCACATAATCGGTGAACCGGATTCACAAACTTGGTGACCTCAAACCAGGTTGGACTGACTTCGACCAAGCCCTAACCGGCTCGAATAGTCCATCTAGGTCATGAGATCGGGCCCCAAACTCACAAACTTCACAAAATTTACTCAAAAGTCACCCCGAGCCACAAGCTCAAGGGGTATGTTGGAATGTTTAACTAGGGTTTATATTTTCAGCCTTGATTATGGTTATCTACCTCTTAATTGATGTTATTGAGCTAGTAATTGGTGGGTTTGATGATAGAGCACTTGTTAGATATGAATTTATAGAGTAAAGATGCAAATTTCAGAATTTGGAAACCAAGCTACCCTGTTCTGTCCGATTTTAGTGCTCCATGTTAGAGGCCGAATTAGGCTTGGCACAAAACATGAAAGTTGTAGAGAATGGTATTTTATAGTTGCCTACAAAATTTTAGGCCAATCGGAGGAACGTAGCCTGTGAAAAGACCAAAATACCCTCACTGCCCTAGGATATTTCCAGTGATCCGTTTTGGACAGTTCATCCAATTGATTGTGTTTATTTACTATGATCCGTGCTGATTTAGTCATTTACCAAAATGTGAAAGTTTTAGTACTCTGTCTTAGCTTTTCAACACCACTAAGAACACCTTAAACGGATCAGTGTAGCCCAAGTTATAGCCAAAACACTTGCACCTGTTTTGTACCTTGGATTGTGTACGTTTTTGAATTTTGCTTCTGACCATGTTTTATCTGTTTTGATAACGTACGAACTGGGTATTGACCTCTTCATAAGAAATGTAGATCTTGGTCTTAGTTTCGAAACAATATAAAGTTTATCCAAATCCGAGTTCCGTAGCTCCTGTTATGACCAAAACAAGATCGATCGTCAGAACTGCCTTGAATCTGGACAGTTCTGACGGGTACTTTGACACTCAACTTTCGTTCTGTTCTGAATAGATTAAGGTCTTGGCCAAAACATCAAAGTTTTAGCCTTATGTCTCAGCTTTCTAATACCTTTGGAATTTCCTGATTTGGATTTGTGAGCTGGGAGTTATGGTCCAGCAAACATACCCTGTTTGTTACTCTAGAGTGCGAATTCCTGGAACGGTTTTCTGTACTTTCGACCTATTTCCGTTTAGATCCAGATTGAGGTGTCTTCATGAAAACTGTAACCCTTCCTATTAGTTTCACAACGGTACCTCATGTACCTTGATCTGACACTCGTAGCTTCAATTAGGCTCAAAACAGTTTTGACGGCAAAGCGATTAGGTTACCATTCCCGTTTCCGTATGCCGTTTCCGCACTCGTATGTGCCGATTTTGCCGTTTTGCTTGTTTTAGACATATTAGTAGCCGTTTATGATATTATGTGACGCAATCATCTATTTCAGACGGTGGTGAGCTAGGTGGAGCCGGTGGGGCCTACTAGCTACTCCTCGCGGCACAAATTTCGAACTTTTGTTCGTTGAGTAAGTATTCAGACCGCTCTTATGTGTTAGTTGCTTATGTGTTTCGATATGTATGAAAAGGGTATCTAGGCGAGGGTGTACTTTATCGCATTCGACCTAAACCCTAATTTACGCACATATTTGTACATGGCATATGTATATGAATCCAACCCATGAAATTTTCCCCATAAATCCATCAAAACTATAACTTTAAGCTTCTAGTTCACACATATAAGAAGTAGAGGGAAGTTTCTTACCAAATTCACCTTAATCCCTATATCAAGAAGCTGCCAAGACCTTCCTCTTCCCAAATCACTCCACCAAAACCCTTAAGCTTCCTTGGAGATCAACTTTTGTGGAGGAATTTGCAAGATTATCGGTTGAAACTCAATATTGAGGCTTGTAATTGAGGTGCAAGGTGAAGTTTTTTCCTCTCTTGTTTTTCCTCTCAAGAATTTCCACCAAGACTAAGAAAAGGGGAAGAAATGAGGAAATTTTGGTCAAATTTCTGTTTTATGAAGGTTAAGACAAGTTGGTCAAAGTCCAACTTCCATAGATGCCTTGACACTTGTTTTCTTTCTAGCATTTTCTCTCATTTCTCTTGGTCAAATATTGTGGCTGATGTATGAGATATTTTGAGGGTCAATTATCTAAAATAAAATGAGAAGATTAAGGTAATAAAGTATGGGTCAAATGGTGTGTTTACCCGGTAACAAACGGTACCCGTCGGTTCGAGCCGATTTTCCTTAAATCACCCGTACTAGGGTTTTTTCTTCCTATTCACTAACTTTTTATTATTGCATCTAATCACATATTATTTCTCACCCAAAAGTCACTCTTAAACACCAAATTTGATCCTTGCTCCGTACCGAAAAATCATCCGGCGAAAAATCGCAAAAAACCCTAATTTGCTCCAATCTTGAAAACGAAGAGTGAAACCCTACTTTCTAGGTTCATTTGCACTTATTGAGGAATGATTGAATAGTAGGATCATGTTAAATGAATAATTTCCACATAAAAGGAATTTTAAGAAAAGTGTGATGAATTTTACAATTCCATAGAATAAAATTAGGGTTTTGAGTCAAATATGAGGGATTTAAACATAACCTGCTAGTCACAAGTAAACTAGGGTTTTAAAGTACAAGTAAGGTTTTTAGTCTTTTTTTTTAAAAAAAATAAAACAATGTTTTAAGACAAAATAAAATAAAGAAACCGTAATCCTTTCTTTGAGACTAAACAAAAATAGTATCCTAAAATTTGGGGTATCACAATCTCCCCTTCTTCAAAGAATTTCGTCCTCGAAATTTCAATCAACGAGCTAAGGGTTGGAATACCCGAAATAATCAAAAGATCAAAAGGTGTACATATATATACAAGTCACGCCAAAATATACACAATATAATGCATCATATACACCAAGGAACATTTCAAGTTAGACAAAGTCAAGTGCAGTAAGTACTATATATGTAGGTATTAACATACCACAAGTAAATGACATGTAGGGACAATGCAAGGGCAAAATGAAAGAAACGCGACTTGTCGTCCCACACTCAGTGAAACCACCCCCGTCCGGTTTCTTGCTCCACTTCCCAAGGTGCCCGTTGATATCTTGTACTCACTCTAGCCAGACAAAGCCTGTTCATGTTCCCAAAATGCTAGTCTCAAGTACTTAGCAGCGCCTAAACTCTGGAGTACTCTGGCATAAGAATCCGAAATAAGATAATTCACATCTCGAGCTGCAGTCCCAAGAGTAAACTATCTACAATCGAAATTCCTACCTGACGTACCTATCTATGGTCCTCAGATACCATGAGAAAGATTTAAGGCCTATAACATTTATGATCCATAACTTATACTCGAACGAACACTTAGTCCTTCATACTTATTCGCCACGTCATCCAGGCTCACTCTGCGCATAGACCACGCGAAGCAGCTATAGGTTTTATCCCTCAATTGCTTACTTTCAAATCAAATCAAATCAAATCAAATCAAATCCCACAGTCCGGCATCCTAAACTTTAGCCTAGGATACACTATAGAGATTTGAAGCTTAGGCTCTGATACCACCTATGACGGCCCCACCTCCCCCTAAGGCGTACCAAAGGGTTCGGCGGGTCCCCTGCTCAACTCTCGCCGGGACTCACTCACTCACTACAGTCCTCCAATGAAATATAAAATAAATCTCAAGTATTACATCCAATTCTCCAAGAATTACATATCACGAGTACTAGAAAGTAAAACCTAGAAAAACTGATAACTACAACCACCACGCCAACTATATACATCTTACTCGTCAACTTTTAACAAATACAAATTCAAGTATTCTATAGCTCAAAATCTAATCACCTTCCCGAGCGATCCCCGCGTCGGCCCCCTGCTAAGGAAAACAAATGGAACAGGGTAAGCTATATGCCTAGTAAGTAAACAGGGGCAAAAGCGTAAATTTCACGTAACAACAGTTACACAGTAGGAGTAAAGCAAAAGCAGAAAAGTAACATCACATAATAAGGATACAGGTGGCTCCAAAGCCAGATCGTTTGCCATGCGTGACCTCCTGCCGACACTCCGTCGACCACAAATAATGGTCCGTAGAACTTCACTTGTACTCCCACCGTACCGAAAAATCATCCGGCGAAAAATCGCAAAAAATCCTAATTTGCTCCAATCTTGAAAACGAAAAGTGAAACCCTATTTTCTAGGTTCATTTGCACTTATTGAGGAATGATTGAGTAGTAGGATCATGTTAAATGAATAAGTTCCAAATAAAAGGAATTTTAAGAATAGTGTGATGAATTTTACAATTCCATAGAATAAAATTAGGGTTTTGAGTCACATATGAGGGATTTAAACATAACCTGCTAGTCACAAGTAAACTAGGGTTTTAAAGTACAAGTAAGGTTTCTAGTCTTTTTTTTAAAAAAAAATAAAACAATGTTTTAAGACAAAATAAAATAAAGAAACCGTAATCCTTTCTTTGAGACTAAACAAAAATAGTATCCTAAAATTTGGGGTATCACACAAACAGCCGAGCAACACAAAGGAAGAACAAGACCAGAATTTTCTCCACTCTCTCTCCTCAATTCCTTGTTCAAATCACCTCCAAATTTTACACACAACACTCAAATCACTTGGTGATCAAGATAAGCTAGGAAAGGAGCTACCTCTCACAGTTTTTCTTCAGCTTAAAGTGACTGAAATATCTGCCTTGACCATCTAAGAAAGTAAGTGATGATCGACCTCTTAATTCTTGATTTATGGAAGTTATATTACACTCATGAGCTCTTGGATTCTCATGGGTAGCTTTAAATTGTTAGAAATTAGGTGAGTGGGCTCTATGAAATCCCACAATGACTTTGATGATCTGATTTGATGAGATTGGATGTTAATTGTGTTGATTAAGCATTAATTTAGTAGAGTTAAGTGATAAAAGTGAAAAGGAAATCAAATGAGAGGTTGCATGTTAAGGTACCGATTCTACCCTGTCATTGCCGTGCACTTTGGTGTACTTTCTTCAGGTCCAATTGACTTGTTTTTGATGCAAATGTGTAATATAGGTTGTGTATAAAGTTTCTTCAAAAATTTACGTGATTTGGATGAGTGCATGTTGAGATTTAGAAAATTTGCCAAAACTGGAATTGTGTCCCATGTTACTCTGGCAGTGATTTTGTTTCGGCTATAACTCTTTGCTCCAATGTCAAAATCGAGTGCCGTTTGCGGCATTAGAAACTAGACATTTCTAGTTTTCCAATGGTGTAAAATACATGCCCTGATTCCACTCGCATGAATCATACTAATCATTTGAATCTGCCTATCCTGTTTCGCGTCTGTACTGAAAGCTCTGTTTTAGGCAGCGACTTGATGCTCAAATATGAGTTAGTTGTGGACCGATTTTTAAAATGATTCCTTCTGTGAAATTGTAGCCTTATGAATGTAGTTTCCAAATCTACCAACCATGCTCAATTCCAAGTTGAATTGAGTGAGTTGTGGCCGAAGTTCGAAACTGACGCAGTGATTGAAAACCCTCTTTTTGGCTAGTGAATGCCTTAATCTTGATTGGGACTTGTTGTTTCAAAATTCTTGGTGTTAATCACCTACCAAATGTATGTTCGATGTTTCTTAGACATTTTTTACATAAATGAACCATATTTGAGATGTTTTCATTGGCCAAATGTTTAGAAAAGGAAAATTTGCATATAAGACAGATTTGCCTTGGAAATTCGTGGGACTTTAGTGATTTTGTTAACCAATTTTCCGTACGTATTTTGCTATGAAATTTGACAGAGGAATAGCCCTTATATGGTAGTATAATCATACCAGATTTGGTGCCATTCCGAGTTCATTTCAATGCTCAACCAAAGTCCCAAAGTTTGTAATTTAAACCTGGAAATTAGCCTAACCGTCTCAATTTTTCAGCAACTTTGAGCTACTATATCTTGGTGGTCAAAACTCCGATTCTTGTTTTTCTTATTGTGTTTTAAACTTTGATTGTAACTATAATTGAGTTTCAAATTTGAGAGGCTAGTTCATATTTTTTGAATTTTGCTGAATTTTCAAAATTGGCCAAAAACCAACCCCGAAATTGCCTCGATAGCCTAAAATAATAAATTTGAACCAAATTTTGAATGTCTTTCATTTGGAATCATGGAAAAGTGTCTTTTAGGAACTTTTAGGACTCTGGAAGAAGTTTCCAACGGTATCAAGTTTTCCAATTTTGGACTTGTAAAAAGTGAGATATGATTTTTCAAAGATCACTCGACAAATCTGAAATTTCCAAAATTAAAGGAAATTGAGGGTTTCGAACTCTCTATCTCCTTTGATATTGCTAGAACGTTGTATACTTGATTTCAAAGATGAAAAATCAGATTTTTACTTGTATTTTAAAGCCTCATTTTTTGAGTCTCGATTTACGAGTAATTAAGGCCCATTTTCGTGAAATTTTCTTACTTGTACAATCTTCCTTGACAATTGGGGTTTATGAGTGATAGTTCATTATTAATTGCTCAGGCACTCAAAAGGACCTCCAAGAGGATCTCATGGGAGACGCCTAATCAATCGCTTGTATTGGCTACTTGAATCACTTGACGAGTGTCAAGTGTGTGAACTATGTGATATACGTGTTACGTGTTAATTGTTATCAATAATAGAACATTTTGAAAATGTTGAGTCGAGTGTGTACTTTATCGCACTCGTTTTCATTTAAGTGAAGTGTAATTGAATTTCGTGACATGAAATATTTGAATTGCTTGAAGTGACTTGTTAAATGAATTTAAGTGAAGTGTTTAAGTGTTTGTTTATGCTATGGCTGCATAAGTCGATCGGAGTAAATCTCCTCGACTTAAGTGGTAAGTGGGGGACGCCCAAATCTCACTGGCTATTCTTGGACTTGAACCGGCATGGGATTGGTCGGACTCCTTGGCGAACCATGAGAAAACAAAAGTTTGATCTATTAAGAGATCTTGCTTGGCATACTCAAGCAGTATCGCTTCAAACAAATGACAGGCGGGTCCGATACAGGGGTATGTAAGGCGAAAGGGGACATGATAAGTGAAGTTCTACAGATTAAACCTACCCGATTGACAGAGTATCAACTCGTGGAGGTTCGTGATCGTGCAAGTGGAAAATAGCTCCTGAGAGCTCCTGTATCCTTAAATTGTTTCTGTTTACTTTTCTCGCTCGAATTGTTATTTATTGCAATATTATTGCTCTACTTGTTAAATTGAGATTGTTACTTGAACAACGTGCCTGCATGTGTGTTCATAGCCTCACGAGCGTTTTGCTCACCCTGTAGATTTGTTTTCCTTAACAGGAAAGGATTTGAAGTGAACCTCGGAAAAACCCCTTTTGAATGTACTTTTGTATTAAGATTTCCAATATACTTGGCTAGACTCTTGATTATTGTATATTTTGGAATTCGATGTAACCTTTGAGAGCTTGATGTAAGGATTGGATACTTGATGTATTTTGGAACTCGTGATATAAATTTGAATGTTATTAAAGGAACTGACCTCCCTTTCTTACTTATATTGTTATGATGGCTGGTATTTTATTAAGTTTGAACGGAAATTGTCATGAGTCCTGGCGAGAGTTGGGCAGGCATCCTGCGGATACCTTTTGGTTCGCCTTAGGGAGAAGTGGGGACGTCACATGCATTGCCCTCAATGTAGCAAATAAATATTAATAGCAAGAAGAAGGGCAACGGAACTTCCTTGAAGTCGTCAAAATTGTGGCGGGCGAGGCCCAAATGGAGGCAGAAAGCTTGTGTGCTGCATAAATGCCGTCTGATTCTGGGCGATGTTGGCCACATTGTGATCAATATTGATCATCTGAGCCTCCAAATTCTACACCTGCGTCTGGAGTTGGTGCCAATCAGTAGCCCCTAGGGATGGAGGAGCCTGAGAGGAGGTAGACGGGTCAAGGTCACCACCAGCAATGGAAGAACTGGCAAAAGAGGATCGCGGGGGGACACGAGCTGGTCCCGGGTCAGTGAATCGGTAGACACCATCGACGTACTCGAGAACGTCCATCCTCTCCAAGCACTCCGCACCCCGAAATTTCATTTCAAATGCCAAGTAAAAGTCGTGATCCTGTAGATTGAGAACCCCCAACTACACTGTCAAGTATGTAATGTAAGACTCGTGGATCAGAGGTTTGTTCTTCTTGACTAAAACGGTCTTGAATTGTGCTGCCAACAAACACCCCAAATTCACCTTGACATTGTTCTTCATACACCAAATGAAGAAGAACTTGGGTCGGGAGAGTATACCAAAGTTGTCCTTTCGACCCAAGTAGCTGTAGGCTAGAAATCGCTGAATATAACGGGTACTAGGATCCTTAAGAAAAGAGCTCCTAGATCTAGAAGGATCATAGCGGTGCCTGTCGACAGACATGTCCCTCCAAATCTCGTGGTAGGAAGAGAGAAATGACTCTACATAATCACAGGCACTCTCAGCGTACTCCCTAGTCTCGGCATACTCTAGAGTAATGAACCCAAATACCAGATTAAACTGGGTAATGGAGAAATTGAACTCCGAACCCATCAAACGGAAATGAATGACATTTGGGGTATCCACGGTATACCTCGTAGGCAACTCAAACTCAAAGGTGGAGTAAAACTCCCTAATCAACTCGACAAAGGCGGGACAGAAGATATCACGATAAGGGCGCCACCTGATGGCGGTAAACATCTGCTCGACCTCCTCCCGTATACCTAGGGCAGTCATAGAAAGTTTCTCACAACACTTGCAGGATATGATACGCCGTTCACAGACCTTAGCGTATCTCTGCTGATCGGTGGGTCTAGTGAAGTTCAAATGCCCCCCAAAGTGAGCGGGGGCATTCACATAAGCACCCCTACCCCTACCTAAGCGGGTTCGGACACTAGAAGAGGAGGGTTGGTTGGTAGATGTGTTTACTGGAATGGAGGGTTGGGGTGAGGGCTGAGATTATGAGACTCTAGACCTAGAAGACGATTTCGGTCTCACCATAGTCGCGAGCAGTGGAAATCAACAGCAAATGGCGCTCAACAAATCAACTAAATTTACCCAATTGCATTAAACAAATCAAGTGTCACGGGTGCCCCGTGGTTCACAAGACAACGGCAGTATGTATCCAACCAAAGGCACAACAGAAATCCCAATCAAAGCAGCACCCAACAGCACGCCAAGTACCCCCAACAATGCAGATAAATCCACCCCCTCCAACAAGCAAATCAAAGTTCACTAGTGTTCCCCAATTCAACAGAAAAAGGCAATATCGAGGCAACCATGATACCAGAAAAATCTCGAACAAGGCAATGGCCCGACCCAACAGGCATATGACGTCCAACAATGTGTTAGAGCACAACCAATATCAACGAATATGCTAATCAAACAAGCTAAGAGCAGGGAAACTGTCAAACAGCCAACAAACCCAAAACAATTGAAATCAAACCCACCCAAAAGTGCAACAAATATTCTCAAGAATATGGCAAACTAGCAATCAATAAAATCTGGGTCAAATATCACAAGTAGTACCACTGGTTTACCACACAAGTGAAGAAATAACCCCCAACGGCCAACAATACCAACTATGGAGGAACCCAGACAGTACCAATCAACATTAAGAAATTAGGTGACAAATTCCAAATACTTTCACCGTAGAAGATAGCCAAGCGATACTTCCGATAGAGAATGATGGCGAAGAAGGGAGGGGAGCAGTAGCACGTGTCAGGCGGTGGACAGAGCAACGGGTAGAGTCGCGGGACCGGGAAGAACGGCGGTGGGCTGCGGCGCACGGCTTCGAGCGTCGCACGCTCGAGTAGCGCGCGAGGTTGGACGCTGCCGCTAGGGCTGTTGGCGGCGTGCAAACGCGCTTCGGTAGTGGCGGTGGCTCGCGGTGGCATGCGATAGAACTACGAGGAGCGGCGCGCAGTTGCTATTGGAGTCGCCCGGCCATGGGCAGCGGTGTTGGACTAGGTGACTTGAAGTGGGCGACGGCATTGGCGACTAGCAGAGTGCGGAGAGGAGCTGCGCGCGAGGAAGGAAAGATCGAGAAGGCGGCGTTGGCTTGGGCTCGCTACAGTGGCTGCGTGAGTCGCGCTCAGGCGGCGGCTCGAGGAGCAGCGGTGGAGCGGTGCGCGGTTGGTGTGATCGAGAAGAGATAGAGAGAGGCGCACGAGGTGGGTGCGGCAACGCGCAATGGTGATGAGGGGAGGAGATGGAGGCGGCAAAAAGGATTTGGTCGACAGAGAGGAGGAAACAGTGGAGAAGAAAGAAAGGAAAGAGGAAGAAAGAAGAACAAAGGAAAGAAAGAAAAAAAAAGAAAGGAAAGAAAGAAAGAAAAAAAAAGAAAGGAAAGAAAGAAAGAAAAAAGAAGAAAAAGAAAAAGAAATAGGTTTTTTTTTAATTAAAAATGTGAAACTTGAAAATCCAAGCTATGGTTAAACGAAAAAAATAATTTTCTTTTTGGTTTTTTTTAGAATTAAATTGTTTTTTTAAAATTTAAATCTCTTTTTTTTTTCTACTATATTATTATTAACAAAACTTATTTTCGAAATTAAAATTAGAGATTAACAGGTAATCGAAAATTTTCTCGAGATTTGAATACTTACCTTTCCCGCAAACGTGACGTGGGCACGTCAAAAAGACAAGAACCCTTCTGACCACGAGCTCTCCATACGCCCGCGTCACGTCAGAGAGATACCTACGAGGCATCAAAAATGAAAATTGAAGCCAAAAATCAGTCAAACTCAAGGAAAACATGTTTAAACTATCAAACAAAACTGAACAAACAACTAAAAGAAATTGGGTTGCCTTCCAAAGAGCACCTTTCTTTAATGTTTTTGGCTAGACATGGTTGAGAAGTGCTTATTAAGTGGGACACGGCAGTGCATCTAGACTTATCGTCTCCACTTCTCCACTTGAAAAGCCTTCGTAATAATATTTGAGACGGTGTCCATTCACCACAAATTTATTGTCTGTCTTAGCACTCTGGATTTCAACTGCACCATATGGAAAGACGTGAGTAACAATAAAAGGTCCAATCCAATGGAAACGTAGCTTATCTGGAAAGAGCTTAAGCCTGGATTGGTATAGGAGAGCCTTCTGACCAACTTCAAAGGTTTTTCTAGAGATTTATTAGTCATGAAATGTCCGACTCCTCTCCTTGTAAATTAGTGCATTCTCGTACGTTTCGTTCCGAATTTCCTCCAATTCTTGTAAGTCCAAATTCTGTTGGGCACCGGATTCTTTTAGATTCATGTTGCACTGTTTTATCGCCCAAAAAGCCTTGTACTCAAACTCCACTGGAAGGTGACATGGCTTTCCAAATACCAATCTATAGGGTGACATCCCTATGGGGGTCTTGTACGCTGTTCGATAGGCCCAAAGCGCATCTTCCTACTGTTGACTCCAATCCTTCCTATCGGGTCGCACCATTTTCTTCAAGATAGACTTAATTTCCCGATTTGATACCTCCGCTTGATCATTTGTTTGAGGGTGGTACGACGTTGACATCCTGTGGAGTACATCGTACTTGCGAAATAGCACGGCTATGGTTTTGTTGCAGAAGTGCATCCCCCTGTCACTAACAATGACTCTTGGCATTCCAAAACACAGAAAAATATTAGACCTGATAAAATCTGCAACTACTTTCGAATCATTAGTCCGGGTGGACTTAGCCTCCACCCATTTAGACACATAATCGACTGCCAATAAAATATATATATAACCAAATGAAGTAGGAAAAGACCTCATAAAATCTATACCCCAGACATAAAAAATTTTAACAAAAATCAACGAGACTTGGGGCATATAATTTCTACGGGTTATATTACCTACCCGTTGACATCGATCACAGGACTTACAAAACACATACGTATCTTTAAACAAAGAAAGCCAATAAAATCCACTTTCTAATACCTTATGAGCAGTTCTCTTGGGTCCAAAATGACCTCCACAGGTAAAAGTATGGCAAAAGGTTAAAATTGATTAAAATTCAAATTCACTTACGCATCGCCTCATTACTTGGTCAGCACATCTCTTCCACAAGTACGAGTCATCTCAAATGAAATACTTGGTGTCGCTTTTCAATTTGTTTTTCTTCGATTTTGGCCAACTTGCAGGAAAATTACCAGTTACCAAGTAGTTAACTAGATCAGCATACCAAGACAATTGAGAATTAAGAGAAAACAAGTGTTCTTCAGGGAATGGATCCTTCAATGGCTCGCTCTCCCTTCCAACTGATATGCGACTCAAATGGTCGGCGACTAGATTCTCCGAACCTCTTTTCTCCCTTATTTCCAGGTCAAATTTCTGTAGGAGCAATATCCACCTTATGAGCCTCGATTTTGCATCTTTCTTGGCCATCAGGTACCTTAGCGTTGTATGATCAGAAAATACAATAACTTTAGCACCTAACAAATATGATCTAAACTTCTTTAAGGCAAAAATAACTGCAAGAAGCTCCTTCTCAGTAGTGGAGTAGTTTAATTGAACTCCATTCGACGCCCGGGATACGTAGTAGATGACGTGAATTGCCTTTCTTACTCTTTGCCCCAACACAGCTCCCACTGCATGGTCACTGGTGTCGCACGTGATCTCAAATGGCAAACTCCAGTTAGGGGGTTGAATGATCGATAGCGAGATCAATAGCTCCTTCAACTTATTGAAGACTCTCTCACACTTGTCATCGAATTCGAAGGCCACGTCTTTTTGTAAAAGCTGGAATAACGGGCTCCAATTTTCAAAAAATCTTTAATGAACTTTCAATAAAAGCCTGCATGTCTAAGAAAAGAGCACACCTCCCGCACACTCACGGGGTAAGATAAAGCAGATATAATGTCTATTTTAGCCCTGCCAACCTCAATACCTTTAAAAGACACAACATGACATAAGACTATCCCATGTTCAACCATAAAATGACATTTTTTCCAATTAAACACAAAATTGGTCTCTATACACCTCAACAAGATCAATTTTAGGTTATCTAGGCATATATCAAAACTATCACCATACACACTGAAATCGTCCATGAAAACTTCAATAATTTTTTTCACATATTCAGAAAAGATGCTTACCATTCTTCTATGGACTATTGCAGGTACATTGCACAACCCAAATGGCATCCGTCTATATGCGAAGGTCTTGAACGGGCACGTGAAGGTCGTATTCTCTTGATCCTCTGGTGTGATTGCTATCTGAAAATATCCTGAAAATCCATCCAAAAAAAAATAGTAAACCCTACAAGCTAAACGCTCAACTTTTTGGTCAATGAAAGGGAGAGAAAAATGGTCATTTTTCGTGACGCATTTAATCTGGAGTTGTCAATAGACTGCCTCCACCTGGTGGGTTTGCGCATTGGCACGAGCTCACTTGTTTGGTTAGTCTCCACTGTCACTCCTGCCTTCTTTGGAACGACCTGGACCGGACTCACCCATGGTCTATCCGATATTGCAAATCCCCACATCGAGCAACTTCAAAATTTCTTTTTTCACCACTTCCATCATGAGGGGATTGAGCCGCCTTTGGCCTTGCCGTACAGGTTTGGCATCCTCCTCAAGCCTTATTCTGTGCATATAGATGGAAGGGATGATCCCCTTAATGTCGGCGATGGTTCACCTTATCGCCTCCTTATGCTCTCTAAGAACCCGGATTAACTTCTCCTCTAGGTTTTCGAGAGTGCAGCTGAGATAATCACCGGGAGTGTTTCGTTGTCGCCCAAATACGCATATTTCAAGTGCTTCGGCAGGAGTTTTAACTCCAACACAGGTGCCTGCACCACAGATGATAGTACCCTTTGGTGAGGTTTGGGAATGAAAATAGGCGAAACTTCATACCTTTTCGTTGTGATTGGCAATGAGTGTAATGCCCCTATTGTGCATTTCAAATCTTCACTCCACTCCACATCAGGAGTTGTCTCTAACTCGAGGTGCTTGGTTAAAACAACCTCCAACTCATCCCTGCCAAAAGTTTCAAACACTTCCTGCACCGCAGGGTCAATGGCACTCATAGAAAAAATAGAACTAAAGTTAGAATTTGAGGGATATTTCAGAGTATCAAAGATATTAAAATGAATAATTTTTTCATCAAATTCCCTGGACAAGGTACCCTTATTAACGTCAATTTTAGTCTATGCTGTACTCCAAAAAGGTCTACCTAATAGCAGAGGTGAGGGATCGGAGGAGTGATTATCATCCACGTCAAGTACATAAAAGTCATTTGGGAATACTAAATCATTAATTTTAACTAACACATCTTCGACCAATCCATCAGGATATGCATTAGTTCGGTCAGCTAATTGAATAATTATCCCAGTTTCTTTTAATGGACTTAGGTTCAGAGAAGTATAGATAGATTTTGACATTACATTGATCGATGCTCCTAGGTCTAGCATAGCCTTCCTAATCAAAATGTTGCCTATCCTATAGGGAATAGTAAACATACCTGAGTCCCCACACTTCGGTGGGAGTTTTCTTTGGAGAACCGCTGATACATTCTCCCCCACAATGACTCTTCCGTTTCCTCTCAACCTCCTTCGGTTGACACACAGGTCCTTCAAAAACTTTGCATACTTCGGTACTTGTTTGATTGCATCTAGCAGGGGAATATTAATCTTTACCTTACGAAACACCTCCAAGATCTCCTTCTCCTTGTCCTACTTCCTCGATTTCTCTAGTCTGCTAGGAAAGGGAGGCGGGTTAGTTTTGACCTCAACGATCGGGTCAGAGAGTATCACTAAATTTTTGCCATTGCTACCCTCCTTCTCAAGCTTGTTTTTGATCCTTTCCTCATCCTTGTCCTTAGGCATCATAGGTTCGGGTCCTTGGACCTCCTTGCCACTCCTCAAGGTCATTGCGCTTACATTTTTCGGATTCAACTCAGATTGAGATGGTAACTTCCCTTGAACTTGGGACTCCACATGGTTGATCGTAATGGCCATTTGATTCATTTGATTTTATATGGATTGCATCTGGCTCATTCGATTTCTCATACTTTGCAGGTCTGAATCCGTCTTTTGTTGATTAACAAGTAATTGCTTTATCATCTCTTCCATGGATGAACTTGAGTTCGAAAAGGGTGATGGTGGGCGAGGCTGATACTGCTATTGATGCCCTTACTGTCTATTTGATGCGAAATTGGGCTACCTATTTTCTCCATATCTGAAGTTAGGGTGATCTCTCCAGCCGGGATTATACGTATTTGAGTACGGGTCATAAGGCTTTCTTGGAGTGGGCGCGTGACCAACTATGTTCACCTGCTCCGCACTTTCCTCTTGAATCAGTGGGCATATCTGCGTAGAATGACCCATGCCAGTGCAAATCTCACACACCTTGGCCTGAGATGCATTTCCTATAGCCAGTTGCCTAACAAATGATGTTAACTCAGTCAACTGCTGTTGGATAGAACATGTCTCTATCTCATTCACCTTGCATGCTGAGACATCTTCCCTCGTACCAAACTGCTGCGAATTCTCAGTCATTCTTTCAATTAGCTCCCACGCTTCTCGAGGAGTCATGTTCACCAGTGCCCCTCCACTTGCAGCATCAATTATGCTCCTATCTCTGAAAAGTAGCCCCTAATAAAAATATTGTATGAGTAATTGCTCACTTATTTGGTGTTGAGGGCACTTGATGCACAACTTCTTGAATCACTCCCAGTAATCATAAAGCGACTCTCTTGGGTGCTGCTTGATACCACAGATCTTCATTTTTAGACTTGCAGCTCAAGACGCGAGAAAATACTTGTCTATGAACTTTTCTTCAGGTGGTCCTACGTGATGATACTACCTGGTGGTAGGTTGTACAGCCAGTTTTTAACAGAGTCCTTTAAGGAGAAGTGGAATGCCCTCATTTTTATCTACTCTTCTGTAATGTTCGGGGGATTCATGTTGTTGTAAACTACATCAAACTCTTGCAAATGCTTATACGGCTCTTCATCTGGTAAACCATGAAATGATGGCAAGAGATGAATTAGACCAGATTTTAATTCAAATGCAGTGTTATCATCTAAACTTGGGAAAGTAATGCATAAAGACTGCTTATTTAAATCAGAAACAGCCAACTCCCTTAATGTTCGTGCATTTGCCATGGTGACTTTCTCTTAATCCGAATCACTTGAATTATCACCGCGCAAATTTGTTGACTCCACCTCTGGATTAAGTCCCTGAAGTGCAGCCCCAGATTGCTCCTCTTTGAGCTATCTGGTCTTTTTTCGTATTTTTCGTGCTGTCTTCTCTACCTCAGGGTCAAAAATCAATTCACCTGTACGAGAAAATCGAGACATACACTAGAAAAATACAGAAAATTGGAGCAAAAATGAACTTAAAAAGAAACAAATATTAACGCCAGTCCCCTGCAACGGCACCAAAAATTGACAAGTTGTTGATGCTTGTGCAATAATAAAAATAAGCCTAATTACCGATTAAAATAACCAAAACCCGATTCCAAGTACTGGAGTAGGGACTCTAGGTGTGCAATGGGTTACTTGATTCACCCTGTTCCCGAAGAGTTTGCTTGATCTGATATACCCGAATGGAATGATTTTTTTACAAATAATTATTAATTTGTAAACATGGCAAGTAGGGTCATATTCTCAGGAACTGAGGATATTTGTCTCTTTTTTGGTGTTCAAAGTAACAATGGGGGATTTTTTTATAGCAATGGCAATAAGTAAATGGTTCGAATAAAAATAAATAAATGGCAACAAAAGATTAAATGACAAATTACTAAAATCAGAGTAATAATAATTAAAAGTCTAGCCAAAAAAATAATTTCAGCAATGGTTCACCTAATTGATCATCGATACAAAGGCAATTTCAATTATTTACTAAATAAGTTATAATTGCCAAACAAGCGATGACAGTCAACCCCTCCTTACTGTGTCGGTGAATAAGGTACGCCCGTTAATCACTGCTCTAATTGAAAAATAATCTTAGGTACGCCCGTAAGATTTAATTCTCCAATTACCTTATGTATTAGAGGAGCCCTATTCTAACCAAATAACGCACTACCAGGGTTATTTCATATTAGCCCGCGTATCCCACTGACACCAAATAACGCACTACCAGGATTATTTCAGATTAGTCAGCGTATCCCACTAACACAAATCTAATCATGTCAGTTGTCACTAATTCAAGACAATTAAACAATTACAGATTTAATGCCCTAATTGACAATAGATTATCAAGTTAACTAATTATATGGATTCAAAACAATCAATTAATTAAATAATCATAAATACTGGAATCAAGGGATATGAGAATACCAATAAATAAAAGAAAAAGATAAAATTAAATCGATCTTACAATTTTTAGGCGAACCAAAGCCTCCATTGTTTCTTGACTGGAGTAAAGAAATTAGTTCATATTTGATGCGAAAAACCCACACACAATTGAAGAGAAAGCGACGGCCATCAGTTGGGTAAATTCAATTCGTTGGAATACTGACGAAAAAGTAAAGCTACAGGAAGTGGTTCATTGTTTTGTTTGGTCTTGACATCTGAAAGAAGAAAAGCCACTAAGAGACCAAAAGAAAAGTCAAAGTCTCAAAACTAAAACTAGTCTACTCCTGACATGCGAGAGGAAGAACTACTAAGAGTCCACTAGAGGACGAAGACGAAATAATTCGATAAGCTCCTCCCAAGCTTTGTTTCCATTGTCTGCTTTATCCCTCTCCAATTGCTACTGTGCGGCGGATTTTTCTCCTTTTTCAGAACCGAAGACTCCAGCCTTTTTTCCCTTGTTGTTTTCGGCCAAATTACCAAAAAAGGGCTCACGTTTCTTTGTTCCAAAAATGCCACTGAAACCCTTCTATTTGAATTCTTTCCTGATGACTGTCAAATTGGCATTGGTTGTGGTATTTTCGTTCTACTCGAAATAAATGCAAATTGCAAAAAATGAGTAGAATCTAATAATTAATCTATATCGGGTCAGGTAATAGGGGAAATTAATATAAAATAAATGATAAAATTGCAACCTATCGGTTGACATATTTAGATGAAAACTCTTGGTTATTAAGCACTTACAACCATAGAAGTAGATGCTTATTAGCACAATAATCATACAATTTCCTTCCTTTTTTTTTTGTGAAAGCAAAAAATACATAACTCATAATTCCAAAAACTACAACTAAGGGGAAAAATCACAAGAAAAGCCTCATATTTGTCAGTCACACCAATCACACAACTTACATAAATAAACCAAGAACAATACACTTCACGAACTTGAAGAAAGTTTAGCATAATAAACTCCATTCGTATGATATTAAGTTTTTCAAAATCAAAACTTATGGCATACACAATAACAATCTCAAATTACCTTGCACAAAAGCTCATGCCAACAAGCATGAAAGTATCAATTCAAATTCAAAACTCCTTCCCCTACAATTAAATTTCATATTATACTCAACAAAAAAGGTGACAAAAACAATTAGAAAGGATAGTCTAGCACTTTTGATATGAATCGGCTAAAACATAATCACACAACTCTATTGGCACTAAATGTTTAGAAAAATTTCAACAGTGCCTTTCCTTGCATTTTCAATATATGCTCCCTACTAGCAATCCCAAGTTCAACAATTCAAACATACCAATATCACCAATAGACAAAGTTTCCAGAAAATAATCAGTTTCCACAAAAAATCCACCAAGAAATATATTCAACTTCAATCATTCACCCATCACACATAAATTATACAATGTTACCAATGTGAAAAGATAAAAGGAAAGAAAAGAATATTCCCCAAGTGTAGTAAGTGATTTATTGTGGTTATGTGCCATTTGTTTTTTCAAAGTCTCCATTGATAGTGCTTATTTTGCCTTTTTCTTCAAACCTTCAAAACAGAAATAAACACACTTTAAAACACACCAAAAAGACATTAAATTTAACAACCATTGGGTTGCCTCTCAACAAGCGCTTGTTTATAGTTATTAGCTTGACTATATAACCTCTTTATCAAGAAAACTTTGTTAATAAGTAATACACCATCAAAGGGCATGGTGAATCAACAAAAGATGGCTCAATTGCATGCACCATATATCATAAAGATGAGAGAAATGAAAGTGGTTTACCCATCCCAATTATTTTAGAGATATTACTTTGCTTATACGTCACCTGAGAACTTACCAAAAGAGTTTTTGCATGAATTGCTTGGGTGATAATATTTTTAGAATCTGTACTTTCAAAACACTAGTGAAGAAGTGTTAACGATATGTCATTCATGCTTGTCTCTTGAGATTCATGATTAGTTCCAAAAATGTTATCATGTCAAATTGACAAATCCTCATTAAAGATCAAACAGGATGCATTATTATCACCAAAATGCAATCTACTTTCACATGTGACATCGGTAATATTCATTTTAGGTTTGTTTTTAGTATATCATCGGATGAAATAGCTTCCCATATGACATTCAAATATTATTGTATTCTACCAAAGCAGTTCATATAATTCATCCCATTTATCATTCATTTCATCATCAAATGTTCAATTCATCCATTTTATTTTCTCAAGAAAAAGGTTTGTTATCAAATTTTTCTAATGTTAATTCCCAAGATAGCTTAGATTCATGTTGGATACATTTAGGTTGGTAACCATCATAATAATATGAAGAATCACTATATGCATATTTGATTATTTCAACCATAATCATAAGAGTCACCCAATTAGAATTGCATTGATCAAAATTAGAATTAAAATGCAAAAAGTCATTATAGTAATCCATATTTTGTGCTTGCATACATTCATAAGTAGTATGATATCTTCTACACAAGTTACAAATTATAGGATTAGAATTATAAGCAATAACATTCCTATTTTTTTCAATCAAGTGCATCAAATTGTCCATTCTAGCATTTATCAAATTTGTAAGTCTTGTTTCTACCATTCATATGCCATCTTCAAAAGACATAACTGTAACTCTTCCCTAATTACCACCATTATACATTATGCATTGAAAGGAATGTGGTTCCATGTCCCAATTTCTTTCTCTCAAGCCTTGCTCACCTAATTTAATTATCTTTCTTGAACTCTTAAATATGCTTTCAAAGTAATTTAAAACAAGTTTAGTCAATAAGAATAAGTGATAAAACAAATACAGAAAAACAAGAAACACAACAAGGACATGACAAACAACACAACAAACACAAACAAACTAGACATGAGAAACACAAGGAAAAAAAATAAAATGCATAAACTAATAAAGTTATTCCTAGCACCACTATTGAATCAAATCTTTCCTGGCAACAACGTAAAAAACTTGATGAGATTTTCCTTTACACCAAATTTTAAATACCTAAATACCCTATATTCTACAAGTATACAAATTGCTTATTTAGTAGATGGAATATTAGCTATCGATCTCATAGGGAAGATTGTCAAGTACTGGTCATTTTTGAACTCCTGTATTATTTACACTACCACAATAAAATCAAGTAGATCTATACTTCAAATATATAATAAAGTAGCAAAAATAACAATAAAAAGTTCCTAGGGTCTGTAATCGCTTTATTGTTTGGACATGAACTAATCAAGTTGAATATGATATTGTTTATTACTCGTTAGGGGTTAATTCCGAATTATGATGAACAACTTACTCATATCTAATCCCACCTATTTTCATGCTTGAAGGATTAGGACAAGTTCTTGAAGATTTGTGAAATTATCTGTATATCTCCCTAAATATATCACCTACTTTCATGGATCTGATACCTAAGGTTCAAGAATCCAAATCTGCATATGGATAGATAATTATTGTGAGGATTCGAAAAATTTTGTCATTTTACCCATCTTAACTGCATTGTATTTATTCATTTAATTATTTATTTATTTGTTTATTGACTTGACAATGATTTATAGTTTTAATGATTTTTTTAATTGTTACATGTGGGGGTTAGTAAGTGGGGTGCTGTGACTTTAAGTGAGGTGTGTGAGGAAACTTTAGTGAAAAGAGGGAGTTTTAGTGCAAAAAAGAGATTTTTGGGGAAAAGATATTTGGAGTAAGACACCATGAGAATTGGACAAGTGCCACACTAGGAACCAAGCACTTTGCAAGACTTCACCTACCAAGCTCTTTTTTTTTTTCCATTTTCAATTTCTTGTCTTCCAAGAGAGAGAGAGAGAGAGAGAGAGAGAGTATGCGTGTGTGTGTGTGTGTGAGGCCAAGAACTCTTACGAAGAAAAGGCAAGAAAAAACTTCTCCAACTCAAGCTCCAATTTTGTTTGGAATTGTGGGAAAAAGGAATGGAAGACCTTGATTACTTCACTCATCCTTGTTTGGTGGATCAAAAGAGGTAAACATGCTAGATTAAATTTCTTTTTTTCTTATGCTTAAGATAAGTTGATCTTGTGAGCTTAAAGACTAGATCATGTAGTGAATCCTAGAAGTTTTCCAAGTTGTTGATTTTGAATTTGATGCTTGATTTCTTGAGATGACAACTTAGGGTTTGGATGTTTATATGTAATTTTGGTGGCTTTACTTGTTGATATTTATGGCTATATATATCTATTAACATGATGGGGATGAAGCCTTGTGAATTTGCTTGGGATTGTTGTTAAAAATTGAGTGATTAGTTGGACGAATGTTTGGAGAAAAATTGGGAAATTTGTTGCTTACTGGCCGAAAACAAGTGCTGGAATTTCTGCCTTGATTTTTAAATTTTTCATGATGATTTTAAGCTAAGTTTTGTTCAAAACACTCAATAAGACTTTAAACTACAAGTGTGTGTTGGATTTGAACCAAAACCGTGGACTTTAAGTGGTTTAAACTCCATTTTCTCACTGTTTTCTTGGCTGAAATTCTGCTCAAGCTGGCCAAAGAGAGAGAGAGGTTTTGTGCAGCTTGTCTCTTGAAATTGTCGGGTGAAATTGTCATATTGATGCCTTACACACTTGATTGTACCTTAACCCTAACATGGGTGATTGGTTTGAGCGAAATATGATAAGTCTAAGAGGTGAAAAACTTCAATTTTCCCTGTTTTAAGTGTTGGATTTCCAACCTAGAAACAAAACTGTTTTGGGCAGTTTTAAGCCCTAATTGGTGGATGAAAATGGGATATTTTCACATACCTTTTACTTGAATCATTGACCTAGCATGTACATAGATTTCCCCCGTGAATTGACAAGAAACCATGCATTTTGGGGAGAGTTTGTGAGTGAGAAAAATTGGAAAACTTGAGATTTCTTAGTTGGCACTTGGAAGTACTTTCATTTAAGTGTGTGGTTTGGAATAGTGGATCTTATTGTACTTTATTACTTGATTCTAGGACTTAAAAGTGAGTCCGAAGTTGCACCCGAGACAGACATTTGAACTTACTTGAAGTGGTGAGTGTTCTAAGTGCTTGTGAAGTGTTTATGAGCCATGTTTCCTTACTTGAATGACATGTTTGCTTGGTTGAGATACTTGCCCTTGAATTAATATTGCCTGGGCGAGGATGTACCTTCTCATAGTCAACCGTTCATGGCTAGATTCCTGATATTTGCATTAAATGAGTTTCTTTACTTGTGCTTGACTTGATAGTCATTTGGGTTGTTATTCCAACGACTCCATTGCATGCTTTGAGGCCCCAAACCCCATTGGCTTATTGGTTAAGTCGAGTCAGCCAGGGTTTGGTTGATGAGATTAATGAACCATAGGTCTTGTCACTTAGATTTGAACTTGAACTTGAACTTGAGCTCTTGAACTTGAACCAGTATACTCAAGTATTACCATTCTTGAATTTGGCATGCGGGCCCGACAACGGGTTGAACGGTGGTTGAAGAATGACGTGCAGTGGTGAATTACTTGATAGTATTATAGAACAAAGTTGACGGAGTGTCAACGAAAATCTTGAATCTTGATCAAGCTACTTGAACAATCTCATGAGAGCCCCATATCCTTTTAATGAATGTGTTATTGCTTAATTGAAGTGTAATTGCTCTATCTTGTGGTGGATTACATTCTTTGTGGCTTGTGTATTATATTATTGATTGCATGACCTTCTTGGAACCTCATTGAGCGAAAGCTCACTCTTTTAGTTTATTTTCCTTATAGAGGGCAAGAAGTTGGGCAATTGATTGCGAAGGGCCGAGTTTTATCTAAATCTTTTACTTTTGTGTAATACAACTCTCTAGTTTTGTTTATGACTTGTAAGTTTGAAAACTCAACCTTTGAAATTTTGAGCTAGTGATGTACCTTAAGATTGAAATGATCACTGTCTCATGTATTTGTTGGAAAATAGTTCTTGTTATTGTCACTTGGAGATGCGATTCTTGTTTTGAGGTGGTTGCGCTTGTAACCAAGGTTTGTGAGTAAGTTAGTGATTGAGTCCGGGCGAGAGCCAGGGAAGCAGCCCACTAAGCCCTTTGGTTCACCTTAGGGAGTGGGGTCGTCACATTGCTATTAGAGTTCTTAATGAGCTCATGCTAGGCGAGGATTCTTGGATTGTAGGGATTGGCCTGTTAAGCGTGGAATGAGTTACTCGTGTTGGGGACATTAGATATGTACGTCATGTAGGAATCTCGAGTATGGTTGATTTAATCTTGGGACTGGCCAGTTCGAGTTATAAATTATCCTATTTCGGATTCTTGTACCCAAGTACCAAAGTGTTAAGAGCATTGGGATAAGAGTCGATATCATAGTTGAACTCGAGGTAATTTTTGATGCCAAAGATCAAGGCATAGGGGATCCTAATATTGGACCTGGGATTGAGTCGATTGAGGAGATTGGATCTATGAGTGCTGTTATGGGCTAGTCCTGCAAATGTCTGACTAGGGTTTTTATAGATATTGGCTGGATTTGAAATTTTCTGGTTGTTGTGAATGTTTCAAGTGCTAGCATTGTAGACCTGTTCACCTTCTTTTATGAATGTATGGACTTGTTATTTGTTTACTTGTGTTTGGTACAGTTTGACTTAAAGTACATATGTATTTATCTTGGGATATTAACTATGATCACTCTCTTGGGTGTTGTAGGGTACCCAGAAGAAAAGTAAGTGATTTTTGTGGTTTTCAAGTTAGAGGAGTGGCTCATTTACGGTGAAACATGCATGATACTTTTGTGTTAATTGATGCTTTTGTGGTATTGGTTAGTACTGTGGTAGAAATGTAAGGATGTAAATCATCTAAGATTAAGAGTGTTGGATTATGTATGGAGATTTTGAGGAAAAAGGTTTGGGTTCTAATCTTGTCTGCAAACTTTTGGCGAAATCGGGATGATCACCCTAATTGAAGATTGTAAAAAGCATTAGTGGGAGTAAGTGTCATAGTAGCTTGAGGTATTACCTACTCGTGTTTAGATTTCTCGTTTACCTAGTTTGAGAATAGTTAAGAGTAATTTTTCATGGATGACTTGGAAGCAAAAGAACATAAGAGTTATATGATTAGAGTTTCAATTGGTGATTAGCTACTCCTTTAGATACTTTGATTTGTCTACTATGCTATTATTTGAGATTAAGTGACTCAGCAATATGAAGAATTCAAAAGCTATACATGAGAAAATAAAGATTCTTTGAAAAGAGGTAGAGTTTTAAAAGAATTTGGCTGAAAATCGGGAAGGACTGTGGAAACAAGAGTATATGGAGAAAATTGAGTTACTGAACAAGAACATGGAAATGAAATTGAAATACAAAGGGATACTAGAAGAGTTGGAAAATAAGTTTGAATTGGTGCATTCAACTATACAAGTTTCATCTTAAGACATTTCTAACAACCAAATGAAAAATGGTGAAGGAAGCTTCATCAATAAAAAAAGAAACACAAAGAGATTAGTGGAGATGAACTTGTTAGGAAGGATAGGAGAAGGAAGGAAGAAATAATGGACACTTTAAGAAGAGATGTGTAGCTACTAAGCATAAAATTTGTGACAAAACTTATACTGAAATATGTTATTCGAAAATTGGTGCGTGTTTTAGATGCGGCAAACTTGGACATTAAGTGAGGAACTATCTAAAACAATGGAAAAAGTTATGGTGAATCTACTATCTTAGTCGACGTTAGAAATGAGTGACGCATTATCTAGAATAGTTGTATCTTTGGGAAATGTGTAGTGACTTCTTTATGCAGTAAGTTGTATCTACCTTATCAATGGTGAACTTGGTGCCTGATGTTTTAACTAGTGATCTTGAATATCTATGTTTGTTTGGAGTTAAATCCTTGTTGGTGATTCAATTTCTGCAAACTATTCTTAGGTACGAGTGAGGAGTTTTCATTAGTGGTTCGTAATGAAGGTGGTTTGATTAGAGAAGGTAGTACGTTTGCCAATGTATAGTGTTTGATTTTAAGGTCTAGCCAGAATAGTAAGCCAGTTTCGTAGTTATGATTTCTGCTTTTCATCTAATTCCAAGTGCATATCATCGTAAGTTATTTCAACTTTTGGTAAACTTCCTCAGCATATCAGTTTAACCACTATGTGAGTAACACTTTCCTCTAGATACACTTTTGTGGGAGTATCATAGCTGAGGAGAAGCTACTAGGAAGTTGGAGGAAAACCCTGTAGAATCAAACTTTGTGCGAGCAAAGGTGTGACGCCCCCACTTCTCCCAAGGGCGAACCTAAGGGTATTCGCGAAACACCAGCCCAACTCTCGCTAGGACTCAATACAATTCCAATTCAAAGTTAAGGATGAATAACCGAATAATAATAATAATAGTCGAGGTATAAAGAAAAGTCGCTTCCTTAAAATATTTAATCTTACATCAAGTTACCAAAAGTATATCAACATTTTTCCAAAATATACAACCTCCAAAAGTTGTCTAAACAATTACATTCAAAACCCTAATCAAAAGTCCATCAAGTTGACTTCTCCAATTCTTTCTATTTCGGCTCCTATTAAGGAAAACAAAACTAATGGGATGAACTAACGCTCAGTGAGGCCAAGAAAATATGCAAACACATAGTTCAAATAGCAATAGCACTTAAGCGAGAAATAAAGCTGTAACATTCAAGTAATTCACAATTTAAAATAGACACACTCAATGAGGATACAGGAGCTCTCAGGAGCTAGATTCCACTCGCTTTGCCAAGACTCAATCAGATACCTCCACGGAAATGACACTCCATCAAAACCGGGTAGGTATTAAGTCCGTAGAACTTCACTTACTCTTCCCCGTTCACCGTTACACCCCCTCTCCTGGGCCCGCTCTTCGGCTATAAGAGGTGATACTACTCGAGTATCCAAGCGATCTCTCAAATAGATCAAACTTATGATATTCTCATGACTCACCAAGATTTTCGACCAATCTCATGTCGGCTCGAGTCGCAAGGTCGGCCAATGAGTTTGGGCGTCCCCCTAATACTATTATGAGTCGAGGAGATTCACTCCAATTGACATATGCAATCATAGCATAATTCGCTATTGTAGCACTTCACTTATTTCACTTAGCAATTTCACTTTATACAATTCAAATATAATTCGCTTAAAAGAGAACGAGTGCGATAAAGTACGCACTCGACTTGACAATTGTAAATCACTTAATTAATAAGAAACAATTCACATAATTGGCAACTATTCATGCACTTGACACTCACCAAATCAAAATTAGGGAGTAAATGCAAATAAGATCTTTAATGGTAGGCTTTGAAATTCTCTTCAAGATCTTCTTGAGCGCCTAAAAAAATAACAATTTACTATCACTCACAAATATTTACAAACCCCTTGCCAAACAAGGAAGAATGTACACTTGCAATACAAAGACAATGTCATGAAAGAGAACCTTAATCACTCAAAAATCGAGATTTAAAAGTGAGAGTTCAATAACACAAGAGAAACTGATTTCCTCCATAAAAACGAGTTTACAATGATCAATCAATATCAAAGGCTAGGGAAAAGTTTCTAAAAACTCATTTCCCAACAAGTCGGAAAATTTCAGTTTGGCGTGCTAAATTTAGAAAAATCAGATCTTGCACTTGATAGGTTCAAAAATGGAAAAATTGATACCGTTGGAAAATAGATTCGAAGTACTAAAAATTCCTAGATGACACTTTTCCAAGATTCTAGACGGAAAGCACTTATTTTTCAGCTCAAAATTTCAGTTCCAAGAAGACAAATTTGAACCAATCTTGGTTTTCCAGTAATCTTTGGAAATTCGGCATAATTCACAGAACGTGAATTAACCCTTGAAATTTGTAACTAAATGAGAGTTCCAAACAAGGTTTCAAACACGACAAACAGAACTAAATTTGGAGTTTTGAGCGTCAAGATATAGTAGCTTAAAATTGGCTGAAATTTGAACACTGATCAGAAATTTTCCAGATTTGAAGAGCCACATTTGGGGCGTTATTTGGTGTTTGAAATGATTTTGAAATTACACCAAATTTGGTACAATTAAACTTACATATGTGGAATACCTCTCTATCAAATTTCACACAAAAACTCACATGGGAAGGCAGTTAACAAAACAACCAAAGTTTGGGAAATTTTCCAAAGCAAGTCTGTCCTCTTGCTTTTTCTTTCTTTTTCAAACGTTTTGCACAATGAAATCAGTTCCAATCCACTTCATTTTTGAAACCAAGGTCCTATAAACATCTAATAAGCAATTGGTAGGTAATTTACACCAAAATGTTGGAAACAAAATGTCCCAAAACAAACCTAACCATTCGGCTAGCAAGAAGAGAAAGATTTCCAGATTTCCAGCTTTGTCACAGTTTGGAAATTAAACCATTTATCACTCAATACAAGTTCAAATTGAGAATGGTTTGTGGTGTTTAAAACTAGGTTTAAAAGGCTACATTTTATCAGAATAATTCATTTTCAAAATCAGTTCACAAGTGAGAGAAATTCGAGCCACAAGATGTAACTTCTACCTTTCTCTCGGACAGACAATCTAGCAGAACAGCAAACTTTGATGAATCACTATGGTTCACTCAGTTCGAACTAGAAGGTGATTTTTATACCATTGGAAAGCTATGAATGTCTAGTTTTGAATTCCACTAACGGTACCAAATTTTGACTTTTGTACAACAAGTTATGTTCGAACAAAGTAGGACTGTCTGAGACCTCTTCTCTACGCTTTCCAGATTTGGTTCTTGCCAAAACTCAGGTTTTATTCAACCAAATGAAATGATTTTTGGTAGGCACTTTGTACATACAATATACAACATATCTCTACCAATTTCACAGCCAACAAGCATAAAAAATTTTGAAATAAAATAGAGCAACAATGGACAGAATTTTGGCCAGCTTGTTCCTTACCAATTCCTTCGATTTCTCTCCACTTTCTAACTGAAATCAACTCACTTAACATATAAATAACCATAATCAAGCAACAAATCCTCAAGGCAGCTACCTAAAGGTCTCATCAAGTCCGCTAGCCTAGAAATTGAAACAAGAAATGAAATTCCTCAAGTTCTCTAACTTATTTCTTGCTTAGGGTTGTAAACCTATGAAGATTAACCTTTAATCTTGAAGAAATTGGAAAGATTAAAGAGGTTGAGTAATTATCCTCTAAACTCTTGATGAAGGTCAGATTTTCCACCGAAGTTTCCTCCAAGAAATTTCACAAGATTGCTTCTTGCTCCTAGCTCCTAGCTAGAGTGAATCTCCAAGTTGCAAGTGATTTGGTGGAAGTTGGATGAAGAAATGGAGCAAGATGAAAGCTAGAAGTGAGGAGTTTTCTTTCCCTTCTTCCTCCTTGAGGTTTGGCCAGCTATCATGAGATAGAGAGAAGGGTTTGAGTGATGAAACTTGTCTTGGAAGCTTTAAGAAATTGTGGCCAAGAAACTTTGCAAAAGTCAACTTCAAATAGTGTCGCGTGCGGGTTTCGTACCACCGTTTTCTCTCTTGTTTGTTATACTTATGCACTAAACCTCTAATGTAATTCCTTTAACACTATAATTATTTACTCTTAGTAGTCTAGTATTAATTTATCAAATCTCTAATTTGTTGTTCCGATGTGAAACGCGAGAACTGTCGACTTGCGCACGATAAAAACTTAATTTGAACTCACTCACTTCGAATCCCTCAATTAACTTTTCTTACTCTACTATTGATCATTCCTAATTCTCCAAGATTATTGCACTCTTGAATTGAATATTATCTCGAAAAATGTGTACACGTTATTCCTCACTAACGAACCTCCGAAAAATTAATTTTGCTAACGGGATGTTTTAAAAATATAAGTGAAACATGGTTCCATGTAAATGGATTTAAAATGGTTGAAATAAAATTATTCGGAGAAAACGGGTGAATAAATATTTAAATAAGCCAGTAAAATAAGATAAAAATAAGAAAATTTTCGAGTCCTCACAAAATGTGAGAATTTTTAGGACGAAACTCTTTTAAGGGAGAGAGGGTGTAAGGACCCAAAAAGTTTTGCCATTTTTACCCGTTTTAACTACATTGGATTTTATTCATTTAATTACTTATTTATTTGTTTATTGACTTGACAATGATTTTTAGTCTTATTAATTTTTTTAATTATTATATGTGGGGGTTAGTAAGTGGGGTGACTGTGACTTTAAGCGAGATATGTAAGGAAACTTTTGTGAAAAGAGGGAGTTTTAGTGCAAAAAAGAGATTTTTGGGGAAAAGATATTTGGAATAAGACACCATGAGAATTGGACAAGTGGCACACTAGGAACCAAGCACTTTGCAAGACTCCACCTACCAAGCTCTTTTCTTTTCGTTTTCAATTTCTTGTCTTCCAAGAGAGAGAGAGAGAGAGCGAGAGACTGTGTGTGTGTGAGGCCAAGAACTTTTAGGAAGAAGAGGGAAGGAAAAACTTCTCCAACCCAAGCTCCAATCTTGGTTGGAATTGTGGGAAAAAGGAAGAGAAGACCTTGATTACTTCACTCATCCTTGGTTTAAGCTTGGAAGGAAGAAGAGTTGGTGGGTTTGTGGGTTGATTTCATCTTGTTTGGTGGATCAAAAGAGGTAAACATGCTAGATTAACTTTCTTTTTTTTTTCTTATGTTTAAGATAAGTTGATCTTGTGAGCTTAAAGACTAGATCATGTAATGAATCCTAGAAGTTTTCCAAGTTGTTGATTTTGAATTTGATGCTTGATTTCTTGAGATGACAACTCAAGGTTTGGATGTTTATATGTAATTTTGGTGGCTTTACTTGTTGATATTTATGGCTATATATATCTATTAACATGATGGGGGATGAAACCTTGTGAATTTACTAGGAATTTTTGTTAAAAATTGAGTGATTAGTTGGAGGAATGTTTGGAAAATAAATTGGGAAATTTGTTGCTTACTGGCCGAAAACAGGGATTGGGATTTTTGCCTTGATTTTTAAATTTTTCATGATGATTTAAAGCTAAATTTTGCTCAAAACACTCTATAAGACTTAAAACTACAAGTGTGTGTTGGATTTGAACCAAAACCATGGACTTTAAGTGGTTTAAACTCCATTTTCTCACTGTTTTCTTGGCTGAAATTCTGCTCAATCTAGCTAATGAGAGAAAGAGGTTTTGTGCAGCTTTTCTCTTGAAGTTGTGGGGTGAATATGATGACCCCACCTCCCCCTAGGGCGTACCCAAGGGTTTGGCGGATCGTCTACCCAACTTTTGGCAGAACTCGCTCACTAACATTTCCAAATCAATAACACTAAAATCCATTAATATAACATTTACATGCCACAAATCATCCAAATATTCAAGGCAAAGTACAATCCAAAGGAGAAGAGTTTAAACAATTAGTACCATGCTACAATGTCGGCCAAATACAAGTTCAAGATATCCTATTACAAACCACTATTCTTGTCTCTCTTATCCCCGTACCCTGTTAAGGAAAACAAATAATGGGATGAACTAAAAGCTTCGTGAGGTTTCAAGAACACATGCAGTCAAATTGGCAAGATATCAATCACATATCTCAAAATCTTAAAGTGAAGAAAGTAAGAAACAATAAGTGAAATCATTTACAATTCACCTATTCAAATGAACAATTTAACACTAGCAAGAAAAGGATATGGTACTGATACGGTGGCTCCCACCAAGATCTAAGCAGAGCACCTACGATTCAAACGTTGATACAGCTAATACGGTGACTCCTGTTAGATTCTAGACAAAGCACCTAGGATTCAAACGTTGATACAACTGATACAGTGGCTCCTACTAGAGTTCAAACGTAGCACTTAGTCCGTACAATATTTCACTTGCAGCACGTCCAGCAACAGTGTTTTTTGAGTCTATTGACACTCTGTCAACCTTTGAAATATAGTAATAATGTCCATAGATCACCGCTTTACTCCAATCTCCATCCACCGTTCAATCCCCTACTGGGCCCAAACACCAAACAATAACAGTAGTGGTAATACTCAAGTGTACCGAATCCAATGAATCACATCCAGTGGATTACATAGTAAACAATGGAGAAACAGTAAACAGTGGAGTAAACAGTGATCAGTTACCTATGGTTCGGCAATCTTCTCGACCAATCCCTTGCTGGCTCGATTCGACCAACTAACTAATAGGGGTTTGGGATCCCAGGCAATTTATCAAGTCATGCACATGTATATCGGTTTACTTGCAAACAGTTCACTTGTAAATAGGATATCAAGAGCTCAGTTAAGTTAGGTCGAGTGCAGTGAAGTATACACTCGCCTATGCAATAATAAGCCAATTCAAGCAACAAGTCATATTTGAGCAACAAGTAGCATGGAACATGCAGTTGGGACACTTACCAATTGATCACAACCTTTTAATTTCAAACCATGATTCTTTCACTTGGTCACTCTCGAGTCCTGTGATCATATAAGCTATCAAGAGTCTAGCCATTTCATGCTAATATCAATGCAAACTATGAATTTCGAAACTTCACTTAGCCAATAAATTAATTTACAGGTTTAACCCCCATATAGCTTTCAAAAGTGCACAGTTTTCTTGTTAAAATCCAATGGAGAAACCTCATGCATGATTGGTCAATGTGGCAAACATGATATAGTGCAAGAACATGTCACTTATAGCCAAGACTTGTGAAGAAAATTGAACAAGAATCTCGAGGTTCAAAATTAGTTCAAGTAATTAGATTAATGACTAACTTCTCACTTAGCCATACTCAAGTACAATCTCAAAGATGCCACACTATTCTAAGCCACAACATTTTAAGGAAATTACTTCCAACTCAACTAAGTAAACTCACCCCAAATCATATAGTTTTCCGTTCAATTCAAGGGAAAATTCATGTACATGTTAGGCCAATGATTCAAGTAAAAGATAATGTGAAAATATCTTCCTTGCATCCATGAATTTGAGCTTAAAACTATCCAAAATAGTTTGGTTATTAGATCGGAAATTCAACACTTGAAACAAGAAAAGGTGAGGTTGTTACCTCCTAAAACCTATCATTTTTTTTATTTTCATGCTAGGATTATGATATAATCAAGTATTTAGGGCATTAATAAGATAATTTCACCATACAAAACCAAGAGGAAAGCTAATCACAATTGCTCTCTCTCTCAACAGTTTTGAACAAATTTCCAACTTCAGTGACATTTTTTGAAAACGTATAACTTGAGTTCTGTAAGTCAAAAAATCACAAAACTTACATCATTAGAAAGTAGACTCGAAGCACTAATAGATTTTAGAAGACATCTTCATAAAATTCAGCTCATGGATTAGTCAAATTTCAGGTTATAAATCATTGCTATCACAAGTGTAGAAACATAATAGTTATGATTTTCAAGAAATTTTACAGATTTTCTAGTATTTATAGAAATTGAACCAAACCCTAAATTTATATTGTTGGAAGCTCTATGAGTCTAGTTTCAAACGCAACAAACGGAACTCAATTCCGACTTTTCTATACGAAATTATTGTAAATTTCCCAAAGCTATGCAGAGCTTCCTGGGACAATTTCCAGATTGCTAATAATGTGAGAAAATGCAACTTTCACTAACAAAACCTCACTCCCTTGACTCAAATTCAACATACACTTGTTGTATAAAGTCTCATAGTGTATTTTGAGCAAAATTGAACTTCAAATCGTCATAAAAGTTTGGAATTCAAGGCTAAAAATTAAACCCTTGTTCTCGGCCAGCTTGCTCATGATTTCTCAATTATTTTTTTCCAAACATTCCTTCAACTAATTTTCCAAAATTTCAAGCAAACCTAGCTAACACATCCATAAATTTTATCACCAACATAACCCTAGGTATCTATAATCAAGATCTTAACAAGAAAGCTACCATAAGTGCATCCAACCCTAAGAATTTAAGTATAAAGTTCAAGGTTCATTGACTTGAAATAACTTCAAGATTCACCATAAGTTTCACCACAAAATTCACAAGATTCACTTATCTTACACTTAAGACAAAGAAAGAAGGAAAAGCTAACATTTTGTTACCTTTTATGCTTCCAAACAAGATGAAAACCAACCAAGTCTTCTACCCTTCCAAGTTTATGCCAAGGCTGATGGCCAATCCAAGATTTCTCCTTCTTTTTCCCACAAAATTAAGCAAGATGGAAGTTAGTTTGGATGAATTTCTTTCCCCCTATCCCTCTCCTAGCTCTCGGCCACTCTCTCTCTCTCTCTCTTATATGTTTTTGTTTTCTTTTTTGCAAGACAAGAAATAGAAATGATAATATCAACTTAGCCCTTGAAGTCTTTAACAAATAATGCTTGGTTCTAATGATGACACTTGTCAAATTCTCCTTAATATCTATCTTCAAGTAGCTTAATTCTCTCCAATTGTGACGGCCCCATCTCCCCCAAGGGCGTACCCTAGGGTTCGGCGGGTCGCCTGCCCAACTCTCGCCGGGACTCAGTCGTTCACTTCAGTCCTTAATTAAAATCGAATAAATCCCAAGAATAAATATAACGACAATCCATAACCTAACGCAAAACTTATGTACATTACTATTTCAAAAGGGAGTACAAACATCGAATATACAAAGGTTCTCAATCCTTCATACGTCCAGCCCGTGCCAAGCACTAGGGCGAGAACCATTACAAAATCAGAAACTAGTCTAGGCTAGTCTAAACCGAGCTCTCGTCCTTGCTCGCCTTCCCCTGTTAAGGAAAACAAACTAAAGGGGTGAGCTAAAAGCTCAGTGAGGCTCCGAACACATAATCAAATAATCATTTCAATACATGAAACATGGAGTATCAATAATTCAAGAAACATTTACAATGGAAAGCGATAGTAACACATTCATTAAAAGGATACGGGCTCACAGGGAGCCATAAATTCGTTCGTTTGTTCGTTCTCCTGACATTTCCCCTTATTCCTCCGATCATTTGAAAATGCATTTTTGTAAGTAAAATCCCTCGTTTGGTCTTTCGTTCGTTCGTTCATTCACCCCCTTTCCCGGCCATTGGCCAGGCTCCACCCATCCGGTCGTTGTCCGGACTACAAGGTAATACTCGAGTATACCAAATTCACCCAGGGTCACCATATCGCCCGACCGAGTCCGCTTCTGGCTCGAGTCGATCGGTAACGAATAGCAGGGCCCAATTCAGCCAAAAGGCTTACATCATGCGCAACTAATGTTTCCATCATTAAATCATTGAAAATTTCACGTTTCATTTAGGTCAAGCGCGATAAAGTACACGCTCGCCTAGAAAACTCGTTTTAGAAATCCTTGAAAGCACTTAACACATTATCAAACAACAACAACAAGTCATGAAGTCAAGGAGAATATAACAAACAAGGAACACTCACCTATGTACGCAAACAACGTGCAAAATATCCTTCCGGATATTATCTTTAGTCACCGAGAAAACCTAAGATTAAACGAGAAAGAATATTACAGCTCATCTAGTAAGCTCATCTAGTACAAACAATTAGGTGAAATCAAAGAAACTCGACAATTAAGTAGAACGTATAAAAGACTTTAAAGTGAAACGAGGACATTTGGACCCGTGGACAAAAATAACTAGGGTTTCATAGACCAAATGTAAAACCAAACTCAAAAGGGTTATAAAATTTTCCAATGGAAACACTTGAACCAAAGACAAGTCGGAATCCAACTAGATAGGCTAAGAAATACTGTTTTCGGAATCGTTTGTATGGTTCAAAATCATCTCATATGCAAGTAGATATTATAAACTAAATGTCTTAATGAAATTCATGAAAAAGGGAGGACAAAATACCCAAGAAAACCCTAAATCACTCCTTTTTATTTGGGCAAGAGTAAATAAACATTTGGAGTTTCCAATTGAAGAAGGACCATGTTTTAATATGAAAAAAAACGGTCATAGTATTTGCCAAACGAAAATATACAAGTTCAAATAGAAAATTAGTTTTTGAGCGAAAATTTGGGCAGCACGCCCTTTGTATTTACCTATTTTTCCAGCCATTTATGGCTTTAATATTTTCCTTAAACAAACCCAAGGCTACACACAACACAAATTCATCTCAAGAGCCGTTCAATAGGCTCAAGACAATATAAGTACAAAATTAAACTAATAACAAGTGCGGAAATGGACTTAACAAAAGACAGATTTGATGTATTGCTGCGGAAAGGACATATCTGAGGCTACGCTTATCGGATTGAAGTACAACTTATACCATTTCGAAGCTAGGACATAGCGTTATAATGTTCATGAAGATCACTTAATCCAATTTTCAGTGTAACCCAGGCAATTTCCCACTTTACAGAACCAGAATCCAACTAGTCGGCTAATCAACCGCACTACATTGAAACGGTCATATCTCAGGCTACCAAAGTCCTTTTAAAGTGATCTTTGAGGTGTTTAAAAGCTAAGACAGAGTACTAAAACTTTCATGTTTTGGAAAATGGCTAAATCAGCACGGGTCCTAGTGAATAAACATGATAAACTGGATGAACTGACTAAAACGGAACACTGGAAACATCCTAAAACAGTGACGGTATTTTGGTCTTTTCACAGGTTACGTTGCTCCGATTGAGCTGAAATTTTTCAGGCACCTATAAATCATCATTCTCTACAACTTTCATTTTTTGTGAAAAGTCTAATTCGGCCTCTAACATAGAACACTAAAACCGGACAGAACAAGGCTGAAATTTTCCAGAAATCTGGAATTTTTGGGATTCAATGAAACTTTCTTCATTTCTTGCCTCAATCCACCACCACAACCTCCTATATAAGCTTAGATACAACATATATCATCCATATAGCAAGTATAGGCAGAAAATACCTCAACAAATGAAGCTTGCAAGAGTAATACTTCACCTCCTCTTGGAATTCTTGGTTCCCCTAGCTTCTCAAGCTCACAACTCACACTTTAATCGGTTTAGAATTAATTCCTCACTTGGATGGCTCAACTCAAGAAGAAGGAAGTTGGTTTCTTGCTCTCTTTCTCTCCTCTCTTGTCTCAGCCAAGCAGCAGAAAAATGAAGAAGAAAGGCTACTCCAAGGTGTTAAGAAGGCAAGGAAAAAAAATCAACCAAAGAGCCATAGGGTGGTGACACTTGTCACCACCAAAGCCAACCAAAATTTCTCTTTCTTTCCTTGCATTTTGGGCCACAATTTTTGGTCAAAGCCAGCTGGAAATAAGAGGATATTTTGCTCAAGTATTAATGAGCTCATGTGATAAGAAAGTGGTGGTCAAGTGGTGCGTTCAATCGGTAGTGCGCGGTACCCGTCGGTTCGTGCCATTTTTCCTCAAATCACACGTACTAGGGTTTTTCTTCCCAATCACTAACTTTTTATCATTGCTCCTAATCACATATTATTTCTCACCTAAAATTCACTCTTAATCACCAAATTTGATCCTCGCTCAGTACCGGATAATTACACTACGGAAAAACGTGAAACCCTAATTCGCTCTTAACTTGGAAACGAAAAGTGAAACCCTACTTTCTATGTTCATTTGAACTTATTGTGGAATGATTGGGTAGTAGGGCTATAATAAAGGAATAATTTCCAAATAAAAGGCATTTTTAAGAAAAACGTGAGGAATTTTACAATTCCAGTAATTAAAATTAGGGCTTCAATTAAAATATGAGGAATTTAAGAAAACCGGTTGGTCACAAGTAAATTAGGGTTTCAATCAAGTAAACTAGGTTTTTTTTTTAATTTTTAGAATTTAGGGTTTAAAGAAGTCGGGGTATCACACCAATTGCACTAAACTCCTTTTCTCCTACTAAATTCCTCACACACCCTACTAAATTTTGCTATAACCTCGCTTACTACTCCCACGTAAATCAATTTAAAAAAACTCATGAAGACTACTAATCACGATCAATTCTTTAGACAAATATGTAAATAGACAATCAAATTAAGTCTTAAATGAGTAAAATGAAATACAATTACAACGTATAAAATGTGTAAAATGGAAAATTTTTCTATCAAGTCCTCACAGTGAAATTGTCATATTGATGCCTTATACACTTGATTATACCTTAATCCTAACATGGGTGATGGATTTGAGTGAAATATGATAAGTTTAAAATGTGAAAAATCTCACTTTTTCCTATTTTAGGTGTTGGATTTCCAGCCTAGAAACAAAACTATTTTGGGTAGTTTTAAGCCCTAATTGGTGGATGAAAATGAGATATTTTCGCACTACCTTCTACTTGAATCATTGACCTAGCATGTACGCAGATTTTCCCCTTGAATTGACCAAGAAAACATGCATTTTGGGGAGAGTTTGTGAGTGAGAAAAATAAAAAAACTAGAGATTTTTTAGTTGGGACTTGGAAGTAGTTTCGTTTAAATGTGTGGCTTGGAGTAGTGGATCTTATTGTACTTTATGTACTTGATTCTAGGACTTAGAAGTGAGCCCGAAATTGCACCCGAGACGGACATTTGAACTTTATTTGAAGTGGTGAGTGTTCTAAGTGCTTGTGAAGTGTTTATGTGCATGTTTCCTTACTTGAATGACGTGTTTGCTTGATTGAGATGCTTGCCCTTGAATTAATATTGCCTGGACGAGGATGTACCTTCTCATAGTCGACCATTCATGGCTAGATTCCTGATATTTATATTAAATGAATTAATTTACTTGTGTTTGACTTGATAGTCATTTGGGTTGTTATTCCAACAACTCCATTGCATGCTTTGAGGCTCCAAACCCCATTGGCTTGTTAGTTAAGTCGAGCCAGCAAGGGTTTGGTCGATGAGATTAATGAACCATGGGTCTTGTCACTTAGATTTGAACTTGAACTTGCATTTGAGCTCTTGAACTTGAACTTGAACTGGTATACTCGAGTATTACCATTCTTGAATTTGGCGTGCGGGCCGGGTAGGGTGTTGAACGGTGGTTGAAGAATGGCGTGCAGTGGTGAATTACTTGATAGTATTATGGAATAAAGTTGACAGAGTGTCAACGAAAATCTTGAATCTTGATCATTGTATTAAATGAGTTGATTTACTAGTGCTTGACTTGATAGTCATTTGCGTTGTTATTCCAACGACTCCATTGCATACTTTGAGGCCCCAAACCCCATTGGCTTGTTGGTTAAGTTGAGCTAGCAAGGGTTTGGTCAATGAGATTAATGAACCATACATCTTGTCACGTAGATTTGAACTTGAACTTGCATTTGAGCTCTTGAACTTGAACTTGAACCGGTATACTCGAGTATTACTATTCTTGAATTTGGCGTGCGGGCCCGGTAGGGGGTTGAACTATGAGAACCTGAAAATTTTTTTATTTTTTAATCATTATTTTATTTTCTTGCATACAATTTCTATACCTTTCTTTATTATATTAATTTTTGAGAGATTTTTGTAAGGGAATTCAGTTGTTAAGATATTTTTCCGGTACAAGTTAGTCTATGTGACGTTAGTAGTGCATATTGGACGTGGGATCTGCTAGTGCGATAAAATTTTGACGACTAGGTGACGTTGTATTAGGGAATATTATTTTTACACGGTGCTGAGGGATAATTAGAAGTTAGCCAGGTAAATTAACCATTGGTAGTCAAAAGGATGAGAATAAACCCTAGTGCGCCATTTGTCGCGAAACCAATGGATGGTGGACTTTGACCAAGACCTTCTTACTTCTACTAAATACAAAAATTTGACTAAAATCCCCTTTTATTTTGACTCAATTATTTTATGATAGTTTTACTACTCATTTACTCCCTCAATAGTTGTAATGAATAAGAGATTTAAGAGTTTTACCCTTAGTTTTATAGTTCGGATAAATTAGGATTTTCGCATATTTTGGCCGTATGATCACTTGGTAAGGTATGTGTACTAAATTTAGTGGTTAAAAGTCAGTTTTATATAAGGAAAAGTGTGTTATTAGAAGTGTTAATAATAAGTGAGTGAATCATAAGTGAAAACACTAGTACACACGAGTTAAGGAAAATAAGCTTGAACCGACATGCACCATTTGCTACCGAGTGAGTACACCACTTGAACACTATTTTATTACCTTAATATCCTTGCTTTTATTTTAACTAATTAGCCCTAAAATAACCCTTAAATCAGCCACAATCTTTGACTAAGAATAAAAGAGAGAAAAGACAATTTTAAGATTCAATCTTGTTGCGACAAGTGGCGGCAATCCAACTAATTTTGACCCAAGGTTTCTTATCTTTACTAAAACTCAAAATTTGGCCAAATTTTCCTTTACTTTCTTGTCTTCTTGGCCGAAAATAGGGAGAGAAAAAAGAGAGAAAACTTCATCTTGCATCTTCAATTTCTTCCTTAAATCTTGAGTTCCAACCGTTAAAATTGCAAACTACTCCATAAAAATTACTCACTAAGAACGTTTAGAGCTTTTGGTGGAGTGATTTTGGAAGAAAAAATCCTAAGCCACCATCTTTCTTGAGGTTCCAAGGTAACTTGCTAAGAAAATCCCTCTTTACTTCTAATAGTTGCAAATTAGTGGTTTAAGGTTGTAGTTTTGGTAGTCTTATGAGAATATTTCATAGTTTGAAGTAGTATTATGGAATTTTCAGTTTTATAGTGAATTTTCTGTACTTATGTGATGATTAATGATGACCATGGAATAATAGCTTTGTTATGTGTAAAATGAAGCTTTTATATGTGGTTTTGGTTGCTTACAAAAATTCTAGCTTGTGTGGTTAATTTCCAGCTTTAGAGAGGAACTGTCCTGTTTCTGACCTGTTTAATTCGTCCATGTTAGAGGTCAAATCAGGCCTAGGTCAAAACATGAAAGTTGTAGGAAATGGAGTTATATAGTTACCTATAAAATTTCAGCTTGATTTCAGTACTGTACCGTGTGATATGACTAAAATACCCCTGACTGCCAAATGCCCTATTTCGCAGACAATTTTGAGATTTTACATTTCTGGCTTCATTTTTCACTTTGATCCGTATCAAATAAGCATTTGGCTAAAACATGAAAATTGTAGTCCTATATTTCATCTTTCCAACGCATTTGAAAACACCACAATCGAACTTTTGTAACCTGAGTTATTGCCATTTGAATCCAATTCTGACAACCAGACTGACAATGCACTTCTGGTTCTGTAATCTGCACATTCGACCTAGATCAACTATGAATTGGATTATGTTGTCTTCATGAAAGTTGTAACCATTTCTCTTAGCTTCGAAACAGCATAAAGTTTACCCCAATCCGATAAACGTAGCTTTAGTTATGACCGAAACACTAAGAGATGTCAAACCTGCTATTTAGCCTTTGTCCTTAAAACTTGGTTTTCGGTTGCATTGTTAGACTTATGTTGTAATTGGATGATTTTGCACCTAGTTGCAAGGCTATTATGTTAATATTATTTATGTGTGACTTTGGGGCTGAATTGAGAAAAATAATGAAACCATAAATGACTGAAAAATAGCTAAATACAAAAGGCATGCTACCCAAATTTTCACTCGAGAGCTAGTTGGATGTACTCGTGACTTGAGCGAAAGGTTTTAGGGTTGTTCATATTTTTAATACCAACTGCTACCTTTTTTATTCCAACGTCACATTCTTATTTCTTCGCACTAGTAGTTAACTTGACTAAGCACACGACTTGTAGTCGAGTCTCATTTGTGCGTTCCGTTTCCTGGGTGTGTGGATGGGGAAACTATAATTGTTTTACCTTGGTTGTTGTTAGGACGTGAAGGTGATCAAAGCCATCCTTTGGGAGAAAACTTTTAAAGTTATCTTTGCTTGAACTGGTGAGTGTACCACTCCCCTGATTTGTTGCTTAACTGGTTTATTTGTACTTGAAATCTGTGACTTGAATGACTATGAACTCTGTTTATTCTGAATGAAACGAGGGTGTACTTTATCACACTCGTTCTCTTGCATGTGTGATCGTTTACTGTATGAATTTAATTATGTTATCTGTGTCTGTTCTGACGTCGTTTGGAGGCTTGTATCCAACGACCCTTCTGTGACCTCTGAGCTCAAATCATGTGGCTAGTTACTCAAGTCGAGCCGGCAAGGGCCTGGTCGATTAGATAACGAGCCACGGTAGTTTGTTTTTGGAAAATTTTTGGGTATTGGAGACTCTCAATTTTCGGTATAATCGAGTATTACCACCTCTGTTCTGTGTGTGGTATTCGGACTTGGCAAGGGGTATGTTTGGTGGATGGAATTTGACGTCAAGTGGGGTCTACGGTCATGTATGTTCTCTAAACATTGACAGAGTCAACGAGATTGGATCAAGTACTGCAACGGAAATTTGGCTCTTGAGGACCACATGTATCCTTTCTATCTGAGGTGCTTGTTCATTTCCTTATATGCTGTGTATATGTGCCTTAAAAGTGAAATGCCATGATTCTTGACTATATGTACTTGTGGTACCTCATTGAACTTAAACTCACCCCATTGCCGTTATCTTTGTCTTCCTTACAGGGTTCAATATTTTGAGAGTTATGATTTTTGAAGAAAGAGTCGAACTAGTGTAGACATTCTTTTGAGCATGTTCCTCTGTAACCGAAACCCTAATTGTACTTTGTATACGTATGATTACTATGGCTTGTATTTCAAGTTAACTTGTTGAAGATTCTGATGTACATATGTAAATAAGTGTTTAATCAAGTGTTTCAAGTATAGTCATTTGAGATTGTACGTTTCTATGGTTATGTGAACTTTCTTGTATCCATTGGGAAAATCGAGCGAGTGTGAAGCTTGAACGAGGAAGAAAAAAAAATTTGGTCGGATTTTGACACGGCCACGATCCTTTGCATTTTCCGATGATTCGTTTTTCCGAAGTTCTGTCGACCGTTTGGTGAGATTTATGAATGATTTGATCCGTAGTCCTGACGAGAGTTGGGCAGGCAGTCCACCGACCCTTTGGTTCACCTTAGGGGAAGGTGGGACCGTCACAGTTGGTATTAGAGCTGTTTCGTGTGGTCTCTGCATGAAGTGAGTTTGGGCCAAGTGGTAAATAAGTGTAAAGGAGTGCCCTTTTTAGCATAAGTTATGAATCGTGAAATGTTATAGGTTTCAAACCTTTCTCGTGGTACTTGGAGGTAATAGATCTACATGTCAAGTAGAAATCTTAAATGTAGATGATTTACTCTTGGGGACTGACTAACTCGAGTTGTGAATTATTTTATTTTCAATTCTTGTACCCAAATACTAAAAAGATGAGAGGTTAGGTTTGAAATAACTTGGACGAACTAGAAATTTGATTCTACGGAATTCATGTGATATGTTCAGGTATCATTGAGTATAATTAACCCTGTCTATGATATAAACTACATTATTCTTGTTGGTTACGGACGGAACTCCTAGAGAGGGAGACGCATCTAGTTCTACCTATGAGAGAAAGTTCGTTAGCTCGATTGGGAACTAGACTAGATCTCCTGTAAGCCATGTTCAATTCCATGTGAGGGGCAGTTAGGAAAGTTAAGATGCTTTTGTACTTCTGGTCTAGTTTATATGTTGTACTTTTGAATGACCCCTTACTTTCATGGGATTACTTTTGTTTGTATCTGACTGTTACTGTGTGATTTATATGCTAAAGTTGTGTTAACTGTTTGATTTTTGACTTGTGTGTATTGTTGTAACTTGTCCATGCATTTATCTCTATTTCATATTACCTTCGTGCTTCGAACTTAGGTTGGTCAAATCGAATGGAAGGTACTCGTAGTGGACGAGGCCATGGGCCCTGATCTAGGCAACCTGTGAATGAAGAAGGCAATCATGAACCGGTACCTAAACAAAATCCTGAACCAGGGGTTGACTCTAATGTTCAGGTAGCCGCTGCTATTCAGCGTATGACTGATCTATTGGCCCATGTAGTGGAGCGTCAAGACCAAAACCCTATTCCTCAACCTGAAAACCTTGAAAGCCACGTAGAGGGTGAGGATAGGGCCCTCGAACGATTTCAAAAGTTCTCTCAATCATAATTTATTGGAGGATCAAACCCAGATCTGACCAAGAAGTGGTTGGAGAAGATGATTGACATTTTCGCTGCTCTGCATTATACTGAAGAGAGACAAGTAACATTTGCTGTCTTTCAATTGGAGAGAACAGCCCGTTCTTGGTGGAATGTGATCAGAATGAAGTGGGAGAGAGAGCAAACACCAAGGACTTGGATCAATTTCATGAGAGAGTTCAATGCCAAGTATTTTTCTCCTCTAGTTCAAGAACAAAAGAAGGATGAGTTCATTAGGTTTCGTCAAGGGGCTCAAACCGTGGCACAATACGAGAGCCTCTTTACTAGGTTGTCTAAGTTCGCTCCTGAACTTATTGTGACTGAGCAGAGGAAGATACAGCGATTTATTCAGGAGTTGAACGTTGAGATTCAAAAGGATTTAGTCGTAGCTCAGATCAATACATTTAGTGATACTGTAGAGAAAGCCCTACGAGTTGAAAATGTGAGATTTCAAGTTAGAACCTTCCAAGCGAAGAAACGGGGATGGCCTGGAAGTAGTTCGGGATAAGAAAATGAAAGTACCCCTCCTAAGTCTGGAAGGGGAACTGGAGGAGTAAGACTTCCCAGGGAATCAATGGGAGCCCAGGCCAGAGGTGATCGGATTGGGTGAGAACAGAGTGGTGCCTCACAGGGAGGCTCGTCTTCTACACCCCGTGATCCCTGCAAATTTTGTTGGGGGCCAAATCACAGGAAGAATAATTGCTGGAAGAAAGAGGGAAAATGCCTGCACTGTGGGAGCGCCGATCATCGGATTGTTAACTGCCCAGTTCGATTGCGAGAAGGGAAAGAGACCCAGCAACCAACCAAGACTAACCTTGAACGGTCGAAAGGAGAAAAAACTGGATCGAAAGTACCAGCTCTGGTGTATTTTCTAGAGCAACATTGGGTCCCTAACTCGTTTGAGAACCTAGAAGGTACGATTTCCGTATTTCACCGTTTAACTAAGATTTGGATAGATCCTGGTAATAAGAAAATTTCGAGAACGAAATTTCTTTAAGGGGGAGAGAGTGCAAGAACCCAAAAATTTCTTTATTTTTTAATCATTATTTTATTTTCTTGCATACAATTTCTATACCTTTCTTTATTATATTAATTTTTGAGAGATCTTTATAAGGGAATTCAGTTGTTAAGATATTTTTCCGGTACAAGTTAGTCTATGTGACGTTAGTAGTGTATATTGGACGTGGGACCCGCTAGTGCAATAAAATTTTGACGACTAGATGACGTTGTATTAGGGAATATTATTTTTACAAGGTGCTCAGAAATAATTAGAGGTTAGATAGGTAAATTAACCATTGGTAGCCAAAAGGATGAGAATAAACCCTAGTGCGCCATTTGTCGTGAAACCAATGGATGGTGGACTTTGACCAAGACTTTCTTACTTCTACTAAATATAAAAATTTGACTAAAATCCCTTTTTATTTTGACTCAATTACTTTATGATAGTTTTATTACTCATTTACTCCCTCAATAGTTGTAATGAATAAGAGATTTAAGAATTTTACCATTCGTTTTATAGTTCGGGTAACTTAGGGTTTTCGCATATTTTGGCCGTATGATCACTTAGTAAGGTCTGTGTACTAAATTTAGTGGTTAAAAGTGAGTTTTATATATAAAAAAAAAGTGTGTGATTAGAAGTGTTAATAATAAGTGCGTGAATCATAAGTGAAAACACTAGTACACGCGAGTTAAGGAAAATAAACTTGAACCGACATGCGCCGTTTGCTACCGACTGAGTACACCACTTGAATGCTACTTTATTACCTTAATATCCTTTCTCTTATTTTAGCTAATTAACCCTAAAATATCCTTTAAATCAGCCACAATCTTTGACCAAGAATAAGAGAGAGAAAAGACAATTTTAAGATTCAATCTTGTTGCGACAAGTGGCAGCAATCCAATCAATTTTGACCTAAGTTTCTTACCTTTACTAAAACTCAAAATTTGACCAAAATTTCCTTCACTTTCTTGTCTTCTTGGCTGAAAATAGGGAGAGAAAAAAGAGAAAAAACTTCATCTTGCATCTTCAATTTCTTCCTCAAATCTTGAGTTCCAACCGTTAAAATTGCAAACTACTACATAAAAGTTACTCACTAAGAAGGTTTAGAGCTTTTGGTGGAATGATTTTGGAAGAAGAAACCCTATGCCACCATCTTTCTTGAGGTTTCAAGGTAGCTTGCTAAGAAAATCCTTCTTTGCTTCTAATAGTTGCAAATTAGTGGCTTAAGGTTGTAGTTTTGATAGTTTTATGAGAACATTTCATAGTTTGAAGTAGTATTATGGAATTTTCAATTTTATAGTAAATTTTCTATGCTCATGTGATGATTAATGATGGCCATGGAGTGATAGCTTTGTTATGTGTAAAATGAAGCTTTTGTATGTGGTTTTGGTTGCTTACAAAAATTCCAGCTTGTGTGGTTAATTTCCAACTTTAGAGAGAAACTGTCTTGTTTCTGACCTGTTTAATTCTCCCTTGTTACAGGCCGAATTAGGCCTAGGTCAAAACATGAAAGTTGTAGGAAATAGAGTTATATAGTTGCCTGTAAAATTTCAACTCAATCTGAGCACTGTACAGTGTGATATGACTAAAATACCCCTAACTGCCAAATGCCCTATTTCATGGGCAGTTTTGAGATTTTACATTTTTGGCTTCGTTTTTCACTTTGATCAGTATCAAATCAGCATTTGGCCAAAACACAAAAATTGTATTCCTATGTTTCATCTTTCCAACACATCTAAAAATGCCTCAATCAGACTTTTGTAGCCTGAGTTGTTGCCATTTGAATCCAGTGCTGACAACCAGACTGACAATGCACTTCTGGTTTGGTAATCTGCAAATTCGACCTGGATCAACTGTGAAATGTGTTGAGTTGTTTTCATGAAAGTTGTAACCCTTTGCCTTAACTTTGAAAAAGTATAAAGTGTACCCCTAATCCGATAAACGTAACTCCAGTTGTGACCGAAACGCCAAGAGACGTCAAACCTGCTATTTAGCTTTTGTCCTTAAAACTTGGTTTCCGGTTGCATTGTTAGACTTGTGTTGTAATTGGATGATTTTGCACCTAGTTACAAGGCTATTATGTTAATATTATTTATGTGTGACTTTGGGACCGAATTGAGAAAAATAATGAAGCCATAAATGGTTGTAAAATAGCTAAATACAAAGGGCATGCTGCCCAAATTTTCACTCGAGAACTAGTTAGATGTACTCGTGACTTGAGCGAAAGGTTTTAGAGTTGTTCATATTTTTAAGACCAACTGCTACCTTTTTTATTCCAACGTCACATTCTTATTTCTTCGCACTAGGCACACGACTTATAGTCGAGTCTCATTTGTGCGTTCCATTTCCTGGGTTTGCGGATGGGGAAACCATAATTGTTTTACCTTGGTTGTTGTTAGGACGTGACGGTGATCAAAACCATCCATTGGGAGAAAACTTTTGAAGTTATTTTTGCTTGAACTGGTGAGTGTACCACTCCCCTGATTAGTTACTTAACTGGTTTATTTGTACTTGAAATCTGTGACTTGAATAACTATGAACTCTGTTTATTCTGAATGAGACGAGAGTGTACTTCATCACACTCGTTCTCTTGCCTGTGTGATCGTTTACTGTGTGAATTTGAATCTATTATCTGTGTCTGTTTTGACGTCGTTTGGAGGCTTGTATCCAATGACCCTTCTGTGACCTCTGAACTCAAATCCTGTGGCTAGTTACTCGAGTCGAGCCGGCAAGGGCCTGGTCGATTTGATAACGAGCCACAGTAGTCTGTTTCTGGGAAATTTTTGGGTATTGGAGACTCTGGATTTCCGATATACTCGAGTATTATCACATCTGTTCTGTGTGTGGTGTTCAGGCCCGGCAAGGGGTATGTTTGGTGGACGGAATTTGACATCAAGTGGGGTCTACGGTCATGTATGTTCTCTAAACGTTGACGGAGAGTCAACGAGGTTGGATCAAGTACTGCAATAGGAATTTGGCTTCTGAGAGCCACCTGTATCCTTCTATCTGAGATGTTTGTTCATTTCCTTATATATTGTGTATATGTGCCTTAAAAATGAAATGCCATGATTCTTGACTACATGTACTTGTGGTACCTCATTGAGCATAAGCTCACCCAATTGGATCCGTTATCTTTGTCTTCCTTACAGGGTTCAATATTTTGAGAGTTATGATTTTTGAAAAAAGAGTCGAGCTAGTGTAGACATTCTTTGAGCATGCTCCTCTGTAACCGAAACCCTAATTGTACTTTGTATACATATGGTTACTATGGCTTGTATTTCAAGTTGACTTGTTGAAGACTTTGATGTACATATGTAAATAAGTGTTTAATCAAGTGTTTCAAGCATAGTCGTTTGAGATTGTACATTTCTATGGTTATGTGAACTTTCTTGTATCCATTGGGGAAATCGAGCGAGTACGAAGCTTGAACGATGAAGAAAAAAAAAATTGGTCGGATTTTGACACGGTCGTGATCCTTTGCTTTTTTCGATGATTCATTTTTCCAAAGTTCCTTGGACCGTTTGATGAGGTTTATGAATGATTTGATCCGTAGTCCTGGTGAGAGTTGGGTAGGTGGTTCGTCGACCATTTAGTTCGCCATAGGGGAAGGTGGGGCCATCACATGAACGGTGGTTGAAAAATGACATGCATAGTGAATTACTTGATAGTATTATGGAATAAAGTTGACGGAGTGTCAACGAAAATCTTGAATCTTGATCAAGCTACTTGAACAAGCTCATGAGAGCCCCATATCCTTTTAATGAATGTGTTATTGCTTAATTAAAGTGTAATTGCTCTATCTTATGGTGGATTACATTCTTTGTGGCTTGTATATTATGTTATTGATTGCATGACCTTCTTGGAAGCTCATTGAGCGAAAACTCACTCTTTTAGTTTGTTTTCCTTACAGGGGGCGAGAAGCTGGGTAATTGATTTCAAAGGGCCGAGTGTTGTCTAAATCTTTGACTTTTGTGTAATAGCATCAACTCTTTAGTTTTGTTTATGACTTGTAAGTTTGAAAACTTGACCTTTGAAATTTTGAGCTAGTGATGTACCTTAAGATTAAAATGATCACTATCTATGTATTTGTTGGAGAATGGTTCTTGTTATTGTCACTTGGAGATATGATTCTTGTTTTGAGGTGGTTGCGCTTGTAACCAAGGTTTCTGAGTGAGCCCTGGTGAGAGCCAAGCAGGTGCCCTGCTAAGCCCTTTAGTTCGCCTTAGGAGGAGATGGAGTCGTCACAATTATCTCCACTAAAAATAGCTAATATGACATGAAATTGATAGTCAAACAAGTACAAGTAGGATAACAAATGCATGAACTAACAAGTAATAAAACATAATTAATCAACCATAGTTAATTAAATATCTCAAACAAACAAGTTCATACTTAACCCTATACATGAAACATAGAAAAAAAAAAAAGAAAAAGAAAACACAATCCAAATTTGTATTATAAATAAACAAAGAATCAAATACAAGAAATAAATGCTAGGAAAGAAGAAACTCTTGCTATTTGAGCCTCCAATTCTCCATCTTCAATCTCCAATTTTCATCCAAGTCAAGCTAAATACAAGATTGGGATTAACCTAACTATCCTCCACTAACCTAAGGAACCAGGAAGATATAGTTGAAAATTTACGTTTGTAGTAGTGTGTCTAACCTCCTAAGTTCTTCCTCGTCTTTCCCTAATACCATGTATTTATGGGAGAGAATCCCTAGCTTAATTGCTTCACGACAAAGTCACTTCTTGAAGACTCCAACATTTCTTGTGTAAAGGCAAGCAAAAATTTTTGAAGCAAAATTAGTCAAAAAAAAATTGTGTAAACATGTGTAAAGTTGTAAATACCTGACATTAAGATCCATGACTTGATTTTTGTGAATACGAGTTGCGTATCCATACATTTTGTAGGTTTGGTACTTTTTGGTGGGGAAAAATTCATATTTTGTCCCTAAACTTTGAGTTAGGGACACATTTCGTTCTTCAACTTTTAGGCGCACCACATTTAGTACATAAATTAATTATTTTTTGCCACATTTAGTTCAAAAATAGTCAATTACTTAATTTGGATGTAGAAAATCACATGTTTAGCACGTGGCCATTAAGTAAAACCAATGTCTCAGTCAAAATTAACGGCCACATCAGTTTTCTCCATCGAAATTGAATATTTTATCATTTTTTGGATGAAATCTGGCCCAAAATAATTAATTCGTGTACTAAATGTGATGTGTCTAAAAGTTTGGGGACGAAATGTGTCCCTAACTCAAAGTTCAAGAACGAAAAGTGGATTTTTCCCATTTTTGACAATTTCTAGAATTGCTCTATTTTTGCATTAAATTTAACTGTAATTTTCTCAATGATGGAAGCTGGAATATCTCTTGCGCCCAAAATACCCTCAATCGTTTAGCACTCTATTTCAGACTCTGGCAACAAAATTCTTGTCTGCATTTCAAAATTTTGACCCCTCTAATTGTATGAATTATATTTTGATGTCTCATGAAATGTTGCTCTAGATCTTAGCTGTAAAACGGTTTAAGAATCATCTCAATCCAATGTTTGTAACTCAAGTTACAATCAAAATACTAGAAGGTGTCAGAGCTGCCTATGCACTTCTTCCTTGTTTTTGCATTGCATTTCATCCATTGATCATTTTGCAATTTATGTCCACTTGAAATAAGTTTCAAATCATTAAGAATCATTAAAACATCTTCTCATTTTACTCCAATTGATGATTGAGTCATCAAATACTACAAAACATAAAGTTTTAACAGCTTACCTCCATAGAAATATGATTTTTCTCACTTAAACCTTATAATGCAAAATTCAAATAAGATCCTAGTTATTTGGTTCAAACTTAAATAAAAACACACAAAACAAGCATAAATAATTATACAAAAACACGTAAAACAAGCACTTGTCGGGAAGCAATGGCGTTGTGATTTGCAGTGTCTGTACTCGGGAAATCATGTGGCCTCCGGAAATTAGTGGGTTTTGCAGTACCATTTATGAGGATTATTACATTGGGTACCATCTTGATTGAGTGGCTAGGACTGATTTTTTTTTTCTTATATGAAGATGGAGAAGTTCCAGATCATTGAAGCCCCCAAGCACTCCATAAATTTTATGTGACAAATTTACCCCTAGATGGTGGTACGAAATATGTAAAATGTGGTGCTGCCACCACAGAAGTCCTACAATGGAAGTGAAAAAATAATTCGAGGACTAAATTGGTTTAAAAAATTCATGAAGGATGAAAATTGGTTTTAGTGTAAAAATTTAGGGATCAAATTGGCGAATTTTCCAAAATATGTACATAAAAGCTTTAAAAAAAAAGTTCTGCAGTGTTTGATTTGACTTCGACTTCTTTGAGTTTTCAAATTAGGGAAAAATCCACTTTTCGTCCCTAAATTTTGAGCACATTTATTTTGTGCTCAAACTTTTAGTTGCAACACATTTAAGGGAAAATCGCTAATTTCGTCCCTAAACTTTTTTTTTTGTCGATTTAGTCCCGATACATTATTTATAGCCAATTTAATCCCTAAACTTATATTTCGCTTCCAATCAAGGAGCTTAGCGGCGGAGCCACCGCACAATTTCCTTCAAGCTCCCAATTGAGCAACCCATAAGGGGTATTTTAGGAACTTCCATTCCGGAGCCATTAACCAAAATTAACCGAAACAAAAGTTTCATAAGAAATACCCACTCAAAACCCAAAATGAAAACAAAAGAATTTCTTGCTCAGCTCTCATAGAAGAGGGGTGGCGGCCTTCAAGCCTGGCTCTTTCTTCGCCGTCTGGTTCTCCCTCATCGCTGCTCAGATCGCCTTCTTCTTCAGCTCCTCCCTCCTGCTCTCTACCTTCAATTCCGTCTCCCTCGGTCTCCTCGCCTCCTTCGCCTGCGCCCTTACCAATTTCTTGATAGGGGTCTTGGTCTCCCTCCAATTCAAGTGGATCCAAATCGAGTATCCCACCATCGTCCTGGCCTTGGAGCACCTCCTGTTCGCGTGCGTTCCCATCATGGCTTCCTCCATCTTCACTTGGGCCACAGTCTCGGCCGTCGGAATGGTCAACGCCTTGCGTTTTCTACTGGATTTTCTCCATCCCCCGTGTGTCGTCGTTCAAGATGAAGCAGGAGGTCAGCTACCATGGAACTGTAGACAGCGGCTGGAGCCGTGGGTGGACCCGCTCTTCTTCGGTAACTTGATCCAAAGCATCCCAACCGTGGCTTGAGTGGAGGAGCTGCTGGGCAACGACCCGTCCTGGGGTGCGGATCGGCTGCATCGAAATGTGTTGGCGCATGACGATTCCACGGTGCGACGGGGTGTCGAGGAATGGGAGAGTAATCCAAGGCTGTTTCCGCTGGGGAACTTTGACGGCGCGATGATCACCATGGGAAGCTCCCCAAGCTCCCCAAGGTTTCCAATGTATGATAATGATTTTGGGTGGGGACAACCCATTGCAGTGCGAAGCGGTAGGACCAATAAATTTGACGGCAAGATCTCGGCATTCCCAGGGCGTGAAGGAAATGGGAGCGTCGATCTGGAAGTTGTTTTAGCAGCAGAGACTATGGCTGGACTTAAGAAGGATGTGGAATTTATGCAGTATGTATCCTCAATCCTGACCGACTCAATTCTAGTGACTCCTCCAGAGGCGCCTCCTTCTCCGTGCACCTGCATCATGAATATTGGACAAAATTTAAACACCCTTAAACGGATGCAGGATTGCAGCCAAATTTCCTCCTCCAAAACAGAAAAAAAAAAAAAAAAAAAAAAACCTTAGTCGAGAAGGAGAGAACAAATAAAAGATTTTTTTTTGTTTGAAAAAAAAATTACCGAAGAAAAAGACGTACTATAATATAGGAATAGTAGCATACAATATCTGCAAATGGTTGAGATCTCAAGCGTGGTGCGTTGAAAAGACAAGAACTTTAATTTTTGTTACGGGCCCACCATTGAAATTCCAAAAATACCCCTTCTGGGTTGCTCAATTGGGAGCTTGAAGAAAATTATGTGGTGGCTCCGCCGCTAAGCTCCTTGATTGGAAGCGAAATATAAGTTTAGGGATTAAATTGGCTATAAATAATGTATCGGGATTAAATCGACAGAAAAAAAAAGTTTAGGGACGAAATTGGCGATTTTCCCCACATTTAATACATAAATTAATAATTTCTAGTCACATTTAGTCCAAAAACGGTAAATTGTTCAATTTGGACGGAGAAGGCTCATGCGTCTAGCACATGGCTATTGATTTTGACTGAGAAATTATTTTAACCGTGTGCTAAACATGTGAGACGCGTGAGCCTTCTCCATCAAAATTCAACAATTTACCATTTCTAGACTAAATGTAGCCAAAATTTATTAATTCATGTATTATATATGTTGCATCTAAAAGTTTGGAGATGAAATGTGCCCCTAACTCAAAGTTTAAGGATGAAAAATTGGATTTTTCCTTTTCAAATTATTAAATCTAATTTTCATTCGACTTTGTTCAGCTTAAGTAAGCATCATAGTTATCCGTCTTATCTTATTTATTCGTAAGTTTTGATACATTTTGGGTTCCTTTGATGGATTTATTTCATGTCAATACGCTTTTGTAATTACTTAATGTGTTAGTTTTGTATACCTTAGTGGTTTTTGTTCTCCTTCTCTTTCTTCTTATTCTGGTTTTTGCACATGGAAATTCTTCTTGTAATTCTGATTTGTGCACTTGAATAATTTGGTTGAGGTTCTCTAATTTTGACGGCATGTTGAATGTTTGGGCTTTCATGTTCTCTGATGGCACAAAGAGCAGCAGAGTAAGAAAATAGGAATAACGCACTTAATTTGTTTTTAATTTTGACTGTGTTAATTCAATTATTTAACGCCAAACTAATCAGGAGTACTAAATGTAGTTAACTCAAAATGTTTCTGACCCGTCCTGATATATGTAACACGTGCTGCACATCTAGGAGTACATTGAGCATATCGAGAGATCTCCCCGTGGAGAGGAGCAATGTTTTGAAAACCGGACCGGACCGGCCGATTCGACCGGTTGAATCACGAACCGGCCATGGCACCGGTCCGGTTCAATGTCATAGTTGACTTTGTCAGAAAATCGATCAAGAACCGGTCGAACCGTAAAAACCGCGGTCGAACCGCTATTGAATCGGTTTTCAACTTTCCTCTTTTTTTTTTTTCCTTTTTTTTTTTTTTTTTGCAAAATGCAGCTATCAAGATTCGAACTCAAGACCTTTGTAATAGAAGACCAATGTATTAACCGTTGCACCATCACATCCTATTAGTTTTTTCTGATAACTTATTTATATAAAGCAAACACTCATATTTCTTTTTTCCATTTTTCTTACAAAATCTCATCCTCTCATAACTCTTTCTTTTTAATTTTCAACTCTCTCTCTCTCTCTCTCTCTCTCTCTCTCTCTCTCTCCTCTTTTTTTTTGTCACTCACTTTTTAATCAAACCTCTTTATTTTTAATTTATTGATGTTTTCTTCCATCTTTTAATTTTGTTTTTGTCCATTAAATTGAAAAAAGTTCAAAAAGAATTATATTTTTAACCCAAATTATTTAATGCTACAACCACTCACTTTTATCTCATTTTTTGTTTCTTATCAAGTTTACATTTCTATTTTCGATTTTCTTGACTTCCTTCGAACTCCAAACTTCCTTTTTTAAATTGCAATCTCTAAAACGTAAATTAAAATTTAAGTTCACAATATCTAAATTCTCATAGACGTGAATTTTGTATAATTTCAAAATATTGTGATATTTTTGGGTTGGATTTAGATATAATTGAAATTGAGATGAAATTTATTTGTTTTAACTTATAATTTAAAAAATTTATTTTTAAAAAAACCAAGTTATTAAAAAATAGTAAACCTTTCATCATATAAAGTATTAAATTAATCCATTACATGTTTTATTTTGTACATATATATATTTATATAAATAATTTTTTAAAAAATTCATTGAACCGAGGTTAAACCGATCCGGCCGATTGAACCTCGACCCTTTCACTTCACCGGTTCAATGAACGGTCCGATTTTTAAGCAGTCTCTTTCTTTCCAGTCTCTTTCCCCGTTGACTAGACTAGCCAACAGTGGCAGTTTCCAGTCTCTTTCTTTCCAGTCTCTTTCCTCGTTGACTAGACTAGTGTATATTTTTTCTACTTTGTGAGGCAAAAAGGCTCCACACGCAAATTCATGTAGAATGGTGGAGTATACGCGTACTGATTGACTTGTTCAAAGGGAAGGAAGTTTGTGTATTAAATTGGCTTTCGGGCAAAGAGACTGTTGGAGATTAATCCCTGCAGTCTTGTATCTTTAGTTACTCATTTAGACCTGATAGATCATGGATACAGTAAATGATATAGAGAGCGGGATTCAACTGGTCTCTAGTGCCTCAAATGATCATAATGGTTGGATTGACATCTCATCATCATCTCTTGCCAGAACATGGACTTACGATGTCTTTCTTAGTTTCAGAGGCGAAGATACTCGTAGAAATTTTGTGGCTTATCTGTTCCAAGCTCTTTGCAACAAAGGCATCTATACTTACAAAGATGATCAGAGATTGGAGAAAGGCAAATCAATTTCACCCGAACTCTTGCAAGCAATCCAAGAATCGTTGTTTTCAGTTATAATATTCTCCAAGGGCTATGCCTCCTCGACGTGGTGCTTGGAGGAACTTGTAAAGATCATGGAATGTCACCAGATCATTGGACAATTTGTTTTGCCAATATTCTACGATGTCGACCCGTCAGACGTACGCAAGCAGAGGAACAGCTTCGCTGATGCCTTTGCCAAACACGAGAGAGATCAGAGCCCAGAGAAGGTGCAGAAGTGGAAGGAAGCTTTGTCTCAAGCAGCTGGCTTATCGGGCTGGCACTCTTGTAATTTCTCAGATGAGTAAGTCTTACTAGCTTGATCGTTGCCTAGCTAGCAGATATTAATCTTGGACGTAGCCCAGTTAAATTCTTCCACATATTCTTCTTTTTATTTAGCAGAAAGATTTAATTGACAATGGAAACAAGTATTATTGGAATAGTTTATGAAACAAAATGAAAATGAGACTTGTTGAAATTTTGGAACTTTAAGAGTGACTCTGGATTGATAAAGATCTCGTGGATGGATCTGAGGAGCTGATAGTGTTAAGAATAGTCCAGTATCCTGGGCTCAGGTTCTGCCCACAAACCCTGGCTTGGTACCAGCGGATCTAAATTCAGCAGCAGATCAAGGCTTGGACCAAAGCGGATTCAAGAGTGGATCCAGTACAGAAAGTTCCCTATTATCAGAATTGGATCCGCTTCAGTGCTAAAGGGACCCGTCCATAGATCCCCGAAGGCCTACTTTAGAACCCAATCCATGGATGGATCTGCAAATAAGGCAGATCCGTCTTATAGTGATCAACTTTTCTGAAACATTTTTTGACATCTTTTTGTATTTGAAAAAGTTTTGGTGCTACTTTTTGACATTCAGAGCGTGACGTGATTGAATATGTCCGATCATTGTGTGGCCTTAATTGGATACATTTTTGCTATAAATAATAACAAGTTTCTAGCAAATCAACCAACTTGAATCATTTGATCTTTTATTAATTTGAGAAACTTGACATTTGCTATTAAGTTTTCTCTACTCTAGTTATATATGTCCTAGAGGTAAATTACCATATCCTATAGCAAATACTCTGCGGTTAGAGTAATTAAAACCTTAAGGATAGTAATCAATCACGTTTCAAGAGTTCTTAATTCTCCTATATTCTTTGTGAAAAGTTTGCTATAGAATTTTCTGCACGTCTAGTGTGCATTTGTACTGCCCACATTAACAAGTACACCAGCTTGGTGGGATTCCTTTACCAGCCGGGATAGAACGAGAATGTGTATACATTTTTGTCGGGGCAGGGGATAGCAAACTGAGCTAATGATCGAGTAGTCCCATTGTAAAACCATTTCTTGTCCAGAGTACCACTTAGGAATTCATCTTTAAGCAGTTTGTCATAGCACAATAAATGTTTGATCAGTTTCTTTTGAGCAAAATATTTATCTGATCAAAGGTTGTAGATTGTTCCCAATCAGATAGAGTTAAAAGGATGACTACTTTCAATGAAAATTTCACCATCTAGCCAATTGGATCTTGCTGCTATTTCAGCCACACTAATTTTGTGCATTGAAAGAGTATTATCATATCATGAGAATTTACAACCGCCATCATTGGTCCATGAGACCTGTCAGAACATAATATGAAATGATAGAGATTATTGCTTTCTCAAAACATTTTGTCACTGATCCAAGGCAATATTCCTGGCCGCTATCAGTGTGCATACTTAGACAACTCTCTCTGTCACATATGCGTTAACTTCAATATGCCCCGTGCTATTTTCCCTTTTCCGCATGCTGCACAAGCACTCTCTTGTTCTTTTGAAAGTACATAGTAACTTAATTCATCACTCACTCTTAGCCTTCTACTCTACACCCTATGCACTCAGGATCACCCTAGTTCCCCCCTCTTAACCAGCTCTGGTTTCACATGTAGGGTGTTCAGATTTGTTGGAGCATTTCACTGTAATAATACTGTGGAGACCAGACATATTTGGCCTGTTTTCACTTTTTTTTGAATAATACAGTCTGTTACTGCTTTATATTAAGCTCAACTCAAAGCTGTGTTGAGGTCTTACTAGCGGACACTAGTTTCTGCTTTCAGCTCGTTGCAGATTGAGACACGAATTAATTTCACAATACATTTTGAAGTTATTACTTATTAGCACATTGTATAAGACTATTTAGCATGTTTGTTTGCAGCAATTAATTCAGTCTGTAATATTACTAATGTTGTGCTTGGAATTTTGATTAATCAACAGCAATGAGTTGGTCGAGAAACTTGTTCAAGACCTACACAGTCAGTTGCATCATTTTGAATCACCACCTGGCGAACATAATCTAGCAGGAGTAGGATCTCGTATGGAGGAAGTCATTTCGCTGATGGATTTGAGAAGTGCCGAAGCCGTCCGCATAGTAGGAATCCATGGGAAGGCTGGAATAGGCAAGACAACTATTGCCAGAGCTCTTTTTGACAGATTATCTGATAAATACGAAGCTGCTTGTTTTCTGGATGATGTTGGCCAAATTTCCAGTAAACACGGAGTGGACTATTTACAAGAAATCCTCCTCTCTGAGATGCTCAAGCTAAGAAATGTGAAGATAAGAAGCACAAGCGAGGGGATGAGTATGATGACACGCCGGTTTCGACACCTGAGGTCTCTAATTGTTCTTGATGATGTGGACCACGCAGACCAGTTGAAGGCCTTGGTAGGAAACCGCAATTGGTTTGGGGGCGGAAGTAGGATTTTCATAACAACAAGAGATGGAGAGTTGCTGCTCAAATATGGAGCTGATAGTACATATAAGGTGTGCGGATTGTCCTATAAGGAAGCTAAACAGCTCTTCACTGTGCACGCTTTCGGGAGCAGAACTCCTGGAGCTTTCAGACAGCACTTCATTGGTCCAATTTGTAGTATTTGCAGACTTCCCTCGTCACTTAAAGCCTGGGCTTCTTTGGTCCGCTGTCGAGATGTAGCTTGGGGGGAGATTTTCAAACCAATTGGTTCCGTTTTGGGGGGTTGTCTCGTTGCTGCTTACCTGATAGGGTTCATTACTCTTTTCATAATAGCCATCAAAGTGATCTTTCTTGGAGCTGATTTTCCCGACTTCATGAACCCAAGCAAAAGAAAATATTCCCCGACTTTTTCTTTCCACCCATTTCCTAAGAATCCCTAAGGCACTTGCAGGGATGGATCAAAGACTCGGCCGAGTCCGAGACGACTCGGTCGGAGTTTTCTGATATGATATCGGGACGAGGTGATTTCGAGATACTTGACTCGTTGAGAACTCGATCGAGAAATCTCCATCAAGGGTAGAAACGGCCAAGTCACAGTCGACTCGTCGTGATTTTCTTTTGCTAATTTTACAGATTTTTTGCTAATTTTTTATTATTTTTGTTTAGAATTTTTTTTATATTATTCATAATTTTTAGAATATTAAATGTTTCAAAATTTACGTTTCGTCGAAACCGCGACCGATATGTCAAAATCAACGTAGAACGGTTCAGGCTGCAACTACAACTGCGACTGTGACTTTGAACCATGTCTGAAGGTGCTCCACAGTTTCCACCATCTTCAAACTGAACTACTGTTTAACTTTTGTTATATTTTGTGTTGATCGTTTTCGATCGCAGTTTTTGGCCATCTTTTTGGTGTTTATTTATTTAGGTGGTGGAGCAACAGTCATTGGCACTAATATTAAGTACTAAAGTCTAAACTACTTCTGGAATTCATTGAATCAGGTCACAGAAGCCATGTATAATAATAGAGATGAATCTTTCCACAACCACTATATTGGCTTACTTTTTAACTAGGGGTCGAAGTACTACTCTACAACAGACACTTAGAAAATTGTTTATCCACAACATTAGGTCAAGTACTGCCTTTTTTTTTTTCTGAACGGCCTGGAGTAAACTAACTTCATTCTAAGATAATCATGTCTCTTATTCCTCTAAAAAAATCTGAAAATGTTGCCCCATTAATCGATATAAAACGCGTATTGCCATCACATATTATGAAAACTGAGTAAATTTGTTGGGATGTTAAATCAACAACCAGGCTTGTTGGTTTAATCCAATAAGGATTTGATGATTTAGTATTTTAGTTTTTCAAATTTTAGGTACTTTTAAGTTGTCAAAGTATGTTTCTTAATTTTAGGCACTAAAACTTTCACGTGTACTAGTTTATGCTGACAAAGAGGGAAAATGTTTTGAAGAAGATTGAAAATCATTCTCAAATTTGATAGTTGCCTTGTACGATCTGTGCATCTCACCTGGTTGAGGATGCCTCCACAAACCAGTTGAAAGGAGGGAGAAGACCATAAACACTACGAAAAATAGAAAAGAATGTTGCAAGGCTTCCTGAACCCAGCATTATTAGAAACTTGGCTTCTGTCTTTCATGGGAAACACATGTTTTCCGTTATAGTGGAACAGGCCTAAACTTGCAGGACATGATACATCATAAAGAACAAGGCCACATTTGAAAAACTAAATCAGGCCTGGGTTCTTTGATCCATGCCATAAATATCAGAAATTTGAGGATCAGTGGACCAAAGATAAGAAACCGATTTGCCTTGTAGACAATGGCATGGTACAGAGGATCCTTCAGTTCGCAGAGATACACAGAACTCTGATGGTGCAGAACTCATTGAAGGCCATCTCCGTGTCAGCTCTTATAAACAGGAAATATCCTTATCCTGCTTCCTCAACTCTGATTTCAAACTAACCTTCCAAAGCAATTTCAGGCTATCAGAAGTCCTCTCACGTATCTGCCTTCCTCTTAGCCTGCATGGCAAGTCGAGCATCTCTCCTGCCCAAATTCCTTGTAATCAGTACGTTGCAAGAAAGATACCTTATCCAAATACTGATTCGAACTCTTTTTGTACGTTTCAGGCTCTTCTTCCAAACCTTTATTTTCTTCTTTGAACTCTCTACAATCTTTCTTCGTTTGGTCAAGCACAGTGAGCATTGACTTCTTTTTCACTTGTTCAAGAACAGCATAACAGCAGAAGCAGGGCCAGTTGAAGCTTTGCCTTTATCAAATGCTTCTTTTCAGCTGGTATCAACGAGTTTCTTGACTTCAATCTCTTCACCAGCAAGTCTCGAACTTCAGTAACCTGCAGGTGTGACAAAGTCTTTATAAAGAATAGCAGTACATAAGCTAAAACTTTAATAGAGAGAACCATAACTCTGACAATGCAGCTACTTTATTAAGGAACCCATTCAGTCCACTTGAGGATAACTGGAACTCAGAAATGTGCTAAGGTGACTGGAGTGATTAGGATCAGCTCTCTCATACAGGTTTTACATGACAACTTTTAAATTTCTCCAATTCATCACAGAAACAAAGATGAATCTTCAATCAGAATTCAGCCAATAAGCAGCACTGGCCAGATTGAGTTTACACTAATACAGTATACGGTACTCAGGAAAATCTTAGAAAAGACGCTAATTATATCCAAGAGGGAACAGAGATCAGTCAAATTAGTTGCAATTCATGTAGGTAAATACAAGCAAAGCAATACTTTTTCCCCCACAGACATAGCAAGAATCCTTAAAGATAGAAAAATCCTCCAGATCAAGCATTGTGAACAAAATAATGAGTGCACCTCCGTTCTCCCTTGGCCCGAACTGCAGCATCAGCATCTTTAACTGCTGAAAGAGCAGCTGAAGCAAGCTTTTCTGCATCCGTCACTCACTAATACCATTTTCAATGATACTGGGATGCTTCTCAGGTGTGCCTTCTGCAGTTGATGATGTCTTCTTTAGTGCCAAACCAAGGACATTCATTCGATTCTGGAGTACAAAAACAAAGGAAAAGAAAAACTGTATCTGGCTCCCAATGGTTATGCTATATAATTTTTTGGAAAAAAATATAGAATGATCTGAGTGGATGAGACCTGTGAAGAAGGCTTGGAAGAAGTTTTGTTAATACTTGAACTCTGGTTTTTTAAGGTGCATTTGAGAGCCTTGCCAGACACTCCTTTATTCCTCTGCTGCCAGACAGCATCTAACCGAGATTTCCTTTCTGCTATGGAAACACATTTGCACATTTTGCATCAGATGAGATCAATGGCACATTTTTGGGCCGTCAAAGGTGGGAGAAAAAAAAGAGAAAAGAAGGCCGGGAATAAATGGGGATTCCAGAGTAAGACTAGTTTATACAGAAAGTGCGCTGATTGAACGGCGTATGAGTCTCTTACCAGCTTCTTCAGGCTGCGTTTGTAACGGAGGAGGAACAAATGCAACATCTTGGTTCGCCTTCACCTCCATGCGATCCATTATTTCTAGATTAACTGGCAGACAACAGCAAACTACCATAAAAAATGTTATACGAAATCCAATACGCAGATATATTAAAAGAACCAAAGAACATGAGCTATAAACAAGGTATCCGGTTAGTGCATCGAAAATTCTATCTGCACATTAACATATTCACACACGGAAAAGAAAAAAAAAAAAAAAGGAAAACCAAAAGAAAGTGGGGATCTTTGCAATATTAACAAGCATGTATGAACAAGAAGAAAGTAGGGGTGGGGTGGGGGGGGGGGGGGGGGGGGGGGGTTGGAAGGGTAAGGGGGACCAGGGGGTACTTTCTAATTCCTGTATCCAACTAAAAAACATATACGCCATAAATAATAATTTTTTTAAATTATTTTGGATTCACTACTAACTGTTGATTTTTTCTTTTCGTAGTTTAATCAGAAGCATCCCATAGTCAATGAGTATAGCAACAAATTCGAGTTTTTCAGTGGACAAAAGATTAATTGAAGAATATAGAAAAGCTCCAAGAAGTTTTTTTTAAATCCATCTCTCGATTATCCCTAGGGGAGGAAGATGCATTATGTTCAAAACTTCTCTTCTAACAGTCAATTTTAGAGAACTCCAAAAAAAAAAAAAATCAAACTTTTAAACATTCATGGGCCGTAAGGGTCATTGCACAGTGATGTGGAGAAGATTATTCCACTTAGATTCACTCTTTGTGACTTCCTCTTTCATTTCTTGTTGGCAGACAATCTCGCAATCCAGCCCACACCCAGTTATCAGCCCAAGCCTGCTTTGTAATGAATACTTAAAATCCAAAATCACTGTTGGCCTACAATGGACAAGTAGCAATGGGCTAAGATTAGGTTCTGTTGGCTGCAAAAACATACCAAGCACTTTGACGCTGAATTGAGGGCTTAATTCCGGTATTTTGGCCGATGACCCACTTAAGTCCCTAAACTTCAAAATGGGACATTTAACTCTCTAAACTTATAAATGAGCTCCTGAAATTGGACCTTCTACCAGCAATAACACAAGGAAGAAGAGGACAGGTAGGAAAAGAGAAGCACCCATTGAAATCAATGTTTGTGATGATCCTAACATGGTTAATATGGAGGATATGCAATCAGAATATGAATCAGGCGGTTCTAGAGAGTTGAAGAGTGAGAGTGAATCTGAAGATGAAGATGGCGGCAGGAGGAATAAAAGGCCTAAATTTGCAGCTTTCAATGAGAAAACTAATATGAGAAGGCCAAAATTTAAAGTAGGCTAGAGGTTTTCATTAGTTATTAGTTTCAAGTTGGCTGTTAGAATCCAGGCAATTATGGAGAGAAGGGATGTCCAGTTCATAAAAAATGACACACATAAGGTACGGGTGAAATGTAGAGGCTGTGAATGGCGCATTTTTGGCTAAAAAATGCAAGGTAAAAACACTTTCCAGATCATGACACTTAGCAAGGAGCACACCTGTGGACGTGTCTTTCATAATAGAAACATGACGTCAAGGCTAGCCACCAGGTTGTTTGTAGATGAGGTGAGGAAAGCACCATCCATGATAGTCCAAGAGCTCATGACTAGGGTGATTGAAGAATTAAATGTAGATTTCAGTTTTAAACAGGGCTATAAGACAATGAAAAAAGTAATATACATAATTGAAGGCAGTCATGAAAAACAATATGCATTGTTAGAGGACTTCTGTGGTGAATTGAGGAGAGCAAATCCTGGATCGACAATGTTCGTTGAGACTGATACAGATGAGGATGGGATTGTGAGATTCAAGAGGCATCACATGTGTTTAGAGCTATTGAAGAAGGGGTTTCTAAAGGGTTGTAGGCATTAGATTGAGCTGGATGGGTGCTTCTTAAAGGGTACATATGGTGGACAACTACTGACAGCCGTAGGCATGGATGGGGATAACAAAATGTTCCCACTAGCTTTGTCAATTGTTAGAGTGGAAAATTATGAGAATTGGAGCTGGTTTTTGGGAATGCTTGTACAGGATTTGGAAATTTCAGATTCCAATAGTTGGTGTGCCATGACTGACAAGTAAAAGGTATGATAAATCTATTAGCATTTATTGAAAAAATAACTTTTTATAGATAATTCAGGTACAAAAATGACTTGTATTCAAACATGCACAGGGACTAGTTCAAGCTGTTAGAGACCAAATGCCACAAGCTAAGCATAGGTGTTGTGCGCAACATCTATACACCAATTTCAAATAGATTCATAGAGGCCTGGCCTTAAAAGAAAGACTTTGGAAATATGCAAAACCTTCTTATGTTAACCAGTTCAAAGTTGAAATGGAACAACTGAATCAAGAATCAAGGGTTGCACATACTTGGCTTGTTAAAAAAAGATCCCAAAACTTGGTGTAGAGCCCATTTCAGATGTGGATTGGACTGTGATATTTTAGTAAACAACACGTGCGAGTCCTTTAATGTAGTCATTTTAAAGGCCAGGTCACTACCTATCATGGCCATGCTGTAGACCATTTATTTGTACATGTTGAAGAGGATGGAGAGGACCAGGGAAGCAATGTCTAAGCACGAAGGTTAAGAAACATTTTATTTATCAAGTAATAGTATTAAATTCATAACTTCAGTGGCAAATTTATGACCAAATTATTGTTTTCACTTTGGCTGTGTTCAGGTCTCCTTTGTCCAGCAATATTTGACATATTGGAAATAGCTAAGCAAGAGTAGTGTATGTGCATAGCATCATATGCTGGGACAATGAAATATCATATAAGCTATCCATTTGAGGAACAGTATGGAGAAAATTATGCCTAAATTTTACAATTTTGATGAAGTTTTTTTCTTTACTTGATTTTACATAGTTAAGTGATATATATGATCAATGATTGTAATACTCTTCCTATGATTATTCTTTTGAGGGAATGTCAGATTTATTATCTTTAACTTTGAAAACAAGAAAAGAAAAGAAGAACAAGAAAGAAAAAAAGTGAATAAATGCTGTTCTACTCCAATGATTCTCGTATTTAGTAATCGGGAGTCTTAATTTACAAATGTTGACTTTCGCTTAAAATGGTACTTGAATTAAAAGTATATAAAGCAACTTGAGTATGTGAAGTGTCGAGTAACTGGGGATCTTCATAATATCATTCTTCGCGTCAAAAGACATTTTCACAACTTGAGTAATGTTTGATATGATGTATGAATAAATCCCCCTTTAAGTTGAAAGGAAGAAGATCATGGGATTAGAAAGCTACTTATTGACCATACGAGTCACTTTCTTCTAGAATTGAGTGAGGACGAGAAATTGAATTGAACTAGTTAAAATTATGGTATAATTGACTCTTCGTTACTTGATATTATGAGTACTTGAGGAGGATAAATAAATGATTGCATAATGGTTATTTACCTTGTTTAGAGAAATTGAATAAAAAGGTGCACATATATTATTTCAATTGTTTAAATCATTGTTGAAGAGTAATTATTATTACTTGAGGACAAGCAATAATCTAAGTGTGGGGGAATTTGATAGATGTTTATTTTGTATATTCTTAGTGTGTTTATTTGATTATTTTTCTATGAATTAGGATGTTTAAAGATGAAACTTGCTCTTTAAGCTTCTATTTTTTATAAGTTTCATTTTATGGCCAAAATGGACATTTGAGCAATTTAATGTGCAAATTTGATTTTATTTGTAGGATTTGAAGAGTAGTGATCATGTCAAATCAAGGAGGATTCATGCAAATTATGTCTGACGTGATTCAAGGACGATTTGGAGAACATTAGATCAACAAATGCAATTTTTTTGCCTTAAAACGCAACCTCAAAAAGTAGGAATCTATATTTTTACCTCCTTGATGAAATTGGTGCAAAAAAGACAAAAAAAATATAGGGGCAGCAATACGCACCCTTAAGGGTGAATACTTATTCTAGGGTATGTATTCTGTAAACGATTCTACAACTTGCACAGCAACTTGTTTTGCATTCCTAGAGCTTTTCAATTTATTTCCAGCTAAGAATTTTAGCTATAGCTGTTCAAGAAATCCTAGAATATTGTGAATGAAGGTTTATGTCACTTCAAACAAGACTTTTTGACTCTCTTAACATCTTTATATTGTAAGAATCATAGAAGAGAGAAGGAGGAGCCTTAGAATAAGAATTTAGTGCATATTTTTCTCTCATTAGGAGAAAAAGTCTTGTAAAGACGAATTTGGAGAAAATCTTCATTGTACAACTCATTTTGGAAGAAATGGAAGATCTTCGGAGTTTGTTCATCTTTTTGGCTAAGCTTTTCTCATCTATCTTTTACTTGTGATTCAATGTGAGTTCAAATAATGAATTTATGAGCTTTGTTGTTTTATTGCTTATTATGATCTAAACTTTTAGATCTAGGGAGTAGATGAAACTTTTGGTTCCATAAATGAGTTGAATGTGATTTGTTCTTGTTACCTCTTGTATTAATTTGTCCATTTATGCATGCTTATGACTTGTTGTTACTTGATCACCAATAGCAAGATTTTAATTATTGTTACTCAATAAAAATTGGTAATAATGATGGAACAAGATAAATGGCTCACGAGAGTAGAGGTACACTTAAATAGATTTTCTTACCATTTCATGAAGCTAAATGACTAGATTTAGTTCTTTAGCATGAGAATAGGAAAGACTAAGCTAGTTTAAACCACTACATCATGGGAATTAGTTTTGGTAATGTTGGAAATAAATCCCTAGTTAAACAAGAGTAGTAACAAGAGGTAAAACTCATTCACTTGTATTTTTGGATCATAAGTGAAATCTACACCCTAGAACTTGAATATTTAGTGAACTTTCTCAAAGTATCTCTCTTTATAAGTTGGTTAGTTAAAAAGGTAGTAAGTAGTTTGGTTGCCTTTTCTTGATCTTTATTTGATATTAGTCTAAATAATAAGGTAAGCTAAGGACTTGATACTTGTATATTAGCTCGTTGTGGGATCAACCCGAATATACCCTAAACTATGAAGTTGGCCTGTATATTTGCAGTAAAACGGGTGTATTTTGGAATAAAACTTGTGCACATATCAAAAACCCATCAAAATTCACATTTTTTTTATTTGTCTACCATTACAAATTGTATCCTTTCCTACATCACCTTTGGTTGATACCATTTACTGATAGATGAAACCTTAATTTGTTTATGATAATTCATAGTAGATGGAGTTGAGCATGCCTTAGTGGTTTCATTGCTGTAAAACTGCAAATTATAGAGCTATTAAATATTTGAATTTTAGTGTAAACTGATGTTTAGAGGCTCTTACCTCAAGGTGAAAATCCCAACTAAAAAATTAAGTGGTAATTTCCATCTCATTAGCAGCACATTAAGAGAGAGAGAGAGAGAGGGGGTTGGCAACTAGTGCACTGGCTTCTACATAGTGGTAAACATATCTTAATTATGAATGTTCAAACCTCCATTGCAAGTTTAAGAGAAACAATTATTGTTTATCATATTTGAACTTTTGGCTATCTTCCTTGGATAATTAAACCGTAGTTGTCAATATGAGGCACAGCTATGCTAGCATTACCTTTTAGTTTGAGATTCTGATCTCTACTTTCTTTTTTTATCCCATTGATTCTAATAGCATGTATGTTAAACTGTTGCTATTTTAAGCATGCTTGATTTTTTTTTCTTGCCTTGCGGTTTTGTTTCCACATTATCATAAGGATTGGCTTTCATTTCGTTTCATTTCATGTAAATTTTAGAAAAGCATAAAAACTACATGCCCCTAGTTACTAGGCTTGCTTCGTACGGTATGCACTATTGCATTGGTTATAAATTGGTACTTGGTTGCATAATTATGGAACAGGCTTAATACTTCGTCTATGGTCACAGCCCTGAAAGAAACAAGTTTGCTAAGTACTTGTGTAATCAAATCTGCTTGGGGAGAAAATGATTTACAATTGTGCATTACCAAATTACCAATTATTTCAAGGTAAAACTTTCCATCTTCTCTAATGTCTTGTTCTAACCATTGGCTATGTTTTTACTATTATATTTCCTTTGTTGTTCTATGGATTTCGTTCCACTAATTAAGATGACTAAATTGGTAAAGGAGTATACAGAGTGTATGAACTTCACTAAGGAGCATGAAATTGCCTTCACCCAACATCTTATGAATATGCATAACAATGGTGAGATCACCCCCCTCCCAATAACATCTCCAGCCATGTGGTTCCTGAAATTCAAAAGCAACTTAATAGTTTCTATGGCACCACTTACTGCAAGGACACTATCAGGGGTAAATACTAGGCCTCAAAGAACTTAACAAAGTTGTACATGTCATTCGGAGGAGCGGTACTGGCATAGACTGGGATAGTGAGAAATATACCTTCGTGCAAGACAATGCCAGGTGGAATGACCCAGCTTGTATATGCGATCCTTAATGTAAATCTATTTTTATTTCTTTTAATAATTGATGTATCTTGTCACTTCATACATGTTTCCTATGTAACATAGTTTTCATGTTTGTTTCCTTTACTATATTGTTGTATAGGTTAACAAGAATTTCAAAAGATAAGGACCGATATCAAAACATGCATGGAGGCTTATTTCAAAATGTGTTAGTGGCTTGCAACCATGACATGGGGTTTGCCTATCTCTAGGTAGGGTGAGAGGGCAACGACATGATTCACGAGTGCTATAAAATACCTTAATTGACCCAAATTATGCATTTCCTATGCCACCAGTAGGTATGTTCCTAAAACAACCTTAAAATGCATCTAGTTTGCTGCCTACCTTAATCCGAAAATACGGATGCAAGTCTTGATTTTCCATTCGGAAAAAGGAAAAGCCATTTTCAATGGTTATCTATTGATGTGCATTCTTCAAAATACAAAACATAACCCAGCTATTAGACTTGCAAAAGCTATCTTTTTTAATCATTTAAAAATATTGGACTTGAGTGGGCTAGTAGTGTGTAGGTAAGTATTACGCAATAGATGACACATATACAAATATGCCTAATTTTATGGCTCTATTTATGGGTGCTCGTAGGCCTCTTCCGGAGCGTACAACTAAAGCCCTATTCAACAAGCGCCATACATCAATAAGGAGCATTATAGAACAGACATTTGGTATTTTGAAAATATGTTTCCCAATACTCAAAGGGCCAATGCAGAATTACTTGATAGGCACCTAGAACAACATTAACATAGTTTTCATGTTTGTTTCCTTTACTATATTGTTGTATAGGTTAACAGGAATTTCAAAAGATAAGGACCGATATCAAAACATGCATGGAGGCTTATTTCAAAATGTGTTAGTGGCTTGCAACCATGACATGGGGTTTGCCTATCTCCAGGTAGGGTGAGAGGGCAACGACATGATTCACGAGTGCTATAAAATACCTTAATTGACCCAAATTATGCATTTCCTATGCCACCAGTAGGTATGTTCCTAAAACAACCTTAAAATGCATCTAGTTTGCTGCCTACCATAAGCCAAAAATACGGATGCAAGTCTTGATTTTCCATTCGGAAAAAGGAAAAGCCATTTTCAATGGTTATGTATTGATGTGCATTCTTCAAAGTACAAAACATAACCCAGCTATTAGACTTGCAAAAGCTATCTTTTTTAATCATTTAAAAATATTGGACTTGAGTGGGCTAGTAGTGTGTAGGTAAGTATTACGCAATAGATGACACATATACAAATATGCCTAATTTTATGGCTCTATTTATGGGTGCTCGTAGGCCTCCTCCGGAGCGTACAACTAAAGCCCTATTCAACAAGCGCCATACATCAATAAGGAGCATTAAAGAACAGACATTTGGTATTTTGAAAATGTGTTTCCCAATACTCAAAGGGCCAATGCAGAATTACTTGATAGGCACCTAGAACAACATTGTCCTTGCCCGTCATGCATTGCACAACTTCATACAAGACCACATGCCGAAGGATGAGCATGAGGAAGAAAATGCTGTTGGAGCCTTTGAAGATGCTTTCGAAAAGAGGAACCAAGTCCCTGTAAGTCAACCAATTGATATGTTCAAGCAAGGAATCACTAAGTGGAATGAAGATCGGTAGGCAATTGCCAATTATATGTACATTAATCGCTAGGTAATAGACTGGGAAAAGTCTATGGTGCACTTTTTTTTAAGTGAAAATGAACCTGGGAAGGGGCAAATTGGCCCAGATACATAGTCAACCTTTGCTTCATTTTGGTTTGCCTCTCCAAGATTTATATTATATTTTCTTAATTGATTGCTAATTATCTAGGTATTATTTAAGAAACTGTGCATAGGTCTTTACACGGACAGCTTCTTTGTTGACTGGCAATTTTAAAAGTTTTTGGTATTAGTGTATCTAATGGAATTGTTACCTAGATTGGAACCTTATTCTATATTGGCTTGCTTAGTTTAAGCTATCAGACTTTGTTTAGGAAGTGGGTTGAGGCATTAGTGTTACTTATGGAATTGTTACCTGGACTAGCATTTGTAAAAGTTTGTGGGAACGATTTGTCAAAATTCACTGGAAAGTATCTTCAGCCATGTCCACTCCAGTTTAAGCGAATAAGCCAAATATAAGCCAACGAGTTGGTGATGAACAGGGTTTGTACTATTTTTCAGTGAAATTGGTATACTAAAAGGCTAAATTAGCTCGAGAATTTATTGCAATTAAAAGAAAAATGTCATATTAGATATTTTTCAAAAGCAGTTGAATCCAAGTGGAGGTTTTTTTCAAAAACAATGAGTGTGTTTAGATTGGAATGATTTGAGAAAAAATAATTTGCTTCACAAATTCCAATACACATTTTTATCTTTTCAATCACCTTTTTATCTCACATATAATCACATCACAAAATGTTTTATAGTAATGATTTCAAATAAACTCCTATCCAAATACACTCACTGAGTGTGTTTGGATTGAGATGATTTAAGAAAAAATAATTTGCTTCACAAATTTCAATCACCTTTTTATCTTTCCAATCAACTTTTTATCTTACATATATCATATCACAAAAAGTGCTATAGTAATTATCTCAAATAAATCATCCAAATAAACTCCTATCCAAACAAACTCAATTAGTTTTCATATACAGTAATCCGAATGACATCATATGTTTTTAAAAATCTACTATTAAAAATCTACTACAGTAAATTTTTTCAAAAAAATAACCCTAAAAACATTGAATCTAAATGATGCCAATGTTTTTAGTGAGAAGTTTGCTAGAATAGGTGCTCAAATATTTAGAAAAACAAAGGATGAAAAATAAGAAGGAATGAAGGTTTTTGCTCAGCACTAGACGTAGCTTTGGATGCACAATTATTTGATCGAACTTCTGAAACACTACAATGGAGATATCCCCTATCATCGGACAAAATATCAGACACAAAATGAAGGGTCGGTCGTTCAAACATTGAAACAAATAACATCCGATGAAGTGTCAGACTCACTCTATTGAATGTCTATACATTAAATGCAAAACTCTATTGAAGCTACTAACCACTTTCAGACATATCTATCGAATAGTAAATATTTGGATCAGCTATCCAATCAGGTGTTGGACACGTGATTCAAATGCAAAGCATTAGGTTTAGAAGTTCGATAGCTCCAACGGCTAGTTTTAACAACCAGTATTCTTGACCGTTGAAGAGTTTCTTGGACTATATTTTCATCTTCTATAAATACCCCAAGGCTTGAAATATTAGAGCAGCTTTTGCGTATAAGACTACAAGCTATGTGAGAGTGATTTTGAGGGAAAATATTTTTTGTGAATATACTTGTGTTCTTTATGAGATTGAAAAGTTCAAGTGTTCTATAATTGTAACTTAGAAATGATTAACTAGAGAAAGTTGTAAAATCCCTTGGCTCAATTAGAGTAGGGAAACTTAGTGTGAGTAAGAGGTGAGCCCTTCTTTGTACAAGTTGATTTACTACACCAACATTGGAAGAAGTACTTAGTAGGTTGAACTCCAAACTTGGTAAACCTTGGGAGTGAAGAAGGTGCCATAGAGGGTACCATCTCAATTGGTTTGCTTTCTTTTTAATTTATTGTTTTTTATTTAATCATTCGTGTGATTTTATTGCTTTATCTCTTTTACTTTCTACTTGCTTAAGTGCATGATCATTTAGGTTATTTGGCCATTTTAAATTGGGTGAAAAGCTATCATATTTTGCTTTATTGTTAATCAATCCACTTTAGCTCCCTCAGATTGTTTTGTGCCATACAATTAGTATCAGAGGTTCGTCTCCTAGAGATTAAACTCAATTGGCTAAGGAGTTAAGACGGCAACCAGTAATACTTTATTTTTAGTGGGACAATCTATCACTAGACACATGTTTAATGGAGTAAATTTTGTTAGTTGCAAAAAACATATGGAAACATTTTTACAATCTATAGATATTGAGTTGTGGTATATATTTAATGAGGGGTTCTTATAAAGCCACCATTTTAGATAGGAACTTGGGTAGAGTTAAACCAAATACTAGAAATGAATTAAGTGTTCAAGACAAAGTTAATCTTGTTGGGCCCAAACACAACCTAAGAGGAGGGGTGAATTAGGTTATCCACACAAACCAAGTAAATAAAACAAGTTTTCACCCAATAAAAGTACTACAACTATTTGCACAAATTCACAATTGTAAAGCAAGTGTAGAGCAATAGAGATTGCACAATTAAGTAACAAAAATAAAATCAAGAGATAGAAATTCAAACCAAAACTTCCAAGTTTCCTCCAAACTTGAAGTTAACTCCAATCCAATAGCCTCTTCAATTAATGGTGTTGCAAATCACCTTGTACATAAGAAGGATCACTCTTTGCTCACTCTAAACACTCTTTAGTTGAGTCAAAGAGTTTTATAACACTCTTAGTTAATCCTCATTATGTTACAATTGATTGCCACTAACTAACCAACTAAGAGCTATTATACAAGTGAGGGTCACCTACACAAGGTTTTAGTTCTCCTCTTGAGAAACCTCACAAACCCAACTTTCCCACACCTATACAATAATCAAAATGTTTTTCTACCCAAGAATCACTCTTAGAAAGCTTGTATTTTGTGTAGGCAAAGTCTTACGTTCTTCTCATAATTGGGAGTATTTATAGATGGTGAAACTATACTCCAAAAGCTCCTCCAACGGTCAAAAAACTAGCCGTTAGAAAGCTAGTTGTTGGACCTGTCGGATGTCCAAACCAGTTATGTAGGATGTCTGATACTTTGTAGGATGTCCGATCCAATTGTCTTGCCTCCGATCCCTACGTCTGATGGAAGATAGAATGTTCAAGTTTTAACCCTTTTTGTACTGGATGGCTGATAGAAGAAATGAGTGTCCGATCGAAGTGTTCGATGAATACTCACTGTTTGTCGGACGTCCGATACTTCACTGAGCATCCGATTCTTGCGTTCGAAAGGCAGATTTCTTTTTTAATCCTTCTTGATATGTTATCCTCCTTTTTACAAATTGCAAAATACCCGTCTCTAAACATTTCTCATATAAAAACATTAGTTCAAATCATCATTTTATTTCATTACCATCAAAACCAAGGAATGATCAACCTAAGTCTTCAAATCTTACCCTTAATACAAAAGCTATGAATGTTTTGTATAATTCTTTAATGCCAATGAATCTACAAGAGTAAAAGGGTGTAAGTTAGCCAAAGAGATTTTGGATAAGTTGAGAGAAACTCATGAGGAGTAGTAATTATGTTAGAGAACTAAAAAGTCTTTACTTATTGTTAAATATGAATCTTTTAAAATAGAATCTCATGAAAATGTTGACAAGATGTGTTGTAGATTTGTTGACACTATTAAAGATCTTGAGATGATGCTTGGTAAGGAATATTATTTAGTTGAAAGAAATAGAAAAATTTTGAATGCATTGCTCAAAGAATGGACAACCAAGACCATGATTATTGAAGAGGCCATAAATTTGAATTCTGTATCTATTGACTCTTTGATAAACTCTCTAACCTCTTATGAATTGAATCTAAAATCCAAGGTACAAGATGAAGAGGAAGTAAGAGCCAAAAGGAGCACTCAAAACCTCTCAAGAAGAAGAAGATGATCTACTTTCACTTGATGGTAAAGATGTGGAAGTTGATGGAAATGATGCAGCTCTTGTGATGACCCCACCTCCCCCTAGGGCGTACCCCAGGATTTAGTGGACCGTCTGCCCAACTCTCGCCAGGACTCACTCACTCACTTCAAACAAAATACATTATAACCTCAGGAATAAATGAAATAACAGTTCCCAACCTTGGAACATACAAATACATTCATTTCTATCTTAAACGTTCATACACCCAAATATAACAAAAGATATGAATTCCAGATACATTCAATCCTAACCGAGCACTAGCGCAAGTACAATTGCAAAAGTTCAAAAACTAGACTATGCTAGCCTGTACCAGTCTCACGCCCTAACTCGTTCCCCCCTGTAAGGAAAACAAATTTAACGGAATAGAGTGAGCTAAAGCTCAGTGAGGTTTCAAATAGCAAGTTGACCATTATTTAAAAGTCCAAGTATCAAAGTAGCGAGTATAACAAGTTCATAAAAGTGAGCAATAACACTTCAAGTAGTAAATCTCAAAATGAGCGAGTATAAAGTTTTTAAAAAGAAACAATAACCCGATAAGTAATAATCATTTCAAAGTATAAGGATACGGATGGCTCTCAGGAGCCAAGTAGTAGTTGCTTCACCAGAATTTGATCAAGTAGTAGTTGACACTCCGTCAACTTTCAAGTCAAGCCACTAGTCCAGTAGAACACCACTTAGCTACAATCTCCGTCCACCATCCAAACCCCCTACCGGGCCCTAAATCCTCAATAAACACGGGTGGTAATACTCGAGCATACCGATTAGTCGAGGAGGTATCACTCCACTCGACAAAACAAGAGACCTAGGGTTCGTTACCCAATTGACCAAACCCTTGCCGGCTCGACTCGAGTAACTAGCCACAGGATTTTTGGAATTCCAGAGAGTGCGCACATCATACACAAGTATATCAAGTCAATTGCAACAATAAATGTGAGAACCCAAAAATTTTCACATTTTCTCAGCATTATTTTATTCCTTTGCCTACATTTTATACTTTCCTTGGAAATACTAAAATTTCTATGCATTTTTACAAGCAAGTACAGTTTTAAATTCATTTTCCTAGTATGAGTTAGTGTACGTTAAATTTGAAACGCATTATCGATGTGAGAACCCGTAAAATTCCTATATGTTTCTTAAAAATACCCTTTTATTTGGAAATTATTAATTTATAATAGCCCTACTACCCAATCACCTTGCAATAAGTGCAAATGAACCTAGAAAGTAGGGTTTCACTTTTCGATTTCAAGTTAAAGCGAATTAGGGTTTTCACGTTTTTCCGTAGTGTGACTATTCGGTACGGAGTGAGGATCAAATTTGGTAGGTAAGAGTGACTTTTGGATGAGAAAATATTATATGATTTGAAGTGATAATAATAAGTTAGTGATTAGAAGGTAAAAACCTTAGTATATGCGATTTAAGAAAAATCGGCTCGAACTGACGGGTATCGATCACTACCGATTGAACCCACCACTTGACCACCACTTCCTTACCATACAAGCTCATTATTATTTGAGCAAAATATCCTCTCATTCTCAGCTGCTTTGGCCGAAAATGTTGACCAAAATTGCAAGGAAAAGAAACAAAAAAATGAGTGGAAATTGGTGGTGACAGTTGTTGGCCATTGAGGGCCTTGACCAAGACCAAATAGTCTTGCCTTCTTATCACCATGGAGCTTCATTTCTTCATCATTTTTCTGCTGCTTTGGCCGAGAGAGAGGGAGAGAAAAACCAAGGGAGAGCTGCACCAATTCATCTTGGGTTTGAGTCATCTAAGTGAGGAAACAAGAAACTAAACCGATTGAAACCTTCCTTGAGTGTTTAGCTAGTGTGGTGTTGGTGAAATTTTGGAAGGAAAAGCTAGGGCTGCTCTTGGTAGTCACTTTAGCAAGGTAATAATGCTGATTTTTCCACTTCTTACTCTTAATCTTGCTTAATTTGGCATAGCACCTTAAATTTGTGGTGGATGATAGCTATTATAATGATTTGGGTGGATATAGTGTATGTTTTTTTTGAGTTATATGAGTTAGGGTTTGAAGGAATTTCTGCCTATACTTGCTGTATGGATAGTATATGGTGTATCTAAGCTTATATAGGAGGTTGTGGTAGTGATTGAAGCAAGAAATGAAGAAAGTTTCCTTTGAAAACGAAAAATTTCAGATTTCTGGAAAATTGTAGTTCAGTTCTGTCCGGTTCCATTTCGTGCTGTTAGAGGCCGAATTAGGCTTAGCATAAAACATGAAAGTTGTAGAGAATGATATTTTATAATTGCCTACAAAATTTCAACTCAATCGGAACAACGTAGCCTGTGAAAAGACCAAAATACCCTCACTACCCTAGGATGCATCCAGTGATCCGTTTTAGACAGTTCATCCAATTGACCGTGTCTATTCACTATGATCCGTGCTGATTTAGCCATTTTCCAAAACATGAAAGTTTTATTACTTTGTCTTAGCTTTTTAACGCCTCCAAGAACGCCTTAAACGGACTTTGGTAGCTTGAGATATGGCCATTTGAAGGCAGTACGGTTAATTAGCCGATTAGTTGGAATTTGGTTCTGTGAATTGGGAATTTGACTAGGTTACACTGGAAATTAGACTAGGTGGTCTTCACCAAAGTTGTATCTCTCTGCCTTAGCTTCGAAACGGTATAAGTTGCACCTCAATCCGATGCACATAGCTTCGGTTGTGTCCGTTACGCAAAAACACGTCAAATCTGTCTCTTGTTAAACTTCATTTCCGCACTTGTTGTTAGCTTGATTTTGTCCTTGTATTGTCTTGAGCCTATTGAACGGCTATTGAAATTAGATTGTTGTGTGTGTACCTTTGGGTTTGATTGAGGAAAAGAATGAAGCCATAAATGGCTGGAAAATAGGTAAATACAAAGGGCGTGCTGCCCAAATTTACGCTCGAGAACTAGGTTAATGTACTTGCGACTTGAGTAAGACTTGAGAGTGAATACCACGTGGGCCATCTAGGGTATTTACGTTTTCCTTGCCACTTCGACTCAAATAGCGATTTTTAAAGTTTTACAAGTAAGTCTAAATTTTACAAATATTTTACTTATATCCTTTGGTTTGAATGTACTCTTTTCACTATCAAAATCATATTTATACTTTATACTAGTACGTATTCGACTTGTCTTTGACTCACTTACATCTTTGATGGTTGAAGCATAATGTGTTCGTTTGATTATTAGGGTTCCTTGGTGATTGAGAGTATTATCCGGAAGGAAATTTTGGACGTTATTTTGCTTAAATAGGTGAGTGTTCCTTGTTTGTTATATTCTCCTTGACTTCATGACTTGTTGTTGTTGTTTGATAATGTGTTAAGTGTTTTTAATGATTTCCAAAATGAATTTTCTAGGCGAGCATGTACTTTATCGCGCTCGAGCTAAATGAAACGTGAAATTTTCAATGATTTAATGATTAACACATTAGTTGTGCATGATGTAAGACTTTTGGCTGAACTGGGCCCTGCCCTTCGTTACAGATCGACTCGAGCCAGAAACGGACTCGGTCGGGCGATATGGTGACCCTGAGTGAATATTTGGTATACTCGAGTATTACCTTGTTGTCGGGTGGAGTCCGGCCAACGTCCGGATGGGGATGAAATGAAATGAAGGTGGAGTCCGGCCAGCGTCCGGATGGGGGTAAAATGGAATGAACGAACGAGGGGTTTACATACAAAAATGTATTTTCAAATAGATGGAGGAATAAGGGGAATGACAGGAGAACGAACGAACGGACAAATAGCTCCATGTGAGCCCGTATCCTTTTAATGGATGTGTTACTATCGCTTTCCATTGTAAATGCTTCCTGAATTATTGATACTCTATGTTTAATATATTGAATTGATTGTTTGATTATGTGTTCGGAACCTCACTGAGCTTTTAACTCATTTCTTTAGTTTTATTTTCCTTAACAGGGGACGGCGAGCAGGATGAGAGCTCTGTATAGACTAGCCTAGTCTAGTTCTTTGATTTTGTAATGGTTCTCGCCCTAGTGCTTGGCACGGGTTGGATGTGTGGTGAATTGAGAACCTTTGTATATTCGATGTTTGTACTCCCTTTTGAGATAGTGATGTACATAAGTTTTGCTTTAAGTTTTGGATCGTCGTTATATTTATTCTTGTGGGTTTATTCTGGTTTTGTTTGAGGGTTGAAGTGAACGACTGAGTCCCGGCGAGAGCTGGGCAGGCGGTCCGCCAAACCCTTTGGTTCGCCTTAGGGGGAGGTGGGGCTGTCACAATAAACAAGTATATATCACATTAGGGCAAGTGCGATAAAGTACACCCTTGCCCGACCAAACCAATCAAATATAAGTATTTAACTCAAGTATCATGTTCAATCATGTACTTGGAAGCATTCACCAAAGATTTAGTGCTTGTCAAACTCACGTTCAGGTACAACTCCTTGATTGGAGTCCCAATCTGTGATAAAATATCATTTAAGAGTTTAAAATCCACTAGGGTTCGAAACATAGGAGTTTCGCTTCAAGAAGTTATTCATACTTTGGAAGTCACATTTGGTATGAAAAATCGAGAAAATCGTATGTTTAAGGGTCGCTACTTTCACTTTTTAAAGGGTACGAGTTTCGGCAAAATGTTTAGCTTATGTACCTCTTACTAAAGAAAGCTCGAATACCATAAACAATTGAAATTTGCCTCAACCTCAAGTCGTTGCTCAAGTCTCAAGTTCACTCGTCTAACCCTTGAGTGAAAATTTGGGCAGCATGCCCTTTGTATTTCGCTATTTTCCAACCAATTATGGCTTCATTTTTTTTCCTCAACTCAGGCCAAATTCAACACATAAATAAGTTTAACACAATAGCTCTTCAACTAGGCTCAATATCATCCAATTACAAGTCAATTCTAACAATAAAACCACCAAGACCAAAGCTGGAAACTAGTTTTAAAGACAAATAGCTAAGTAACAGGTTTGACATCTTCCGGAGTTTCGATCACAACTGAAGCTATGCTTACCGGATTAGGGTAAATTTTATGGCGTTTCGAAGCTAAGACAAAGGCCTACATTTCCTATGAAGATATCAACACCCAGTTCTTGCATCTTCAAGGTCAAAAAGTGAAATCTCAGATAAAACAGAAAACTGTCGGTGAAACTGGGCATTTGGGCAGTCAGGGGTATTTTATTCATTTCACAAGCTACAGTACTCCGATTGAGCTGAAATTTTACAGGTAGATAGTTAACTCAATTCCCTATAACATTTATGTTTTGAGAAAGAACTGATTTGGCCTTTCTCATGGATGAACATGCAGTGTAAAAACAGGACAGATTCACTATCAATGCTGGAAATTCACTTCTACTCTACAAATTCATATCCTAGCTCAATACTATCAAGTACTATCTCATCAAAACCATCAATTACTAGCTCAATACCATCAATTACTAGGTACACAACCATAATCAAGGCTGAAAATGTAAACCCTAACTAAACATTCCGCAATATCATCCAAAACTAAATACTTAACCATAGTAAACCAAGAACATAAGCTTCTATCCCAATTTTAACAAGATTAAGTAAGAGAAAAGAAAAGGCAATCATCATACCTTCCAAAAGCTACTTGTAAGTGAAAACTAAACCCCTCTCTTCCAAAAATTTCACCACACAAAGCTTTCCAAACACCAAAAGAAAAGTTTAATCGGTTTAGTTTGGTTGATTTCACTCAAACAAGGATGGATTCAAGGTTGGAAATGGAAAGCTTTCTTCCTCTCTTTTCTCTCCTAAACTCACGCCAAGACCAGCAAGAAATGAAGAAAAATCAGCCAAGAAGAAAGATAAGAAGATAAGAAATTGGTTTGGTCAAAGTTTACTGAATTTCCAACAAGTGTCACTTTGAGTTGAGGTCAAATTTTTTTCTTTTCTCTCTTGTTTTTGAGTCCAAAATTTCGGCTGGTATAAGAAGATATTTAGAGCTAATTTTGCTCAATTAATACCAAGAAGATTAAGGTAATAAAGTAGTGTTCAAGTGGTGTATTCAATCGGTAGCAAACGGTACACGTCGGTTCAAGCCGATTTTCCTTAACGCGCCCGTACTAGTGTTTTAACTTATGATTCACTCACTTATTATTAACACTTCTAATCACGCACTTTTTCTTACCTAATACTTGCTCTTATCCACTAATTTAGTACACACACCTCACCAAGTGATCACACTATCAAAATGCACCAAAAACACACCAAAAACCCTAGTATGCACAAAAAACCCTAACTTATGCCATTCCTTTAGAAAAATCATAACTTGAGTTATAAATGTCAAACATTCATACAACTTGGCCTGTTAAAAACTAGACTTAAAACCCTAATAATCTATAGAAGACACCTAAAAAAAAAATTCAGCTCATACGTTAGTCTAAATTGAGCCATAAGCTACTACAACATTCCTATGTTTACTTGTGCAGGGCAGAATTTTCAGTCAGTTTTGCCAATTTTTTGGAATTTATAGAGATTGAATAAAACTCTAAATTTTTCACTGTAGGAAGCCATATGAGTCTAGTTTCAAACGCAACAAACGGAACTCAATTCCGACTTTCCTATAGGAAGTTATAGCCAATTTCCCAAATCTGCGCAGAGTCTCCTGCGAAAATTTCTAGATTTTCTAACAATTTGAGATTATGAAACTTTTCTTAACAAAATTCACTCCCTTGCCCCGCATTCAACCATTAAAACAACCAAGAATCTAAGGCAAGTAAGTTCAAATAAGAGCTATAAAGACAAGTAAAATTTTGGGGTCTCACAGCTCTTATGTCCAATACCTTCAAGAAACTCTTCAACAATAAGAGAAGATTCAGAAGAGGTGGATCAAACAACAACCAATTTTTAAATTCCACCAAACCAAGAGGAAAACAAGAAATGATCAAAAACCAAAATGAAGAATGCTTTGAATGTGGTCAATCAACACACTACATGAATAAATGCCCAATGAAGAAGAAGAATGATGATAGAAGAAATAGAAAACAAAACATTAATAACTTCCAAATCACATAGAATGATTGCGATTCGAATGGTGAAGTTGAAAAAAAATGTGAAAGGGTTCAAATTGCATTCATGGCTTTTGAAAATGAAGAGGTATCTTCTAGTTACTCATCTCATAATGAAAATGATGATGATGTTCAAGCATTTGTTATTAAATTGTATGATAGTTTGAAAGAATTTTATACTAAGAATAAAGAATTAAAAATCAGAATAAATGCATTGTTGAAAGAAATTTCCAAGTTTTTTCAAGAAAATAAAAGGTTGAGAAAAGAAACTAATGATTTGAAGAAAAATGGAGTTGGCTTTGTATGCAAAAAGGATGAGTTGAAAAGAAAATTGGATAAGAAGTCAAAGTTCTATGAAATGATCAAAGATTAACAAGTTTTGGTGAGAAAAAATGAATGATCTTAGTGATTTTCTTCAAAAGAAAAATGAAGGTGTTTCAGAAAAGAAAATGGTTAGGAATACCTTTGTTAACAAAAATTTCACTACATATTAAAAAGGTGGATTATGTTTAATTAAATCCTCTCATATTAAAAATTATGACATTATATGTAATTATTGTTATTAATTTGGCCATATGAAAAATGATTACTATGTAAAAAGAAATGTTAGTTTAGGAATAAAGGCTATTTGGGTATTGAAAGATACCACTAACCCCCACAAATTAAAAAAAATGGGTATCAAAATAACTTCCCTTATTTAGGTACACAATGGAGAACTTGACTCAAGTGAGGCTATTTGGGTATTGAAAGATACCACTAACCCCCACAAATTAAAAAAAATGGGTATCAAAATAACTTCCCTTATTTAGGTACACAATGGCGAACTTGACCCAAGTGAAGCTCATTGGATATCACAAAATGCTACTTGGAGTCAAATGTATCAAAGAGTAGAAAAGTGTAAAGTAAGTAAGAACTCCATCTTGGGTTACAAAAGGTGATAAACCTCTTAAATAAAAGAAAGTGTATCTATAGTGATGTATACTCTCAAAAGCTAAACTATGGTATTTGTCTCAAATCTTGAGTTCTATAAATTAGTGATGCTTATGACTAAACTATATCATGTATCCTAATTTACATTCTTATGAGAATATAACACATGTATTAGAATGTTTGTCTCAAATCTTGAGTGCTACAAATTAGTGATGTTTATGTACTAAACTATATCATGTATCTTAATTTACATTCTTATGAGAATATAACATGTATATTAGAATGTTTGAATCTATATTGATAAATGTTACTTTAAATGATCTATACAAACATAAGAATGTTTGAACGTGACAACCCCTAATATTTTTCTAAATTAGTTCATTACTTGCAAAAAAAAGGGGAGGATCATTTTTAAAAAATGTTTATATTGTTGGGAATCCTTAATGTTATCTTGTCAAGAACTTTATATGTGGACTATGCTAGTTATCTAAGTTTGTCATAATTTAATCACTACATATGATGTGTTTCCTTTGCATGTGAGAACATTAAAAAAATTGCTATTCAAATTTAGATTAATCTAGTTTACGATTCTATTCATTCATGCAAGTGAAAATTTTTGAATGATGCTAATTGTCAACTTTATACTTCAATATCTCTATTTATATATGTTGATATCACATAAGAAAAAAGAAATATGTATTCATCTAGTGAACTTCCTATCTTCAACCATGATTAAGTAGGTGGGATACACTACATATTCTTAGCCTTGCAATAAATGAAAATTTGCATCCCATATGTTTCATTGTTAATCAACTCTCTTTTTGATGATGCTTTATGAACTCCTTGGTACTTATTTATGTATATCTCGAAAAAGGAGAAACTATAAAAGAATGAGTGAAAAATGATTTTTATATTACAATCTTATTTTGGCAATAATTTTTTTTACAGGAATTCTCTCGTATCTACTTGAGTAAATGTCTTTGAAGGGAAGAAAATTATGAACTTGATTTATTCCTTTGTACTTACTTGACCTACATCTATATTTTAAGGGATAGATATTTGATAAGGAATGATTTTGGTATTAACTTAATTAAGGAGGAGTTCAATGCTTTATCTTATGGGAAATCTTTTTGTTATGGTACTGGAATATACAATGTGCTTAATTTTAGAGGGAGTTACTTGCAATTCTTTCTTCATGAGTAATTTCTCTTCATACTTACATTTTTTTTATGGTGTCAAAAAGGGAAGAAGATTGAATGATATTTTTTGCATGTTGGGCTTGTACTTAGGGGGAGTTTTACTTGAATTCTATTGTCTAATCTTTGAGATACCATAGGGTATGGGGGAGTCTATTTGAGCTTATTTGATAAAAGAAATTACCATTTTGCTTGTCATCATAACAATGGGGAAGATTGAAGACTTAGATCAATCAATCCTTGCTTTTAATAATTAACAAGCCAAAATGATGGTTTACTAATGTTTTTAGTAAGCATTTTGCTAGAAAAGGTGCTGAAACATTTGCGAAAAGATATAATGAAAAATAAGAAGGAATAAAGATAGTCTTTCAGCATCAGACATAGTTTTGGACGCATAATTACTTGATTTGATGTTCGAAACACCACAATAGAGATATCCCCTATAATTGAACACAGCATCAGATGTATAATGAAGGGTCAACCATTCGAACATTGAAGCAAATAACATGAGATGAAGTGTCGGATGCTAACTCACTCTATTTTCCATCTGATAATTAAGTGCAAAATATAAAAAGTTACTGGTCTCTCTCGAACACATCTATCGAATAGTGAATATTTGAATCGGCAGTTCGATTCGGTGTCGGACGCATGGTTTGGATGCAGAGCATTTGGTTTGAATGTTCGACAACTCCAATAGATAGTTTTTAACAGATAGTTTTTTTGACCGTTGGAGAGATTCTTGGACCAGAATTTCATCTTTTATCCCGAAAGCCTAAAATATTAGAGCAACTTTTACTGACAAGACTACAAGTGTTGTATGAGTGATTTTGACGGAGAATACTCTTTGTGTTTGTACTTGTGTTCTTTGTAAGATTGAAAAGTTCCAAGTGTTCTTCATTGTTTGGGTGAGCATTCAATTATAGTTTAGAAAGAATTAGCTAGAGAGGGTTGTAAAATCCCTTGGCTTAACTAGAGTAGGAAAATTTGATGTGAGCAAGGTGTGACCCCTTCTTTGTACAAGTTAATTTGTTTCACCAATATAGAAGAAGCACTTGGTGTGTTGAACTCCAAACTTGGTGAAGTTTGGGAGTGAAAAGAGGTGCCATAAAGGGTACCATCTTAATTGGTTTTGCTTTCTTTTTAATTTATTGCTTTTTTACTTGCTCATTTGTGTGATCATTTAGGTGATTTGGTTGGTTTTAAATTGGGTGAAAATTTGTCATATTTTACTTAGTTGTTAATCAACATAATTCACGTTAGGTTGCTCTGGCTTTTACACATTTTTTGAAGAATTTTTTTATTTAGGTTTTTGCAAGAATATTTCTTTTCATATTTTTCAATCATCTGTTTATCTCAAATATAGGAAGAACTAGAAAACTTCTTTTAAGGAGGCGAACTTTAATTCAATTAAATCTTAAGTATAACTTAAACTATTTTTAATTTTTTGCGGGGGGAAAAAGTTAAATTTATAAAGAAAATTTTTAAAATTTTTAATTTTTAAGGGAGAAAAACATAATTTTCTAAAATTTTGGGGGTAGGGTCTCCTCCCTACCACCCCCTACTTCCATTTCCAATTTCACACACGTCACATCTTACAAAAAGTGCTACGGTAATTTTTTTCCAAAAACTTACTAAAAAGTGCAATTCAAACGGGTTCTGAGCTATTCAATTTTTTCCCTTTTTCCTGACCTTGTAGTTTGTGTGTTTTATCCTTTTTTTCCCCAATTATGTTGGTTTTTTGTGGTCACTGAATGTTGTGACGAGTTAATTTAAATTTTGTGAAAAAAAAGGGAAGAGTGATCTTTCACATTTTTGTTATATTTTTCTTTTTCTTTAAGTGTTGGACACTTTTGTCATTTGATCAAATTCCGGGAGTTGGGTTTTGCTGCTGTTGCCATCAAGGAGAGTAAACATATCATAGCCAAATTGGTGAAATCTAATCTAGCTTTGTACTAGAAAAAAAAAATCTAATCTAGCTCAACTTCACAAGAAGTAAATTTAATCAACTTTAAAGGGTCTGTCCGCTTAGCTTGTGGTTCGAATACACAGGCTAGTAAGTATTAGGGTCCTTATGGTTCATGAAATGACATAGATTTGATTAATCATTCCATATCATCTCATGTTTAGTTGCATTTTAAACATAGGATGACACATTCCAACTAATTGAATTAATCTCCTATTCATGGGATAAAATAATCTCATGAGACAGGTGGTATTAGTCATTCCAGATTGATTAAGAGATAGGATGATAAAATTTTAAACTAATTTATTCTTACAAATAATATAAATTTATATTCTCACAATTATATAACTTAACTCTCGCATGATAATATAATATGAATGGACTAATTTGCCTCTACTAATTAATTTAAAGTTTTTTTGACTAATTTGCCCCTACTACCAACATAACAGTATTTGGACTAATTTGCCCTTATAAGTGATACAAATTCATATTGAATATTATATAATTATACTCTCACATAATAATATGATAATAAATGGACTAATTTGCCCTTACTATATTAATATTTTGACTAATTTGCCCCTATTCATTATTTTAAATTTTTTTGGCAAATTTACCTTATTAATTAATTTAAATTTTTTGGCTAATTTGCTCCTAATTACATCATAATAAAAGGACCATATTGCCCTTGAACTAAATTGCCTTTACTAACCTTATTTTTTCAACTAAATTCTATATAAATGCATAACCTTATCAATTGGGCTTTGCGAATGAGGGCTTTAATAAGCTCAAATTCGGCCCAAAGAAAAATCTTCTTTACTGGCTTGAGTTTGACTCATTTAAAATTCTCATATGGGTTAGATTTTATTCAATTTAACTCCAAATTAGCTAAAACTCGGCCCATTATTTAATTGAATTTTAAATTTAGATTCAAAAATTAGGTTAAAACCTATTTTTAAGTGCCCGAATGGGTTGAGTTTGAGTGATTGCAAATTTTTATCTATCAAAGCCCTTGATATACTTTATAATTCTAAAGTTTCAAATTACTTTATTTTAATAAAATTTATAAATTATTTTATTAAAACAATCCTACAAATGAAGGGGTACTTTAGCTATTAAAATAGTTATCCTGTCTTATCCAATCTCCAACCAAATATAGGACATGATTATTTTCCCATATATCCTATCTAACCTAGAACCAACTAAATACTAGATAACTTGGATTCTTAATCCAAGATTAATAATTCGATAATGAGTTATCACATCTCATCCAGTCCGCGAACCAAATAAATTTTAAGGGATGATTATAGAGGCTTTTGTCTTCCCCGATTTGTAAACGCTCTTAATTAGTTATGTTAATCTTCCTTGCCCAAAAAAAAAAATAATAATCAACTTCCCAAAAAAGGGATAATTTCAAAAACCTCCCTCAAGGTTTCTAACAATTTCATCTAGTACCTATAAAATTTTTAATATTACACTTACCTCCTTTAACCCTACAAAATGACCATAATAGCTTTAACATATTAATATTTTTCATGCAATTAAACAATCTACTCACAATGTTGTTCATATGAATGCATCACACAATTAGACATTTAATGGAAACAAAAATAAAATTCACTCGTGAAATAATCAATTATGTTCTAAACACAATTTTAACATATTACAAATTAAGTTTAGCTTTGTTTGGAGGATCTGGAGATAAATAGAGAAAGATGTAAATTGAAGGTTTAAAAAGGATAAGATTGTTATTAGTACTCCAACACTCGAGAGATACGATGATATATTAATGCAGCTATTGAAATTTTTTCACTTCAACAATGCTGATTTTCTTTTAATTTCGATTGGAATTTTAGAATTTAGGAACTGATGGTGGTAGTGGTCATGATGATAATGGTAATAATTTGAGATGTGGTAATATAAAAGGTTTAAAATAATAAAGATGAAGGTTGAAAGTGAGTTTGAGATTTTGCGCATGTTCCATATTTTTTAAATAATTCTATAAGTAGGTAAAATGAACTTCATAATTTTATGAGGGCATTTTGGGTTATTCATTCGAAATTTTGACCATTAAATTGTTTTTGTTACTAAAATGGTAAATTTAGATAAAAGTATATATAATTTTTCAAATTTCATGAAAGCTAGGTGAAATTGTTAAAAAGCTCAAGAGAGGGTTCTGAAATTATCTAAAAAAAAAAAAAATCAACTTTGGGGGAGGTCTGAGACTTGAGATGCTGTACCAAACACGACTGGAAATCTAGGTCCCGTTTGACAAATGAGTTTTTTTGAGTGTTTGTTTAAAATTTTACTGTAATTTACCGTAGAAATTTTTTTAAAAAATTTTTGAAGTGTATAGTTTAAAAATTTTGAGAAGTTTTTTGAGATTACTGTATCTAAAGTTTTTAAAAAACTTGTAGGAGATAAACTTGACAAAAAACTCAAATGCCAAACAGACCCAGTTCGGCAAAAATAAAAAAGGCAAATTGAATACAAGCTTTCAAGTCCGAAACAGTAGTACTATAGCTAAAGACTATTTAATGACTAACGCGGCTCGTCAAGAGATTGCCTTCCTTGGTCTCCCTCGTAGACTGAGAGTACTAAAAAAGTGTCCTTTTAGTGGGGGTTTGGGTCTGGCTTCCCCTTCACGCCAATTTTTACACACACAACACACACTCCTCACTCCCACTCTCTCTCATTTCTTCTTCCTGACGACTGTAATCGCCGGCGACATTCTCCGTCCGGCCACCGGTTACCGTTGTCTCACATTTTACTCTCCTTCTCAGGTACCTTGTTCCTATTCTCTCCACTTTTATTTGAGTTTTTTTTTGTCAAAAAAGAAAACGAAAAGAAGAAGAATGCAAAAACCCTGGGAGCCCTTTCATCTGCTTGTCATAAGTTTATCATCGGTGATTTTATTTCTCATTCAAATTCTGATTGTTTTCTTACAGATAGAAGTGTATACGTTGTGTATTTTTTCCCTTTTTTGGTAATCGCTTTTTCCTCTCTTCATTTTCGCAAATTGTTGATTTTTTTAAAATGATTTTGCGGGAAAATGGTAATGTGTACATGATTGTCTAATCGGTGAGTTATTCCTCTCTAGATATGTGATGGAGTTTACTAGTACCTAATCCCTGCATGGGTTTTTCTTTTTCTTTGCAGTTTTGCCTTAATTTTTGTTTGTTCTAGAAGAAGGTTTTGAAGCCTTTTATTTTTAATCTTATTTTTGTTCAATTGTCTATTCTTGTTTTCCCCTAAGAACCTTATATCTCTTAAGGTTCAGTGTTTTAGTGTTGTATGTTGTATTTATGTTGCATAGATCTCTGATTGTGTGTTTATTGTATGATACTTATTTATTGTTGGTGAAATTGCATTATACTCTGGACTTGCGCATATGAATTTCATCAGATTGCATGCTGCAGATGACTGATTGGTTTGCCATCATTTAAATCCTGTTAGAATATGACGGAAAACAAGATAAACAAGCAACACAATAGGTCTAGTCTGTATATGTCTGAAAACTTACTGTCAGTATGCTAGAGATGGCTTACTGGATGTAATGGCAAATGTAAAAGTAACGACATGAGATTTGTGGTTGCTACAACTAGTATAGTCAATGTCTTATGTTTTAGTGTATTTCCTGCGTCAGTGATATATTATGAAATACTGCAAATTGCTTGACGTTTTATTGGCTTGCAATTTAATCCTGTTCTACTAGTTTGGTTATGCAAGCCATGAGGCTATTGTTTTTCTAGCTTCTCTCTGTAGCTGTTGCTTTCCTTGTTCTAATACTCTTTTTCTTTTTCTTTTTTTAAATTAAATCTGTTCAGTGATTTTGATCAAAGATGAGTTTGCGGAAGGTGGGTGGGAGGCCTTCCAGTGGTGGGCCTGTTAGTTCATCACCTAAAGGGAAAAATACATCTGAGGCCCTCAACCACGAGATTGAGCAGTTGAGTCATGATGTTAATGATGTTAGCTTGGATAGTGCTCAAGATGATGGTTGGGAGGTTTATACGAAGAAGTCCAAGAACAAGGCTGGAAGCAGTGCTTCCAAGCAGTGGGCTTCACAAAATTCAAATCCTAGAGCATGGGGTCATTCTGATGTTGTTCAGAAGTTAGGTATGCGAAGCAGTGGTGGATCAGGAAGGGGTGCTGGAAATAATTGGCCAACCTTGCCAGCTGATTCTCGGAGACCTTCTGCTAGAGGAAATGGCAAACCCCAGTCTTTCAATCAAACTTCTGATGGTAACCAAGTGACATCAGCTCCTGCTGTTCCTCCACCTCTAAAGCATGGCTGGAACTGGTCTGCTAGAACAGGATCTACTCAACCCTTGGAAGAGGGTTCTGAGAAGAATCTAAACGTGCAGAATCCTGATCTTGTTGGCAAAGAGAATGCTAAAACAAGTGAGGTGGTTGATGATGATGATTATTATGAATCAGATACGGCTGATGAATATGATGATGATGATATTTTAAGTGATGATTTTGATTCAGACACTAGTGTAAAGAGTCATGATGCACGTAAGAAAAACCGCTGGTTTAATGAACTTTTTGAATGTATGGATAGTTTGACTGTTGAGCAGATTAATGACGCAGAGAGACAATGGCATTGCCCTGCTTGCAAAGGTGGTCCTGGAGCCATTGACTGGTTTCGAGGCTTGCAGCCCCTTATTGCTCATGCAAAGACAAAAGGAGCAACAAGGGTGAAGCTTCATAGGGAGCTTGCTCAACTTCTGGAGGAGGAACTGCACAGGCGGGGAACTTCAGCTGTCCCTGCAGGGGAAATGTTTGGGAAGTGGGAAGGTTTGGATGAAAGGACAGAGAAGGAAATTGTGTGGCCACCGATGGTGGTCATTATGAACACAAGGCACGAGAAAGATGAAAATGACAAGGTACTTGGTTTCAGGATCCATTTTTGCTTGTTCTAGTTGGTTTAAGATGGCATAAAAAGTGAGTTCTAGAATAGCTATGTTAAAAAATTGAAATGTATTTTTCATGTAAAAGTCTTCTCCAGTTGAAGCTGTTCAAAGAATTCATTGTTGAAGATAAAGCTAAAAGAAATGCTTAAATTATTAGCTTATTTTTTAGCAATTGGGACACTTGAGTGACTAATGATGAATTATGACTAATGATAAATTATGCAAGTGTTAGTTATTAATTGTTTTAGATCTGTTCTTTCTTTTTGTTTTCCTTGTAGTGGATGGGCATGGGAAATCAAGAGCTGCTTGACTATTTCAGCTCTTATGCTGCTGTTAAGGCCCGGCATTCATATGGTCCACAAGGCCATCGGGGAATGAGCCTTTTGATTTTTGAGGCGTCAGCAGTGGGATATTTGGAGGCTGAGCGACTGAGCAAGCATTTTGAGGACAACGGAAGAGACCGGGACTCTTGGGAGCGCAAAAGGGTGCCATTTTATCCTGGTGGAAAGCGTCAACTCTATGGGTTCATGGCAGAGAAGAGGGACCTTGACAGCTTTAACTATCATTGTCAAGGTACTTGTGCTTCTGGTAGCTTTTTTTTTTTTTTTCAAAAGAGATATGTCTTTGTGTCTATATATATATATATATAGATGTCACTTGGAGTTTGATCAATCGTCTATTCTACAGGGAAATCAAAACTGAAATTTGAGGTTAGATCCTATCAAGAAATGGTTGTCAGACAACTCAAACAGATGAGTGAAGATAACCAGCAGTTGTTATGGTTCAAGAACAGAGTGGCAAAAGAACAAAGACACTCAAAAGCTCTTGAAGCATCTTTTGGTTTGGTCAGTGAAAAGTTGAGGAAGATGCAAGAAGAGAACCGTATCGTGAGGTTGAGAACGAAAAAGCATCATGAGCAAAATAAGGAAGAGGTATGGTTTGAACTGTTTCTTGCAATTAGTTAGTTACTCTGGGCCAGTTGATTGTTCTGATAATAAGTCATTGGTTTATTTTAAAGTTCATTGTCTATTTGGTTCCTAACCATTTGTAACCAGTATATATGTACATGAAATCAAAATTTTAGCCTTGATGTTCTTGTTGCTGTCATATTAAGGCCTTTAGCAGCATAGTGCATGCCACATGCATGCATGAATTCCATTCCTACCTTCATACAGCAAATGATTGTTATATGCTCCTTTCTTTGTTGTCATTTATGTGTCAACTAGTTAAGCAGCTGCTATTGCTTCCAGAGTTAAATTCTCCTTGTTACATCTGTTTGATATTGTTGAATTTATAATTGATGTATCTTTGATGTGGGTTCATGTTTGTTTGCATGCATTACAAAAATTGATTTTGTTGAATTGATGTTGACACTCCTGGCTGATCTTTTCTGCCGAAAATTGATTAACTTGGCTTGCTGACTTTAGTTGTGATTCTTTTCCTTTGCCTGCAAATCATTTCGACTAAAATTTTCCAGATATATTCACTGGTTGTTACTCCCAGGAATTTAAAATATGCTAAAAGATCTAATTCCTTTTTTGCACATGTATGGAAATGATCGACTAATTAGGTCTGAATTTCTCTCTTTTATCTTATTTTCCGTGGTTTTCTTGGGGATGTGGCTGAAGAAAAAGTTAACTCCCCTGAATTGTTGTACTAGCCCATCTCTTATTCTTCCTCAGCACTTCTAAACATCTGCTGTGGACAATGCTTGCAAAACTGATCTAATATTTTTGTTTTACCTGAGTCCTCAGATATTAAAATTGGCCTTCCACCATCCAAAAACTGAAGAAAGGAAACTTCATAGAAAGCTTTTTACTTAATTAATAGTTTAAATCAGCTTGTTATTAAGACCATGAAACAAAAATATGCCCTTAAGCAATAACCTGTCGGACAAGGACAATTGATGATCAGTATGCTCGTACCATTCCCTCCCTGATTTATGTAGTTGGACAATTTGAAACCATAAATTTGATTTTCCAGGTGTAATTCAAAACAATTGCAGTGACTATGTATGATAGATTGTTTTGTATGACTGATGACTGATTGAATTTGCTTGGCCAAATGTACAATCAGTCTGTTCAGACTGATTGTGTGTTAGTACGCTTGACAGTTCATCAACAAACAACTCAGGCTCATCTGTTCATTAAGGCGACCACATCATTGTTTTTTGCTTCTAAATTTTCAGATGGATTATCAAGAGCAATTTTTCAAGGAACAGATCAAGGTGATATATGAAGCAAGGGATGCAAAGGAGGATGATTTTGAGAAGATTCAACAGGAGCAGCGTGAAAAAATCACTCAACAGTCTCATGCAAATCCTTCTTCAGCAGAGGATCCTCGTGTCATGTAATGTGCTTTTGCCTGACTCCATAACACAAGCATCTTCTCAGCAATGCGTTGTGTGTGTGTCTGTGTTTTTGCTCTAATTAATTGATCTTGAATTTATGAACATAGGGCTGAGGCAATTGCAAAGTCTATCAAGCTTCAGGACAAAGAAATGGAAGAATTTGTTTCTCAGAGAGAGAAGCTGATGAAATCTCATGAAGAAAGGATGTCAGAGATGAAAAGCAGGCATTTGCAGGAAGAGTTAGCATTGAAGCGTAGACACTGGGAGGAAGAGGTTGCAGTTGAGGAGGAGTTTAACATTGAAGAGAGTAAGCTGATGGAGAAGTACATGCCAGCAGAACTCAGAGCTGGTCAATAGTGATAAGAAAGCAGTTGCTGATCGTGAACGTTGTGTTGATACTCAATTAACTGATGTTAAATAGCTGAGACGTTCAGGATGTTGCTTTAGCTTTGTTTTGGGTTCGGCGATGATTTAAACACGGGAAAATGCTAAGCTGGAACCTTTTCTTTGGCGAATTTCAGCTTTGTGCAGCTGCGTCCTTATTTTGATTATCTTTTCGATGTCGAACTTCAGTTCTCCTATTTTTCAACTTTCATAGTGTCGGAACTTGATTACAGTGTTGTCTTTTGCTCCCACCTGGCAGTATTGTTGCCTCGAGAACTACTGGGAAAAAGAAAATTTGGAAACTTTGGAAAAAAATATCAACATTGCTGCATAGGTCCTATTTGAGTTCACGTCTATGTATATCTGGGTTGGAGCTGCTGGCATTATTTTTCACCAAGGTAGCTATTCCACCAAGGCAAATGTCAAGCATACAGAGAATAAGGAAAAAGAAAAATGGAAAAGATAGCCAGTTACCAAATGGCTTTCCCGCAAGGGATAATTTCAGAAAGGGTAAAATACAAAAGATTTTCTTGTAATTTGAGATTTGATCATGATATCTCCTCATTTTTTAAAATCTCTTTACGTAACTCCTTGTGTTTAGGACTTATTTGAAACTTGGATGTAAATCATCCAAATTAATGGATAGATTTGAAATGTCCATGCTACCCTCTTTATATCTTCATTTCTCCTTTTTTTATTTCCATTTTTTTTTTATAAAACTAACCATTTTGAGGGTTACCAAAGCTTAAGTGGGCCAAAATCATGTTCTTAAAATTTGTATGGTTTAACAAAAAAAAAAACTTGATAGGTCAAAATAAATTTTAATAAAAATATCTTCTTCCCTTAATCATTAGAACTGTCAGTTTTCATTGTATGCTTGGCCTCGAAGGTACACTATATTCTCTGGCAAACATTTTTCCCCAAAAGGACTAAAACAACACGCTGAAAAGCGAAACCCAATTCGGACTGTCGATCCTACATCCTCTTAGATGCAGACACAACTTTACCAATTACCACCATCACTTCAGTCCAGGTGTAGGTATTAACACAAACCACAATAAGCGTGTTCCTCGTACTACTCCTTTATTTAATTATTATAATAATACTACTAATAAATTAGTAGTGCAGCAGCAAGAGATCAGAACCTAACCCAAACTTAATCAAATAGCTAGGATGAGACCAGGCACGGATTTCCCGACTTGGCTAGTGAGACTGCTCTCCCAAACGGATGGGCTATGGAGAGAGGTATTCTGGGCAAAATCCGATGAAGAGCTATTATAGGGGGTGGCAGATCTGGTTGCCGGCTGAGAGAGGGAGAGGTGGAAAAACGGGGAGAGAGGGAGAGGGGGAAAAGAGGGAAGAGGGAGAGAGGAGGGAGGAAGAGGGGGAGAGTGGTGGCGCTTAAGGAGGGGGGTGGCAGGAGACGGGAGGAGGTGGTGGTGGTGGAAGGCGTAGGGTGGCGGGGTGGAGGGAGATGGAGGTGAAGGGAGTGGTGGATTATGGTGGATGAAGAAAGGAGATGGTGGAAGAAATAAAATAAGGAATTTGGTTGATAAAAAGGGTATTTTTGAAAAAAAAATTGATTTTTATACTAAAATTAATCATTTTTATTGCGTATACATGTGCATAAGGCGAGTGGGTTGTACCTTCTGTTAGTTTGGATGGTTTCCATCCAAATTTCACGCAATTCGAAACACGGGGGATTATGTGGGGATTTTCAAATAATGATAAGGTATCGTGATCAAATTCTAAATCACATGAGGTTTTTTGTATTTAATCTTTTCAGAAACCTCCACTCAGGTTTCTCACTATTTCACTAGCATCCTTTCATGTTTCGAAAATTACATTAACTTTTCTTAAAGTTAATTAACTTATAATATTAGATTCAATCGATAATTAAAAAGTAATATTAGGGAAGATAAAATAATGTGATTTCATCATTGTCTCTTATTTACTATATTATTTAATTAATTTAATACCAACCCATACATTAAAAAAATCACTAAAATTTGCTGTTTATTATTAGGAATCAAATTATATATAACATCAAAAAATAGTATATCATTTTATATTTTCACTTAATATAAGATTCAAATTATTCTTTTTAGTTACATATCCATTATCAAACATGATCAACAATAAATAATAATAAAAATTTGCAACTAAAATATTACAGGGAACAAACTTTTGACATCATAAATACTCTTGTCAATATATTAAGGTTAGTTGCTAATATCTTTTTGGTATTAAAACTCATTCTTTAAAATATTTTAGTTATAGATTTTTTTGATTATTTATTATTGATCATGTTTAATAATGGATTTATAACTGAAAAGAGCAATTTAGATTTTACATTAAGTAAAATATATAGAATTTTTTTTTTGTCAAACCTCATACTTTCATTTCATTTCATAACTTGATACTACAAGACTTAGATACATCAGAGTTACTTCCTCTGTAATTATTTTGTGCTCTCTCATGGAGCCACATGGGAAAACACACTTCCCATTCAACATTTTTTGTTAGCTTTACTGCAAACTTTGCTAAGCTATGTGCTCAGCCATTCCCAGTTCTATGAACAAAGGAGAAAGTACATTGTTCAAACAAACATCTCATATTAGCAATGTCCTCAAGGATGATGGCTATCCTGGTTTGCTGCTTATCTTCCTTGTTAATCATGTCCACCACCTCTTTGCAGTCCAACTGGAATTCTACTGCCTTCCAGTTAGCTTCCTAGGCCATTTGCATTCCCATCCTGATTGCTACTGCTTCCTCCACCTGTGGCTCGCTATGTTTGAGTTCAGCTCTTGCCCATACTTTCATCAGCTCTCCTTCTGCATTTCTGGTCACAACACCTATACTTGTTCTCTCCATGTTTTGTGAGAATGCAGTATCAGAATTTATCTTTATCGTGCCTCTTGTTGGTGGCCTCCATTTCTCCCCTTTGTTTGAGATTGTTGTTTGTTGAATGAACTCCCCAGCTGTATCTTTTTGGGCCTCTATATACTCATCCCATTCTACTATAGCTTTCTGCACTGTCTTCCTTGGGTCTGCTTCTCTTTCATCAAAGGCTTTCCTGTTCCTTGCCTTCCATATTTGCCAAAGAATGTTTACAGTTAGTGTTATGTGTTCCTATCCTTGTTCCTTTTTTTTTGCTCCTAATATCCCTTCCCACCACCTTACAAAATTACCTCACAGCTCCTTCAATCCATCCCATTGTAGAGGTGCTAGTTTCCATGTGGTTTCAGCATTGCCACAAAAGAACGGCATATGTTCTATTATTTCCACCTTTTCCCCACAACTGCGACACATTGGACTGCCTTTACCTGTTCTCTTTTGTATTTGTTCATTCACTGGCAGACTGTGATGTAGGCACCTCTAGATGAAGTGCTTCAGTTTGTGTTTCATCTGTAAGGTCCACACACTTTTCCAGATTTTTGAGTTCTGCTGATCATAGCTCGTGCTTCCACTATCTCCCTTCAGTCTTCCCATGTGCTGTTGCTGCCTTGTTTCCATTGCCGCATCATAGGCAGATTTCACTGTAAACACACCTGCTTTGGTGTATTGCCAATACAATCTATCCTGGTAGCCTGTTAGCCTTGATCTTTTGGACATCCTTTGCTATAAACCAGCGATTCAGTATTTCCTGGTTTCAAACTCCATCTGCTATCAGTTCATCTACTTTCCTTAGTGTGCACCGTGGGTCTCTTCTAGTTTTTATCCTTCCATCCTCAGTCCCTTGTATCCAATTATCCTGCCAAATATCAATTGTTTTCCCATTTCCTACCCTCTTCCCTATCCCTCTTGTCACCAGATTTCTTGTTCCAAAAATGCTTTTCCAGGTCCAAGAAGCTGCTCTAGGGGTTTCTCTTTCCCAGTTCTGTGGTTTTGCTAGATACTTTTCTTTCATTATCTTACTCACAAGCAAATCTGGATTGGTGAGTATTCTCCACAGTTGCTTGACTAAGAGTGCTTCATTGAACTTTTCCAAATCTCTAAATCCCAGTCCCCCCTTACCTTTCACCTGCGATATCTTGTTCTAGCTAGTCCAATGCATTTTCCTCTCATTCTCTCCACCTCCCCACCAGAATGTAGCTATCATCTTACTTATATCATTACACAGCACTTTTGGAAGCTTGAAACATGACATAGTATACGTGGGAAGTGCCATTGCCACAGACTTGATCAGAATCTCCTTGCTTGCGTGACTTAAAAGGTTCCTTTTCCACCCTTGTAGCTTGTCTTTCACCTTGTGCTTAATATATCCGAGTACCTGTTGCTTTGATCTACCTATTAGCATAGGTAGTCCTAGGTATTTTCTACTTGCAGCCTCCTTCATATTTCCCATCTCAGCACATATGTCCTTTCTGAGCTCTTTGTTTGTGTTTGCACTAAAGAAAATTGCAGACTTCTCATAGTTGATGGCCTGGCCTGAAGCTCTTTCATATGCAGCAAACATCTCTTTCATTTGTTTGGCTTCCTATGTGCTAGCTTTACAGTAAAATAGAGAGTCATCAGCAAATAATAAATGAGACAGTTTTGGACAATCCTTCCCCACTTTGACTCCTGTTAGAGCTTTGTTGTTGAGTCTTTGATTCATCAAGTTGGACAGCCCCTCAGCACAGATAAGGAACAAATAAGGGGATAGGGGTTCCCTTTGTCTAATTCCCCTGGATGGTTTTACATATCCCGCATTTTGACCATTCACATTAAAGGAATATGCTGCTGTGGTGACACAGTTAAGGATCCATTTAACCCAGGTGGGACAGAAACCCATCTTTATCTTCATCCTCCCCAAGAACTGCCATCTGTCATAGGCCTTTGATAGATCAAGTTTTAGGGTCATAAAACCATTTCTGCCTGTTCTCTTATTTTTCATAAAATGCAGCAGTTCCTGTGCTAAAATAACATTATCAAGGATGTGCCGACCAGGGACAAACGCAGATTGGGCATAACTAATGCAATTTGGGATGACTCTTTTGATGATACACTACTTTTGATGCCATATGTGATTTAATTCCTGATAATAAATAGCATTTTAATATTTTCTTTAGTGTTTGGATAGGTATTAGATTAATTAAACAATTTAGTAGATGAGAAATAATAGTGGAATAATATTATTTTCTCTCTCCCAATATCACTTTTTAATTGTTGCTTGGATCTAGATATTATAAGATTATAAATCTTAAAGGAGATTAGTGTAATTTTAAAAATCTAGAGAGAGGCCAATGAAATAGTCAGAAAGATCAGGGGAGGTTTCTGAAATTATCCCTTGATGTAAAGTGGGGCAAATTATTTTGGAGACTAGTGACAACTGCAAGGATGTCAGTGCTTGTGTAGTGCATGGTATAATTTTAAAAGATAATGCAGTTCAAAGATGTGATGGAGGACTAGAGACAAGGGGTCAAATTAATTCAATAATATGATATATATTGATTTGAATTACTTAGCTTAGACAAGTTATTTAAATTCAACTCCTAACTTAGATCCAAACCTTGGTAGATTTGAAAGAGAACAAGTTTAAATATATGTGAATTTAAAAATTGTATGGAAATTTTGACTATTACGATAGTCTATTCCGATGGTAAAGAATCGAAAGAATCAAATATTTGCTTTAAGTGAATGAAAAGAATCAAATGTCCCTTTTTTTTTCCTTTGACTTGAAAACCTATAAATTGTAAAGTACAAAATAATATTACGAGAAATCCTGCTTTCATGGGCCGAGATGATTCACAACTAATGGGAACTACCACCCATGCAGCTGTACCTAATCCATCTTTGCGTTCAGTAGCCTCTACATCAACAAAGAAAAGAGACGGGTCAACTGTGACGACCCCACCTCCTCCTAGGGCATACCCTAGGGTTTAGCGAGTCGCCTACCCAACTCTCGCTAGGACTCACTAACGTTTAACTTGAGAAAAGAACTTACAACTATAGAAAAAAAAAAAAACAACGATTCCAAGCTTAACATATACATTGGTGCTTAAATCTAGCTACAAGACTTATACACACCCAAATATATCAAAGTGTTTACAATCCAGGTGCAACCAACCCTAGTCGAGCACTAGCGCGAGTACAAGTGCAAAATTCAAAAAAAATAGACTACGCTAGCCTGTACAAGTCTCACGCCACGCTTGCATCCCCTGTAAGAAAAATAAAACTAAATGAATGAGCTAAAAGCCCAATGAGGTTCGCAAACAAGTAATCAAACAATTGAAACAAGGACATTATTCATTGAAAAACAATTAATCGAGAAAACATTCATAATATAAAAGCAATGAGAACACACTCATTAAAAGGATACATGCTCACGTGGAGCCATTCGTTCATTCATTCGCCAACCATTTTCCTTATCCCTCCAATTTTAGAAAACATTTGCAAGTGAAAATTCCTCCAGTTTCTTGATATTCATTCATTGATTTCATTTCCCGTCACTAGCCAATTCACTGGCCAGTTCTCCACCAACTTTCGTGGTCATACTCGAATATACCAAACATTATCCCAGGGTCACCGGCCACCTGACCGAGTCCGCTTCTGGCTCGAGTCGACTGGCAACGAAGGGCAAGGGCCTAGTTCAGCCAAAAGGCTTACATTCATGCACAAATAGCATTCAATCATTGAAAATTCACTTTGGCTTGGGTTGAGTGCGATAAAGTACATACTCGTCCATCGAAAATCCATTTAACAATCCTTGGAAAGCATTTAACACTCAAGCAAACATTCACAAATAGTCACATAGTCACTTATTGTACAAACACACAAGGAACACTCATCAATATGAGCAAGAGATATGTCAAAAGTTTCCTTCCGAGTTGTACTTCGGATGACCAAAGAAACCTAGATCAATCAAAATAAGGTATTATTGTTCAACTAATCAAAATCTATATGAACTAACAAAAATCCAGAAATTACTAGTGCAAATATGAAAATATAGTTTTAGAGTGAATAATATCATTTGAACTTCCATATCACGAAAAATCTTGAGTCATTTCTCAAATTCAAACATAACAAAAGAAAATTTCAGGAATCAGTAGTTGAAAGAACCACCAATCCCAAATTGAAGCGAGCAAATGTAATTCAAAGTTTTCGAAATAAAACTAACACTTTTCATCTTAGTTGATACCAAATCTTGGTCAAAAACAACTCATATACTATTATTGAAGTGCATTCAAGAATACATATGTAATTTAAGATCCAACTAACCCCAAAATCAAACCTTACATCTTACTAATATTCATAAGAGCAAGTAATTGGGCAGCATGCCCTTTGTATTTAGCTATTTTCTAGCCACCTAGGGCTTCATTCTTTCCTCAACTCAACCCAAATTCACACATAAGCAATCTTAACACAATAACCCTTCAACTAGGCTCAATGTCATCCAAATACAAGGCAATTCTAGCAATGCAACCATCAAAATCAAAGTTGGAAACCAGTTTTAAAGACGAATGGCTAAGTAGCAGGTTTGACATCTTCCGGCGTTTTGGTCACATTTGAAACTACGCTTATCGGATTGGGGTAAATTTTATGGCGTTTTGAAGCTAAAACAGAGACCTACATTTCCTATGAAGATATCGACACCCAGTTCCTGCATTTTCAAGATCAAAATTTGAAATCTCAGAGAAAACAGAAAGCTGCCTGTGAAATAGGGCATTTGGGCAGTCAGGGGTATTTTAGTCATTTCATAAGTTACAGTGATCCGATTGAGCTGAAGTTTTGAACGTAGATAGATAACTCCATTCTCTAAAACTTTCATGATTTGAGCAAGAACTGATTTGGCCTTTATCATGGACGAATATGCAGATCAGTTTGGTTCCAAAAAGAGGGCAGAATCACTACAAATGCTGGAATTTGATGTTTCAATGCTTACAAGTGACATTCATGCCTTTAATCACTACCCCAAGTCCATATCCAAGTTCATCAACATCATATACTAGATAAACAATAGTAATCAAAGCTGAAAATTGCAAACCCTAGCTGAACATGCCACTATATCATCAAAAACTAGGAATTCAACCATGACAATCCAAGATTAAGAACTTCTATACCAACTTTAGCAAGATTAAACAAGAGAAAAACAAGTTCAAACCTTATACCTTCCAAAAGCTCCTTGTAAGTGAGAAACAAACCACTACCTTCCTAAAATTTCATCACACCAAGCCTTCCAAGCACCAAAAGGTAAGTTTAATCGGTTTGGTTTGGTTGATTTCACTCAAACAAACTTGATTCAAGGTTGGAAATGGAAAGGTTTCTTCCTCTCTTTCCTCTCCTAAACTCACGACCAAGACCAACAAGAAATGAAGAAAATTCAGCCAAGAAGAAAGATAAGAAGGTAGGAAATTTGCTTGGTCAAAGTTTACTAAATTTCCAACAAGTGTCACACTTTGATTTGAGGTCAAATTTTTTCTTTTCTCTCTTGTTTTTGAGTCCAAAATTTCGGCTGGTATAAGAAGATATTTAGGGCTGATTTTTCTCAATTAATAACAAGGAGATTAAGGTAATGAAGTAGTGTTCAAGTGGTGTATTCAATCGGTAGCAAACGGTGCACGTCAGTTCAAGCCGATTTTCCTTAACTCGCCCGTACTAGTGTTTTAACTTATGATTCACTAACTTATTATTAGCACTTCTAATCACACACTTTCTCTTACTTAATACTTATTCTTATCCACCAAATTTAGTACACACACCTCACCATGTGATCACACTACCACAATGCACCAAAGACACACCAAAAACCCTAGTATGCACAAAAAAACCCTAACTTATGACATTCCTTTAGAAAAATCATAACTTGAGTTATAAATGTCAAACATTCATACAACTTGGCCTGTTAAAAACTAGACTTAAAACCCTAATAATCTATAGAAGACACCTCAAAAAAAAATTCAGCTCATACGTTAGTCTAAATTGAGCCATAAGCTACTACAACATTCCTATGTTTACTTGTGCAGGGCAGAATTTTCAGTCAGTTTTGCCAATTTTTTGGAATTTATAGAGATTGAATCAAACTCTAAATTTTTCACTGTAGGAAGCCCTATGAGTCTAGTTTCAAACGCAACAAACGGAACTCAATTCCGACTTTCCTATAGGAAGTTATAGCCAATTTTCCAAAGCTGCGCAGAGCCTCCTACGAAAATTTCTAGATTTTCTAATAACTTGAGATTATGAAACTTTTCTTACCAAAATTCACTCCTTGGCTCACATTCAACCAAGAATCTAAGGCAAGTAAATTCAAATAAGAGTTATAAAGACAAGTAAAATTTCGGGGTCTCACATCAACTACTTTTCTATGTATCTATTTGGAACTAGAAATGCTATGTTTGGTAAATAGGAAATTCCTGCTAAGCAATTCCAGTAGCATCGATGAAATTAACATCAATTAAGCAACACAAAATAAACATCTCATACTCTCAAGTAAAGGTGTCAAAATAGGTGATTTGGACGGATTTGGATTGGTTATTTGGACGGATTTGGATTAGTTAAAATGGATAATGAGTATAAATAAATCAATCCATTTATACCAATTTAATTAGATGGATATAAATGAATAAGTCAAAAAATGAATTGAATAACCCAGTTACCCATTTATAACCCATTTATTTTAACTTTTTACAAACTCATTTAAATTCATTTTTGTAAATTAAATTATCAATTTATACTAGACTAAGAGAAAATAAAATGATAAGATAAAATCAATAAATAATAATAATAGTAATGAAACAAAAGTAATTAACATCATGACAAAATGAAGAATCTAAAAAAAAATATTGAGTGAAATAAAAGAGAATACTTGAGGGAAGACAATTCTAAATGAATTAATTGAATTTGATGAGTTATCCAATAATACTCATTTAATATAAATAAATATTATTGAATAACCCATTTATATTCATATATAAAAATTTAAGATACTCATATCCATTTATTCATAAACGAGTACAAGTAAAATTAGTTAAATGAATTTGTTTATCACCTATACTCTCAAGCACCATAGTTCAGACTAGTACCTGCTAACTACAAGGTTAAATTGCAAGACTGGCTAGCTAGTAGAGATTCAAGAAAGTTTAACAAGTCCAATTTTGGCCCAATATCATTAAGGTGCTAAGAGAATAACTTAAGACTCTAATTTAACTCTTATCAGACAAGATATTCATTACTTGTATTAATAGGTAACATCATCACATGTGAAAACACGAGGGAATCAGTTGTCTAGACTAGGGGTGTTAACGAATCGAATCGAGCTCGAATACTAGTTTGATCGAGTTCGAGTTCGACAAAGTGCTTAAGGTTCGAGATCGAGCTCGAGATCGACGAATATTAATTTTACATGCTCGAATTCGATTCGTAAGGAATTCGTGAGGATCGAGTTCATGTTCGAAATTGCTCGAATTGCGGTCGAGCTCGAACTCGAGCTCGAGCGGTCGAGTTTGAGCTCGAGCATCCGAGCTCGAATTCGAAATTGCTCGAATCGCGGTCGAGCTCGAGCTCGAGTTCGAGCTCGAAGGTCCATTAAAAAGGCAGTTAACATCTCTTGATACTCCACTAAGGTTCAGTTATTTAGCCCAAAAAAGGCCACGAAAACAAGAAAGAAAATAAAACCCCTACAATGGTATGGGTTGTACATAACAGGGTGCTATTTTAAGCAAGATACAAAGGAGGCAACTATGAGGGGATCCCAGGATACACAAGTTTGCTAGTGAAATGAACGCTAGAAAATAGATTACAATTGCCTTTTTAGCCTTGACATTTGTTACATGTTAAGGCTAAAATCATATATTTAATGCCTGGACACATAACACAAATAAGTCAATCTGCAATATCTTTTTTGGCCTTGACATTTGTTACATGTTAAGGCTAAAATCATACATCTAATGCCTGGACACAGAATACAAATAAGTAAGTCTGCAATATCGAATTTGTCCTTCATTCAGCCTTTTATCTGAACCAAATCACTGAACAGCACTGTCCAAAGTCCAAACTTATCCATATGATTGAGAATCTAAGACAAGCCAGCTTTAAATATCAATTTAAAGCCAAAGCATCAAACTATCAAAAATTTAGCAGCCTAATGCCAAGTTGTCAACCAATATCCAAATTCATCCATACATATTTTAACATCAAAACCAGCATCCAAATTCAAAGATAAGTCAGCCAACCAACATCCACTAAGTCACACAAATAGAAACAACAAAGACAAAGTGTCAACAACTCAACATTCAAGTGAATGTCTTCAACAGGCAATGTCAATTGTCAAGAAATAACCATACTTAAAAAAGTGAAACAAATTTTACAATTAAAGCAGTAAAACAGCAACTTCTTGTCCATTCCACAATAATCCTTTCCAACTTTCCAATTTCAATTGCAGGCCCTATCAAAAAAAAAAAATAATTTAAGTAATAAAATAGTAGTTGTAAAATGTAAAACAAGATATTTGAAGAGGAATCGAAGTGTTAAACACAAACAATGTACCTTTCCAATTATCACATTCATTTTATGGGAAGTAGAATCTCTTTTGCTGCCTTCAATTTCTGCAAAATAATAATAACAGTAACAATAACAATAAATAATAAACTAATTTTGTTTCAATAACATGAATTTGAAATAAACTTACTTTTATCTTTTTTTTCACTCCATGAATGTTTCGGCACCAATCTCCGGCACACATAAGCATTTCTACAGTTTCAGGAGCTAGTGAGGCTCTATAAGAGTCAATTACTCTTGTTCTAGCGCTAAATGTAGCCTCAGAAGCAACTGTAGTAATAGGAATGGCAAGGATATCGGCTGCCATCTTGGATAAAATTGGGAATGTGAGCCTGCTATTCTTCCACCAATTCAAACAATCAAATTCATGTCGCGGCACACTTGAATCAATCTTGATTGGACCCTTTTCCAAATATATGAGTAATTCAGATTCTTGAGGCGCTCCAGTTTGAAAACCACTGAAGACCACATGAGTAGGCTTTGTTCTGAAAAGAATAAGCTTTAGTCACCAAAAAAATACAATCAAGATTGACTCTTCAAATGCTAAATGCATCAAATGAGACATCCGTAAGTATGTCTAGCTATATCTTTCCACTGAACTTAATTAATATGTTTAAGTACACAAGGATTGATAGAAATTTCCAATTGATAGCATGATAAGAAGTAAACAGCAGAAGCTAACATAACAGGTTTACCTAATAAAATAGATGAAGGAAGCAACTTTTCTTCTGTTCATCCTTGTATTGAGTAAATTTACAAGTACTTCCATTTAGAAATGTATTAAAGAAAGAACTCTCACTTTAGCAAAAGTTTGAATAATCTAAAACATGTGATTGGGTTAAAATATTACGGATACCATCCCATTTTACTGGACCTCCATTTGAAGTACGCATTTCTCCAAGTTACGTGTATATACGTGCAGTAACTCTCACTCCAAGTCCCAGGACAAAACATTCTTGAAAGTCTTACTACTGTTAACTGCTCTGCTGGGCATGAAGTTGGAGAAATATTTCTGTTTCTACTATGCAATGCAGTAGTAATAACCGCTAAGTAGTAATATACTCCCGCCGTTCACCTTAAAACGTCCAAGAAACATGGAGTAATAAAGAATGCAGCACTCCAGTGGAGCATGATTGGCTGGCAACTAGTAGCTATAAATAACACTAGCTAGTTGCTGTATGGTTGCATCTCTGCTAATTAATTTCTGGGTTGCTGCTATAGTAATAGAATAGAATACCCTCTGCCTGCCTGCCTGCCCGCCCGCCCCTGGGCATTAAATTAAACAACCACAACACCCACCTACACAATAAAAGAAATCTTGGAAAAAAAGAAAGAAAGTGTAGATCAATATTTCTGGTGATTGCTAATAAATTCACATTTACCATTAGCTAGCTTCAGCGAATGCACAACATGATGATATTCATGTGATGACCATCTGGCTATTCCAAAATACAACTACAAAAGCACACCACCTGCCTAGGAGTACGACTCACCCCAGAGTCCCAGACTGACTAAGCAGCTGATGATGCACGTGATTAAAACCCACCCCCAAATCGTTCTTTACTCCAGAGATCACAGAATTTAAGTCAAATTACTTAAGGGACCAGCCAAATTACTTAAGGATAACATCTTACCTGCTGCACGACTGCACCTGCTTCAAGATCCAAGGATTCCAAGCTCCCGGTCACCGCAGTGCCGCACGCCTGCACCGACTGCACAATCCAAATGGGTAGAGTAGCAACAACGAAATGAAACGGCTGGAGCTGGACGGCTGGAGCTAGTAACCCAAATTGGTTTGATTTGAAATTGGAATTAGGGATTGAGGTGAGGAATGGGGATTAAGGAATAGGTAATTAGGGACAGCCGTGCACTGAGGTGAGGAAGAAGAAAGAAGACGGCGTTTTGGACAGAGATTGAATTGAAGCTCTCAACGGCTTGACCTAATTAGAGTTTGATATTTTGACATGTGAAATTTTTTTTTTTTTTAGGAATTATCTGGAAAGACAAGAATACCCCAATTATATTTTGAATTTTAATAGGTAAAACATGTAATTAAGTTTACAACTATATATATCTAAGTAATTTTACAAATATAAAATTATATATATTTAAATATACCTTAAGCTCGAAAAGCTCGCGAACCTATCGAATATAGCATTTTTAGGCTCAAATTCGATTCGTGGAAATATTCGAATAGTTCGAGATCGACTCGAGATCGATTTTACCAAACTCGAGCCAATCTTTTGCTCGAACTGCTCGCGAACTATTCGCGAGTAGCTCGATTCGTTGACACCCCTAGTCTAGACGAGAGGAGGAATCAGTCGTATCAAAATTAAAGATAACTACTGGTGACTGGTGAGGACTCAAAGCAACGTTTCTCCCAAAAATTTGAGGAAAGGACAACCACCAGAATTTATACCTCAAAGAACATAATCCCAACAAACTAATTATGGGAGTCAAATAATTCCACTGCATAAATTTTACAGCTCTTGATGCCAGACTAAAGCAAAGCATGAACTAAAATCTAAAACTAGCTTAGTTAATTTTTTTGTCATCTTCCTCTGCTGTTGTATCCTTGTTTCCAGATCTCTGATCTTCTTCTTCCCCAGCAAAACCAAACTCATTTACACGCTTCTTGTCCACGGGATATATCCATCTTTGGTATACATATATCAAAAATATGACATCTGCAGGGAAAAACAGTAACACTTTAGAAAACAAGAAGAAAATGACAAACAGAAAGATACGAGTTTAACATGAATTTCACCTAAATGCAGAATGTCATTAGAGAAAAAACATATAAAGATTGAATCCTTCATTTCAGAAAAGGGCTCTTGTAAACACCTTTTCTTTTGAGTAAAAATAGAAGGCAAAAGATTCTCTCAGAAGTTGGATCCGTACAGTCAATCCCATTGTTGTCCCATAATTGAACAAGTCACGGCCAAAGCATATTTGATAAAATTCAGAGCATGCACATTTAGTTAATAAGCAACGGCGAAAGCATATTTGATTAAATCCTACTTTTGGGAAAGGGCTCTTGTAAACACCTCTTCTTTGGAGTAAAAATTAGAAGGCAAAAGATTATCTTAGAAGTTGGATCTCTACAGTCAGCCCCATTGTTGTCTCGTTAACATTCTGTATCGCAAAAACTTTATCTGAAAGGTCTACGGTTTAGTGTAGAAATGAGCTATTCCTTCATTTTATTGTTATAATCTGAATGATAGCTTCTCTTTAACAAAATATAAATGAAAACTCGAACACAAATGATGGAAGCTAATACACAGACTGATGACTTTACTCAAATCTTTTAATCCCACATGATGTTTTTTACAATCTTTTAATCCTTCTCGTTTCTGATAAGTTATTTCTTCAGCAATATCCCTATCTAAATATTTATGCGAGCCTGCATTTGCTTTTAGTGAGTTAAGACTTTATATTTCCTTGTTCACTAAAATTATATTAATACAAAAAGAACCTAACTCCAACAATGAATGAGCCAATCTTATGCTTCAACAATGAATGAACCTAAAAATCACATCAGCAACAATTTAATAAGAAAGCAGCAATTTCAAGCAAAGCACTCAGCAGCACAGCATGCAAGTTGGAAACAAGGTTAAATTGGAACAAGTGCACCAAACTGCTTAATCCTTCTCAACTTTGGAGACAACAAAGCAAAGTTATGTCCAGAAAATTGCACTTTCCAATATATTTATGTCATATCTTGAGTTTAGATCCAAAATGGCAGTATACATTTTCATTCCAATTTGGAACACAACATAATGAAAATGAAGTAGTATTGACGTATGCAGCAAATAATAAGCCATAGATTATTGAAGAAAGTAATCAAATCTGTGTGGTGAAGAAGTATCATCCACATTTACCCAATGATAATAGATACTGCATGGAGCTCACTTGTTTTTGCAAACAGTGGTCTTAAAACCACAAGGCTGCTAACACCTCAGAAGGAGGGATTCAACTAGTTGCTAAGGATTAATTGAGGTGTACAAAAGTATCTAAAAACTTACCATCACGGAAAACAGAAAGACGATGTAGCCATGGCATTTTTATGACAAATGCAAAGAGATCATCAATGATCGTATTCAAGAACTTGTAAGTCATTTGCCTCCAAGGTAGATGAGCAACAGACTTCAACTTATAGTTGATAAACAACTGTGGGCACATCATAACAAAACCTGCATGGAGAAACATTACAGGGTAAGATGATATTATTGCAACGATTCCACGAAAAGGGCAAATTAATAGCTGATCTATCGCGTGACATACTCTGCTCGTGCAATCAAATAATTATCAAGATGGTTTCAAGGCATTGATAAATTCTTTCCAACATGTAGATTCAAAAAACGTATACGTCTCAGAAGATACTAGTATCGAGAAATCACTGTTTCTTTTCTTTCATTCGATTGTATTTTCCAAATTACCGTATTGTAGATGGTCTAGATGAAAAACTATACAACACTAAGAAGCTATTTCAGAAAAATTTAAACAAGAGGGAAATAACCAGATGAATTGAGCCAATATCAAATTTTGCTACATCCTTCAAAGCAAACATGATCAGACTCTGGAGGATCTCTCTTAAGTAGAAATAAAGCAAAAGGTTATAGATGCTTGAAGCAGTTAAGCAGTATAATGGGGATAACACTATCTACATCAAGTGCAGAATGACCATCTGAATTGTTTTTACAGTCAAGTGCGGTTAGACAAGTTATTTAATGAGTTCGAAGATCGTGCAAAGTTAACTCTACCTATAAATCACCAAAGTCATACAGACTGTGGGCCCAAATAGTTAAGGCCCCTGAACAGAGAGCTAAAAGCACAAACTAGTTGCCTGGGAGGTCATTTTGGCAGTAAACATATATTAAAACATTCTGCAGAGAAAATGTTTCAGGAAATTTGAGAACATCCAAAATTGCATAATTGAGAGAAACTAGATTAGGCCCCCATCTGGCAAACAAAATACTGAGAAGGAAGAACTTAAAAATATGAAGATAAAGATACTTAAACACGACGACTCAAAATTTACACTCCATCTTTCCAGGTTTATCGGACACACAAGACCTTTTCCACATAGACCCAAAAATGACTTGCAACTACCAGATCAAGAACTTTTTGTTATCAAATCTCAAATTGCCTTTCATGGGAATAAAGTCCTAAAAAAGTTTAACTTCCATTTATGTTTCAATAAGAGGTATTTTTGAAATAATTTGCCAGATTTGACTTGTATCAACCATCTTAAAGTATGAGCTCAGTCAAAGTGACCGATAAAAATTTGACGAAGAGAATAATAGTAATTAATCTTCCAAGTCTATATTTCAAAGACTAAACTAGATGATTTCTAACCTCCCAAAACTAAACCTACCAGTGATTTCAGCTCATCTTCAATGAATAAAAATGCATTATCCCAAAGAAAGCAAGGGAGGAGAGGAGGTAGAGATACACAAATTCAAAATGCGAAATAGAGCGCAGCAGTGCTTACCAAACATGTAAACGCAACTTGTGAGGGATGAAAGAATCCAAGAATACCAGCTCTTGTGACGTTCATACATTAGAGAATAAACAGAAAAGCAGGCAACGAGGAAAAAGAGCACGTAGGACAAATACTTCATCGCCAAATCATCATACTCCTTAGTCTTGTTTTTAGCATAGGACTCACGGTCTCGGAACCTTAGCATAGGTATCTTACCAGATCTGTCAATCTGCACAGTACAAAGAAAAGTATGAGCAAGGCATAAGTTAAGATTCTCTGAAGGATCTACAATGAAGTGATAAAGATGCTCACAAGGGAAAAATCAAAGAGCTAGATAGTATTTACCCTGCATCTGAATTTTCTCTAATTCAATCATTATTACTCATGTTTGACTGTTATTCGGTTATAGTCATCTTTTCTCTGTAAGTTATTCAGTTTTGAAGCAATTAATTTGTTTGACAGGTTCCTTTATATTGACTTCAGCTCCAAAGAAAAAGATTAAAGTCACCACTAAATTACTAAATATGAGTGTAGGTAGTTTCACAGGTAAGTTACCTAGAATGAAATTCTATTGAATTAATGTTCTTTCGCAAGGCATCAGTTGTTTAGGGTTTCATTTCTTGTAGCTTTTGAAAGTTTCTAGTCATAAAACAAAAAAATTAGATTTAAGTATGAGTTTTCAAAACTACACAATTTTTTTTATCTCAACAGCATCAAACCAAAGAATGGTTCAGATGGTCAGTTCTTTTATTCCCCTAGCCCTTGAAGTAAAAGGTCTCCTCTCTTCCTCTGCCTCTTATTTCTCCAGCATACCTATTCTTGTATTTTTCTATCCCCTTCTAATTCCCCAACAATATTTCCATCTTTACCTCCAATAGTGTGATATTTGAAAAAAAAAAAAAAAGACTTCCAATGTAACATACAGGATGATAGAATATCTTGCTTTTGACTAGAAACTACAGATAATATACCTGAATTTACATAACACCACTCCTCAAAAGAAATTAATCTAATACATTTGTGAGGAGGTAAATGAATTCAAGTAACATCTAACAGCATTTACCTTGCTACTAAAATGAAATTTCAGTAATAGGAGCATGTTAGAACCATCTATAACAAGGAATAGTTAACATGGCTCAGCATTATGTTCCTATTATAACTTACACTCATGATAAGACACTTTTTTGAAACAGTTGAATTACAATGTTATGTACTGTAGTCAGCCAAAAATGCGATACCACTAACCTCATTCACAAAGCTCTGTCTTTGACATTTATTAGTAAACATTCCATAAAACCAGAAGTCATACCTCAATGTGCATTGCTTTCCCTATTTTCCAGAACTCAATGCAGCAACCAATACCAGAACTCGCAAGTATCATCCAAGAAGTGTCATTGTCAAGTAAGTACAGGAACACAATGAGTTGACAAACAAAGCTAACTACTACTGATTTTGCAGATAATCCTTCCATGGATTTATTCTTATTCCAAAACTGAATATCTGTGGAAAGAAACAGCATGGTTAATCCATAAGAATGTATAGTGACATTTAAAGTTGCAGCATTAAAATTAAAAGCCATAAATCAGGCTTTTACCATTCTTAAATGCCAGAAAGTCAAACACAGAGTGTAGTAGTGAGACGATCATGGTAACCACCAGAAGATAAGGATTTCCTTCCAAAAACACTCTCTGCCGAAAAACCAAATAAATTGCAAAAACATTCAGACTGCAAATAATGCATAATAACAGCAAGAAAAAAGAAGCAGGAAAAAAACTAAGTATTAGGAACAGTAGGACAAAGAAATATTTTCACCAAGTAACAACCTCCTATGCAAAAATACATCCATTAATCTTCTAAAGCTCCCTAATACTTAGTTCCAGCTTTCATTGTCCTTTCATTGTTTAACTGTTATTTCATTGTTTACACATAAAATTAGAAAGTAAAAGGACTAGGTAAGGAAGGTGGCACTGGCGAAGAAGACAAGTCGTGAGGGGCAAAATGCTTTAGGTTGTGTTTGGATTGCATTTTCCGTCATTTTTCATGGAAAAATTACTGTAGCGATTTGATATATGTGAGGGAAAAAGGTGATAGGGAAATGTGATCACGGAAAACGATAATATTTTCCGACGAAAACCTTCAATCCAAGCAAGGCCTTAGACTACTTTTCAGGGAATCTTTTTTTTTTTTGGGGGGGTTCTGCAAGGGGGGGGGGGGAGCTTTCAGGCACAGAGAGAGAGGGGGGTAAAACTTTTCATTCAATTTTTTGTCCTTTATTTGACTAATATGACCTTGGTTAACCAGGTATACACACAGGTTAACAGCGGAACTAACATTATCACCTGAAATTTAGACTTTTAAGGGTTCGTGGGTTATTTGAGACTAAGAACAATTGGATCCAAAACTCTATCAGGACAATAGTTAAGTGACCTCCTAGGTAGTTTATCCACAAACAATCACTCCTTGTTAGACCAATCAAATACCCAAAAGTTGTACAAAATACTTAATTTCTAGTACTAAATAGTTCAGCCACAAGGACTTAAAGAGAATTAGAAACTATAATTACAATTCTTGCTCTAAAGCATGCGTGGACATCAAATAAGTTAATCTGAAACTAGATGTATCTTCTCATTAGTAAATTCCTTTGACTTCCTGGTCAAATCTGCTAGAGTTATGTGAATGTCAAACATATGCTACAATGAAAGCATGCTTTTTAGCCAAAGTACTACATATCATTTTGCTACAAGCCTACAAACATTTCCCTCACTTCCATTTGTCAATTAGAGAAACTTATGCAAAGGAAAGCAAAATCATACCTTAAGTTCATCAGCCTCGCCTTCAAGCATGCTTCCATAATTACGATGAATTTGGAATGATTGATCAATCTGCAAGAATAGTTGCCATTTTGTCGTACTAATGGGACCCACTTCCAGATGAAGTGGCAACTCAGTAACTGTCTCATTGATTGCAATTAATTTGTCTCTGAGCAACCAAAATTCATTGAAGAATACAGTTGGATAATAGTTTCCTGTAGTAGGCTCAATATTCAAGTCTGAGAAATCAAGTTAAGGATCCAAATGTTGCAAAGGTACTTTCTAGAATAAACTTAAGAAAAAAGTTTCCATTAAAACTGAACCACAAAGCATAATGTTCATGAAGAAATTAGGGAAAATGCAACTTCCCGAAGCGATAATCCTGGCTTAGTATTGTGAGCAGATCTCAGACTAATCCATACTTAGGAAAAACATGAACGCCAGTGAAATAGTTATCAGCAGATGCAGGGACACTTATGGTGTAAGGTTGAACTTAGAAATCTAGCAAAATATCGCAGAATGAAAAGAATTCTGGAGTTAATACTGATAAAAGATTACAAAAAACAAATGATTTCTTGGGCTTTAGCCGCTAACAAGTTGGTTCACCAAATAACTTAACCAAATAGAAAGCTTGAAATGCAGTTTTGGAACAATAGAACTATGAATCTATGATGGCACAGCTAAATCATTTGCAAACGATGGCATAGTCCAAATTTATGTTTATTTACCACCTAATATCAAGTTTAAGTTCCCAGAAGAACAACACAAACAACGAACAAGACAAAAACTAGCAACCACTTGATCATGAGCATGCACCAAGAACTTCGATTGGTGAAAAGGATGTATTAGCATGTACAGAGCTACCACCATGTATCACGAATAATCATCGGTTTGCATACTACTAACTCAGCAAACAAAATGTTCATGCTGCTCATAAAATTTCATCCATAGAAATTAAGCATCCAAAACTCAAATTGGCCACCTTTGACCAGGGGACTTCTAGCCTTTGTAACCATACCCGTTCACCTCACTAAAAATGGGACATTTTTCATTTCAGATCTGGATGGCAACATCCACAGAATGACACAACTAGCATTACCCAAAAAAAAAAAAAAATTCAATCTTGTTCCTGTAAGCTAAAACAGATATGAGGTTCATCAAGTACCTAACTGATACCTTATTGTGAGATGTAATCCTCAAGAAAAGACGAAGCACAAACCAGTAAAATTAATGAATCCACATTCTATTAAGTGTTTGGCAATTCTTTAGAACAATTTCCTTTGTCTTGGCAAAAGCTGTATCAGAGGGTAAAGAAGCCATTAATCAACAACTTCCTAGCCCTCTTCAACATTATAATACCAATCACCATAAAACAACATTTTCCAGGATGAAAGCAGTTTGTGTTAGCAGAATATGTAAACTTTCGTAATTTATCAGTACCTAGCTGACAAAGGAATCATACACGCAAAGGAATAGGAGGTTCAGCAACAACCAAATTCCAAAGGCAACGATTAAAGTTAAGCCAAGTAATACACCACATCATAGGACAGCAGTATTCAAGGATACAGGGAGCAATATTAGGTGGAACTGCATTCTGCTGGTATCTGTAGAAAGACAAATTGATGCATTCAGAAAATGGAAAGAAACTGTATTAGAAGAGGTAAGAACAGAAAACTAAGATAATAAAAAGAAATCAAACAGATTAGTTGGGCCAGAAAAAGCACAAGCTATGAGCAGCTCAATTGTTAACTACAAGAAATGTCTAAACAGACCCTAAATCGTATTTCAAACTTTCATTTTTCCACTAGAATGTTGAGTAGGAATAATTCAAACTTTTGATGGTGCAAAAAAAATGGAATGTCTTAGCAAGAAAATATATATATATATATATACATATATATAAATATATCTGCAACTGTTGAAAAACTCAACATCTGATAGTTCTTAAAAGTGCAAGCTTACTTACATGCTTGAATACTAAGATATGTATGTATATACAGATACAGGGGATCCCCCTTTATATGATATAAAAATAGAGAAGTGTGGATACTTATCCAATTCATCTCATTCTTACGGTACATAAGTATGCTTATTGGATACACTTCGCTTCATTTATCTCAAATTTGTTAAACAAAAAAAGGACAAAAAAATAGAACAAAAATGGCATGTTCCTAATCCTAAATTTCATCACTTGAAAGATACAAAAATTGACATCGAAGCAAACCTCGTGAAATCATCAACCAAATTGATTGTAATATTTGGCTTCCAATATGAAATCCATTCAGTAGGTTCGTCATCTTTCAAATCTACCTGATCATCTTCAACTACCTAAAAGAACAATTTCAAGTTTTCATTCCACTAAAAAACCTCTAACGAAAATGCATAGGTAAAACAATGCACATCAATTGCAGACATCAGGGACATGGCTTTCAAGAAATCTCAGACTATTAAATATGAACCATGTCAAAATGTAATGAAGACATCTTATGTTGTAAAGGAGCTTTTGAACTGCATAAGCAAACTGGAAGCTTGTACACTAAAAGGACGGGTTAAAAAGTAGCTTAGTCCTAATGCTAGGCATCCAAATTTGTCGGCTAATTCCTTAGATTAGGAAAAAAAAGGTCGGTCAATTGTTGCTCTGACAAACTTGTGTTGCTCTACTATACCTTCCGTGCTTGTGCTAACGAAGCACGGCAGGATAAGCAATTTTTTTTTTTTAAAGGCAAAGGCTGCCGTGCTTACTAAGCACAGAGGTCAACCATTCTATTTCAAATAATACATACTAACTGTAAATCAAGTGGGAGACATAGTCATGTTCAATTACTTCAAATTTTATTCCATTATACACTAGCTTGAATTATTGTGTGTTACAAAATTGAAAAATTATCATAACCATAGGTTAAAATTTACCTAATAGTATTAAACAATTAATACTTTACAGTGTTACCTAATGGTAAAAATTAAAATTAGTTCGAATTAGGGATAATTTCAAAAGCCTCCCTCAAGATTTCTGACAATTTCAAGTAGTACCCCTTAGATTTTTAATATTACACTTACCTCTCTTGGTCTTATACAATGACCATAATAATCTTAATATATCAATATTTTCCATACAATTAAATAAACCGCTCCTAATCTTGTGCATATCAACACATTTCACACAATTAAATGAAAACAAAAACAAAGTTCACCCATGGACCAATTATGTCGTAACACAATTTTAAGTATATCACAAATTAATTTTAGTTTTATTTGAAGGATCTAGAGATGAATAGAATAAGATTTGAGCTGAAAGTTTACGAAGGGTGGGGCTGATGTTGGTATTCTAATATTTGAGAGATGGGACGTTATATTAATACAGTTGGTGAAATAGTATTATTTCAAATAATATTAACTTATTGTACATCAAGTGGGAGAGACAAGCAAAAATGTCTTGTTAATGTGATTATAAAAATTTATAATTAGAACACAAAAATAATCGAGAATATCACTGATTATTTAAAATTAAAACTTATAATCAGTTAAAATAATCAATCAAGAATAAGTTGATCAAGAACAAGGCATTTGTAGTATGTTTTTCTTGATTTTGGAATGGATTTATGGAATTGATTTTGCATACTAAAATTAAAAAAAAGAAAAGAATCTAGGTGATTAAATAAGGAGATGGAGCTGATCTTTCTATCTCTATCCATCTACGAGGATGGTCCATCCGTCTAGAAGGTCTAGCTCGTACATTGGAGTGGTATCCATCTAAAGAAAAAATGGTTGGCTGCCGCGCTTAAATAAGGAGATGGAGCTGATCTTTCTATCTCTATCCATCTACGAGGATGGTCCATCCGTCTAGAAGGTCTAGCTCGTACATTGGAGTGGTATCCATCTAAAGAAAAAATGGTTGGCTGCCGCGCTTAGTAGGCACGGCAACCTTTTGTGGCTAATTATTGGCTGTCGTGCTGACTAAGCATGGCAGCATTTGCCCTTTTTTAAAAAAAAAAAATTGCTTACCCTGCCGTGCTTCGTCAGCACGGCAGGTATAGTATAGGAACACAAGTTTGTCAGAGCAACAATTGACTCAGCACGACAGCATTTGCCCTTTTTAAAAAAAAAAAAATTGCTTACCCTGCCGTGCTTCGTCAGCACGGCAGGTATAGTATAGGAACACAAGTTTGTCAGAGCAACAATTGACTCAGCACGACAGCATTTGCCCTTTTAAAAAAAAAAAAAATTGCTTACCCTGCCGTGCTTCGTCAGCACGGCAGGTATAGTATAGGAACACAAGTTTGTCAGAGCAACAATTGACTGACTTTTTTTTTCTGCCTATAATCTAAGGAATTAGCCAAATTTGTCATGATAGATAAAAGGCACAGAGATAAGAGAAATTCAGGAACCAGAAAATATTGCCTTAGCCTGTGTTTCAGCCACATCTGAGTCTTTGGAGTTCCCTAACAGACTCTTCTTCTTGTTTGCCTTTGACTTCGGCAGATATGTCACAACAGCTACATCCAGATAAAGAACACATCACAAGTCATTTCTCATTCAATTTAACTTTCTTGCTACTTTATAAGCAACGCAAACGTGCAGCAAACAAAAATATCTCACAATATGTGTGCCCAAAGGCTGCAGATGGTTGATACTCAGGGTCATTGGGATCTGGTGGAAAACCAGAATGAGCAAAAAACACATGAGCATAAAGACTTCCATTGTGCTTCAAGGCCTGGACAAAAAGACTAAAATTAACACCATATATGTTAAATCAATACCATAAAAGAATCAGTCCTGTTCTAAAGATTCTATTTAGCTCATACATAAATCTGTACACACACAGATGAAGGAAAAATGTGACCAAATCCACAATAAATTCTCTATCACCAATATCTTCTCTGAGCATAAAAGAAATATTATGCTTACTGCATTTCAATTAAATACCTCGGTTGGATAGTATTTCAATGAAAGTCGCCTGGTACTCTCTGGTCCCCAAACTGCATAAGGTATATTGGTCTCATGCCAAACTAGTGCACTTTCACTACTGAAGTCATTAAACTTTTCTTGCTCAGAAAGATAAAACCACATATCCTAGAAAAAAGAAGATTTCGTATCAGTATTGACAGACAAGGTGAAAGTCATCTTTAAATGAGGCAAACAATATGTATGACACCACAAGCCCAGAACAAAATTAAGATTAATATATATATATATATATATATATATATATATATAGTCCATAATGAACCTCTCCAGAGTTACAGAGAATTAACTATTCCTTTCAACAAGTTCTAACAGTGAAGATAAATAAAAGTGTTCATTACAAAAAGGGAATCACAGAAACCCATCTCCTATAAGTTGACAGTTTACCATTAAAGCCCAATTCTAACTGATTAACATTTCATATTTCAAGCTCCATTTCAGAGAGCATGCACAGGCTTCATTGCATGTCATATCAATCTTACTGAGCTCCATCTACAATTGAAGCTAAATAAGAACTATAGGAACCAAGCACCATCCTTTTGTCTTAAAGATCCTGAAAGAAGAAGTGTTCATACAGAGCAAAGTGTACACCTTCTTACACTCTACAAACTAGCAAGTGCAAGAAAGCACTGAAACCATGGCAAGTCAAAATGTCAACTTTCTAGGGATCAAGTCAGGAATTTGGCCTTCTTACTAATAAAGTCATCAATTAAAATGGACAAGTATTGCCAAAAAAAAGTTCTCCAACCAATATATGGAGCTGGTCAGAATTTAAAGCATAAGTAATCATAATGAAGCAGAGAGACACCTAGTTTACGTTTCCTGAGAACACAATTAGTATTCAAGATTATTGTTGCCTATTTATTGTAAATCATCCGTTGCCCCGCATCACCTGATTTCAACTTAATTATGTCTAGGGATATTTACAAAGAATCTCTTTGAATATTGTGAAAATACAATTTTCCATCCCGAAGTCTTTTAAGTTACATTACCCCTCAAGCTACATACCGACATACAAAGAGAGGGAGACAATTGAACCTCAAAAAAAAAAAACTACAATATTGTGAAGACTTGTTCATCTTACAATGGTAGTGGTAGTGAATGATAATTTAAAGCACTCAAGGGGACCTTTATAATCAGAATAGAGCTCAAGGTACATCGTATCACTTAAGGTAACATAATCATTAATATTGTTGAACATAATGATTACTATTGTTGCCTTAAGTGTCATGCGTTAATGCTTAGCCTTTGGTGTTATTACAATAGTTAGAAAGTTATAAACAAATCAAAAAGGGGCATGTGAGAAGGAAGAATTGGGGAGGAGGAATAAAGAGAAATTGAACACACGTTCTCAGATGAGGGAGAAAGGAAGAACTTGCTGGCATCCAATTCTAAGATCTTTCATATGTCTTATATCCCAATAAGAATACATGATTAGTGATTACATATTTATCCTCCCACAGTCCCAGTGGACATATGACACTATCCACTTTGGGATGTTTAAAAATTTTTGTCATCTTAACAAAGTCAAGGCTATATTTTTTCTTTCTTTCCAATATTATACCCCTTGTTTAGGTATTGATCGATAAATTCAACTTTTGAAATTTGAAGGAAAAGATTGGAAAGAAAAGCATATAATCACAATTGAGTTGCTATACTTTAAAAGTTAGAAACCTGAAAAGCAATGAAAAATTCCAGGATGAAACTTTTTGTGGCACAAACAAAATTATAGGATAATTATTTATAGCATCAGTTGATGCACGTGTAATTAATGTCTGAAGTAAAACATTCTTCAGCTGCACTCTCCTCCCGTTCTCTACTTGTGTACAAGTTACAAAAGGGAATTTTAGCTTATAAGAATTCATTAATCATTTTCTACAGCTTCAAATTCAATCGTCAAAGTATAGGAATCCTTTCGACCATGCAAAAGATCACTCTTGCATTCTGATCAGATTTTCTTTTTCAGGGTACCTAAGAAATTTATTGACACCAAAAGAAGATACAATCTACAAGTGCAAACCCCGGGAAACACAAACACCATAAACCAGTACCCAGCTTTTTTCACTGGAAATGGTACTTGAAGCATTTTACTCAAATCTTTTACCCTCACACAAGCAAAGAACCTCATAATCTCAATTTTCCATCACTCCCCGCAGTTAGATGCATGAACTTAAATCCCAAAGGAAGTAACTTTTACTTCATCTATAAGCAATCAAACAAGCCATCCTATATCTGAAGCTTACTCAAAAGGCCATCATAGTTGACACTTGCAGCAAATGTAATACAAATACCTTCCTTACAACTAGACACACAAAGGCTAATAACTAATTGCTATGGTAAATTCTCTCCTAAAATGAATACAGATTGGAAGGTAATAGTCCAAAAGTGTTGGTTGGATGCTGGGTTATCAAATGTGTATTGATTTTTAAGTAGGAGTATTGGGGATGTTGGGTTGATCATGGCTCATTCACAGTTGCAGAGAGCTTCAACCCAAATGTGTATTGATTTTTAAGTAGGAGTATTGGGGATGTTGGGTTGATCATGGCTCATTCACAGTTGCAGAGAGCTTCAACCCAAATGTGTATTGATTTTTAAGTAGGAGTATTGGGGATGTTGGCTTGTTCATGGCTCATTCACAGTTGTAGAGACCTTGACGAAGAAAGAAAAGTTTGGGACATAAGAAGAAAAGGAATTTAGAGAAAAAAAAATAAATAAGGAAAGATGAAGAAAATTTGAAGCAGAGTCCCATTGAACATAGAACTAAATAAGTAAAACCCAATAGTAAAAATCCATTGTGATTGAGGAGCTTTTCATAGTTATTGTGACCATCACTAGGGAGTGCCAACCAAAAGTGTGGTAATGATCATCTACTATTAACTTCATTTTCAATAGAAACTTACATTAAGATAAGATAAATAAACAAATCAATACCAACCAAAACGTCATCAAAGTAGTCAGCTTTCCCAAAATTTCTTCTTGTCAGCAAGATTTGTTCACTAATCTAGCATTTTCCTATGAAAAATTATTCTCAGTACGAACTCCAAAATCTAAATCTGAGCTGGCAATCCATAAAAACCACCAAACAACTTAAGGTTGAATGTATCCGTCCGCGTAGCTTATAATACACCTAACCTTATTTTCGAGTTCTGCAAATACATCACAACTTTTCTACTAATTGAATTTATATTTCCATGCCCATCTATTTCACCATAAAACAGATAATTCAGTATCCAAACGAGATGATTAAAACAAATAAAAATAAAATCACGCACACTCGCATACATAAAAATATAAAAAAGTGAGGCTTGTTCGGAGATAAAAGGAGACGAACCAAGGGCTCTGCTTTATGGAAGAGATTGGAGATCTGAGAAGAAGGCTGATTAGGGTTAAGAGGCTTTTTTGGCGAGAAGAATTTCGACGCAAAGTACCAGAAAACGGCTACCCTTATAATCCCCGTTAACATCTGCCCCACGCCCTGCTGCTCTTGCTGCTGCCTTCCTCCACCTCTCGCAGCTCCGCCACCAGCGCCACCGTTCGCCGGCGGAGCCATCTTTTTTCTCCAACCGCCCTAATTAAATAAGGCTCTCCAATTTGACCCGTCGCCGGAGAAGATTAATTAGGGTAATGGTTGGAGCTAAAGAGGATTATCTGGGAAGAGGGTAGTATGTATGGTGCTGGCGACTGGCGAGTATAATTATGGCGTAAAATCGGAAATTTATGATGGCGATGAAATCGAAAAGCACAAGATATTTGTATTGTATTAACAAATAATTATTACGGAGTAAAAAAAGAATTTATATTTAAGTGAGTCGAGGTGGGCCCCAGATATTGCGGTGGACTGGTGGGATGTGTCAAGGATATGCTACGCCAGATTGCATATTGGAAAGTGACGCGAATTTGAGAATTTTTCTTTCTTTCCTTAATTTCATTTGAACCCTCAGAACTGATTAAAATTATATAGAGCCTTGAAATAAAAGTCTCATTTCCCTCTCTCTGTACTGTATTTATTGGTGGAGCCACATGGCTCTGTGTGGACTCAAATGACCCTGCTTAATTTTATTAAAAAAACATGTGTATTGTATATTGATTTGACTGTTTGACCATAAAAAAAAATAGGGTAAAAAATTCAATAAAAAAAGAAGTTTAGCAGACAACAGCATCTATTTAGATTTTGGTTGGGGGGACCCAAAGGGGTCAAAGGAGAAATTCGGAGGAATTGAACTACCATCGATCCAAATGGGTATTTATGTTGATGAAATATTTTCAGAACATTCTAGATTTATAATGCAAGCCAAGGTTCAAGTAGAGCCTTAAGACTCTCTTGGTGGCTGACTACTCTTAGAGTAGTTGGTTGATTTTGGTTGGATAGTTGAATCTATTATAGAAAATTTGAATTACCAACCAATTGGGGAGACTATGGTGGGGACATCTTCTTTGAAGATTCCTAAATCTCTCCCAAGTTTCATATAAAGACTTGCTTTCATATTAAGTAAAACTTGTGATATCCATACAAAGTATAGTCATTTTTTCGGGAGGAAAATATTTATTCAAGAATGCTTTTGTCAACTTACCCTAATAAATGAAAGTACTAAGTGGATAGAAATTAAACCATACTTTTGCTTGATTACAAAGTGAAAAAGGAAATAACCTTAACTTAATTGCATCATCACTTACTCAATTTATTTTGATTGTACCACATAAGTCCATGAAATTAAATAGATGAGTATTAGGATCCTCCATTGCATTTCCTCCAAATTGACTTTGTGACCTTGGATGAGTAACAGCTTGATTTCAAAGTTTGTATTAATTGTTGGCCTTACAATGTTAGTTTGTGCTCCCAATTTATTTGACATGGCATAATCCCTCAAAAGTCTTGTGACCTTTGTTCCTCCATTTCTATAGAAGTTTTACCTATACTTTCCATCTTAATTGCTCTTGTTGCCCATGTCTTCTTCTTCTTCTCGCTGTTTTAATTCTTGAAGGAAGGGATGGGTACGGGTCTGATACCCGCCCCGAACGGCAAGTGGTTGACCCGACCCTAACTTATCGGATCACTATTTTTTTGACCCTAATGCGCTTCGTTTGTCTCCGGGTACCCAAGACTCAGGTACCTAAAAAAAGGGGCAGGTCATAGGGTACCAAATGCAAAAGTAAAAGCTGGCCAAGCAAGCAAAGTATGTCGAGCAAGCAAAGTATGGCCAAGCAAGCAGATTAACATTATTTTTCAAGCACAACAAATTTTCAAGAAAAGCTACAATCCCGCCACTATTTTATGTGACGCCCCACCTCACCCTAAGGCAAACCAAAGGGTTCGGCGGACCTCCTACCCAATTCTCACCAGGACTTACTATAGTTCTGAAATAAATTACAATGTAAATATCAAATATTACATCAAATACTCCACGAATTTACATACCACAAGTGAATCGAAATTCAAAATATACATGAGATATTCCATCCAGTCACACTAATAAGTTAATACAAGTGCTTCCTTTACCTCGAGCCCTGTGGAGAGGAAATAAATATTTTGGGGTGAGTTAGAAGCTCAGCGAGTGTCCAGTAAAAATCAATAATCAAATAAGTTTCATAATAGTGCATTTAGATGATGTCATGAATTAGTGATCAAATGTAAGTTTATTGCTCTTGTGAGCCAGTGAAATTATTGTACATAAACATCCAACGCTCAAATAGATCAAGTAACAGTCAAGCAATATAAGGGAGCCATCGGTGCTCCAACATTCAAGGCAAGTCAAGTGTCATTAAGGTGGAGACGTTGGTGTTAAGCACAAGACTTCCAAACACTCATTTGAGCCAAATCATTGCATGACACACACGCAAGCACACATGATATGCAATCGAGTAAACAGTGCAAGAAATAGTTCGAAAAGTAACTTTGGAAACAATTTTGGAATCACTCACTAACTACAGCTCATGATTCTCATCCATTATAGATAGTTTTCTTGCTCAATTCCAATCCCTAGATCACAAATATCATGTCAAGCAAAGGAAATTCTAAAATCATCAAGTTCCTCTCACTTTTTGGCATTTTAATCACAACTGAAGCTACACTTATCGGATTGAGATGAATCTTATGGCGTTTCGAAGCTAAGACATAGCCTACATTTATTATAAAGATCTCCAAAGCCAAATCATACATTTTCATGGTCAAAAATGGAAATCTCAGAGAAAACAGAAAGTTGTCGGTTAAACAGGGCATTTGGGAAGTCAGGGGTGTGACAGCCCCACCTTCCCCTAAGGCGAACCAAAGGGGTTAGCGGACTGCCTGCCCAACTCTCGCCAGGACTAACGGTTCAGTTTAGAGCGATCTAATACGTTTCGAAACATACAAACGCGCGTAAACAAGTCAAAATCCCAAAATAAAAAAAAAATCGGAGCCGGTCATGAATAGTAACCAACCCGTCAGAACCCAACCAAATATCAAGCAAACATTCACATCTTGAAATTTAGCATTTACAATCCAAAGTGGCATACAAAAGTATTCAAAAGTGGATACATGTATGGTTTGCCAAATCAAAAGAGAAACGGACCCAAAAGTTCATTTAGGGTTTCAATCAATGAGCTATACAAAAGATATATCCATCTAACTCAATTCGGCAACCAACTATCAAATCCAGTCCAAAAGTAGTTATTTTTGCTGTAAGGAAAACAAAAGGAATAGAGTGAGCTTACGCCCAGTGAGATAATACCACTCAAGCAGCAAAGTTCACATAAGCATAACGTTTTTCATTCCAATTCATCAAAAGTAAGCAAAGGCACACATCAATAGTGGTGATAAAAGGATACGGCCGGCTCTCGAGAGCCCTTTTCCTCGTTTGCATTCTTGATCGGACCTCATTGACTCTCCGTCAATGTTAAAAGTAACCAACCGTAGGCTCCACTTTACTTCCATTCCTTCCACCCAACATACCCCTACCGGGCCCGAACTCCAAACACTTGCAATGTGGTATTACTCGAGTATACCGGAATCGAGAGTCTCTCATACTACAAGATTCCATATAACAGTCCCCAAGGCTCATTAATTGGCACGACCAAGCCCTCGCCGGCTCGATTCAATCAACTACCAATGGGGTTGAGCTCAATGATGACAATCATGGTCGTTGGATACTCGTCCAAATGACACCAAGTCAAGGACTTTCATTTCATGTAACATTCCAGTAACATGAGAAACAATGATATAAGGCATAAGAGTAGGAGTGATCAAGTACACCCTCACTTAAATCAATATCGAAGGTGCAATAAACATTCAACACATCCAGTTCAAATATCAAAGCCATAGAGTAACACACAAGTGAGTAGTACACTCACCAAGTTTGAAAATGATATTTCATGCACCTCCGTCAAAGGAGCGTCGTGAACCATCGTTACGCCCTAAAACATGCAAACAAGTACAATAAGACTCGATAACGAGTCATAAACTAATGCCAAATACTACTAAAATAAGGTTCCATAAGCATACATAAGCATTAGAGAAAACCAAAAAAATCCGGAAATGGAGTTAAGTGTTAACCCAAAAAAATAGTTTTTGACATCATTTTACGGTTTTGGCACCAATGGCACTAAGATTATCGGATGAAGGTGCAAGATACACCGTTTCGAAGGTAAGAGATAGGGCTACAATGTTGAAGAAGGCAACTCTGTCCAGTTTCGAGTGTAACCAGGTCAAAAATGCAAGATACTACACTAGAACCGCAAAAACAGGTTCACAAACCGTATTCTGGTTCAAACATCATAAATCAGGCTACCTAAGTCCAAATCCAGTGATTCCAAAGCTATCCAAAAGCTAAGATACAAGGATACATTTCATCAGAAGACCTCAACAACCAATTCTGAAGCATTTCCAACTAAATTAACCAATTACAGACGCAACTATCAAATTCGGGTAAAACCAGGGCAGCAAGGGTAATTCCATCTTTTCTCAAGCTACACTACTCTGATTGACCTGAAATTTTACAAGCATCTCTAAAATATCATTCTATACAACTTTCATATTTTAACCCAAGGCCAATTCGGCCTCTAACTATGAGCTATAGTGCGGGGCAGAATGAAGAACATTGAAACCCTAACTTTCCAATTTTCTTTCCAAAACAGAAATTGCTTGCAATTCTTCTAGCTTCCTTAAATATCATTTCCAATCATCATACATGACCATATAATCATATTCATATGAAAACAAAAAAATCACCAATAATTATAAAACTTCACCAATTCAACCAAAAATCAAGATATAATCCATAAAATTGCATCTTATACCACCACCAATCATGAATTAAACATCATTAGAGGGAGGAGAGGGGTCATTCACTACTCACCTTTGTAATACAAGAGAGAGAGCAATTAATCACCTTAGCCTTCCAAACAACTCCACTAAACACCTCACAATCACTCACTTAAGGTTTTCTATGGAACAAAAACAAGAATAGATGGTTGAGTTAGTGGATTTGAGCAAGAGGGAATCAAGAAGTTGAAGAGGTTTTCTTTCTTTCTTCCTTGAGGTTGGCCGGCCACAAGAGCTTGGAAATGAAGCAAATTTTGGTAAGTTTTTAGTTTATTTAGTCAAATGGTAAAACATGGAATAGTACCCAATAGCCAAGTGACACTTGTCACTTTATTTAATGCATCTCTATTTTTTTGTTTCCTCTCACACCAATCCGAATAACAACCTCTAATTATCTCTTAACACCCGATAAATTAAATCCAGTATCCAAAACTTAACCTAACTGGCCGAATTTTTTCGAACTTTTCGCCCTAGTGGGTCCCACATCCGGTATACGCTCTTAATTTCTTAAAAACTATTCGATACTAGAAAAATCATTTAAAAACTATATCTACTTCTTAAAAGTATCTAGAAATTTTCCTAATCACGAAAATGCAGAAAACAAGCCATTGAATATAATAAAACCTAGGAAATGGAAAAAAAAATTACGGGTTCTCACAAGGGGTATATTAGTCATTTCACAAGCTACAGTGATCCGATTGAGCTGAAATTTTTGGGTAGAAAGCTAACTCAAATCCCTACAACTTTCATGTTTTAAGCAAGAACTAATTTGGCCTTTATCATGGACGAATATGCAGTTCAAGTGGTGAGTGCAAATCTGGAATAAAGCTGGCAGCAAAGAAATAATTGAAAAACAAGAGATGTCTTCAACAAAACTTAACTTCCATGGCTCAAATCCAACATACAATCATATAAATTCAAGAATTTTCAAAGATTAGTGTGTTGCTAGTACTTTTACCTCTTTTTTCCATCAAAACTTAAGAGGAAAGCCACCAAGAAGCTCAAGAAAGTTCTTCCTCCAAGGCTCCTCTCCAAGCTTGAGTCAAGAGTTTATGGAGCAAACATGTTTCCTCTCTTGTTTGAGCAAGAAATCATGGCTGAAAAATGAAGCTTTTCTCTCTTCTTTTCTCTCTCTCACATTCGGCCAACCATGGAGGAAAATGGAAGAAATGAAGATAAAACAAAGGCTTAAGAGATAAGCTTAAGTTGGTCTAGTCAAAGTCTTTGGTCAAAGTCTTAAACAAGACTTAATACTACGGCGACAAGCGGCATCATCTAAGCTAATATATATCCTTAGCACATCATAAATAATGTCCCTTAGCACAACACTTCCACCATACTTCAAAAATTTAACGCGCATCACACCTTAGTGGGTCCCACCACCTTAATGCACTTCAAACTTATCAAGAAAAATGTTTTAAAAACTTGATTCACTTATGAAATATCTAAGTAATTAAAGCAATGAGTCAAAGTAAAGAAAATGTATTCAAAAAAATAAAATACAAAATACAAAAATACAATAAATTTATGCAAATGTAAAAATCATTTCAAATCATTAATTAATCAAACAAATGAGGTGCAACTATGTTAAAATAAAGTAAAAAAAATAGCAAGAATTTAGGTCGTCACATTCTCTTCCTCTTACACAATAATCCGGGGTGTCACATTTTAACAACCTAAAAAAGATTTCAAGAACAAAATTTTCAATTGAAAACATAAATTAAAACATTGAACATCAGTTTCAGAGACTCTAGGAACATTTTTTGGATCCACTGATGATGAATGATGAACACAAGGACCTGCAGCTGTATTATCTCCCATACTTGATATTTGAAAAATTCAAAAAACTTTTACTACTATACATCTAGAAACAAGAGCAGATATTACACCTTAAAAAAGAAAAATTGATTGTATACGTAGTCCAGAAAATATTTTAATGAAATTATAATCTCCTCCAGTGATAAAAACACTCAAAACTTCAACTTCCTGCTGTTATGATATTGGCATAATTTTGGTTAACTTTTGTGTAGCTACACAATTAATATGATAAACCTATTCAATACTTGATGTGCTTTCTTTGGTTCCTATATGGATCTTTTGGTTTTGGATTTGTTACCTTATTGTGGCCAAAGTATAGAAATTTGTAGGAAGGATCAACTATAAAAACTTTTGCATCAGTAAGCAAGATTATAGAATAACCTGGTGTCCTTTTTTGATGTTTAAATTATTATGTTACTGTTTGCACAATGTGTCTTTCCTATTTTACTTTTGGTAGTCAACTGTGCCAGAGATAGATATCTATGGAGCAGTAAAATGCCATGTTAGGCATACTTTTATTTATAGGGAGAAGGAGGAAAGCAGTCTGTTGTAGGGCATTTAACAATCAAATTTCTTTAGAAAAAATTGCTTGTAGGGGAAAGGTATATCAATGGAAGATGCCTTACAAGAGCAAAGTAATTGCAGCCTCTTACAAACGGCATCAAAACCAAGCAAACTGCAACATTTTCGAGCTAATTCTAACATGCGACCTTAAATTATCAACATTTCAAAGTTTACACCCTAAGTTATCAGTTGTACCTCTATCAATTTAGGGTTATTCTATCATCACCAAAAATACATAATCATAAATAAGGAATTTAGGGTTCACTTACTAGGTAGATGATCGCCTATTTTGAGTTTGGTTTTGAGTGTCGGTTGCAGATGAAGGTCCGGCGTCTGCAACTTCTGCTTGAGGCTTGAGGAATCAAAGGTCTTTGTTGAATCTTGTGCAGGTAAAGGTCTCTATTCAAAACAAATCTTTTAGAAGATTCATCCTCTTTACTTGCTTGAGTTTTGAGAATCTTTTGTAGCTTTGAGCTCAAGTTGAGTTGAAACGAAAATTGAAGAGAAGGAGACTGAGTGTCGGCTGAAGAGAGAAGAGTACAGAGAGAGTTTTTGTGAAGATTCGAAAATTATTTTATATTTTATTTTATTTCTTTGAATACATTTTCTTTACTTTACTTTATTTCCTTAATTTCCTAGATATTTTTATAAGTGAGTCAAGATTTTTTTTTTTATCAATTTTCTTATATAAGTTAGTGCATGTTAAGTTCATAGTGCATTTTGGAAGTGGGACCCACTAGTGAGGTGCATAGTAAATTTAGTAGACAAATAGGTATTTTTACAAGATGGTTTATGTGATTAGACATGCTAAAATTGAATTAGAGGAAAGCAATATAGATTAGCCATTAGAGGCAAAGGAAAGACAAAGGGATAAGTTTTAAACCCTAAGCCGACACTTGTCGGCCATCCAACCATCTTTTGACCAAGACTAGTCTTGGTCTTTATCTTGAAAAACTGGACAAATTTCTTCACTTACTTTCTCCTTTTGGCTGAAATTTTTAGCAAGAAAAGAGAGAAATGAAACTCCAAATTTCACCTTGATTCCTTGGTTGAATCCTTGAGAAATTCATCCTACAATCCAAATTCAATCCATAGAAAGTTGTATCAAGGTGGAAAGAAGGGTTTTTGTGGAGGGATTTGGGGAGATAAGAAGCTCTTGGTTGCATTTCTTCATTTCTTCATAGGGTTTAAAGATATTTATGTCTAGAAACCAACTTTTCTCTTTAATCTTGCACTTGAGTAGATTTAAGACTTGATTATGGTAGATTCTATGGAAAATTTCATAGTTTGTGTAGTAAATTGAAATTTCCAGCTTTGATTGAGGAATTTCAGCTTTGTTATGCTAATTTCAGCTTTGCTATGACCTATTAGCCTTACCATGTGATTTTTCTAGCTTTTATATGCTCTTTTAGCTTCATTATAGAAATTTCCAGCTTGTGGTTATGAATTTCATCTTAGAGTTTATATTTTTTCAGCCTTGGTATGATGGTATAAGAGCTAGTTTTATATCCAATTTGGTTAGCCTTGTGGCCTCATATAAGTACCTCTTATAGCTTATAACTTGAGGTCTTGTTAAGGTGGATTTGCCATGAAATTAAGTGTTGAATTTAGAGGAAAATTTAAGGAGAAATAGGGGAAATGCTGTCCAATTTGGAATCATCTTGGTTTCCTTTGCTTGTAGAGTGATTTTATGGTAAATTTGTTTAAGATACTTGGTAAACCTTTAAACTTTACTTATGTGTTGAATTTTAGATGAAATGAAGGGTTTTCATTGGTGATTTTCTCTAATTTTTTAGGGCTACTGTGAGGACTCGTAAAATTCTTATTTCAAACCCCTATTTTTGGCTCATTTAATTATTTATTTGGATATTTGTCCCGAATAATATTTTCTAACCTTATTAGACCTAAATACATGGAATTATAGCTTCATTATATTTTTAAAGTGACTTGTTTCAAAAAATTGATTTTTGGGAGTTCGTTTAGTGAAACTAGTGAAAACGTGTTTGGAAATTTTAACCGATTGAGAGTACAATAAGTTTGGAAAATTGGAGACTTACGCAATGGTCCTAAAATAGGTAATTTTATATTTAAGTACTCAAGTGATAGTTATTAGTACTATCGTTATAAGAAATTCTTGGAGGTTTCGCTTTATCACGCCTAATTTGGAAATATGCGTTTTCACACGCGCGATTTAATTGAGAGACTTTAGACCCTCATTTTGGGACAATTAAGAGTGAATAATATTTATATGAATATAAGTGTATTGGAGGTCTAGTGCACTAGTGAAATAAACTCTAGAGGAATCGAGCACAAAACGCGCGCGTGCGCGCGCGAAGGAGGGTTGGCTTTTGGGCAACTTTGGACCACACACTAAAGCTTCCTTTGGAAGCTTCATTTCAGATCAGAATTCCCTCTCTCCTAGCTCCATTTTCAGCGTGCAACTCCAAGGAAAAGAACCAAGCTTGCTCCTTCAATTTTCTTCTCCATTTCTCTCACCAAACTTGCACCATTTTGGACCAAAATTTAACTACACTTAGCTTATTACTTGAAGATCATCTTAAGCTACAAAAAGGGGGAGCTTTTCGCGGTTTTCTTGGCCTAGGAGAGGGCCGAAAATTCTATTCTTGCATACCAAGTGAAGTAGGTAACGATCTAACCTTCCAAACTTGGTTTATGGAAGTTCTAGTGCCCTTATATACTCATGCATGTTCATGGGTAGCTTGTTTATGGTGAAAAAAATGGTTGTGTGGGCTCTATGAACTCCCACCTTGGATATATGGACTGATTTGTGGTGTTTTGATGGTAATAATGTTTATTTAGTACTTAAACTAGTGGATTAATGTTGGGTTGTTGATAGAAACTCAAGGATGGTGCAATGACCAAAAGTGACCATTTTGCCCCTGCTTTGTTCGAGTACTTTGGTGCAAAATTTTGAGGTTCTAATGGCTTTTTTATGTTGTTTACATGTTATATTGAGTGTGTAAAAAGTTTCATTAAAAAATAACTTGATTTGGTCACCCAAATGTTGGAATTTCGGAAGCTTAGAAATCTGGAATTGGTTCCCGTCACTGCCCAGGCAGTCATCTTGTTTTGGCTATAACTCATCGTTCCGATGTCAGAATCGAATGTCGTTTATAGCACTAGAAACTAGACATTCCCAGCTTTCTGTTGGTATAAAATGCATGTCCTGGTTCCACTTGAGCAAGCCAAACCATTCGTTTGAAATTCACTGTCCTGTTTCATTGCTTCCTGGAAGGCAGCACATGAGCTGTAATTTGATGCTCACGAACGAGCTAGTTATGGACAGATTTCGAAAACAGTTGCTCCTGAGAAAATATAGTCTTATGAGTCTATTTTCCAATTCCACTAACCATGCTCAATTCCAAGTCGAATTGAGTGATTTATGATCAAAATTCGAATCTGGTCTTGCGAAGGAATACCATGCATTTGGACAGATTTGAAATTAACAATGATTTAGGACTTGTTATCCGAAGCTTCTTAGTGTAAATCACCTATCAAATGTACCTTGGATATATTTTAGACATTACCTACTGGAATGGACCATGTTTGAGATGTTTCTTGACCAAATGTTTGGAAACGGTAAAATGGAAGTTCAAAGGCAGCTTAGCCTTAGAATTTCTTGTGATTTCAACGGTCTCGTTAACATATTTCCGTACATATTTTTTTATGAAATTTGGCAAAGGAGTGACCCTTATATGTTAGTATATTCATACCAAATTTGGTGCCGTTCCGAGTCCATTTCGATACCTAACTAAAGTCTCAAAGTTTGGAACTTAAATCTGAAAAATTGGCTTAACAGTTTCGATTTTTCACCAATTTTGAGCTATCGTATCTCGGTGCTCAAAACTCTTATTCTTGATCCGCTTGTTCTGTTCTAAACCTTACTTGCAACTCTAATTGAGTTACAAATTTCAGAGGCTGGTTGGCAATGTGTGAATTCTACCGAATTTCCAAAGTTAGCGAAAAACTAACCCCGACACAATCCTAAGTACCCTGAAACAGTGACTTTGAACCCATTTTTGAATATTTTTCATTTAGAATCATGAAAAAGTGTCTTCTAAGAACTTTTATTACTTTCAAAGAAGATTCCAACGGTGCTAAGTTTTCCAATTTTGGACTTGTAAAGAGTGAGATACGATTTTTAAAAAATTCATATCAAAACTGAAATTTCCAAAACTCAAGGGAAATGGAGTTTTTTGAATTCTCCTTTTTCCCTCGATATCACTTGGACGTTTTATACTTGATTTCAAAGATGGAAACTCGATTGCTCTTGTGTTTTGAAACCCCGTCTTTGAACCTCGATTTACGAGTGATTGGGGTTCGTTTTCACGAGATTTTCTTGGAATGTGCACTAGTGCGATCTTTTCATTTATTAGGGTTTATGAGTGATAGATCCTTATTAATTGCCCAGGCTCGCACGAGGACCTTCAAGAGGATTCCACAGTGAACACCTAAAAGCTCCGAGTGACATTTCTTTCTTGTACTTGTATCGGTGAGTGTCAAGTGCATGTTTACTTGAACTCCTGTGAACTCGTTACATGCTTACCTGTTATCAATGCTTTGGGATTTGAAAATGGAGTCGAGTGTGTACTTTATCGCACTTGTTCTCATTCGAAAACAACAACTCATGCTTCGAATGCTTGATTACTTCAAATGCTTGACCATAACAAATGCTGAAATGTATCACATGCTTGAATTACATGAAATACTATGCCATGGCGGCATACGTCGTTGGAGTGAATCTCCTCGACACACACATGTACATGGAGGATGCCCAAACTCATAGGCCGACCTTGGGACTCGAGCCGGCATGGGCTTGGTCGGGAACCTTGGTGAGCCATGAGAATCACATGATAAGCTTGATCTATTTGAGAGTTCTTGCTTGGCAGACTCGTGGAATATAGCCTTATAAATGTCGTGCCGACCCGGAGCGGTGTATGGTGGACGGATGAGAAGTAAGTGGTGATCTACGGATTGAAAATATCAATCCGGTTGACGGAGAATTATCGCGAGGAGTATACGAATAAACTAGCAAAACTGGTGGAACTTAACTCCTGAGAGCTACCATATCCTTGAATTGTTTCTGTTTACATTCCGTTAGAATTATCAATTGCTTGTATTTTATCAATTGATCTGTTTTTTGGGCTTGTTGCTTGGACTATGTGCGTGCATATGTGTTCTTGGCCTCACGAGTGTTTTGCTCACCCTGTAGATTTGTTTTCCTTAAGAGGATTGGATACGGAGTAAACTTGGAGAAATCCTCTTTTGATGTATCTTGTATTAGGGTTTCAAGTATTTTGGCTTGACCCCTTTTGGTTGTACTTTTGGAATTTTAATGTATTATTTGGATATGTGATGTATATTTTGGGATTTAAGATGTACTACGGACACCCGATGTGTGGGTTGGATAATGGATGAATATTGTTAAGGTTGAACGCTCCCGCACTAATTGCATTTATATTAACTGGTTGTGACGTCTAGTACCGCTATAAGCTTGAACGTAAATTGCTTGAGTCCTGGCGAGAGTTGGGCAGGCGTCCCGCGGATACCCTTTGGTTCGCCTTAGGGAGAAGTGGGGGCATCACAGCTACGATTTTGCTTGTTGGCCTAATTGATAGTGATGCATTTTACCTTGTTTTTTCTCAATCTTTTCATGATAAGTTTTGGCCAAATCTTGTTCCAAACACTGGTTAAGACTTTTGTATGTTGAACTTGGGTGAAAACCATGCATTTTGAAAGGTGAAAACCTCATGATCGTGCTTGTTTCATTGCTGGAAATTTCTGGTAGGCAGGGCAGTTGTATACCCTGTTGGCCTTAAAGTCCTTTGGTTTGGTGATCTTTTGGACTCAATCTTGCTCATTTCACTTACTAAAACCTTGAACTACAATGGGCGGTTGAATTGGAGTGAATATTATAACTTAAAGAGGTGAACTACCTTGTTTTTCTTCATTGTTTTACTGCTAGAAATTTCCAGCCATGATATAAAATGAAGAACTCTTTGGTTACTCATGTTTCTTCGGTCCAAATGCTCTCTTTTCACTCCAAAACTATATTTGAATCATTGCAGGAGTATGTACTTGGATTTTTCCTTGATTTGTACTTTCAAATTTGTCTTTAAACCCTTGTGATTTTGGGAGGCCTACTTGGATAGGTGTATGGCTCATAGTTGAGTCTAAAATGTGAACTTGGTTCACCTAAACTTTGGATGGTTGGATCATAATATTTTTCTCTTGGTTGCTCTTAGGGTTTGATGGTAAACACGAGCATAACTCGGAGACGAATGTTTAACGTTGCTCTGCTTTGAACTGGTGAGTGTTCCAACTGCATGTTCCACGCTGCTTGTTGCTAAAATTGCTAGGCACTTGATTTGTCATTTCTTAGGCGAGTGTGTACTTTATCGCACTTGACCTAACTTGACTAAACTTTGATATCTTGTTCATGCATGTACAAGCAATTTCATTTACAAGTAACCTGTATCTTGACTTGAAATACTTGATCTTGCGTGCGGACTTGCATGTACATGTGCATGAATGTAGGCCGCCTGTATCTCTTCTTGCAGCGGCTGAACCAGACTATTGGACCCTTATCTGAGACGTTGGGTAAGTTGAAACTTGGGTTACTCATGTTTATGCGTGAATGTAGGTCGGTAACGGTTGAATTGAATTCTCGTTGGACCTCTTGCTTGAGACCAGCTTTAGAGCGGTTGGGTAAGTTGGACAATCTTGGGTAAAGGATGGAGTTCCTAACCTGTTTACTCGTGACTTAAATTCATGATTTGAACTCGTGAAATGCTTGAATACAGAGTGTTAGGTGATAGCTAACGTCTCCAATCTTTACTTGCGTGAGCGTTAGGTCATAGCCAACAACTCCACTTATGAATACTTGAATATTTGGGGCCCAGATCATGAATACTTGAGTACTTGGGGTTGTAAACCCAACCCATGGCTAGTTGATGAAATCGAGCCGACAAGGGATTGGTCGAGAAGATTGACGAACCCTGGTACTTAATTGGCGTTTGGGCCCGGTAGGGGGATGTTTGGTGGATGGAGATTAACGTTTAGTGGTGATCTACGGATATTATAATTCCATGGTTGACGGAGAGTCACCGGACCCTAGCAAAGCTGCCGTGGTACCTGCTCTTGAGAGTAGACTATATCCTTTGATAGAAATGTGATTTTTGTGAGGGTTCTAAAAATTTTACTATTTTTGAAAGGTAAATAATAACGATGAAAATATTTATATTATGTGATTTTTGCCAAAATTTTGATATTCTTATCTATTAAAATGTCATTTTACAACTTAGTTGAATTTTTATTATTAATTGCCCGATTATTATTTGGCTAGCATTAAGTGTGAAACTTTGGGGGTGGTGACGTGGAATTTAGTCTTAAGATAAAATCTAGAACATGTAGAGACTTCAAAGAAATAGAAAAATGATAGGATAATGTTGATTGAGGGAAATCTAGTTATGGATAAGATGTCGCATGAGAATGTGATACATAAGCGAGTAGGTGAGGTGGTCCTCCTACGACACTTTAAAGGAAGAAACTAAACTTGAGAGTTCATTCTCTCTCTTTCCCCTTGAGCCAATTGAAATTTTGAGAGAGAGAAGGAGACTTGAGAGCTTTTCATTTCCTCCTCCATCTTGCTCTTGAAAATCACTTGAAAACCCATCAACCACCACAATTTTTCTTCTTCTTTTTCTTCTTTTCTGGTTGAGGGCCGAGAGAGAGAGAGGATCGAGGGAGAGAGAGAGAGGATCGAGGGAGAGAGAAGGGACACCATCCATCTTGTTTTTTGTGAATTTGTGGAAGAAATCACCAAGCAACCTAGAAGATTTGACCTTTCTTGAGGAAACTTGAATGGGTGAATCTTGGAAGGAAGTTTTGAGGTTGAATCACGCTAGATCTAGTTAGATCTTGAGATAAGAACCAAAAAACACCCTTAATCTTTAATTTCTAGTCATGAAAATGTTAGATTCATTTGATTTAAGTAAGACCTACGGTAGATCTAATAAATTTCTTGAATTTATACCACTAAATGTTCTAGTGGTTAAAATACTAGCATAACTCTTGATTTGTGGGTTGGATTTACTTAGAAATTTTTCCATTGATAACCAAGGGCTAATGATTGATGAAGCCCATATGGATTTGAGTGAGTTTTTGTTGGTTAAATGGTTGTTTTATTGGTGAAATTCTTGAGAAATTTTTGGATGGGCTAGCCGAATGAAGAGGGTTAATTTTTCACCTTCATTTTCGATATTTTTGTGTTCTTTTTGATTAAATTGCACTCAAGTAACTTGGTATTAGCTTAAACTATGTTTATACGTTGAATTGGAGTTGAAAGTTAGGAACTTTAACAGTTAAAAGTCATTTTATTTCACTATTTTTGGGCTAAAAACTATCCAAGCAGCAATGGTGAACTCGAGACTATTTTGCCCTTGATTTTGTATTTTCACGCGTCGAATTTTGGAAAAAACTATTCTAGATACATATTATTTTTATAACTCGAACTTACGTGTCGAGTTCAAGTGAATTTGATTTAGTTTCGCGAATTGTTGAGGTGAAACTTATTGTCTCTTTTTACGTGTTTATAGGAGTGATTGAAGACTGTGATATCGATCCTAACTTGGATTCTGAGCTTTGATTTATTGGTGAGTTTCCATGTATGTTATCTGTCTTGAATTTGCAAATGTGATATAGATGTGAACTTAATATTATGACTGAGATGAATAGTGTTCTAAATTGTTGAAGTGTTGTGATGTCGCCTGGGTTGTTATCCCATCGACGATCAGTGATTGATTATGCATGTTAATTCTTGGAAATTCCTAATTCCTATAGGTAAGTCTGTCGATTTGAGCCAGTCATAGGACTTGGTCGATGAGATTTGACGAGCCACAGGAGAGTGTTTCATAGTCACTGATTTGGCATTTAGACTTGTCCCTTTTGAAGTGAAAACTATGGTATGTTCGAGTAATATCCATTTTAAGTGTTTTGGATTTCAGGCCTGGTAGGGGGAGTCGTTGGAAGGAGAATAAAGTAAGTGGAGTTCTACATAGTGATAATACTTGAAAGTCGACGGTGTGTCGACTACATGAAATAAGATCAAGATTCGTGGACATTGGCTAATAATAGGAATTTAAAATAAGTAAATTTTTGCGAGTCCTCATATCCTCTCATCCTTAAGAGAATTTCGTCCTCGAAATTTACCTTGATTGGCGAATAGGTTTGGATACTTTTCTTGAATTGCTTCTTCGACTTCTCAGGTCGCTACCTCTAGCCCGTGGTTCCTTCAAAAAAAATTTACCAACGGTATCCGTTTATTGCTCAATTCTTTCACCTTCCTATCCAGAGTTTTACCGGTTTCTCCTCATAGGTTAAAGTCTCATCAATTTCAATACTTTCCAGTTGCAAAATATGAAAAGGGTTTGGATAGTACTTCTTAATCATAGACACGTGGAAAACGTTGTGAATCCGAGACAGACTCAGTGGCAATTCCAACTTATATGCTACATTCCCCACGCGTTGAACAACCTTATAAGGCCCTACAAATCTCGGTTGTAACTTCTTTCCCTTCCCAGACATTAAACTTGCTTTCAGAGGTGTAATCTTAAGAAACACTAGATCCCCAACCGCAAATTCTAAATCTTTTCTTCGGTTATCTGCGTAATTCTTTTGACGACTTTGTGCGATCTGAATCCTCTAGCGCACTAACTTCACTTTTTCATTTGTTTCTTCAATCCAAGGCACTGTAGTCGGGTCTAAAATTTTACGTTCACCTACTTCATCCCAACAAATCGGGGATCTACACTTCCGACCATAAAGTGCTTCATATGGAGTCATTTGAATAGAAGAGTGAAATCTATTGTTATATGCAAATTCTACCAGTGTTAAAAATTTACACAACTCTCCCGAAAATCCAAAATACAAGTTCTCAACATATCCTCAAGGGTTTGAATCGTTCTCTCAGACTGTCCATCGGTCTGGGATGGTAAGTAGTATTAAAATTCAATTTAATCCCCAACACTTCTTGCATCTTTTGCCAGAACCTCGAAACAAATTTCGAGTCTCTATCGGATACAATACTTACAGGTATTCTATTTAACCTGATAATCTCATCCAAGTACAACTTAGCCAACTTCTCCAATGGGTACTTTATATATAATCGGCAGAAAATGAGCCGATTTGGTCAGTCTATCCACTATCACCCAAATAGCATCATGGCCCCTTTGTATCCTGAGTAGTCCCGATACAAAATCCATAGTGACGTTTTTCCATTCCACTCAAGTATCTCTAGAGGTTGGAAAAGTCCAGGCAGTTTCTGATGTTCAGTTTTGACTTGTTGGCAGACTAAACAGGTCTGGACAAATTGGGCAATTTTCTTATTCATGCTCTCCCATCAATACAAACTCTTCAAGTGTTGGTATATTTTATTCCCTCCCGAGTGTACCGTAAATTTCGATCGGTGTGCCTCTGCTAAAATTTCCTTCTTAAGCCCTCCATCCTTTGGCACTATTATCTGATTTCGAAAACTCAATATACCATTCAATCCCAAGTTAAAATTTGACTTTTCTCTCTTTTTGACTTTCTCCACCCACTTTTGCACTTCAGAATCCTTTTCTTAAGTCTCTTTAATACGTTCCAACAAAGTGAAATTCACTACAATATTTCCAAGGTTACTTTTCTCGGCTCAAGTCGAGGGTTCCAATGACTAAATTCTTCTAACAGGTGTAATTCCTTAATCATCAATCCGGCCACTTGCACTTGACAGTTTAAAGCATTGGCCACTATATTGGTTTTCCCTGGATGGTACTTTATCGTGCAATCATAATTTTTCAAGAATTCCATCCACCTACATTGCCTTAAATTCAGCTTGTAACATCCCGAATATTAGGAGGTTGTTTGTGAAGAAAATATTAAAGTGTATTTCTTTGGGTTGATTTAAAACCTTATTTTGGTTTAAAAGACTAGAAACCCTAATATTGTAGCCAAAAACCCTAGTTTACTTGTGACTAACCGGTTTTCCTAAATGTCTCATATTTTAATTAAAACCCTAATTTTAATTACTGGAATTGGAAAATTCCTCACGTTTTCTTAAAAATTTCTTTTTATTTGAAGATTATCATTTATTAAAGCCCTACTATCCAATTATTCCATGATAAGTGTAAATAAACCTAGAAAATAAGGTTTTACGCTTCGGTTTCAAGTTTGGAGCAAAATTAGGGTTTTCGCGATTTTTCGCCGGATGAATTTTCGGTACAGAGTAAGGATTAAATTTGGAGATTAAAAGTGACTTTTGAGTGAGAAATAATATGTGATTAGTAGCAATGGTATAAAGTTAGTGAATGGGAAGTAAAAACCCTAGTACGTGAGTTTTAAGAAAAACGGCGCCAACCGGCGGGTCCCGCGCTCTACCGTTTGAACGCACCACTTGACCACCACTTTCTTACTGTATAAGCTCATTACTAATTGAGCAAAATATCTTCCCCCTCATGATGATAGCTTGACCGAATGTGTGGCTCAAAGGCAAGGCAAGAGAAAGAAAATTTTGTGGTCAAGATTAGTCCAAGTGTTGGCCAAGATTTGTGGACACCATTAGTCCTAATTCTCTTACTCTCTTATAAGACAAGTTAAGCCCCATTTTTCCTTCATTTCTGCTGCTAAGAGCCGAGAGAGGGAGAGAGGAAGAATAAGAGAGAAACCTCTTCATTTCTTCTTGGATTCATCTATAAAGCAAGAATCAAACCAAACCAAACCGATTAATCTTCTCCTTGAGTGATTAGCTAGTGTTTGGTGGTGAAATTTTGGAAAGAGAAGGCTTGGGCTACCCTTGGAGAACTCAAATCAAGGTAAGAGGATGATATCTCTCTAACTTTCTCTTTCAATCATGGTTAAAGTAAGCTTAGTAGCTTGATTGGTGGTGGATTCATGGATGCTAGCATGTGTAGAAGTTTTTCCCCAATTTAATTGATGAACTAGGGCTGTGGAATTTCTGCCCAACTTGATGTGTGATACTTGTATGTTACCATTGAGGTTTTATAAGGTGTTTTGGGAGTGATTGGAGTGAGAAATTAGGGAAAATTTCACTAGAAACTACAAATTCCAGATTTCTGGAAAATTCTTGATCACTTCTGTCCGAATTTGTATCTATGTGTTAGAGGCCGATTTGGCCTTGGGTCAAAGAAGGAAAGTTGTAGGCAATGATGTTTTATAGGTTCCTATAAAATTTCAGCTCAATCGGAGCAACGTAGAACGTGAAAAGTCCAAAATACCCCTACTGTTTTAAGAATTTCCCAGCAGTCCGTTTCTTCAGTTCAGTCCAGTTTATCACGATTTTTGATCAGGATCCATTCTGATTTAGCTCTGGGCCAAAACATAAAAGTTGTAGTGTTCTGAAGTAGCTTTAAAATGCCTCAAAGAAAACCTGATTCGGACTTGTGTACACTGAGTTAGGTCCGCTACAGCATAATGCGTTTAAACAGCCGATGAATTGGTTTCTGGTTTAGTAGTCTGAGATTTTGACTAAGTTACATTAGGAAATGGACTAAGTGACCTTCATGAATGTTGTAGCTTTGTGTCTTAGCTTCGAAACGGCATAGGTTTCGTCTTAATCCGATAAGCGTAGCCTCAGACAAGTTATTTCCGCTTGTATACATCAAATCTGTCTTGTGCCACATTGAATTTCTGCACTTGTACTTGATGCGGTTCTTGTTGTTATGATATTGTGAGCCTATGGAACGGCTCTTGACATAAATTGCTGATATGTATGTTGTTGGGCTGTTGTTGAAGAAAAATAATGAAGCCTAAATGGCTGGAAAAATTAGGTAAACACAAAGGGCATGCTGCCCAAATTTACGCTCGAGGACTATATAAATACACTTGCGACTTGGGTCGAGTTGATATGAATAGTACTTGAACCATCTAGGGAACTTGAGTCTTCTTGTTCGAGGTATATAAGTAAGGACTTGGCCGAACTTGTACCCTTGAGAAATGAAATAATGATTGCTCAAAGTACGTTTTCCCTTGTACTTTCGACTCGCATGACCATTTCAAGTATAAATGTTACAAATTTTTATCATTTAAAAAGTGAGCGAGTATCTCACGAGTATTCTCCAAGTGAATTTCAATTTCTTGATTCTTATTGAACGAAACGTCTAAGTTTCGAACTCTAGTCATGTTTCAAAGTTCTCAAATTGAGTTTTATCGCAGATTTGGACTCCGAACTCGGAGTATAACCTGAAAGTGACCAGTAGCACTATATCTTTTGGGTGAGTGCTTTCAAATACCGAATTGAACTTGATACTTGAACTTGATACGTGACCAATCTGATTACATGTTATATACGTGAATTGTAAGGGCAAGAGTGTACTTTATCGCACTTGCCCTTACGTGATATACTTGTTTATTGTTGCAATTGACTTGATATACTTGTTTATGATGCGCGCACTTCCTGGAATTCCAGAAACCCTGTGGCGAGTTACTCTAGTCGAGCCGGCAAGGGCTTGGTCGATTGGGTAACGAACCCTGGGTCTCTTGTATTGTCGAGTGGAGTGATATCTCCTCGACTAATCGGTATACTCGAGTATTACCACCCGTGTTCTTGAGGATTTTGGGCCCAGCTGGGGGTTGAACGGTGGACGGAGAGTCGTTTAAGTGGTGTTCTACTGGATTGGTTACTTACTTGAAAGTTGACGGAGTGTCAACTACTACGGGATCAAGCTTCTAGTAATGTAATGGGAATTTGGCTCCTGAGAGTCATCCGTATCCTTATACTTTGGAGTAGTTATTGTTTATTGGATTATTGTTTCTTTTGAAAAATTTTCTACATTCGCTCATTTTAAGATTTCTACTTGACGTGTTACTGTTCACATTTATGAACACTTTATGCTCGTTACTTTGCTATATCGAAAACTCGTACTTATAAATAATGGTCAATTTGCTATTTGGAACCTCACTGGGCTTTTAGCTCATTCCACTCCATTTGTTTTCCTTTCAGGGGTACGAGCGAGGTGTGAGATATGTAAAGTCTAGCATAGACTAGCTGTTTGATTTTGACTTGTACTCACGCTATTCCTCGGATGGAACATGTTGTATTTGGATTGTATTCGTTTTGATCTAGTTTGGTGTATTGAGACTTCGTACTTCGATTTCTATTAATGTAAATTATAAGCTTGAATTGGGAATGTTATTTATGGTTCATGAATGTGTGTACGTGACTCGATTGAGATAGTGAGTGAGTCCTGGCGAGAGCTGGGCAGGCGGTCCGCCGAACCCTTTGGTATGCCTTAGGGGGAGGTGGGGTCGTCACACAGCTCCTTTTGAAAAAGCAAATATTTAAGGTTTTTGTGGTCAGTAAAAATCTCAAATGCCACTCCAATTAGGTAATGCCTCCATTTCTTTAAAGCAAACACTACAGCTACCAATTGCAAATCATGAGTTGGGTAGTTTCCTTCATCCGGTTTCAATTTCCTAGAGGCATATGCTATCACCTTGTCATTTTGCATTAAAACACATCCCAATCCTTCCTTAGAACCATCTGTATAGACCACAAAACTATATTTTCCATTCGGTAGAGCTAATACAGGCGCTCTTGTTAAACGTCTCTTTAACTCTTGGAAACTGTCCTTACACTTAGGACTCCATATAAACTTCCCATTTTTCTTGGTCAATTCAGTCATGGGTCCAGCAATCCAAAAAAAATTCAGGATAAATATTCGGAATACCCTGCTAACCCAATAAAGCTTCGAACCTCAGTAGGGTTTTTCGATCGTTTCCACTTTGAAACAGCTTCAACTTTGGCTGGATCCACCTTTATCCCATCCTTAGAAATTATGTGCCCCAAGAATGTCACTTCTTTCAACCAAAATTCACATTTGCTAAATTTAGCATAAATTGGTGTTCCTTCAGGGTTTGTAAAATAATTCTCAGGTGTTTCTCGTGATCCTCCACATTCTTAGTGTACACCAAGATATCATCAATAAAGACCATCACAAATTGGTTTAGATAAGACTTAAAGACCCTGTGCATCATATCCATAAAAATAGCAGGTGCATTCGTTAATCCGAATGGCATTACTGCAAACTCAAAGTGTCCATATTTCGAGTTAAAAGCAGTCTTTGGGTATATTTTTCTCCAAAATCCTCAATTGATAATAAGCCTGTCTCAAATCCAATTTGAAGAATACTACCGCCCCTTGCAATTGGTCAAACAATTCATCAATGTGGGGCAACGGAGACTTATTCTTAATTGTAATATTATTTAAGCCTCTGTAATCTATACACAACCTCAAATTTCTATCTTTCTTCTTAACGAATAAGACTGGGACTCCCCATGGTGAATCACTCTCTTTTATAAAATCCAATTCCAACAAGTCCTGCAGTTGCAATTTCAATTCCTTCAGTTCGGCTGGAGCCATCCGATATGGCGTCTTAGAGATAGGTGCTACTCCCGGAATCACATCAATCTTAAAAGTTGTCCCTTTCCGGGGTAAGGACTCTAACTCTTCAGGAAAAATATCCGGGTAATCTTTCACTACAGACATGTCTTCCAGTCTTACTTTATCACTAGGGGTGTTGATTAGAAAAGTCAAATATCTTTGAGGTCCTTTACTTAACATTTTCCTGGCGCGAATCCCTGAGATAAGTGCAGACGAGACTTATCTACCCCTTATGTCCAGTTTCAAGGTTGCCTCTTTCGGAATGCACAATTCTACTATTTTCGTCTTACAATTCAACTGAGCATTGTAACCGGTTAACCACTTCATCCCTAAGATCACATCATATACGTTAATCGCTAAACCTATCAGATCGGTCAATAATTTTCGTTTTCCAATCCAGATCTCACAATCTCTATACCCCAAGTTAGCGATTAGACTTTGGTCCCCAGTGGGCGTTTTAACCTCCAAGTCATAAGGTAATTTAATTGGTTTCAAGTCTATTCCACTCATAAAATTAGGATTTACAAAAGAATGAGTCGCACCCGGATCAATTAAAATCTTATCTAAGCGGTGAAAAATAGGAATTGTACCTTCAATCACCTCAATCGCATCAGGTATCTGTTGGTGACCAGTGCAAAAACCCTCGCCAGTACCTTAGGTCGGCTCCCTCCAGTTCTGGTCTACTTTGAGGTTGACTTTTCTGGCTTTTGAATGTTATCTCCTATTTTTGGCGCCTTCGGACAACTCGCGACTTGGTATTCAGTGCTACCACAAAACAGACATTTCCCTGACTTCCTCCAGCAGTCATTCTCAGCGTGGTTGGGTCTACTACAGTACCCACAAGTAACTTGAGGGGTCACTGCCAAACCACTAGAAGACTCCCCTAACTTGAACCGGTCCTCCACGCCCTCCTCTGGATAAAGCTCCCCTAGAAGTTCTTGTAATTTTTATTCCTCCCATAGCTCTTTAATTTTGGAAGGCTATGAACTCTTACTAGTATGTCCAAATGTACGACTAGAAAAGTTCCTCTTTCTATTCTGAAAGTTCTTAACTTGCATTCTCGCACTTTCAACCCTTTGTGCTTTCTCTAGAATCTCAGTAAAAGTAGAAATTTGGGTTGCGGCTAAACCCTCATGGATTTTCACATTAAGTCCCTGTACAAACCGTTTTATCCGTTTTCACTCATTCGTTACCAATTCAGGGGCATATTTAGAAAGTTTAGCGAACTTCCTTTCATATTCCGCTACACTAAAGGTCCCTTGTTTCAACTTGATGAACTCATCTTCCCTCTTTTCTTGGATCAAAGACGGAAGGAATTTCTCATTAAACTCTCTCGTGAAATTCTCCCAAATCCAAGGGGTTTGGGCTCTCTCCCACTTTCCCCTTACCACATCCTACCAAACACGAGCCACTCGCTCAAATTGAAAAGCAGCAAAATTCACTCGCCTATCCTCAGTATAGTTTAGAGCGGCGAATATGTTGGTCATTCTCTCCAACCAATTCTCTGCTACCTCAGGATCGGGTTCACCAATAAATTTAGGTGGGTTAAACTTCAAGAATCTCTCTAGAGCTCTATTCTCTCCTCTATCCTGTCTCCCAGGTTGGTTAAGCGGTCCAAAACCTTATCCATCAGCCAAACGCTGTAGGATATCAGTCATCCTATTAATGGCAGTAGCCACTTGATTACCCTCAATATTTTCTTGTCCCTGCATCGGTCCAATTGCCGATCCCTATTCATCCCCATGAGGTTGGGCCTGTCTAGTCTCTCGCCCACGGTCTCGACCACTCCTTCGTCCTTCCATTATTCTAGGTATGCCTAGTACAAGAAATGAATCAATTATGCGAGAAAATACTTAAAACAAGAACCAATCACGAAAACATTGAAAATAATAATAATTTACATTCATTAACATGTCAAGATCCATACAATTAGCAAGTCATACGAAAAATCACAAAAATATAGCACACAGGTGCTACAAGAGTACTTTTAGTCACAAAAGACTAAAGTAAAAGCAAGTGCCACAGAAATAGGCCACACAGTCATACAAAATATAATGGCATCAACACTTAGTATCACCCCTGTTAATCCTAACTATACCAGTCAAAAGGGTCAAAAGAGTCAATCACTAGGGACTTAGTCCACAGTACGACTAGCAGTAGGAATCTCCTCCTCAAGATCCTCCTTCGGATCCTCCTCTAAATCCTCCCCTGAACCGGGTTCTGGACAATATCCGACACCCCCTCTATCATCTCAATGGCATCAGCCATGATCTCGGAAGCCCGATCGCGGATCTCCTCACCTAATCTAGTGAGTCGAGCCCTAGTCCTCTGGAACTCCTCAGGAGTGACTGCAGCAGTAGCCACCTCGCCCTCCACTACCACCTCGAATTCCGCAATCCTCTCTCCCTGAGTACTAATCTTTTGTCTCAACTCGTCCACTTTCGCCTGTAAGTCTAAGTTGGTAATCACCAACTGCCGACCCTCGTCGTCCAAATCTAGCACGAGGTGGTTCGGATAGGCAAAAGTTAACCTACACGAATATCGAGGGTATCTATCAGAGGGTGAGTAACGCACTCGAACCCCTCCACCGAGAGTTTGGTAGTAAATAAGCTTAAGAGGTTCTACATGACCATTAGCATGGCCATTCCCATTAGCTGCCGGAGTCCCATTTTCATTTTCCATCTCTGCAAAATAATTATATTTTTCGGGTTAGAAATTTAATCACTAACTTGCTCAGATATCACCTAGGGCATGCCTAATTTAGTCACTAGTTCGCCCAAATATCACTTAAGGTATGATTCAGTCATCCTATCTCAAATTTTAAAGGTAGAGTTTCCAATATGTCACCCATATAGATCTCTAACCTAGCGCTCTGATACCAACTGTGACGGCTCAACTTCTCCCTAAGGCGAATCAAAGGGTATCCGCGGGACGCCTGTCCAACTCTCGCCAGGACTCTGTACACTTTTCATTCAAACTTAATACAATACTAGCCATTAATACGATGTAAGGTAAGCAAATGCGAAAATGTTCGAATTTAACAATATATAACAATCATCCAATCTTTACATCGGTTCTCAAAAGATACATCAGTTCCAAAATATACACAACCAAGAGGTCTAGTCAAGTACATTGAAACTCTAAAACAAAAGTATATCCCATGGGTTTCTTCGAGTTTTACTCCAAATCCCATCCTGTTAAGGAAAAATAAATCTACGGGGTGAGCAATCGCTCGTGAGGCCAAGAACATATACGCAAGCACATTGTCCAAGTAACAATCCCAATTAACGAGTAAAACGATAACATTCGAGTAAATGACAATGCGAGCAAGAAAAGTAAACAAAAATAATTCAAGAATATTGGAGCTCTCAGGAGTTATTTTTTCATTACACGATCAAGAACCTCCACGAGTTGACACTCCGTCAATCAGGTAGGTTATAGTCCGTAGAACCACACTTATCATGTCCCCGTTCACCATTACATACCCCTATACCGGGTCCGCCTGTCATTTATTTGAGGCGATACTGCTCGAGTATGCCAAGCAAGACCTCTCAGTAGGTCAACCTTATATTTTTTCATGATTCACCAAGGAGCCCGACCAAACCCATACCGGCTCGAGTCCAAGGTTGGCCAGTGAGAATTGGACGTCCCCCAATTGACATTTGTAAGTCGAGGAGATTCATTCCAGTGACATATGCAGCCATAGCATATCATTTCATTTCATTCAAGCATCCAATCATTTCATTTCATTCAATCAAGTATTCATAATTCATTTGTTCCATTTCAATCAATTTAATCATGAGTCATTCATTTCAAATAAGAACAAGTGCGGTAAAGTACACACTCGTCTCCATTTTTGAAATCTCCAATCAATTATAACAATTAAGTATGTATCAAGTATTCATACACTTGACACTTACCAAGTGATTCAAGTAGCAATGCACAAGCGTTTGTTTTAGGGCGTTTCCCGTGAGATCCTCTTGGAGGTCCTCTTGAGTGCCTGAGCATTTAATAATGAATTGCCACTCAATATTACTTAAAACCTCTAAGTATCAAGAAAGATTGCACGTTAGTACAATCTAAGAAAATTTCACAAGTACGAGTCTAGATTTCTAGTAAATCGAGATTCAAAAGCGGGGTTTTAAAAGTACAAGAGAAATCTAATTTGCATCTCCAAAATCAAGTGTAAAATGGTCTAGCAAAATCGAAAAAAATTGAGAGTTCGAAACCTTCAATTTTCTTTAAATTTGGAAATTTCAGATTTATCGAGTGATCTTTGAAAAATCGTATCTCACTCTCTACAAGTCCAAAATTGGAAAACTTGGTACCGTTGGAAACTTCTTCCAAAGTACTAAAAGTTCCTAAAAGACACTTTCCATGATTCCAAATGGAAGATATTCAAAATTTGGCCCAAAATTGCTATTTTGGAAAGTCAAGACAGATTTGGGTTGATTTTCGACAAAGTTTGAAAATTCGGTAAAATTCACACAATGCGAACTAGCCGCTAAAATTTGGAACACAATTAGAATTACAATCAAAGTTTTCAACACAATAAGCGGAATAAGAATTGGAGTTTTGAACACCAACATATAGTGACTCAAAGTTGCTGAATTTCCTCTTTGAACGAAGATTTTCCAAGTTTAAATCACGAATTTTGGGACTTTGGTTGAGCATCGAAATGGACTCGAAATGACACCAAACTTGGCAGTATTACACTACCATATAAGAGCTATTCCTCTATAAAATTTCGTAGAAAAATATGTACGAAAAGTCGGTTAACAAAATCATTAAAGTCCCACACGTTTCCAAGGCAAATCTGCCTGGTATGTAAATTTTCCTTTTCTAAATATTCGGCTAATGAAAACATCTCAAATATGGTTCATTTATGTAGAAAATGTCTAAAAAACATCCAATATGTGTTTGGTAAGTGATTAACACCAAAAATTTCGAAACAACAAGTCCCAATTAAGGTTAAGGCATCAACTGGCCAAAAAGAAAGTTTTCAATCTCTGAATTAGTTTCAAACTTCGACCACAACTCACTCAATTCAACTTGAAATTGAGCGTGGTTAGTGGCGTTGAAAACTAGATTCATAAAGCTATAATTTCTTAGAAGAAATTATTTTAAAAATCTGTCCACAATTAGCTCATATTTGAGCATCAACTCGCTACTTAAAACAGAGCTTCCAGTAAAATGAGAAACAGAATAGGCAACTTTACATGGTTGGTTCGGATCACTCAAGTGGAATGTGTATTTTATACCGTTGGAAAACTGGAAATGTCTAGTTTCCAGTGCCATAAATGACACTCGATTCTGACATCGGACCAAAAAGTTATGACCGAAACAAAAACACTGCCAGAGTACACTGGATACCCGTTTCCAGTTTTGATGAATTTTCGAAATCACAACATTTGGCTAACCAAATCACGTAATTTTTTTGTGAAAACCTTCCACACAGCCCACACAACATATATACATCATAAATAAGTCAATTGAACTTTCAAAAATACTCTAAGGGTCACGGCATTGACAGGGGCAGAAACGGAAAAATTTCACTGTTCACTACCTTTGAGTTTCCATCCACAATATCACTTATTTCTACTAAATTAAGCACTAATCCAACATTAATAACATCAAAACTCATCAAATCAATCCATCAAGCCATAGTGGGAGTTTATAGAACCCACACACCAAATTTTCAACATAAATAAACCTACCCACATGAATATATGATCTTATACGTGCAATATAACTTCCATAAATCAAGATTTGAGAGGTTGATCATCACTTACTTTCTTAGATGATCAAGGCAGAAATTTCGGTCCCTTGGAGCCAAAGAAAAACCATGGAAAGCAAGCTCTTTTTCTAGTTTGAGATGATCTCCAAGTGGTTAGCAAAATATATGTAAATTTTGAGGTGATTTGGTGAAGATTTAGTGAAGAAATGGTGCAAGAAAATTGAAGAGCTTTGGTTGTTTTTCTTCTCATTGGTGGCCGGCTGGAAAGAGAGAGAGAGAGAGTGTTTGACTGCAAATGAAACTTCCAAGAGAAGTTAAAATGTGTGACTCTAAATTGTTCAAAAGTCAACTCTCTTCCCACGCGCGCACGCTCGTTTTTCGTGCTCGATTAATCTCGAATTTATTTCACTGGTGCACTAAATCACTAATGCACTTTCATTCATACTATTATTATTCACTCTTAAGGGTCTAAAGTCCCTCAATTAATCGCGCGTGCAAAAATGCGTAGTACCGATTTGTGCGCGATAAAGTGGAATCTCCAAGAATGTCTTATAACGATAATATAACTAACTAACACTTAAACACTTAAACATAAAAATACCTATTTTAAAACTAATGTACAAGTTTCCAATTTTCCAATCTCGTAGTACTCTCAAATTGGTTATTGTCTCCAAACGCGCATTCACAATTCTCACTTAACGAGGTTCCAAAAATTAAATTTTTAAACAAGTCATCTTAAAAATATAACTAAACTATAGATCCATGTAATTAGGTCTAAAAAAATTAGAAAATAATATTCAGGACAAACAGGTAATTAAATATTTAAATAAACTAATAATAGGAATTTAAAATAAGTAAATTTTTGCGAGTCCTCACATCCTCTCCTGTTTAAGAGAATTTCGTTCTCGAAATTTACCTTGATTGGCGAATAGGTTTGGATATTTTTCTCGAATTACTTCTTCGACTTTCCAGGTCGCTTCCTCTAACCCGTGGTTCCTCCAAAGAACTTTTACCAGCGGTATCCATTTATTTCTCAATTTTTTCACCTTCCTATCCAGAAGTTTTACCTGTTTCTACTCATAGATCAAAATCTGATCAATTTCAATACTTTCTGGTTGCAAAATATGAAAAGGGTTTGGATGGTACTTCTTAATCATATACACGTGGAAAACGTTGTGAATCCGAGACAGATTCAATGGCAATTTCAACTTATATACTACATTCCCCACGCGTTGAACAACCTTATAAGGTCTTACAAATCTCGGTTGTAACTTCTTTCCTTTCTCAGATATTAAACTTACTTTCAGAGGTGTAATCTTAAGAAACACTAGATCCCCAACCGCAAATTCTAAATCTTTTTTTCGATTATCTGCGTAACTCTTTTGACGACTTTGTGCGGCCTGAATTTTCTGGCGTACTAACTTCACTTTTTCATTTATTTTTTCAATCCAAAACACTGTAGTCGGGTCTAAGATATTGCGTTCACCTATTTCATCCCAACAAATCAGGGATCTACACTTCTGACCATAAAGTGCTTCATATGGAGCCATTTGAATAGTAGAGTGAAAACTATTGTTATATGCAAATTCTACCAGTGTTAAAAATTTACTCCAACTCTCCCCAAAATCCAAAATACAAGTACTCAACATATTCTCAAGGGTTTGAATCGTCCTCTCACACTGTCCATCGGTCTGGAGATGGTAAGTAGTACTAAAATTCAATTTAGTCCCCAACACTTCCTTCATCTTTTACCAGAATCTCGAAACAAATCTCGGGTCTCTATCGGACACAATACTTACAGGTATTCCATGTAACCTGATAATCTCATCCAAATACAATTTAGCCAATTTCTCCAATGGATACTTTATATTAATCGGCAGAAAATGAGCCGATTTGGTCAGTCTATCCACTATTACCCAAATAACATCATGGGCTCTTTGTGTCCTGGGTAGTTCTGATACAAAATTCATAGTGACGTTTTCCCATTTCCACTCAGGTATCTCTAGAGGTTGGAAAAGTCCAGACGATTTCTGATGTTCAGCTTTGACTTGTTGGCAGACTAAACAAGTCTGGACAAGTTGGGTAATTTCCTTTTTCATGCTCTCTCACCAATACAAACTCTTCAAGTGTCGGTACATTTTATTCCCTCCCGAGTGTACCGTAAATTTCGATCAATGTGTCTCTGTTAAAATTTTCTTCTTAAGCCCTTCATCCTTTGGCACTACTATCCGATTTCGAAACTTCAATATACCATTCAATCCCAAGTTAAAATTTGACTTTTCTCCCTTTTTCACTTTCTCCACCCACTTTTGCACTTCAGAATCCTTTTCTTAAGTCTCTTTAATACGTTCCAACAAAGTGAAATTCACTACAATATTTCCAAGGTTACTTTTCTCGGCTCAAGTCGAGGGTTCCAATGACTAAATTCTTCTAACAGGTGTAATTCCTTAATCATCAATCCGGCCACTTGCACTTGACAGTTTAAAGCATTGGCCACTATATTGGTTTTCCCTGGATGGTACTTTATCGTGCAATCATAATTTTTCAAGAATTCCATCCACCTACATTGCCTTAAATTCAGCTCCTTTTGAAAAAGCAAATATTTAAGGTTTTTGTGGTCAGTAAAAATCTCAAATGCCACTCCAATTAGGTAATGCCTCCATTTCTTTAAAGCAAACACTACAGCTACCAATTGTAAATCATGAGTTGGGTAGTTTCCTTCATCCGGTTTCAATTTCCTAGAGGCATATGCTATCACCTTGTCATTTTGCATTAAAACACATCCCAATCCTTCCTTAGAACCATCTGTATAGACCACAAAACTATATTTTCCATTCGGTAGAGCTAATACAGGCGCTCTTGTTAAACGTCTCTTTAACTCTTGGAAACTGTCCTTACACTTAGGACTCCATATAAACTTCCCATTTTTCTTGGTCAACTCAGTCATGGGTCCAGCAATCCAAAAAAAATTCAGGATAAATATTCGGAATACCCTGCTAACCCTATAAAGCTTCGAACCTCAGTAGGGTTTTTCGATCGTTTCCACTTTGAAACAGCTTCAACTTTGGCTGGATCCACCTTTATCCCATCCTTAGAAATTATGTGCCCCAAGAATGTCATTGCTTTCAACCAAAATTCACATTTGCTAAACTTAGCATACAATTGGTGTTCCCTCAGGGTTTGTAAAATAATTCTCAAGTGCTATTCGTGATCCTCTACATTCTTAGTGTACACCAAGATATCATCAATAAAGACCACCATAAATTGGTTTAGATAAGGTTTAAAGACACTGTGCATCATATCCATAAAAGCAGCATGTGCATTCGTTAATCCAAATGGCATTACTGCAAATTCAAAGTGTCCATACCTCGAGTTAAAAGCAATCTTGGGTATATCTTTCTCTAAAATCCTCAATTGATAATAAGCCTGTCTCAAATCCAACTTGGAGAATACTACCGCCCCTTGCAATTGATCAAACAATTCATCAATGCGGGACAACGGATACTTATTATTAATAGTAATATCATTTAAGCCTCTGTAATCTATATACAACCTCAAATTCCTATCTTTCTTCTTAACGAATAAGACTGGGGCTCCCCACGGTGAATCACTCTCTTTTATAAAACCCCGTTCCAACAAGTCCTGCAGTTGCAATTTCAATTACTTCAGTTCGGCTGGAGCCATCCGATTTGGCGTCTTAGAGATAGGTGCTACTCCCGGAATCACATCAATCTTAAAAGTTATGTCCCTTTCCTGGGGTAAGGACTCTAACTCTTCAGGAAAAACATCCGGATAATCTTTCACTACAGACATGTCTTCCAGTCTCACTTTATCGCTAGGGGTGTTGATTAGAAAAGTCAAATATCCCTGAGCTCCTTACTTAACATTTTCCTGGCGCGAATCCCTGAGATAAGTGCAGACGAGACTAATCTACCCCTTACGTCCAGTTTCAAGGTTGTCTCTATCAGAATGAACAATTCTACTATTTTCGTCTTACAGTTCAATAGGCCATTGTAACGGGCTAATCAGTCCATCCCTAGGATCACATCATATCCCTTAATCGCTAAACCTATCAGATCGGCCAATAATTTTCGTTCTCCAACCCAGATCTCACAATCTTTATACCCCACGTTAGCGATTAGACTTTGGTCTCCAGTAGGCGTTTTAACCTCCAAGTCATAAGGTAATTTAATTGGTTTCAAATCTATTCCACTCATGATATTAGGGTTTACAAAAGAATGAGTCGCACCCGGATCAATTAAAATCTTAGCTAAGCGGTAAAAAATAGGAATTGTACCTTTAACCACCTCAATCGTATCAGGTATCTGTTGGTGATCCAACGCAAAAAACCCTAGCCGGTACCTTTGGTCGGCTCCCTCCAGTACTGGTCTGCTTTGAGGTTGACTTTTCTGGCCTTTGAATATTATCTCCTATTTTTGGCGCCTTCGGACAACTTGCGACTTGGTGTTCAGCGCTACAACAAAATAGACATTTCCCTGACTTCCTCCAACAGTCATTCTCAGTGTAGTTGGGTTTACCACAGTACGCACAAGTAACTTGAGAGGTCACTGCCGAACCACTAGAAGGCACTTCCCTAACTTGAACTGGTTTTCCATGACCTCCTCTGGATAAATCTCCCATAGAAGCTCTTGCAGTTTTTATTCCTCCCATACCTCTTCCAATTTTGAAGGCTGTGAACGCTTACTAGTCTGTCCAAAAGTACGACTAGAAAAGTTCCTCTTCCTATTCTGAAAGTCTTTAACTTGTATTCTCACACTTTCAACCCTTTGTACTTTCTCTAGAGTCTCAGTAAAAGTAGAGATTTGGGCTGCAGCTAAACCCTCCTGGATTTTCACATTAAATTCCTGTACAAACCGTCTTATCCGTTTTCGCTCATTAGTTACCAATTCAGGGGCATACTTGGAAAGTTTAGTGAACTTCCCTTCATATTTCGCTACACTAAAAGTCCCTTGTTTCAACTTAATGAACTCATCCTCCCTCTTTTTTTGGATCAAAGGCAGAAGGAATTTCTCAATAAATTCTCTCGTGAAATTCTCCCAAGTCCAAGAGATTTGGGCTCTCTCCCACTTTCCCCTTACCACATCCCACCAAGCACGAGCCACTCCCTCAAATTGAAAAGCAGCAAAATTCACTCACCTATCCTCAGTATAGTCTAGAGCGGCGAATATGTTGGTCATTCTCTCCAACCAATTCTCCGTTACCTCAGGATCGGGTTCACCAATAAATTTAAGCGGGTTAAACTTCAAGAACCTCTCTAGAGTTCTATCCTCTCCTCTATCCTGTCCCCCAGGTTGGTTAAGCGGTCCAGAACCTTGTCTATCATTCAAACGCTCTAGGATATCAGTTATCCTATTAATGGCAGTAACCACTTGATTACCCTCAATATTTTCTTATCCCTGAGTCGGTCCAGTTGTCGATCCCTTATCATCCCCATGAGGTTGGGCCTGTCTAGTCCCTTGTCCACGGTTTCGACCACTCCTTCGTCCTTCCATTATCCTAGGTATGCCTAGTGCAAGAAATGAATCAATAATGCGAGAAAATACTTAAAACAAGAACCAATCACGAAAACATTGAAAATAACAATAATTTACATTCATTAACATGTCAAGATCTATACAATTAGCAAGTCATATGGAAAATCACAAAAATATAGCACACAAGTGCTACAATAGTACTTTTAGTCACAGAAGACTAAAGTAAAAGCAAGTGCCACAGAAGTTAGCCACACAGTCATACAAAATACAATGGTCTCAGCACGTAGTATCACCCCTGTTAATCCTAGCTATACCAGTCAAAAGGGTCAAAAGAGTCAATCACTAGGGACCTAGTCCACAGTAGGACTACCAAGAGGAATCTCCTCCACAGGATCCTCCTCTAAGTCCTCCCCCTGAACCGAGCTCTGGACAATATCCGACACCCCCTCTATCATCTCAGTGGCATCAGTCAGGATCTCGAAAATCCGATCACGGACCTCTTCACCTAACCTAGTGAGTCGAGCCCCAGTCCTCTGGAGCTCCTTACGAGTGACTGCAGCAGTAGCCACCTCGCCCTCCATTACCTCGTCGAGCTCCGCAATCCTCTCTCCTTGAGTACTAGCCACCTGTCTCAACTCGACCACCTCCACCTATAAGTCTAAGTTGATAATCACGAACTGCCGACCCTCGTCGTCCAAAGCTAGCACGAGGTGGTTTGGGTAGACAAAAGTTAATCTACACAAATATCGAGGGTATCTATAAGAGGGTGAGTAGTGCACTCGAACCCCTCCACTAAGAGTTCGGTAGTAAATAGGCCTAAAAGACTCTACATGACCATTAGCATGGCCATTCGCATTAGCTGCCGGAGTCCCATTTCTATTTTCATCCCTGCAAAATAATTACACTTTTCGGCTTAGAAACTTAATCACTAGCTCACTCGGATGTCACCTAGGGCATGCCTAATTTAGTCACTAGTTCACCCAAATATCATTTAAGGTATGACTTAGTCATCCTATCTCAAATCTTAAAGGTAGAGTTTCTAATATGTCACCCATATAGATCTCTAACCTAGCGCTCTGATACCAACTGTGACGCCCCCACTTCTCTCTAAGGCGAACCAAAGGGTATCCGCGGGACGCTTGCCCAACTCTCGCCAGGACTCTGTACACTTTTCATTCAAACTTAATACAATACTAGCCATTAATACAATGTAAGGTAATCAAATAGGAAAATATTCGAATTTAACAATATATAACAATCATCCAATCTTTACATCGGTTCTCAAAAGATACATCAGTTCCAAAATATATACAACCAAGAGGTCTAGTCAAGTACATTGAAACCCTAAAACAAAAGTACATCCCATGGGTATTTTTGAGTCTTACTCCAAATCCCATCCTGTTTAGGAAAATAAATATACGGAGTGAACAATTGCTCGTGAGGCCAATAACACATATGCAAGCACATTGTCCAAGTAACAATCCCAATTAACGAGTAAAACGATAACATTCGAGTAAATGATAATGCGAGCAAGAAAAGTAAACAGAAACAATTCAAAGATATTGGAGCTCTCAGGAGTTATTTTTTCATTACACGATCAAGAACCTCTACGAGTTGACACTCCGTCAATAGGGTAGGTTATAGTCCGTAGAATCACACTTATCATGTTCTCGTTCACTATTACATACCCCTGTATCGGGTCCGCCTGCCATTTATTTGAGGCGATACTGTTCGAGTATGCCAAGTAAGATCTCTCAGCAGGTCAAACTTATATTTTCTCATGGTTCATCAAGGAACCCGACCAAACCCATGTCGGCTCGAGTCCAAGGTTGGCCAGTGAGAATTGGGCGTCCCCCAATTGACATTTGTAAGTCGAGGAGATTCACTCCAGCGACGTATGCAGCCATAGCATATCATTTCATTTTATTCAAGCATTCAATCATTTCATTCCATTCAATCAAGCATTCATAATTCATTCGTTCCATTTCAATCAATTTAATCATAAGTCATTCATTTCAAAAGAGAACGAGTGCGGTAAAGTACACACTCGTCTCCATTTTTGAAATCTCCAATCAATTATAACAATTAAGCATGTATCAAGTATTCATACACTTGACACTCACTAAGTGATTCAGGTAGCAATGCACAAGCGTTTGTTTTTAGGCGTTTCTCGTGAAATCCTCTTGGAGGTCCTCTTGAGTGCCTGAGTAATTAATAATGAATTACCACTCAATATCACTTAAAACCTCTAAGTATCAAGTAAGATTGCACGTTAGTACAATCTAAGAAAATTTCACAAGTACGAGTCTGGATTACTCGTAAATCGAGGTTCAAAAGTGGGGTTTTAAAAGTACAAGAGAAATCTGATTTGCATCTCCGAAATCAAGTGTAAAACGATCTAGCAAAATCGAAGAAAAATGGAGAGTTCGAAACCCTTAATTTTCTTTAAGTTTGAAAATTTCAGATTTATCGAGCGATCTTTGAAAAATTGTATCTCACTCTCTACACGTCTAAAATTGGAAAACTTGGTACCGTTGGAAACTTCTTCCAAAGACTAAAAGTTCCTTGAATACACTTTTCCATGATTCCAAATGGAAGATATTAAAAATTTGGCCCAAAGTTGCTGTTTTGGAAAGTCAAGACAGATTTGGGTTGATTTTCGACAAAGTTTGGAAATTCGGCAAAATTCACACAATGCTAACTAGCTTCTAAAATTTGGAATTCAATTAGAGTTACAATCAAAGTTTTCAACACAAAAAGCGGAACAAGAATTGGAGTTTTGAACACCAAGATATAGTGGCTCAAAATTGCTGAATTTCTTCTTTGAAGGAAGATTTTCCAAGTTTAAATCACGAATTTTGGGACTTTGATTGAGTATCGAAATGGATTCGGAATGGCACCAAACTTGGCAGTATTATACTATCATGTAAGTTCTATTCCTATGTAAAATTTCATAGAAAAATACATACGAAAATTCGGTTAATAAAATCATTAAAATCCCACACGTTTCCAAGGCAAATCTGTCTGGTATGTAAATTTTCTTTTTCTAAATATTTGACTAATAAAAATATCTCAAATATGGTTCATTTATGTAGACAATGTCTAAAAAACATCTAAGATGTGTTTGGTAGGTGATTAACATCAAAAATTTCGAAACAACAAGTCCCAATCAAGGTTAAGGCATCAACTAGCCAAAAAGAGGGTTTCCAATCCCTGAGTCAGTTTCGAATTTTGTCCACAACTCACTCAATTCAACTTGGAATTGAGCATGATTGGTGGCGTTGAAAATTAGATTCATAAAGTTACAATATCTCAGAAGAAATCATTTTAAAAATCTATCCACAACTATCTCATATTCGAACATCAACTCACTACTTAAACAGAGCTTCCAGTAAAACGAGAAACAGAATAGGCAATTTTACAAGGTTGGTACGGATCCCTCAAGTGGAATCAGGATATGCATTTTATACTGTTAGAAAACTAGGAATGTCTAATTTCCAGTGCCACAAACGGCACTCGATTCTGACATCGGACCAAAAAGTTATGACCGAAACAATAACACTGCCAAAGTACACTGGACACCCGTTTCCAGTTTTGATGAATTTTCGAAATCACAACATTTGGTCAACCAAATCACGTAATTTTTTGTGAAAACCTTCCACACAACCCACACAACATATATACATCATAAACAAGTCAATTGAACCTCAAAAAAAATGCTCTAAGGGTCAGGGCATTGACAGGGGCAGAAACGAAAAAATTCCCCTCTTCACTACCTTTGTGTTTCCATCTACAATATCACTTATATCTACTAAATTAAGCACTAATCCAACATTAATAACATCAAAACTCATCAAATCAGTCCATCAAACCATAATAGGAGTTCATAAAACCCACACACCAAATTTTCAACATAAATAAAGCTACTCACATGAATATATGATCTTATACGTGCAATATAACTTCCATAAGTCAAGATTTGAGAGGTTGATCATCACTTACTTTTTTAGATGATCAAGGCAGAAATTTTGGTCCCTTAGAGCCAAAGAAAAATCGTGGAAAGCAAGCTCTTTTCCTAGCTTGAGATGATCTCCAAGTGATTAGCAAAGTGTATGTAAATTTTAAGGTGATTTGGTGAAGATTTAGTAAAGAAATGGTGCAAGAAAATTGAAGAGCTTTGGTTGTTTTTCTTCTCCTTGGTGGCCGGCTGGAAAGAGAGAGAGAGAGAGTGTGTGTTTGACTGCAAATGAAACTTCCAAGAGAAGCTAAAATGTGTGGCTCTAAATTGTTCAAAAATCAACTCTCTTCCCGCGCGCGCACGCGTATTTTTCGTGCTCGATTACTCTCGAGTTTATTTCACTAGTGCACTAAACCTCTAATGCAATTCATTCATACTATTATTATTTACTCTTAAGGGTCTAAAAGTAAGGATTTAAAGTCCCTCAATTAATCGCACGCGCAAAAACGCGTAGTACCGATTTGTGCGCGATAAAGTGGAATCTCCAAGAATGTCTTATAACGATAATATAACTAACTAACACTTGAACACTTAAACATAAAAATACCTATTTTAAAACTAATGTACAAGTCTCCAATTTTCCAAACTCGTAGTATTCTCAAATCGGTTATTGTCTTCAAACGCGCATTTACTATTCTCACTTAACGAGTTTTCAAAAATTAAATTTTTAAACAAGTCACCTTAAAAATATAACTAAACTATAAATCCATGTAATTAGATCTGAAAAGGTTAGAAAATAATATTCGGGGCAAACAGGTAATTAAATATTTAAATAAACTAGTAATAAAAATTTAAAATAAGTAAATTTTTGCGAGTCCTCACAACGGTTAGTTGACTCTTCAACTGCCTCCTATCCGTTGGAAGCATTAATGGAAGAACTTTTTGATCTCATATAAATAGAGCAAAGTCAACCACTTCAAAATACTTTTGCACATTGCGAATACAAAAGATATAGAGCAATTTTAGTGAGAAAATTCTCTTCAAAGAAGATTTATACTCTTAGTTGTGTGTATCATGTTTAAGCTTTTCTTGTGTGAGAAAATTACTTCAATAGTGTAGCTTTGTGAGAGTTATCCGAGTGATAATAAAAGTTTCTAACTTGACAAAGTGTGGTTTGGGGCAAGGAGGAAATGATCCTTCCTTTGTACACAAAGATTGGTTGTAATTGATCAACTTGAAAAATCTTGCTCCATAGAGTGATATTCAAACTCAAGAGGAGTTTGAAATTTGGTTTGCTATTCTATCTCTTTCATTTACTATCTTGCAATATAAATTATTCATCTCTTTTACTCACGAGCATTCGTGCTTTCTCATTAATTGTTCCATTGTGTGGTTATCTAGAAAAGAGGGTAAATTTCATATTTAACCAAAAAGTGTCTCATAACTTGGTTAGTTTTTTAATTTACCTAATTCACCCCCCTCTTAGGTTGTCTTCAATCGTTACAATTGGTATCAGAGTTTGGTTTCTTAGAGATTAAGCTCAATCGGCTTTGGAGTAAAATTGACAACCAACAATGCCATATTTTTTGAAGGACAATCTGTCATTAGATCCCCAATGTTTAATGGATCCAATTATGTGAGTTGGAAGGAAAGAATGATTATTTTCTTGCAATCTATTGATATTGAACTGTGATTTATTGTTAATGAATGTCCATATGATGCCTCCATAATTGATGATGTCACTCATAGATCAAAACAAAAAATAAGAAATGAGTTGACTCGTGATGATAGAACCTATCTCAATTTGAATGCCAAGGCTATGAATGTGTTGTATAGTATTTTAGATTCAAATGAGTCTATTAGAGTCAAAGGTTGTAGGTCTGCTAAAGAGATTTGGGATAAATTTAGAGAAATTCATGAAGGAAGTGAAAATGTGAGAGAATAAAAGAAATCTATCCTAGTTACTAAGTATGAATCATTCAAGATGGAACCTCATGAAAATATTGACAAGATTTATTATAGATTCAATGATCTCATTAAAGACTTAGAAGTGTTAGAAAAGAAATACTCCCTAGGTGAGAAAAATAAAAAAATTTGAATGTCTTGACTAAAGATTGGAAAAATAAGGTGACTGCCATTGAAGAGCCCAAAGATCTGAATTCTATGCCTATTGATTCTCTCATTAATTCTCTAATCTCTTATGAGCTGAAACTTAAGTCTAAAGTGCAAGAGGAAGATGATGCTAAAGTGAGGAGGAGCATTGCTCTAAAAGTTTCTCAAGATGAAGATGACTCGATTTCCTTGGATGGAGAAGATATTGAAATTAATGACAATGACCTTGCTCTCATCACAAGGAGCTTCAAAAGAATCCTTAACAATAGGAGATTCAGAAGAGGAGGACCTAGCAATACATTTTCAAATCAGTTCAATAATGCAAGAAACAAAGGAAAGCAAGAGGCCAACAAAAAGCAAGTTGAAAAATATTTTGTGTGCAAGAGGACCTATCAATGAATGAGTGTCCAATGAAGAAAAATAAAGAAGAAAATGTTGAACGAAAACCAAAGTTTAACAACTTTAAATCACATGGAATGATTGCAACTCGAATGGCGATGTTGAAGAGGAAGAAAAATCTGCTCAAATGGCTTTCATGGCCATTGGTGATGATGAGGTAACTACTTGCAACTCTCAACCTGACAGTGATGAGGAATCTGATGATGATGTTAATTCCTTCATTGAAAGATTGCATAGCAATCTGAAAGATTCTTATGCTAGAAACAAGGAATTAAAACAGAAAATTAATTTTCTTATTCAGGATAATGCAAGTCTTTCGACTGAACAAGAATTTGAAAGATAAAAATGATAACTTAAATAAAGTTTAGACTGATCTACATGCTGAACTTGATAGAAAAATCAAGATTTGTGAATTGTTCAAAAAGAAACAAGGTGATTTGAAAAGAAAAATGGATGATCTAAATGAGTTGCTTAAACACAAGAAATAAGTCTGTTTTCAAAAGAATGAATCAAAACCTCACTTTGACATTCATAAGAAAAGGTTGAATTCTAATGCAAACGAATTTACCATTTATAAAAGAAGGTAAGTCAGATTTGTTAAACCTGTTTATGTAAGCAATTCGCTGACTATGTGTAACTTTTATTGCCAAGTTGGACACATGAATAATAATTGTTATGTAAGAAAGAATATGAGAAATGACATGAAATTCATGTGGATAGTTAGACATAATGCTAACTCTCAAGAACCCAAAAAGTAAATGGGTACCAAATATCATCTTGTGAACTCTTGTGTAGGTGAACTTGGTGAATATCATTAAGGAATCAAAATGGTTCATTGATAGTGGTTGCTCAAGGCATATGACCGGTGATCCATCACAGTTCATCAAATTCAAGTCAAAATCAAGTGAAAAAATAACATTTGGAGATGATAACAAAGTCAAAACAGTTGGAGTAGGGGATGTTGGTAAGAATGGTCAAACTTTTGTTCACAATTTTCTTTTTGTTGATAATTTGGGTTATAATTTGTTGAGTGTTAGTCAATTGTATTATAGAAATCTATTTGTGCTATTCAAAAAGCAAAAATATCTTGTTTTTTACTCAAAATTCAACATTATCTTCAAAGGAAAAAAAGTGAATGACATTTATGTAGTTATTCTTGAAAATATTGATTCTTCTAACCTTAAATGTCTTAAAGTTACAAATAAAAACCCTTGGTTGTGGCATAGAAGGTTTTGTCATTTCAACATGGATTTGTTAAAAGAAATTTTTAAAAAAGAACTTGTTAGGAGTTTGCCAAAAATTAAGTTTGAAAAGGATAAAATATGTGATGCTTGTCAATTTGGAAAACAAGTCAAAGTTTCGTTTGAACCCAAGAAATGTGTTTCTACTTCAAAACCTTTGGAGTTTTTACATCTTGATCTATTTGGTCCTACACAAATTGCTAGTTTAGGTGGTAAAAGATATTGTTTGGTTATTGTTGATGACTATTTTAGAAACACTTGGGTGATGTTTCTTGCACACAAGGATAATGCTTTCAGAAATTTTGTTTCATTATTTGCAAAGGTTTAAAATCTGATTGGATTGAAAATTATCAAGATTAGAAGTGACAATGGCTCGAAATTTAAATTTTATGATTTTTTGAAATTCTGTGATAACAATGGAATCACACATGAATTTTCAATTGTTAGAACTCCTCAACAAAATAGTGTTGTTAAAAGAAAGAATAGAACTCTTCAAGAAGCCGCACAAACCATGTTGAGTGAATGTAATTTGGCAAAATATTTTTGAGCCGAAACCATTAATACCGCTTGTTATGCTATGAGTAGAGTTCTGTTGAGACCTATTTTGAACAAAATCTCTTACGAGTTAATGTTTGATAAAAGACCAATTATTGGTTATTTCAAAGTCTTTGGTTGTAAATGCTTTATTTTAAATATCAAGGAACATCTTGAAAAAATTGACAAAAAATCTGATAAAGGCATTTTCTTGGGATATTGTGAGAACAAAAGAGGTTTTAGAATCTATAATAGAAGGACTCTTGTTATTGAAGAAACCATACATGTCACTTTTGATGAATCTAATGATGATATTTTCAAGAGTGGTTGTGAGGATGATGATGTAGATGTTCAAGAAGGATTTAAGAATCTCACAATTCATGATCAAAATAATGCTCCACAAGAAGAGAGCTCAAAGGAAGATGATCCCCAAGACAATCAAGCATTGGAAGAAAATGACAATCATGATTATGCACTTAGGGATCTTCTAAAAGCTTGAAAATTTGTTCAAAATCATCCTAAAGAGCTCATCATTGGTGATCCATCCAAAAAGGTAAGAACTTGCTCCTCTTCTAAATAATTGATGGACAATTTTGCTTTGGTCTCACATTTTGAACCAAAAAATATTGTTGATGCATTGAAAGATGAAAATTGGATTTTAGCTATGGAAGAGGAACTAAACCAATTTGAAAGGAACAAGGTGTGAATATTAGTTGAAAGATCTCAAAATCATCCTATCATTGGTACAAAATGAGTGTTTGATGAAACATTTGCTCCCGTAGCTAGACTAGAATCAATTATAATGTTTTTAGCATTTGCATGTTTCAAGGATTTTAAATTATTTCAAATGGATATTAAAAGTGCTTTCTTAAATAGTTTTATTGATCAAGAGGTATATGTTGACCAACCTCCCGGTTTTGAGAATGAAATATTTTCAAATCATGTGTTTAAACTCTCAAAAGCGTTGTATGGTTTAAAGCAAGCTCCAAAAGTATAATATGAACGCTTAAGTGGTTTTTTGATTGAAAATGGTTTTAAAAGGGGCATTGTAGACACTACTATTTTTACTAAACAATGCTCCAATGATCTACTAATTGTACAAATATATGTTGATGATATTATCTTTGGTGCTACTAATGAATGTTTGTGCAAGAATTTTTCACTATTATGCAAAAAGAGTTTGAGATGAGTACGATGGGAGCATTGAATTTCTTCCTTGGGTTTCAAGTAGAATAAACTCAAAAAGGAACATTCATTAATCAAACTAAATACACCAAGGAGCTGCTCAAAAGATTCGGTATGGAGGAATCAAAGCAAGTTGGAACACCAATGTGCACATCTACCAAGTTTGATAAGGATGAAGGAGGTATAAATGTTGATGAAAAGAAGTATAGAGGTATGATTGGCAGCTTACTTTATTTAACCGCAAGTAGACCTGATATTATGTTTGTTGTTTGCTTGTGTGATCGTTTCCAATCATGTCCAAAAGAATCTCACTTGTTTGCTGTGAAAAGAATTTTTAGATACTTGAAAGGAACTTTGAACTATGGTCTTTGGTATCCTAAATGTCATGAATTTTCATTATGTGATTTTTTGGATGCTGACTTTGGTGGATGTAGAATAGATAGAAAGAGTACAAGTGGTACATGCCACTTTCTTGATAACTGCTTAGTGTCTTGGTTAAGTAAGAAACAAAACGCTATTTCCTTATCTATGGCCTAAGCGGAATATGTTGCCACCAGTGCATGTTGTACTCAATTAATGTGGATGAAAAGCACTTTGAATGATTTTGGATTAGTATATGATTGTGTGCCTGTGTATTGTGACAATACAAGGGCCATAAATCTGACAAAAAATTTCATTCAACATTCTAGGACAAAACATATAGACATAAAGCATCATTTCATTAGAGATCTCATCCAAAAAGGTGAAATTTGTGTACAATATGTTTACTCAAAAGATCAAAGTGCTGACATTCTTACAAAAACCCTTCCACTGGATCAGTTTGTATTTTTGAGAACAAAATTGGGTGTTATTGAAAAGTTTTTATGAAAAATTATCTGGTCACACTTTATCCGGCGTTCGATACCGGATGAACGGACCTCCGACAGTGTTCTAAGTCTTTTTTCCAGAAAATCTTGTTTCGGGCAGTAGTGTCGGACGCTTTCCTTCGTTCGGCCGTCTGACACTCAAAAAATGCTTGTTATAAGTCTGTCCTCTTCTTCATTCAGTTTATTTTTTTTTTACCGTTGTCTCGGACGCAACTCTTCATTTTCTCCCACTTTCAAAATTCAAAATTCATCTCTCTTCTGAACAAGTTTCAAGAAATTGATTTGTCCAAAATCACTAAATTCCTTTTGCCTGTTCATTACACCTCATAACCATCTCTAACTACCAACTATCCTATAAATCTCAATTCTCACCCGAAACCCTAGTCACTCAAAATTTATTCTCTTTGGACGATTCAAGCATCCATTGTAATCTATACCGCACTCTTCAATTCATCTCATACACATTTGCATCTCACTTCGTAACAAAAACACTCTGCATTTCATCATGGTAAGAATGAGAGGTGGATCTGCTAGTACCGAACGCACTATCCGGCTTGTTGATGAAGATGTAGAAGTTGTCGAACCTTCCACCGAATCACCCAAGAAGGGAACTGGAACTCGTGGTAGAAAGAGGAAACAGCCTGCAAGAAAGAAACAAACTACTCAAACTGTTGAGCCGTCTGTTGAGCAGATTGAGGGACATCAAACTGAGGAGCACAATGCTGAGGAGCAACAAACTGCTGAACCTTCTACCAGGAAATCACCAAGGGCAAGGTCTGAGGTCCGAACTGCTGTGCCAACTGCTCAACGCAGTGGAAAGAGGAAGCGTCCTGCCAAAGCACAATTTGTGGCTCAACCTGAAAAAGAACCTACTCCATTACCCAAGTTTATTGATGATGATGCCAGGGAGAGGTTCCAATGGATTTCACAGAAGGGTTTCATCACTCAGAGAACCCTTGTGCCTTTTGAATTTCGTAATCTTGACCTTGAACCCATTCTTGAGCTTTTTACATTCCAAAAATGGACTCATATACTGACCATTCCCAATACCTATTACCCTGACATATTTTATCAATTCTTTGCTAATCTTAGAAAGGGTAACTCACACACTGATCTTATTTCTCAAGTCAACTCAGTTGATATTGCCTTAAATCCTGATATTGTCAATACTGTTTTGAAAACCAAAATTGAAAATGATTTTAAAGGAAAAATTGTAAAATTTTTGTCATATGAAGAGTTTCTTTCTACTTACCATCATTTTCATGTTGCAAAACTGATGACTTATTTTCAAACGCACTTTAACACTCCTCATGAGGCAAAATTGGAAGATCTCAGTCCTCAAAATTTGATCATCTTCACAATAATTTCAAACTTGTTGGTTTCTACTGATGGTCATAGGACTGATGCCAACAAGATGGAGCTTTATTTGTTTTACTGCTTTGTTGAAAAAATTCGCATTGATTTTGGATTTATAATGTGTAAATTTCTACTCAAAATCAGCACTGATAGCCGTAGAAAACTTTTTTATGAAAAATTTTTAACTCCAATCTTTGCTCACTTTAAAATTTCTTTCACTGGAGTGTCATCGAAAGATGGTGCATCCACTGTCTTTTCAAAAGCATATTTTGAAAGAAAAAATCTGAGATTTTTTTGTTGGTAAATGGTGCTACAAGGAAACTGTTTTGGAGTTTAGAACAAAGAGTCGTCATGATACCCCTGTCACCCATAGAACTCCTCGAGATCAGTCCCAATTTGTGTCACTCTTTACCATTCATCCCAAAAAATCATCCACTCAACCTTCCTCATCCAATCTTGAGGTCATTTCCTTACTTGAGGATCTCAAACAACACATCCTACTCGTTGAAGATGGTCCGATGATGACCATGTCACTTGATCAACAAGCTGCTTTTATTGACAAAAGGAACCTACTTGTCCCTCCGATCCCTCAAGAAGATGAAAATGTACATCAAAAGGAGTCAAGAACTGAGCCAACTGAGCAAACTCCCCGTACTGAAACCACTCCAGAGGTTCGTGCTTCCAGTTCTCAGCCACAAGACAAGGGAAAGGCTCCAGCAACTGAAGACAGCGATTGATGAGAATATAAAGACCAAGGCCCATTCAAGCACATGGGGAATTGGAAGATTCAAGTGAAGACTAGTTGATTGCACGAATACTTGAGTTTAGTAGGATTATTTTATTTTCCTCGTTGATTTTGGTTATTTCTCGCTTTAGAAAGTCTAGGTAATTAAGCTAGTTTAATTGCGGCCCATTTGTTAGTAAGTGAGGCCCAAAATCTTCCTTAAGTATGTAGGGTAGTTTGGTCAATTTTTGGATTAGGGTTAATGCTTGTAAGGGCTATAAATAGCCCCACTTCCTCTTTGTTTTGGGATCAGTTTTTGACTATTAAATACAATTAGTGAGTTTTCACTTTCTCTTTGGCAAGAGAGTTTTCTTTGAATACTTGAGAATCTTCTCAAGTTATTCACCCGAACTTATCAATCGAATATCTCCTTGATTGTGGCGTTCTACTACCTCCAATTTGGTTCGTTAATTCGAGTAGTTACGGGTTGAGATAATATCAAAATTGTTCGTGACTTCTAGGGATTAGTTGGGTCAAATTTCCGCTGCCTAAGCCATGGTGTTTTGGTTGTCTAGATCGGGGTTTCACATCAGTTGGTATCAGAGCTAGTCGACAACCACCAGGTTATATCTTTTTTTTTTCATTTATTTCGAGTCATATATGTTTATCCCAATCTGTCCGTTTGTTTAGAACCAAAAAAAAAAAAAAAATTTCTGGTCGTTGTTAAATTTCTGGTCGTGGAGTTGTTGAACAAAATTCTGTCCGCACTTGCTTCTCACCTTGTTGTTGAAGTCGTGTTCAGGTCTATCCGTTTGAACCTTCATTCCAAAAAAAAAAAAAAGACAAATATTCTGTCCGTGTAGCTCTGGTTCTTCTCGCTTCAAAATTCTGCTCACGATTGTTGTCGCGTCTTTGTGTTCCAAATCTGTCCGCTCTTTTGGTCGTTTGTTCTTATTGTTGAGTTGTGACCAAACCTGTCCGATTGCGTCTTCATTCCAAGAGAAAAACAAAAGGAAACAATCTGGTTTGCATATAAAAAAAAAAATCATCAGTCGCTAGTTTCCTTGCTTTTCCGTTTGTCTTGACTGTCCGCAAATTATCCCTTGACTGTCCACTTTGTGTCGTCTATTGCTGCTGTGTTTTCTTGTCCTTAATTGCATCTCAGTGTTGTGTGTTTGAGTCTTGAAGTCATCGAGTCAAAAAAAAAAAAAAAAAACAAAGGTCAGTAGCTAATCCTTTTTCCTTGTCTCCCCGTTGCTGACCGCAATTTCCAGTTTGTGTGCATCGTGTTTGCATTAGTTTTCAAGTTGTTTGTGCCTAGTTGTTGTCTATTGTTGCTCAGACTCGCTGTCCATTGCTGTGATTGGGTCCTGCTCAGAAAACAAGAATATATATATATATATATATAACCAACCTCTTGTTGTGCGGCTGCCTTGAAAACTTGTTGTCTTGGACACAAGGCAGCCTTGGAACTTGCGGTTGTCTTGCCCAATCATTGAAACCTTGCTCACAAGGCTGACCACCGCTTGAGACATTGAAACCATTGTCAAAAAAAAATTGAAACCACTGTCCGCAACCACATGCAAACTGACCGCCAGTCTTACCCTTTGCAAAAAAAAATTTTGCCGTCAGTGTTTTGTGACTTTCTTGTGCCGCTTTTAATTTCTGGAAATTCTGGGAATTATTTGTGTTATTCTTAGGCTGTTTGTTTGGTAGTTACATCGTTGTGTGTAAAAAAAAAAAAAAAAAAAAACTGATGTTCTTGCGCTTCCACAAAGTTGTGAGTATCTGTTCGCAGCCTTACATCATCTTCAACATGGGGAATCCAACAAAGCTGGAGTTTCTGCTGACCAACGGATTAACTTCTGGTTTAAAGGCAAAACCAGGTACTCAAAGCCAAAGCAGAGAAGGATAAAGAGGGCATCTCGTGCTCAAGCAACCCAAAATCCGGATGGCGAAATTGGACAACCGCGCAAATTTTCAAGTCAAGACAATGGCGTATTTAATACCATCGGAGTTAAACTTCACTTGCGGGAAGAGACCTATCTTGCAGCATTTATATCTTGTTGGCTCTGTGTCTTTGTTTTACCAGATGAGGACCTCCGTTATATTAGACCATCTACTTTCAAAATGGCTAGTATGATGGCTGCAGGTCGTAAGACTTGTCTTGCTGTTCTTGTCCTGCTAAACATATATCGTGGGCTTGATAAAATTTCAAACTCAGCTACCCCAGGGTGTGCACTTGCGGCTTTTCCGGTGCACTACGTATATGCTTGGTTAGCGAGTTATTTCTCTACCCATTATTCGACTCCAAATACCATGCCTAGACCCACCATGACCAATTATTCTGGAGAGGGTGGCGCACGATATTTTGATGAAAATAGTGCTCGCGACCTCATTCATCAGGGAGACAAAGCAACTTGGGAAATCACTTCTCTTGTGAAGAACCGTAATGAACTTTTCATTGACAATGGCAAATTAGCGATCTCGAACTAAGTTATTTTGTAAGCGCCTGCTCAAATTACTTAGTTTTGCATGCTGAAGGGGATTTCCTTGTTGAGCCATATAGTCCATATAGATTCGCGCAGCAATTCGGGTTTTATCAAGTTCCTCCACAGGAGCTCGGGGCAGATGTTCGTTCCACAAATTATGACTTGAGTCGGATACTCTGGCGCACTGCCATTCGCAGTAAGACAGAGTCAAAGGTACTTTTTCCTAGTTATCCCTTGAATGCTAGCAAGCACACATCTTCAGGCTTTCAAACATGGTGGTCTATGGTGCATGATGATCATCTCCTCAAAGGGCGTGATGCTTTGATTAAGAGTGTCCAATCAAATGGGGAGCAGAAGAAGTCAAAAGGGAAGGAACTTGCAAATCTGAACAATCCTTTCAAGGTTGGCAATAGTCTTGAGATGAAGCAAAAGACTGTGAGAAACGAGAAGGAAATTTTGAAGAGTTCAAACAACAAGATTGCTACTCCTGAGGACCTTATTCCTGATGAACAATTTTCAAAGGGTACTTCCTTTCATCTTCCTTCAAACATTGTGAAGGCTATTGATCATGACTCTTGCAATTCACATGAGAGGAAGAGGAATGAGCCTTTTGATGAGGAGAATGAGCGATCCACTAGCACAGACCAGCATTGGAAGCGCAAGAAATTTGACCCAACTAATCCCTAAAAGTCACGAACAATTTTGATATTATCTCAACCCGTAACTACTCGAATTAACGAACCAAATTGGAGGTAGTAGAACGCCACAATCAAGGAGATACTCGATTGATAAGTTCGGGTGAATAACTTGAGAAGATTCTCAAGTATTCAAAGAAAACTCTCTTGCCAAAGAGAAAGTGAAAACTCACTAATTGTATTTAATAGCCAAAAACTGATCCCAAAACAAAGAGGAAGTGGGGCTATTTATAGTCCTTATAAGCATTAACCCTAATCCAAAAATTGACCAAACTACCCTACATACTTAAGGAAGATTTTGGGCCTCACTTACTAACAAATGGGCCGCAATTAAACTAGCTTAATTACCTAGACTTTCAAAAGCGAGAAATAACCAAAATCAACGAGGAAAATCAAATAATCCTACTAAACTCAAGTATTCGTGCAATCAACTAGTTTTCACTTGAATTTTCCAATTCCCCATGTGCTTGAATGGGCCTTTATATTCTCATCAGCGATGATGATGAGGAAACTGAAGAGGAAGAAGTGGATCCTGCTCAATTTCGCCTAGCTAGGAGGAGGCCTGGATCATCCAAGATCATAATTTAGGTACTTCTAGGCTCTTGCACTTAATGTTTAGGATGGCATTTCATAATTGACATTTACATCTTTTGCATTTTAACATTTCAAGTACTCTGTACTCAGGATTCTGCTTATTTGGTTAACTCTGTTGGTTTGTAAACTATTTGGTTAACCTTTCTTGGTTATCTATTTGGTTACTTTTGTTGATTATCTTTTATGTGGTTAACTCTGTGACTGCTGATTGGTATTCCTGTGACTGCTGATTTCTGATATTGATTGCTGATGTTGATCATTGCTGATATTATTGGATATTCTTAGTTAATAATATTGTTGATGATATTGTTGATGATATTGGATTTCTGGATGTTGGATACTGGATTTGATCTAATATTGAATTGATGTCACTGGCTATTAAAATCATCTAATGATGACAAAAAAGGGGAGAAATGGATGTCAAGTTGTTGCTAGGAAATGTAATCTGGTAAATGCATGAGGGGGAGCTATTCTGAGGAGGAGTATCTACCTTTTTTATGCATTAAGTAAGGGGGAGTCTTGACTCAATTATTTTTCTCCATCCATTATTTTGTCATCATCAAAAAAGGGAAGATTGTTAATCTCAGTCCTTAGCTTTTGATGATTACAAAACAAATGGATGTTACTAACATCTCCTCAAAGACTTTTTCAGAAATGAAGCAAATCAGATTCAAAAATTAAGCACATTTGAAAGGGACAAAGTATGCTGAAACTGTCGGACGCTCAAGAAGACTAGATCGGACGTCCGATAATCATTACGCATCTTCGGACGCACGAACAACTCCACCACCGGACGTCCGAAGATATTAAGTCATTCCTTCTAAGCTCATTGACTTCGATCGGACGCATAGCATTAAAGCACCGGACGTCTGACAAACGTTGCGACACTTCAGACACAAAACTTTGAAAGCACCGGATGTCCGAAAGTATTGAAGAAGAATTCTTAGTTTCACTACCTACCTTCGAACGCAAACATTGAAGGTACCGGACGTCCGAAAGAATTTAAGAAAACTTCTTTAGCTCACTGCCTGCTGTCGGACGCAAGAAATTGGTCTACCGGATGTCCGACACTACCAACGGCTGGTTGACTTTTCAACTGCCTTCTATCCGTTAGAAGCATTAATGGAAGAACTTTTCGGTCTCATATAAATAGAGCAAAACCAACCACTTCAATATACTCTTGCACATTACGACTACAAAAGATATAGAGCAATTTTAGTGAGAAAATTCTCGTCAAAGAAGATTTATACTCTTAGTTATGTGAATCTCGTTTAATCTTTTCTTGTGTGAGAAAATTACTTCAATAGTGTAACTTTGTGAGGGTTATCCGAGTGATAGTAAAACTTTCTAACTTGACCAAGTGTGGCTTGGGGCAAGGAGGAAATGGTCCTTCTCTTGTACACAAAGATTGGTTGTAATTGATCAATTTGAAGAAGTTTGCTCCATAGAGTGATATTCAAACTTTTCAAAGAAGATTTGTACTCTTAGTTGTGTGAATCTCGTTTAAGCTTTTCTTGTGTGAGAAAATTACTTCAATAGTGTAGACTTGTGAGGGTTATCCGAGTGATAGTAAAACTTTCTAACTTGACCAAGTGTGGCTTGGGGCAAGGAGGAAGTGATCCTTCCCTTGTACACAAAGATTAGTTGTAATTGATCAACTTGAAGAAGCTTGCTCCATAGAGTGATATTCAAACTCAAGAAGAGTTTGGAATTTGGTTTGCTATTCTATCTCTTTCATTTACTATCTTGCAATATAAATTGTTCATCTCTTCTACACACGAGCATTCGTGCTTTCTCATTAATTGTTCCATTTTGTGGTCATCTAAAAAAAAGGATAAATTTCATATTTAACCAAAAAGTGTTTCATAATTTGGTTAGTTTTTTTATTTACCTAATTCATCTCCCCTCTTAAGTTGTTTTCGATCCTTACATGCAACCTACTGCCTACATAGTTGGTTCTACCACTGAATAGCTGGTTTTATATTTATTGTTGATGATGTATGTCTGCCTAGCTAACTTCTAACTTTTATGGATGGTTGTATTGCCTACCTAACTTTCTTTGTCTTTACTTTATTATACTTTTATTGTCTAGATAATAGAGTAAGTGATTAAACTCAAGTGATTGTCACATCCTAAGTTCCTGTGAGATCGACACCTATTATTCCTTTACTCAATAAAAGAAATATGCACTTGTAGAAATAGGGTAATAAGATTTTAAAAATTATTATAAAGTAAGAAGACTGTAACACCAATCATACTTATAACTATCCCTCACCTAGTTGCATGATGACAAAACTAGCTATAAACTTATTAGATTCTATGAAATTACATGATTAAAACTATGAAGGTACAACCCTACATAAGTGAGTTAATTCCATAGGTTTAATACTTCCATGATTTAATATTGAATCCCAATATTCATTGATGAAACAATACCTTTAAATAATCACAACTAGTGGCCAATTAATCATGATTATAATAGCAAAGTGTAAAATAACTTGAACAAGATATAGGCATCAAACAACCATGAAAATATCACATACAGTCGTAGAAAGTTCATCCATTCCCTAGGTGTAAAAACTACCAAACATAAAGCAAAATGAAACAATATCCATACTTGTATTATCACTAAACATAAGAATCAACATAAGAAATAAAATGATAGGAGAGAAGTCATCCTTATCACACGAGTTCCAAATCTCTACATCTTCATCCTCAATCTACTTCTATGTTTAATTACTATACAAAGTTGGATGAAACTATACTAACTTATACTAATACAATGAACTAGGGAATTCTAATGCAATTCTACATTTTTTATGTAGATTTTCTAAACTCCAAAGTTACATTTCTGATGTAGTTCTTTCTTTAAATTAATAATATGTGATTTTCTAAAATGTATGTAATTTTCTAAAATTAGTTGAGGTAATTTTTCTAAAATGTATGTAATCACATATCATACATTTTCTAAAATATGTGATCAAGATTTTCTAAAATCTGATATGTGATTTTCTAAAATGTATGATCAAGACAAGGGAATCTAGGAAACTAGTTGAGGTAATTTTCTAGTTTCTTAGAAATTCAAGAAATTGTATTTTATGGTTTTAGATTTAGATGTACCCTTGAGTATCATGATCTTGTCCTAGAAAATTCATTTAGAGAAATTTTAGAGACCTTAAACAAGAAGAATCTATGAGGTTTTGATCAAGAAACTGAATTAGAGTCTCATTGTGTATGATACCGATTTTCTAGAATTCACTGGGAAAATTAGAGTTATCCATTTTACATGAAATTTAGCAAGATTGGAATACTATATGTGTGATGACCTAGAAAATCATTTTCTCACCTCCCAACTATTTGCATTTCTATTTAAATTATATATTTGTAAAATTTGCATTCATTAAGTAATTTACTTGTTAATTGATAAATGAGTTTCTTTTACTTGCTTATTTTAACCTTCGAGTGATTAATTTCTTGAAAATTGTTAATTTCGTGACTTATTAGTGAATTTGGCCAAAACTCTAGAGGAATGTAAGTTGAGATATTAGTGAAGTTAAGAAAGATTTTTGGGAGTTAAAAGAAAGTTAGAAAAACTAAGGGTTGTTAGTGAGAAAGCTTAAGTGGAGGACACTATTTGGGGCACTATTCAAAGTTGACTTAGAGAAATCTTCTTGTGGCTTGTATATTAGTTCCAAAAGCAACCCAAAGCCTTCATTTCTTCTCCTTGGCTGGCCGAAAATAGAGAGAGGAAGAGAGAGTGAGACACTTCAAAATTTCTTGAGATTCTTGAAAATCCAAGCTACCCTTTCATCAATCTACTTGAAACCTTGGAAGATCTTGAGAGAAGATGTGAGAACCTAGAAATTTTGCTAATTTACCTAGCTTAACTACATGGTATGTTATTTATTTAATCATCTATTCATTTATTTATTGATTTGATCATGATTTTGTTTTAATGCTTTTATTAAATTTTACATAGGAAATTTAGGGTGTGGGGTAAAAATGAACTTTTTCCTTTTCAGTGGGGTATGAAAGGGACTTTTGAAAAAAAAGGGGAGTTTAGTGCAATAAGAAACTGCTAGAAGTGACATGTGTCACCATAAGAGCTAAGCTTCTTTCTTTGACCTTTGACTAAGCTTTCCTACCATTTAATTTTTCCTTTCTTGCCTTAAAAACCAAACAAAACAAACTCAAGAAAAAGGGAGAGAGAGTGCTGTGAGTTAGGGAAAGAAAATGGAGAAAAGCTTCACTAAATTTTAGCTTCAATCTTGCTTGAATTTTGAGGAAAAAGGAAGGAGATAACTTGGGGGTTTCATCCATCTTGGCTTAAACTTGGAGAGGAGAAGATTTGGTAGTTGGAAATTCATTTTGGTTGAAAAGCAAAAGAGGACGGGGATGTGTGGTCGGCAGTGCACCCGAGGCGAACACTTGAACTTGTTGCTGTGGTCAGTGTTCTAAGTGCATGTAAAGTGCTTACGTGCAATGTCTCTTACTTGAATGACATGTTCGCCGGCTTGAAATACTTGTTCTTGTTACTCTTCAACTGTTAATATTGGGACGAGGATGTACTTTATCATACTCGCTCCTTTGTGACTTGACATTGAGATGAGATGAATTGCTTTGCTTGTACTTGACTTGTTGGTCGATTGGATGGTTATTCCATCGACTTTCTTGCGTACTTGGGACCCTAAACCCTATTGGCTAGTTGGTCGGGTCGAACCGACAAGGACTTGGTCGGCACGATTGACGAATCATAGGTCTTGTCACTTGTCACATGAACTTGAACTTGTACTTGAACTCTTGAACTTGAACTGGTATACTCGAGTATTATCCTTCTTAAATTTTGACATGCGGGCCCGGTAGGGGATTGAACGGTGGTTGGAGAATGACGTGAAGTGGTGAAATACTTGTTAGTATTTTGAAAAAAATGTTGACGGAGTGTCAACGGAATTTTGATCAAGTTGCTTGAATATGCTCTTCAGAGCCCCGTATCCTTTTATATGGCAATGTAAATTCTTAATTGTCAGGTACCCGACGTGTACTTGCATTATGGTTGTGAACTATGGTTATGTGGCGTGAATATGATATTATTGTTGCATGACTTTCTTGGAACCTCACGGGGCGAAAGCTCACCGTTTAGATTTATTTTCCTTATAGGGAGCGAGCACTTGGGCGAGTGAATCTTGTCGAAATCTTTTGCTATAGCTTAGTTGCACCAACTTTTTGTTTTGTTTTTGTAAATTGGGAACTCAACTTTTGTAAGTTAAGCTAGTAGCATATTTTAAGATCGTATCGATCACAATCTGCTGTATATAGCCAGGGATCTTTTGTATAGACCATGTAAATGTGACTTTTATTTTGAAAGGACTTGTTATTTAGCTACTGCTTGAGTCCTAACGAGAGTTGGGCAAGCGGCCCGCCTAACCCTTTGGTTCGTCTTAGTGAGAAGTGGGGTCGTCACAAAAGAAGGCTCCTAGGAGTGGATCTTGCTATTTTCTTGGTTTAATCTTGCTAGGGATTGAAACGTTGAAGAGGTAAGTGGCTAATCTACTTCATTCTTTAACCTTTCAAGCAATTTTGGAATGGATCTTAGTGGATTTATGGTATTTATGGAAAACCTATGGTGGATTTGAAAATTTTTATGGAAGTTTTGGTACTAGAAGCTTGATAGTCTCTTGTATGTTTGAATCTTGAAAATTTTGGCCAAGAATTTGTGGATTATTGTTTCTTGATATCCAAGGGTTAATGATTGATGAAATCCATGAGGATTTGAGTTATATTTCTAGTGATTTGTTGGTGAAAATGGAAGAAATCTCTGTAGACACCAATTTTTTTATTTTAAACTTTATTCATTTAATTAATTTAATTTTAGACATATTTGATTCAATTTTAGGTTTTTATTTTATTTTATTTTGTTCTTGTTTCGTGTCTCTCATTTTATTTTAATTGATTTTTTTTAAAAAAAAGAGGAAAAAAAAGGAAAAAAAAAAGAAAAAGAAAGAAAAATAATAAAAATGGCAAGTAGGGGGCATGCATTGGAACAAGTGTCCCTTTTTGCTTTGGACAACACAACACCTGGGGTTTAGGTGTCTAGGCACTTGGAGAGTTAAGATTTTTTTTTTGAGGAAAAGAAAAAACGAGGGCGAAGATGAAAGGGAGCTTCGACTGAGGTTTAAGGGGAGCGACGAAAAAGAAAATAGGGGGGCTTCGGTAAAGAAAAGAGAGCAATTGGGAAAATCGAGAGAGCTACCGAGGGAGCAAAAAATCTGGAAAAATCATAGAGGAGTTTATCGGGGGGAAAAGCTAAGAAAAAACAGCGAGCTTCGTCAAGGGGCGGTGGACAAGGAACCTACGGGCAAGAAAAACAGGGGACAAAGAAAAATAGAGGAGAAGGGACGGTTTTTGGCGGAGGAAAAAACTGAGAGCAAGGAGTAGAGGGAGTGGGCGGCGAAGATTTGTTCGTCCATCACTCTGGGATTAAGACCGGCAGTGGCGGGTTTCGCAGTCTGGGCGAGGGTGAAGCCGTCGAGTTCGAGGTGGAACAAGGTGGTGATGGCCGTACCAAGGCCGTCAATGTCACTGGCCTAGATGGGGGACCTGTCCAGGGGGGAAATGAGCAACGGATAGAGGAGAGATTGCGGAGCAAGGAAAGGAAAACAAGAAAGCCAAAGCAGAAGGCTTGCGGCTGAGAAAGAAAACAGAGCAAAAGAAAGCGGCGGAGGGAGAGCCGGAACTGCAGCCAATTCGTCAGAATCCACCACTGCCACCACCGGAATCAACCATCATCACCGAACAAGAGCATTGTAAGTTTCTTTTTCTCTAAAAAAAAATTTTCAGTTCTTGTCCAGTTTTTGAAATGGGACTGCCGTGGCTTCATCTAGTGCAGTTTTTCTGCTAATTGACCTCAATTTTTGAATGTACATGCTGCATACGTAAATTGGACTGAAATCTTGGTTTTCTGAACAATTTCTGGGTTGATTATGACGTCAATTGGCAAAAGATTTGCTGAATTTTTAATGCCCGTGTAGTGTTCGACAAAACGCCCGAATGGAAATTTTGAACCAAAAGAGGAGATTTTATCCCTTTTTCTTCACGCGTTCAGGATGAAATCTGGCCAGTCCAACCAGTCCAAAGCTGGCCAGAATCTATGCGTTTCATCAGTTGGGGAGGGGAGAGAAGCTAAATGATTTTGTGAGTCATCTTTCACTATCGTTGCCCTTCATATCTTGTATTGGTGTGGTGTATTGGCCGTGTAAAGCTAATGGAATTTTGAAGCATCAGAAGTTGCAGAAATTTTTCACTTTCAGTTGCATCGAAGAAGAAATCTCCTGCAATTCATGAATGAATGAATTTTTGAAAAATTGCAATTTAACTCAATTTTTGCCTAATTTCACTATGGCCCGAAAATTGGAAAAAGTGAACTTGTTTCTCCCTTTTAGATTTTAATCATCTTTTAATATGCATAAGTAGTCTTTTAGCTAGATTAATTCTGGATTTAGATCATAATTGTGGCTTAATAATTTTAGTTGATTTGCTAAGCTTGTTGGGTTTAGGATTATGGTTTAGTTTGTGGGTAATAATGTTTATTTGGATTTGTAAAAGTGGGTTTAATTTATTTTGTTGATTTCCTGGTTTGGATTTAAGAGGTAAAAGCCCACTCTTTTGGTTGGGTTTATTTTGTTGGAAAGTGCAGGCTAGCCCGTCTGTTTTGCTTGGGTCTCGGTTGGGTTAGGAGGGTTTTTGACCCAAACAAATAAAGAAAAGGACCCAATGGCTTGTTAAGTCAAGGAGTCTGATGACAAAATTTCATTTCAGTCCTCTAACTTTCGAGTATCTTAACAATGGCCCTAAACACTTTTAACTTCTTTCAATTGGGTCCCAAATTTAATTGTAAATAGGTCCCTGAACTTTATTTTTCTTTAATTGTGACCTCGGATCTTTGTGTTGATTATAATTTAACCCCCAAAACTCTGGTAATTTTTGCATTTAAGTCCCTTCTTCTTTTAACTTCTTAAATGTGGTTTGTTTACATGATTTAATTGATTCAATTTCATTTTTATTTTTATCTTTTGTGATTATTTGTTAACTAAAGTGATGCCTTGACCCTTTCTTTGTTTTTTGGAGGGTAAATAAGTAATTTCACTCCATTAGAGCCCAACTCAAGGGAGGTACACCCTATCCCTTATTTCTTACTTTATTTGACCCTACGTGCCGTATGTGACTTTACGTGTTTAATTGCATGCCTCTTGAATGTTTATTTATTTATTTCATTTATTTATTTGCTTTATTGGCTCTAGTTTTGTATATTTATTTTAGTTCAATTTTGATCATTTTGAAAGGTATTTAAATGCTAAGTTGTAATAGTTAGGGTTTTATTTACTTATTTATTTATTTTCTCCCCTTTTAGATTGTAGTAGGGCCTCCCGAATGTAATCGATAGGGCTTCCTTTACTTTATTTGCCTTGCGTGATTTGCATGCTTACTTGTTATGTGTTACCGCTTTCCTAGGATTTAGCATCTAGATATGCATGCTTATGTGTTATGTGAATTACGTGCTCACATGCCTACTTGCTTTAACTATGCCCATTTACTTGTGTATATATGGTAAATGCAAATGTACGATATAACCGTGGCTAGTCCAATGCTAGTCATGGTTACTTATTCCCGATCGCTTACAAGTCCAATGCTTGTGAGAGAGCGTTAGTAAAGGGCTAGTCCAATGCTAGACCGAATAGGGCTGTCTCTCGCTAGTACATACTTGCATGCCTTCACTACATTTCATTCATTTTTTTCTTTTAGCATTTTTACATTTTTGCATGAACCTCTACCCTTTTCCCGCATTTGAAACACGATCTTTAGGACTTCGCATTTCACTCTAGTCATTAGGGTCATTTGCTTGATTAGGTTAGGGAGTCACCCTTCTGGTAAGGGAAACAGACGAGTTTGGCTACACATAGCCTTAGCACGCTTGTTTTCTTTCTAACTAAAAGGCAAATCAAAAGTCACGATTTAGGGTCTCCCCGTACCCGTTTTGCTTGCATTCCTCTAGAGTCATGCATTTCATTTACTCACTATCACTTTGCACTCTCATTTCATATACTATTACTTTTTCCACACGTTCACTTCACATTACTCTTATCTTACACATTCTCACTTTACCACTAGCACTGTACATACTACCACTGAGCACATATGCACTTCACACTATCACTTTACATACCTCACTTTGCACCCCCATTTACACACTCCCACTTACACACTATTATTTTTATTATTACTTTTTTCACTTCACACAAGCTCATGTTTTCACATTGCATACATTCATTCCATTCATTTTTTCGTCATTAGCATTACGCGTGACCTCTTGGAGGGCTTATCCTTGGCTATCACAACTCATGTGATTTAGTCCGATCGAGTCTCTAAGAGATATTTGTCCCTTTCGATTCCTCATTAGGTTTAGGATTGCATTCACATTAGTTATATCCAAATACGATACATCTTTTGGTTAGAAATTAGGAAAATCATGACTAAATCATGCAACTAGTTTAGGCTAGGTTGAGAGGGTGCCTTAGACATTGTCTTTGCCTTCCCTCTCTTCAAGTGTGACCCCCGAACCATTTTTCTCTGATTTATCGTAGATTTTGGAGTTAATCTAAAAAGGTTTTACATTTAAATCCACATTTTTTGGGTGACTTGGTACACCCTAACTCAATACCAAGTGGCGACTCCTACATTTTACCAAAACCTTTTTAGATTACTATTTTTGGCCAAAACGTCGCATTTCAAAGTCCCATGGCCTTTCCCTTTCATTTTCACACACATCACCATCTTTTCAAATCATACTTCACATACTTATTATATTTTTATTTTTAAAAAAAAATGGGGCGCGACAGCTTGGCGACTCCACTGGGGACTTTCTAAGTGGGTCCGAGCACTTGATTTAGTTATTCTATTCCTTTTTTACCCTTTTCATGTATTGCATTTGAATGTTTAGGGTTGCATTTTTTCTTTTTTAGGATTTTTGCATTTTGCGCGTATCAACTCACTCTCTCACCCATTTGCATACGATTGATTTGATGGATGGATGGTTTATTTATGTTATCCCGCGCTTTGCATTGCATTGGGATGGGGGGACATTACCCTAGAGTCTCGTGTTGGTTCTCGATCCCTCCCCTCCAAATCGAGCACTAGCATACGTGCATACGCTTTACTTTTTATCCCGCATTTATTTTTCTTTTAGTGGCTTGTCACGCCACTCCACCCTATTAGGATTAGGCGACCCACTTGGACGTGTGATCGCGACACGACGTATACGTAGCATGGTCCGAGGGGTCACTCAATCTTCCATTTTAAGCTTTGGGTTGATAGCCTTCAGCTTTTAGTCAAAAATTGAGAATTTTTTATAGATTCACTCAGACATGTGGCCGTGACACGACGTGTGCGTAGCAGTGTCTGGGGAATCGCTCGAGCCACCGACAAAGAACCTTGGGTTTGATGACCTTTGGTTTCCAAGTCTGAAGGCTCGGGGACCTAAAACCTATCGAGTCTAAATGCATTAGTGAGCCAATACCGCATGCATCCATGATAGTTTACCTAGGGTAGAGTCTGTCTTACCCTATTAGGGACACTACTCACGAGGGGAGGGATCCAACCCCTCTTTTGCTTTTATTGCTTTACCTCTTTGTATTGCTTTGCTACAATGTGTTATGTGTATTTATTTGATTGAACTACTTTTCTTGGTTTTTGTCTTCATTACACTCATAAATCCTAGAAAGTAAGAGTGTTGGCATGGTACTCTCTAGGAGCCTACCTTATTTGATGTGACACGTTTAAATTCAATGCTTCGCATTTGCAGCAAGGATACATTTCATTTTTAGGCTCACCCAGGCATACAAAAAGGGGGTTCCCTTAGGTCACGTTTCATTTGTGTACTGCATGTTTTATCGCCTTGATAAATTGGCATCATGCATAAGATTTGGAGGGAATGCCGCATAGGGGATCCCATATTAGGAATAAATCGCCTTGTGTCTCGGATATGTAATCCAATGAGACTTGCACGTCTATATTTCTTGTACCATCCAAAAGGGTAGTGCACAAGGTAAGGTAGGATCCGATCATTTTCATGACGATAGATCAATTTTTGCACATTAGAATATGAACATCTAAAAATCATTTTTTACCATTTTAACATAGTTGGTAAAATCCCTTGCGTAAAGGACATTAACTTAAAGAAATTCACCAATTGCGATGGTAAATATATTGAAGCCAAATCTTGATTTTAGAAGGCTCATAGACTAATGCATCTCAATAATATTTTGAAACCGCCAATGGTCGGACAATTCAATCGATCCATTTTGTCAGTTTTTGAATAAATTATCAATTTCATTCGTTTGACCAATTTACCCTTTCTTAAAATGATCCGGTCAATTTTGAATAAATCATCAATTTCATTCAATTCATTTGACCAGTTTACCTATTTTTAGGGTGATCTAATTAATTTTTGAATAAATCATCAATTTCATCCGATTCATTTGATCCGTTTATCCTCTTTTAGGGTTTCGGTCTAAGGTTCACTGAATAACCTAGTCGAAACATTGTAATCCTTTCAAGAGTAGACTCTTTTACACATCGTTTTATGTGTTGATCAAAGCAAGCAATCCATTCGGACTTTGTCCTCATTTTTAGGACAAATGTCTCTTCTCACTCCAATTGACCAAATTTGTTAAAATTATTTTTCACTCAATAAGTTGGTCGGATTCATCAGGTATTGTATAGTGCCTACCCCAAAGGATTGCATTCTCATGCTAGGCCTACCCTTGGCATAAAAAGGGTTCCCCCATACATGCATACCGATTTTACAATTTTACTTACTAACTCTGGGTATTTTTTTTTCTTTTTATTTTTCCCCTCCCCTGCATTTGTAAAAGATGTTTCAATAAGGTGAAAATATTTTAATATCTGATAACGATTTCATCTAATAAATTTTGAAAATTTACAAATATCACTTGATTTTTGGGCAGATTCTACAATTTGAAGAATCCATCTGGAAGCGCTAGGCTAAAGCATCTAAGAGACTTCATAATTATTTGTCAAAAAGAAAATTTTGTTCATTTGATTTGTTAATACATTTTTGTTCCAAAAGAATAGGAGTCAAAAAATGTGTATATGTGGAGCTCTTTAGGTGTTTTTCTCGTCTCATTTGTATTATAATTTTGTCTTAAACTTTTTCAGCAATAAAGTTTTTATTTAGACAATTATTGTTTGTATATAATCATGTATATTTCATTCTTTATTGGCTATTTGAGGGATTTCATGATGAATTTTAAGAAATAAGACTAAATTGAGATTTTTTCAACCTCTAGCCTGACAATTCACAAGTGCATGCTTTCTAAAATCTTTACATACACTAGATTGGTGATCCGAGTTATACAATAAGAGTGCTCAGAATTAAAAAGAGATCACTCAAAAGACCCAATGAGATACCTTTTCCTCCTTCACTGTACAATTCATATTTTTGCCCGCTTCTATTAGCCCCCCAAAAATCAGTCACATTGATTGATAAATTGTAAATTGGGGCAATCTTTGCTTGAAAATATCCACTGTGTCTAATCAGATTCAATCCACATCTAAGTTAAAGCAAAAATGTACATTATTCTTATTTATTTTGAAAATTTGGAATGATACTTCAAGCGTTCATTTCTCTATCTATACAGATTTTATCATTTGCTCTCCCATTTGAGCCTTTAAAAGAATAATTTCGCTTCAAATAAGAGTCTTAATGATCACTACCCTGCATTGAAAGATTTTCAAATATCAAAGGGAATGGATTTTCAATGAGAAATTCGTTACTTTGGTTGTCATGAAACATAAGAATGATGTTTTGGCCATCGTTTCTACAATCTAAACACTATTTATCGCTTGCATCCTCCTTTGAGCTAAAATGGGTGATTCTTTTCAAAAGTACTTGTGATCGTACCCCACATTGGGAAAGGAGATTGGAGAATTTTTCAAAAGAAGAAAAAAGAAGAGAAGGAAAGGGGGCAAAAATGCTAAAATTCAAGAAGAAGAGAGGGAATTGCAATTTGGGGAAATTTGATTCTATTTGGGATTCAATTTTGAAAAAGAAAGAGAAAAGAAAAGGGAAGAGTATTGCCCGGTGGATCACTTATGTTGCGCAGATGTTGATGAACAAGAGTCTTCCTCAGTCGATTAATTCAGATACATGTAAGAAATTTTGCATTAATGAAATTTTTTTTTCAGAGTTAATGTGAGGAACGGAATAAAAGTCAGGCCCTCTTCTTTTCCAGTCAAACATTCTATCCTTAGTTATCCCTTTTGAGCCTTCAGAATAAAATATTTTGTTTGGCAACCCCTGAAGATCGCAAACCCCACACTGAGGCAAGTTTGAGTTGCAAAGGAAAGAAATGTCTCAAGAGGTGAAAAGTGATAAGGCAACAAAAGCAAAAGAGAAAAAGAAGAAAAGAGAACCTCGGTTGAGCATAAACTGGGACAAATTTTGAAAAGTTCAAAAGAATGGCAGAAGGCCAAAAAGCAAAAAGAGAGAAAATAAAATGAAAGAGAAAAGAGCATCAGTTGAGAATAAATTGGGGCAGGTTTTGATTTAACCCTAAAAATAGGGTTGGTGCAATAATGCGATCTCAGACCGTTCAAACCACTCTTGAAATTTGCATTCAAGCCTTAACCTTTTCCAAACATCTCACCAGACCCCATTACAAAAGTCGAAAGTCCTGGCTTCTGTTCTTTGCAATATCTCTGTCAAGAAATTTTCTAATTGACAAGTGATGCTCATATACTGATGCCAAGGAATTTTTAAATGTAGTTCTGAATGGATTAGGTGAGAAGTTGACACTGCTCTTCATGTGAAAACCCGCGAGGGCACTTTTGAAAAAAAGAAAAAGAAAAAGAAAAAAGCGAGCGAAATGAATGCAAAAGAAAAATGCAAAAAGATTCGATGCTGAAAGTCTCTGTTGAGTGATTATGAAATTCAAACAAAGTCCCAGATCTTGGAGTCCAAAATTGGGGCAATTTTAGAAATGCGATCTTCAGTGCAATGTCCTTAAAATCTTATTTCTTTAATTATCGTTTTCAAGCCACATTACAAGCTCATAAAGTCCATCGTTGACTTATCCTTCATGACAATTCGAAGTGAGGATTATGCTTCTAAGGAACCCATCAATCATTCGGGATCATAAGACCATAACCAGTTTTCACATGCTTAGCTATCGTTTCTACCCATATGTCACAAGCTTATAAAACTTATATGTTGACTAAGTTTTTTAAGAAATAAGGGTGATAAACTATTTGCTTTCACTAAGATGTGATATTGAAGGGATTACATACAATTTGGGCACAAGAATAAGACAAATCCTGACATCTCATTTTCCTTAGCCATCTCAAAATCAGAAATAGCACCCACTCGATTGGTCCTGAAAGACGAGCTAACAAGAAGTGGTGACCCATTACCCTATCGATGCTAAAGTGAGGAAGAAATCTTCTGTAATTTGGTATTATTTTGAGAAATTTATCATGAAATTTTCTGTATGGGTTTAAGCAAGACGTTTAATTGTCTTCACAATTATATGTTAGGAAACATAGTTTCTTACTTTGTTCAAATAAATAAAGAGTCATCCGAATAAAATTTTTGCATTTGAATGGGCCCACATTGGGGCAAATTTTTATTCATGAGATTTTACAAAATCGGCCCACACTGGGGCAAATTCTTGTAACACATTTGAGAATTTCGTCCAACGAGTCAAATAAGATGTTTTTGAATCAATCATACTGTTCTTTACATGAGTAGTAAATGCATCAATTCAAAAAAAATAATTTTAAGTGCATATTGTACTTTGGTAAGTCCCCTGTGCAGGTATTCATGGCTGAAATCGATGAAAAAGCATCTAGTGATGTGGAAAGCCGATACCGCAGAAAGAGAAGAAAGAAGGAAAAAGGACCCTACACTGGGGCAAATTATTTTGAAAAGATTCTCTCGAACAAAAATCAAAATCAAAAAAATAAAAAATTCAAAAAGTCAAAAATCAAGTTCAAATTCTTGTTTCTTGGAAAATCAAATTTAATTTCTTGTTTCTTGGCAAATTAAATTTATTTTCTTGTTGAAATATTCTCAAGGTAGGCTCAGGTGTTATCCCACTGACCGATTCTTAAGGCAGGCTCGGGTGTCATCCCACTGACCAATTGTCAAGGCAGGCTTGGGTTTAATCCCACTGACCGATCATCAAGGCAGGCTCGGGTGTTATCCCACTGACCAATTGTCAAGGCATGCTTGGTTTAATCCCACTGACCGATCATCAAGGCAGGCTCGGGTGTTATCCCACTGACCAATTCTCACGGCAGGCTCAGGTTCAATCCCACTGACCGATTATCAAGGCAGGCTCGGGTTTAATCCCACTGATCAATTATCAAGGCAGACTTGGGTTCAATCCCACTGACCGATTGTCAAGCCAGGATCGGGTTTAATCCCACTGATCAATTATCAAGGCAGGATCAGGTTTAATCCCACTGACCGATTCTCACGGCAGGCTCGGTTTAATCCCACTGACCAATTCATCACACTGGGCAAATTTTTGGATAATTTTCCAAGTAAATCTTATACAGTTTCTTCATACATACCAGCATTTCATTTGCACTACCACTGGCCGTGGGTCAGTCTCACTAGTGAGTATTTCATTTGCACCGCCACTAGACGTGGGTCAGTCCCACTAGTGAGCATTTCATTCACGTCGCCACTAAACGTGGGTTAGCCCCACTAACACCTCATTTCACTTCACTTCGTCATGATTAAATTTCTCGTTCGGGTCAGTCCCATGTTTAAATTTTTGTTCGGGTCAGTCCCATGTTTAAATTTCTTGATCGGGTCAGTCTCATGGTTTAAATTCCTTGTTCGGGTCAGTCCCATGATTTAAATTTCTTGTTCGGGTCAGTCCTATGATTTAAATTTCTTGTTCGGGTTAGTCCCATGTTTAAATTCTTGTTTGGCTCAGTCCCATGTTTAAATTTCTCATTCGAATCAGTCCCTTGTTTAAATTTCTCGTCTGGGTCAGTCCCATTTTAAAATTTTGTGTTGAAGGGGGCAGTCCTCATTTCAAAAAATGGCAGTCGTTCGAGTAGTTTGCGACCGAATGACACAGGTAAGTATTTGGTGTCTACGTCTTTGTCTCGAGTTTCTTCGAAACTCAGACAAAGATGGACAAACTATAGACACCAAATTTTTAATTTTAAACTTTATTCATTTAATTAATTTAATTTTAGCTTTATTTGCTTCAATTTTAGGTTTATTTTATTTTATTATTTATTTTTGCCTTCATACTAAATTTCAGAAAAGGAAAAAATAATAAAAATGGCAAGTGTGGGACATGCATTGGGACAAGTGTCCCTTTGTATTTTGAACAACACAACACCTAAGGGATGAGATGTCTAGACACTTGGTGGCTTAAGGAATTTTGGGAAACAAAAATCAAAGAAGAAAAGGAAATGGGGAGGGCCGGCTGGAAAAAAAAAAAGAAAGAAGAAAAGCCACGAAAAAGAGGGATAAGATGAAAGGGAGCTTCGGCTGAGGTTTAAGGGGAGCGACGAAAAAGAAAATAGGGGGGCTTCGGCAAAGAAAAGAGAGCAATTGGGAAAATCGAGAGAGCTACAGAGGGAGCAAAAAATCTGGAAAAATCAGAGAGGAGTTTTTCGGGGGGGAAAAGCTAAGAAAAAACAGCGAGCTTCGTCTAGGGGCGCCGGACAAGGAACCTACGGGCAAGAAAAATAGGGGACAAAGAAAAATAGAGAAGAAGGGGCGGTTTTCGGCGGAGGAAAAAACTGAGAGCAAGGAGTAGAGGGAGTGGGCAGCGAAGATTTGTTCGTCCATCACTCTGGGATTAAGACCGGCAGTGGCGGGTTTCGCAGTCTGGGCGAGGGTGAAGCCGTCGAGTTCGAGGTGGAGCAAAGTGGTGATGGCCGTACCAAGGCCGTCAATGTCACTGGCCCAGATGGGGGACCTATCCAGGGGGGAAATGAGCAACGGATAGATGAGAGATTGCGGAGCAAGGAAAGGAAAACAAGAAAGCCAAAGCAGAAGGCTTGCAGCAGAGAAAGAAAACAGAGCAAAAGAAAGCGGCGGAGGGAGAGCCGGAACTGCAGCCAATTCGTCAGAATCCACCACTGCCACCACCGGAATCAACCATCATCACCGCACAAGAGCATTGTAAGTTTCTTTTTCTCTAAAAAAAATTTTTCAGTTCTTGTCCAGTTTTTGAAATGGGACTGTCGTGGCTTCATCTAGTGCAATTTTTCTGCTAATTGACCTCAATTTTTGAATGTACATGCTGCATACGTAAATTGGACTGAAATCTTGGTTTTCTGAACAATTTCTGGGTTGATTATGACGTCAATTGGCAAAAGATTTGCTGAATTTTTAATGCCCGTGTAGTGTTTGACAAAACGCCCGAATGGAAATTTTGAACCAAAAGAGGAGATTTTATCCCTTTTTCTGCATGCGTTCAGGATGAAATCTGGCCAGTCCAAAGCTGGCCAGAATCTGTGCGTTTCATCAGTTGGGGAGAGGAGAGAAGCTAAATGATTTTTTGAGTCATCTTTCACTATCGTTGCCCTTCGTATCTTGTATTGGTGTGGTGTATTGGCCGTGTAAAGCTAATGGAATTTTGAAGCATCAGAAGTTGCAGAAATTTTTCACTTTTAGTTGCATCGAAGAAGAAATCTCCTGCAATTCATGAATGAATGAATTTTTGAAAAATTGCAATTTAACTCCTCAATTTTTGCCTAATTTCACTATGGCCCGAATTTTGGAAAAAGTGAACTTGTTTCTCCCTTTTAGATTTTAATCATCTTTTAATATGCATAAGTAGTCTTTTAGCTAGATTAATTCTAGATTTAGATCATAATTGTGGCTTAATAATTTTAGTTGATTTGCTAAGATTGTTGGGTTTAGGATTATGGTTTAGTTTGTGGGTAATAATGTTTATTTGGGTTTGTAAAAGTGGGTTTAATTTATTTTGTTGGTTTCCTGGTTTGGATTTAAGAGGGAAAAGCCCACTCTTTTGGTTGGGTTTATTTTGTTGGAAAGTGCAGGCTAGCCCGTCTGTTTTGCTTGGGTCTCGGTTGGGCTAGGAGGGTTTTTTACCCAAACAAATAAAGAAAAGGGCCCAATGGCTTGTTAAGTCAAGGAGTCTGATGACAAAATTTCATTTCAATCCTCTAACTTTCGAGTATTTTAACTATGGCCCTAAACACTTTAAACTTCTTTCAATTGGGTCCCAAATTTAATTGTAAATAGGTCCCTGAACTTTATTTTTCTTTAATTGTGACCTCGGATCTTTGGGTTGATTATAATTTAACCCCCAAAACTCTGTTAATTTTTGCATTTAAGTCCCTTCTTCTTTTAACTTCTTAAATGTGGTTTGTTTACATGATTTAATTGATTCAATTTCATGTTTATTTTTATCTTTTGTGATTATTTGTTAACTAAAGTGATGCCTTGACCCTTTCTTTGTTTTTTGGAGGGTAAATAAGTAATTTCACTCCATTAGAGCCCAACTCAAGGGAGGTACACCCTATCCCTTGTTTCTTACTTTATTTGACCCTACGTGCCGTATGTGACTTTACGTGTTTAATTGCATACCTCTTGAATGTTTATTTATTTATTTCATTTATTTATTTGCTTTATTGGCTCTAGTTTTGTATATTTATTTTAGTTCAATTTTGATCATTTTGAAAGACATTTAAATGCTAAGTTGTAATAGTTAGGGTTTTATTTACTTATTTATTTATTTTCTCCCCTTTTAGATTGTAGTAGGGCCTCCCGAATGTAATCGATAGGGCTTCCTTTACTTTATTTGCCTTGCGTGATTTGCATGCTTACTTGTTATGTGTTACCGCTTTCCTAGGATTTAGCATCTAGATATGCATGCTTATGTGTTATGTGAATTACGTGCTCACATGCCTACTTGCTTTAACTATGCCCATTTACTTGTGTATATATGGTGAATGCAAATGTACGATATAACCGTGGCTAGTCCAATGCTAGTCATGGTTACTTATTCCCGATCGCTCACAAGTCCAATGCTTGTGAGAGAGCGTTAGTAAAGGGCTAGTCCAATGCTAGACCGAATAGGGCTGTCTCTCGCTAGTACATACTTGCATGCCTTCACTACATTTCATTCATTTTTTTCTTTTAGCATTTTTACATTTTTGCATGAACCTCTACCCTTTTCCCGCATTTGAAACATGATCTTTAGGACTTCGCATTTCACTCTAGTCATTAGGGTCATTTGCTTGATTAGGTTAGGGAGTCACCCTTCTGGTAAGGGAAACAGACGAGTTTGGCTACACATAGCCTTAGCACACTTGTTTTCTTTCTAACTAAAAGGCAAATCAAAAGTCACGATTTAGGGTCTCCCCGTACCCGTTTTGCTTGCATTCCTCTAGAGTCATGCATTTCATTTACTCACTATCACTTTGCACTCTCATTTCATATACTATTACTTTTTCCACACGTTCACTTCACATTACTCTTATCTTACACATTCTCACTTTACCACTAGCACTGTACATACTACCACTGAGCACATATGCACTTCACACTATCACTTTACATACCTCACTTTGCACCCCCATTTACACACTCCCACTTACACACTATTATTTTTATTATTACTTTTTTCACTTCACACAAGCTCATGTTTTCACATTGCATACATTCATTCCATTCATTTTTTCGTCATTAGCATTACGCGTGACCTCTTGGAGGGCTTATCCTTGGCTATCACAACTCATGTGATTTAGTCCGATCGAGTCTCTAAGAGATATTTGTCCCTTTCGATTCCTCATTAGGTTTAGGATTGCATTCACATTAGTTATATCCAAATACGATACATCTTTTGGTTAGAAATTAGGAAAATCATGACTAAATCATGCAACTAGTTTAGGCTAGGTTGAGAGGGTGCCTTAGACATTGTCTTTGCCTTCCCTCTCTTCAAGTGTGACCCCCGAACCATTTTTCTCTGATTTATCGTAGATTTTGGAGTTAATCTAAAAAGGTTTTACATTTAAATCCACATTTTTTGGGTGACTTGGTACACCCTAACTCAATACCAAGTGGCGACTCCTACATTTTACCAAAACCTTTTTAGATTACTATTTTTGGCCAAAACGTCGCATTTCAAAGTCCCATGGCCTTTCCCTTTCATTTTCACACACATCACCATTTTTTCAAACCATACTTCACATACTTATTATATTTTTATTTTTTAAAAAAAATGGGGTGCGACAATCTCAATGTCCACCAAGTGTTTGATCTTTTGTTAAGGGTTGTTTATGTGCAAATTTTCATGGTTTTTCTTGCTAACAATCTTAGCTACATATTGTTTGATATGTTCATGGATTTGTTATGGGAAAATTGAGAAGATTTGATGGAGAAATGTTTGGAAAATTCTTGTGGGAAAATTCTGCCTTTGCTGTCCAAAATAGGGGAAGATATTCCAGCCTTGATTTCCACTTTTCTTAATAATTTTGAGCAAGTTCTTGTTCAATAAACTTGTTAACACATTACTCTTTACTTTGTATGTTGAATTTGAACCAAAACTATGAATTTCTTCCTTGTTTTCTTGTTGGAAAGTTTGCAAAATGGACTGAAACTCAGAGAGCATTTTCAATCAACTTGTCCAATTTTCTGGTATTAATTGAAAATGAATTAGAGTCTAAATTTTATACTGTTGGAAAGCCCTGTGAATCTAGTTTCAAACGCAATCAACGGCATTCGATTTTGATTTTTCTACATTGAGTTATAGCCGTTTTCCCGAGACTGCTCAAATGCCCTGATATGACGCGACAGCTTTCTTGTGCCTCTGTGATTGCTATTTTTTACCATGAAAATGCATGAACTGAATTTCAATGTCTTAATAAGAAATGTGAATCTATGTCTTAGCTTCGAAATGCCATAAAATTCATCTCAATCCGATAAGTGTACCTCCAGTTATGATCAAAATGCCGAGAGGTGCCGAAGCTGTCACTTTGGTTCTTCTCCTTTGCTCTCTTTCCTTCACTTTTCCTCGTTCAGTTTAACATTTTCACTCCATATTATACCTGAACCATTGACCTAACATGTACATGGATTTTTCCTTTGAATTGAGCTTGAAAACATGTGTTTTGGAAGACTTTTAGGGACGTAAAATTATGGAAATCTTGAGGAACATCTTGGGACTTCTAAGTTGGGACTTGGGAGTAGTTTTGATTAAATGGTGGTTTAGAGTAGTGAATCTCATTGTACTCTAATTACTTGGTTCTAGGACTTGGAAGTGAACACAAGATTTGCACCCGAGGCGGACGTTTGAGCTTTGCATCTTCCCAAGTTTCTGCGTCTTCCCTTTCCAACTTTTAATACAAAGAAAATCCACCAAAAGGCAAAAAACCAGTTACTCCCACCTCACAACAATTGCTAATAAAGTCACCCCTCTCATACTCCTTGTGTCTGCAGAAAAATTTATAGTTTTTTTTTTAAATCAGAATTATTGGAAGCATAAATATGGTTCCTTGTGTCTGCACCAGTATTTGTCAAAGTTTACTTCTTTTTGTAATTCTTCTTCTTCTTCGTCCTCAGACTGTGCAATATATAGCTGCCTTAAAACTATTAGACTTCCTTAAAACCTTCAAAAAGTGTTTCAGGTTTGTTATCCATCTTAACTGACCAAAGAGAGTTGATAAGCAAAAGAATGAAAAGCATTCGAAGCCACGAAGTACAAAAAGGATCACATCTTACCTTCTGCACGTGGCACGCCTGCACCTGCTTCCAAGATCCACCTTCCGCTAGCTGCATGGCTGCACAATCTACTTCCAATCGGTGGATGATGACAATAGAGAAAACAAACGGCTGGAGTTAGCAACCCAAATGGGTTTGATTTGGAATTGGGATTAGGGATTGAGGTGAGGAATTGGGATTAGGGAATAGGGACTGAGGTGAGAAAGCTGAAGCTCTTCAAGAAGACGGCGGACAAGATTTTGAAGTTGCTTGAAACTTTGACCTAATTAGACTAATATTCAAATTTCTTTTTTTTTTAGAATTATTTGGAAAGACAATAATACCCCTATTATATTTTGAATTTTAATAGGTACAACATGTAATTAAACTTACAACTATATATATCTAAGTAATTTTATAAATATAAAATTATATATATTTAAATATACCTTAAGCTCGAAAAGCTCGCAAGCTTATCGAGCATAACATTTGTAGGCTCCAATTCGATTCGTTTCAATATTCGAATCGTTCAAGATCGACTGGAGCTTGATTTGACCGAGCTCGAGTTGATCATTTGAACGAGCTACTCGCGAACTGATTCGTTGACACCCCTAGTACCGCCTACCTAACTTTCTTTGTTTTCAATTCCTTCAACTTGTATTGTTTAGATATTAGAGCAAGTGATTGCCACATCTTAAGTCGCTATGGGATCGACATCTATTATCCCTTTACTCAATAAACAAACTGTGCACTTGCAAAAATAGGGTAATAAACTTTTAAAATTTATAGTGAAGTAAGAAAACGCTAACAAGGGGTATATATTTGATAAGAAAGGATTATTAAAGATGATGTTAGATTCTAATTGTCTAATTAAGAGGGAACTCAATGCTTTATCTTGTGGGGAGTCTTTTTGTTTTGACACTTGAATATACAATGTGCTTAATTTTAGAGAAAGTTACTTTCAATTCTTTCTTCATAAATAATTTCTCTTCATGCTCACATGTTTTATTTTTTATGATGCCAAAAAGGGGAGAAAAAAGAAAATGTGCCTATATTATGGAATTGTATTTTGAGATTTGAACTTTATATATTTATCATTAGTTTGCCATCAAACCCTTCTACCTTTCTTGTCTTCTAAGTTTTGATAATAATAAACTAATGTTCATTTCAATGAATCATGAGTTGCTTTGGATGAATTATTGAACTCATGGGGATAATCATATCTGAGTTTACGTAGTGTAATTGTGCATTAATATGTTATATCTCATCATTGATTTGTCATCATCAAAAAGGGGGAGATTGAAGACCACATGGTCTAGATGAACTCTTGTTTTGATGAATAACAAATAATGATGTGAAGTACTAATGATTGAATTAAGTGATTTGTTAGATGAAATAAACTCAAACTTGGAGTTCATAGAGTAGAGTGTTCTAAATCGTTCAAAAAAGATATTCTTAAAGTATGATCATGATTAGAGAAGAAGAGAGCATATAAAGAGGTCATAATAGAGGAGAAGATTGATGTTCGAACGTCCCAAGAATATTAGTGAAGCAACTCATAGCAAAGGCAGTTTGAAATAATTAAGAAATGATGAATGTATCAAGCATGAAATCCTATTTGATTTGTTCAAATGTTCTATCAAAGAATGAAGCCAAAAGAAGATGAACAAAGTTTCAAGTTAACAATGAAATGACATGAAAAAATTCGAGGTTTACATAAATTGCCTCAACATCAATTATATCAAGAAAAGTTGGTGAAGAGAGAGTTGATAAGATTTGAAGAAAAGAAATAAAATCAAATAATTGGAAAAAGTACCGTAACAATGAATAATGAAAGTTAATGTAGCAAACGGACGACATTTGAATGCGGGTACTATAGCATGTGGGTGTCTGCATGTCCAAAAAGTGAAAATCAAGTTGGGCAGAATGCATGCGGACTCGATGCGGATGCATACTATAACAATTACTACAGTGATGTTGTTCATGCGGATGGGGGTACTATTCATGTAGACTTGATATGAATATGGGTACTATAGTAATACTGTTCATAACGGCTATTTTTTAACAACTAGTTTTTTTGAATGTTGGAGCTCCATTTTTTGCACAATTTTCACCTATAAATAGCTCAAGGGTATCCATATGAATTATTTTTTGGCTTGTGGTTGTCCTAGTTCATAAAGAAACTAATTCAGCTAATAACTCATTGTAATATTGAGATTGTGAGGTTGAAAGTATTAGTGTTTTTCAATTGTGAGTGTGGAGAGATAACAATTGTAACAAATGAAGGTCGCGTAGCATAAACCCTAGGTTCAACTAGATTAGAGAGCTTGGGCAGTGCCAAGGCCATTATGTACGCATGCAAAGTTAGAGGTAGCGCTTGCACTCAGGTTTGCCATGTTGGTGGCAAACCAGAATGGATGGAGACGAGTAGAGTTCGAATCAGATTGTTTGCAGGTAGTTAGAGAACTTAATATTGTAAATGAAGAGGTTATCAGGTGCACAGTGATAGCTGACTTGAAGAAACTCATACTAAATTTTGATGAAGTTGTTTTGCTTATACTAGAAGGGCAAACAACTTTGTTAGTCATTCTTTAGCTAAGAAAGCTTTACAATTGGAATGTTCTGCCGAATGGAAGGATAGCTTCCCAGGCTAGCTACATGAGCTTGCTCATGCTGATTGTAAGGGCAGTTGCCCATCTGTTACGTAACTGTTGGAGTCCAATTAATAAAATGATGCCGTTCTGATAAAAAAAAACTAGATTGGAGAGACTTAGTATGAGAAAGAATGAGTGTTATTTGTGTTCAAAGAGGGTTATTGTCTCACATACATTGAAGAGACACTTGAAGAAGAAACACCATGGTTTGAAGAAACATGGGTGTGGGCGTAGTTATCGAGGGTGGCCAAACAACTATAAATTAGTTTAAGTATCTTGTCCCTTCATCTTTACTTTGCTTTTTTTATTTAATTTGTTGTTTTTTACATAATTGATTGATTGAACTTACACTTATACCATTATTTGTTCAATACTTATTTGAAGAATTTTTTTATTTGGGTGAAATTAGCTTTGAATTTGGAAAAATTGTGAATAACCTAAATCATCCCCTCTCAGGTTATCTTTGGATCTTACAATTAGTTTGATCATTTATTACCATTGAATCATAATTAGTAACAACCCTTTTTGGACTTTCTTATTTATGATAAATTTCTGTGAATCTATTAATAGCCTGTCTTACATGCATTTGAAAAAATTATGACATTATTTCTTACTTTATTTTTTCCCCAATCAATTCATTGCTTTCCTATTTTAATTATCTTCAAAAGAAAACTACATAATTACTCTTAATTTTATTTCCACAATAATTTTGGTAAGTCTTCAATTAGCTTTCTTTACAATACTACATAGTTACTCTCAAGTGAGACTCAAAAAGAGGAAAATTTTCATAAAAAGATTTGCACGAATATATATTTATACTTTAGTTAACTTTCCACATGTATTGGTATATAATGATGATGGGAATGCAATGCATGTTCATCTGCAGTTAAATGTGGACAAGGAGTTTCAAAAGAAGAACAAAAAAAATTCTTGAATAGTAGAATATTCTCAAATGCTATTTACTATTTTTGAAAAATTTTCAAATAGATTGGATATTAAATGTTTTTGTGAATGGTTGGTTTATCTTTTTAATGAGAATGGACAAGTTGTTAGATTGCGTAGACAAACATATTACTATATAAAGCATAATTTGACTATTTCCGTTCAAGAAGGTTTAGAACTAGTACTATATAATCAAGCCAAAAATTAAGGATAGAAAAGAATTAAAAAATAGAAATTTTTTATGTGATTGTCAAAAAAAGGTTTAGAAAGGCATAATTAATACAAATTTATATGAAGTAAGAAATCAAAAGATAGATTGAAAATTGATGTATTCAAGGAAGTGAAAAAAAGGAAAAGAGAATAAGTGGGTGAAAAAATAAAAATAGAATTGATTGTTACCAAATATATATATATATATATATATATATATATATATATATAAGCATTGAAAGTTGCTATAGTTAATGAAGAGAAAAAAGGTTGAGACCCTAAAAATTAGAGATCTTGAGTTTTAATCTCCTTATTCTTCCCTTACTTCTTAAATACCACCTTTCTCTATTACAAAAAGTTTTAAAAAAAGTGAAAAAGGAAAATAGAATAAGTGGGTGAAAAAAAATAAAGATAGAATTGATTGTTAGCAAAAAATAAAATACTTAAAAGCTATTCAAATAAAAAATTAAATTTGGTCACATGGCATAAAGATAGAAGATTCACTTAATGTGACGACCCCACCTCCCCCTAAGGCGAACCAGAGGGTTCGGCGGGCCGCCTGCCCAGCTCTCGCCGGGACTCAGTCGTTCACTACAATCCTCAAATGAATTACAATATAAATCTCAAAAATACATCACAGTCTCCAATAATTACATGTCAAAAGCGAAGCGGAAACAATTCCCAACTATACATAAAAGATTCCCAAATCCAAATTGTACAACATAAAGGCCATCCATTCACGTGAATAAGCACAACAAGTCCTTACTTCGCCTTGAGCCCTGTGGAGGGGAATAAAATATTTTTGGGGTGAGCTAGAAGCTCAGCGAGTAACCAGCAAAATCATTAAGCAAATATATTTCACAATGTTGCATTTCGATCATTTCGATGATGTCATGATTCAGAGATCAATGTTCGTTTAGTGCTCTCGTGAGCCGGTGAAATCATAGCACTTGAACACCCAACGCTCAAATATTTCATTTAACATTAACTCACGAACTCACGAAAGTGGGAGCAACATCGGTGCTCCAGATAACCATGAACATGAACCATAAACAAGGTGGAGACGTTGGTGTCCAGCACAAGACTTTCCCAGAACTCATTGAAGCCAAATCATGTCATGAATTCACATGCAAGCACGCATGATATGCAATCGAATAATTAATGCAAGAAACATTTCACAAGTACTTTGGAAATAGTTTAGGGTCACTCACCTCCACGGCTCAGAAATCATCCATCATATAATATCACTTAATACAAAAATCCAACAAGTTGTCAAAAATATATTGCGTTTACCGCACTTGCGGGTCCCACGTTCAAAATACGCTATTAATTTCTCAAAAACTAACCGATACCAGAAAAATCATTTTAAAACTATCTTTGCTCATAAACTTTATCTGGGGAATTTTTCTAATAAAGAAAATGTAGAAAAGGCGGGCGATTAAATAAAATAAACCCTAGAAAATTAGAAAATTTTCGGGTTCTCACACTCATTCTTTTCGGGGCGTCACACTTAACGAGAGGTCTCGGGTTCGAGTCCTCCAACTTACACTAAAAAAAAACAAAAAAAAGAATAGCCAATTCAACAACCTAACAAAACAAAAGCTAAACCAATTTAACGACCTAACAAAACAAAAATTGAACAATATTTATTTGTGCTACACACACACACACACACACACACAAAAGATATGATGCCACCAAATGGGCCTTTTTCTACAAAGTCCAAATTTTGTATTCTTCACAGCCCATTTTCGATTCTTCGTGGCCCAGCCAATTAGCAACAGCTCTCAAAAGCGATTGTTTGCCTTTTCATTATATACACCATAGTTATTAAACCTAGTCCGGTTCAGTGGTCGAACGGTCAATCCGGTGAATCGGTCATTGGGCTAGGTTGGATTTCTAATTGGACCGTTTAGGCATGAAATCCATTGACTGGTCAATGATTTGACGGTTCAACCTGATTAAATCGGGAACCCAATTGGTTTTGTGAAGGAACTGGTTTTTGTGGAAAAAAATTTGGTAAGCTTTTGCTAAGATTTGAATTTGAGACTTTAGGCATGTATTTATAGTATGTTACCACCAAACCACTTGCCAAACACTAACTGAATAGCTTTCTTATAATATATGAATGCTTTGTCAATTCTATCTTTATTTTTTTTTATTTCTCTAAAAGAAATTTAAATCTTTTAATAAAAACTTATGAACCCCCAAACTCTATGAGTTATAAAATGGATTTAAAAAATAACATATTACATAATTCATTTTAAAGACAAATATCGTTTTTAATAATTTTTTGTACTTAAAATTCATAAATAAGTTGGATAATTACACTAAACACAGATAAAATTTTGCATTTCAAGTTTGGTAGATTACTAAATAAATTAATATTTTGCTGATTCTTATACAAATTAAATTAAATTTGCATTTGTTATGGCATTGTTTATTATAGTTTATATAATATATTTTATATAAAAAATTATAAAGCATAATATTTAAATATATTTAGTGACCCGTTGGTTTAACTACTTACCCACTGATTGAATCAATGACTCGTTGATCCACCTCCTTCACCGGATTTTTTTTAGGCCGAATTTAATAACTATGATATAAACATAAAAGATATGATGCCACGAAATGGGCCTTTCCCTGAAAAGTCCAAATTTTGTATTCTTCACTGCCAATTTCCGACACTTCTTGGCCCAGCCCATTAGCTACAGCCTCTCAAACGCGCCAATTGCCTGTTTGCCTTTTCATTTCCCTCTCTATCTCTCCCTCTCTCCACAATTCAATCATTTCACCTTCCATTTTTACCAGAGACAGAGAGACAGAGAAACAGAGAGAGCAACAATGGTGAGCACAAGGAGTGGTGGGAGGAGAACTGAAACTCCAAAAAGTGATGGAGGAAAACAAGAAAAAGGGAGTGATTTTCCTGTCAAAGATAAGCCAAAAAGGAAAGGATCATCATCATCACCAGAAGTACAAGTTGCAGTAGCTGTTGATTATGAAGAGAAGAGAGCCCAAAGGATGAAAGAAAACATGGAAAGGATGAAGATGCTTGGCATTCTGGACCTCTCCAAGAACCTCCAAAAACCGGACAAGCCAATCACTCACAAAAAGTTCAGGGCTTCTCCTTCACTGCCAGCTCTTCATGATCCTCCTAGGCGCTCTTCAAGGTAAATGACCTCAAGGAAAAAAATTTTTTAATACAATTTTCTTCATGCTAGGGGTAGGAAAGATGATGCACTATTAGGAGAAAAACCCTTTTCTTGTGCTCCTTTTTGCTTTTTCCTGTTAATTTTGTCTTTGTTTCCCCACTTTTTTTGGTTTTCTTGGGATTTTCCTTCCATGATTTTCTCGGGGAATATGAAAAGACCTTTTTTTTTTTCTGCTGGCGTGCCCCTTCTTCTGGGATGCGTGTTTCAAGAGCTTGATATTTTAGTTAGCATCTCACATTTTAGAAAAGAAACAGATAATTTCTTTTATATATATGAAATGAATGCTGGTGGTTCATTTACCGTATTACTGGTTTCCGTGAAACTTTAGATAATTTCTGCTGGAAAAAAATTAATATTGTTGTTTTGTACGTATCTATTTTAGGTTGAAGACTATGACTTCAGTTAACTACTTTGAAAATCGAACGCCTAAGAAAGAAAAGGGGATGAAGAATGTGGAGATTCATATTGAAAAGGGTTCAAATCCTGAGGTTTACACGAAAGAGCATGAGAAGCTCTTGGGTGATTCCAAAAGTGCTTGGACTCTGTATGTTGATGGGTATGATGAAGAGGGCCAGCGCATTTATGATCCATTTTGGGGCAAGTCTTGCCACCAGTGCAGGTACTAAATATAATTTTTGTGTTTCATTTTCTCATTTGATTCTTTTCTTGCAAAAATAGTGGGCTGACTCTACCTTAGATTGTGAATATGACGATGTGATCATCTAATATGAGAAGGGAAAGAAAAAAAAAATCAGATGTTTAATTTTACAATATCTATTTCAAAATTTCTGTTTGCTGGTTGTCATGTATTTTGGCTGTCAGGAGAATTAGATCTTTTTATTATTTATCTAATTTGGGGGAGCAGGGGTGGAGTAGAGTGATGGAAGCTGTGTATGAGTGGAAGGAGGAAAAGGTGCGTCTGTCCTCTTTGGCTCACAATTTAGTTGTGATGCTTAAAAAGAACAATTTTGAAATTGATCTTTTGTCCATGAAGCTTGAACTTCTTGAACAAAAAGTAAAAGGTGACATAAAACATGTCACAATTTAAGTTGCCATGAAGATTTCTTTCTTCATTGGGTAGTAGATTATGTTGCTTCCTAGGAAGCTAGGTACTCTATTGAAATTTTCTTTGGAGTGGAGCTTTCATTTTAAATGAGGTTAGCAAACGGTTTTATTTCCTTGTTTAAAGTGGTGAATGCAGGGCGAAATACATTGTCTGAAATGTGGTAATAGCTTTGCAAAGGCATTTGTCCATATGGGATTGAGAGGTCAAGCTCTACCATGGTAAAGGCTTGTCCGTATGGAAGTGATTATCATTGTTTTCTTGTTATGGCTTCCACCTCACTGATTGTCTAAGAATAAAGATTCCATTGCAGAGATACTTCTTCCTTTCTATTCTCGCTTGATTGAAAGCCATATGGGTTAAGACAGACATAAAGTAAAGCTTAAACATATGTCAATTACTTGGCAAAAAATACAAATTACTTGGTCAATGAGGGTTCATGCATTATTATACTCTCTTCTATGTTTAGAAAGTATGATGAAAGTTCTGTTTGGCGATGCATTAAAATTTGCTTGAGAAAGTCGATATGTTGGAAAAGTTCTCTTTCTTTGACTTACAACTTTAGAACTTGGTACTACTGGAATTTCCTGTTCTAATAGCAGGTGTTTTCTGGATCATATATATAAGCCAAAAGCAATATGCATAAGATTTTCTACTCCAATGTGTAACAAGAATGAAAACTAGTCATATGCCAGTGGTAATTCCATGACTTGGTTTCACACTCTTAAATGAGATAGATTGTCACTCTTATGAAATAGCCTATAGTTTTGCAAAAGATGATGTTTCGAGCAAAAGTGCAAGAAAAAGCAAGAGAAGTGTGTACACTGCACGAAAATCTGTGTCCTCCATATTTTATCTCTCTTGGAAGCCAAATGGCAACTGTATCAGTGCTAGATATTTCATGAAAATATGCTGACTATCATTTTTCGTTTGTCTTCTTTCTCTATTGGACTTTTTCTTGCCAGTTTGGTCCATGCAAGATTAGGTTAGACTCAAAGTGCATCATTTCTTCTGTTTATTATCTCAGATAACTTCTATTGCAATTTTAGATTATTTGCTTTTCTTTGATAGTTAACAGTCCTCAAAAAGTTTGATTTTGCATTTGAAACAAGGGTAAAAAGTAATTAACCCGCTTGTGGTTTTGCTGCCAGAACTTGGAGATGCATCTGTTGATGCTTTCTTGATAGTCTAACTGTGAGAAATTGATCTTAGTTTTGCTTGTTTTGACTTGTTTTGGTGTTGCTCAGCTTACAAGTTGGTTGACCTGTAACAGTTCATAATTGGTCAAAAGTTATATATATATATATATATATATATATATATATATATATATTGTCAAAAGTCATATATGTGTAGCTATGGTTTGCATGTTTACCCGTCTTCATGATTTTACTAGCTCAGTAATGACAAATCGCTTCATTCCATGCAGGCAAAAAACTTTAGGTCATCGCACAAAATGCAGCAAGTGCAAATCAGTAAGCGGGCAGTTCTGCGGAGATTGCTTGTATATGAGGTGGTAAAAAGAACTACTATCTTCTTTTGCTTATTTTGAGAAACATACAGAAAGAAAATAATTACTTTATTATCACCCAAGAAGCAGACTTAAAGTTCCATTTTTCTTTTATTACTGTGGCTCACTAATGCTGTAACATTGGAAAACAACTGCTGCAATAGGCATACTCAAGTATACTGTTGGTTTTCTTAAAAAAAAGTTATTTTAGCTTGGATAAAAAGCAAAGATTGCTATTTCAATGTCTATAGCCACCTATCTCTTGGCTAGCTAAAGGTTTAACATTCCTTCCATGTATGTAGAATGACAAGGTTCAGGTAGCTATTTCAAAGTCAGCTTTTTGTATGCTTCATCTGCCCCTATACAAGATATGAGCAAAGTGCTAAAGCCTTTGTCCTGAACTTAGTCATATAAAAAAATGAGACTATTCAAGAGTCTCTTGTTTAATTGTGTTTTGGCATCTTGCTTAATCCTCAAATATTTCGTCTATAATTGTGGGCAGAAAAATATTCCAATGTCTAGGAAAGAAAAGAATGGTAATGAAGTAACCATCTTAAGATCATCACCAACTATGATTAATAGTCCTAATTCAATCTCCAACTTTGTGCAGATACGGAGAGAATGTAATGGAAGTTAATGACAATCCTGATTGGATTTGCCTTGTATGTCGAGGAATTTGCAACTGTAGTCGATGCCGCCGGGTGAAAGGATGGGAACCTACTGGTCAAATCTATAAGAAGGTGGACTTGATCTGTCAATTGATGTTATTTTTTACTTATTTGCACGGTATCATTTTCCTTAAGTGTAAAAATCTGATTTGTTAGTACAACAATGTCTGCCAGCCCTCAAAGTAAGTTCATATGACACATCAATTGTCATTTATATTCTGCAACTTTGTGTTTGATTTTCATATGGTGTGTCATTTGGGTGGCAAGAGGTTGGGGTAGGGGCTAGTGCGTACTGGGTTTGAGGCTTGCAAGTGTCCTTAATCACCAAGACTCTTTCCCCATTGTGTAGGTCACGCAGCTTGGTTTCAAGTCTGTGGCGCATTACCTTATTCAAACTTGTCGGTCTGAAAACAAGACTGAAGGGCCAATCAGCAGAGTTCCAGTTTCTCCTGATGTCTCATTAGCTTCTGCAGATAAGAAGAATGAGTTTAGTGATGCAATTTCAATGCCCATACCTGATGGAAACAAAAGGGACACTGAAGACAAGGATAGACAACTTCATAGTGATGATGAATACATGGCAGATGATAGCAGTGATAATTTTGTTAATGCTAATTCTGAATGATTTGAATGTGAGTAGTAGTCAATATTTATGCGTGCAAGTAGTAGAAACAGGTTGCAGTTATCTAAAGATATTTTTGCTAGCTTAGGCTTGCTCTGATGCTAGAAGGTGTCGCAACTGAATATAGATCAGATACATTAACGTGTTGGAGTCAGTTGATAGTTTTTGCGACAAGTTGAAAGCTGTGATAGAGCTTTTCTGCAGACATGAAGTTATGTATGGACTTTTCTATGATGAACTGCCTTTGCATTGAACAGTTTAGTCTTCATTATGCTGTTTGTTTTTGCTACGAACCCAGAGCTACGATACGGCTTCTGCGTACACCAAAAGTTATGTCTCGAATTCACCATGATAAGTTCCTTTTTTTTTTTTTTTTGTTCCTGTTGTCTACACCATGATAAGTGTCTGTGTTGAAGAATATAGTTGTCATTCTGCTATAATATAATTCCACAGCATCAAGAGAAGATTATTATTCATTTCAATTTTTATTAGATAGAGAACTGAGCTTCTAAATCTCGTGAATGTATTGATACTAGCAGTGTGATTATAAGAAATCATAAGAGTCTTGTATACTAAAGTAGATGCTGCAATTAACCTTATTTACTTTCTCCTAGGTATGACTAATTAGAGAGAGTTGATGGCTTGGTTGAATACTTAAATTTTGCTCATTTTGCATCCCAACGAAGTCTTCTACTCGTACTCTCTCAATCAAATCGGTAATTATTTGCTTCTCTTGTAACAACCTTTAAATAAAATTTTCTCATTTCCATTTTTGTTTCATCTCTTTCTACTTTGACTACTTCACCTGGCACTTTCCGTTTGGCTAACGGGTGTTAATAGGGGCTTCCAGTGTTTTTTTTTTTTGAAAAATTATATTAACTTAAGGAAAATTCTAAATGTAGGGCGTGTAATAATTGTGATTATCGCATGATAAGTTAGGTGTAATTTAAATGTACTAATAAGTGCCTAAAAAATTTACTTGGCACTTGTTAGTAGGGGGTGCAAATATGTGGAGCTTAATCAAGTAGCACGCAAACTTATTCAGTTAAAACTCGAGTTTGAGTTCGCATTGACTATGCTCGAGTTCGAGTTTAATATGTCACGCTCAAAAGTTCGCCAAGTTTAATCGAGTTTCACATATATATGTTTTTTATTTTTTATTTATTAGTCTGAAATGTCTATCTTGTCCCTAATTTAAAATTATATAAAATATAAATTTATATTAATAAAACTCGATTGAGTTCGATTGGGTTTGATTAGTTTGATCAAACAAAATCGAGCTCAAAATCAAGTTCAACTTTCATGCGATCGAGCTCGAGTTCAAATTTTTTAACTTGAGTCGAATTCGAATAATGCACTATTCAAATTCGATTTGATTCAATTACATTCATACTTGTCAGTACACCTAAATTGCACTAAATATTATGTGAATACGCACACAGTAATAATAATTGTCTTACCTTGTATTTGTATACTTCCTTTGTTTAACTTAACTATTTCAAAATATCAAATACGTGAACTTCATCCTGACGAGTGTCGAGCTAGACAGACTAAAGCACACTTTCTCAATTAAATTGGTAATTATTTCTTCGCTACTAACGACCTTAAAATAATTTCATATTTCATTTCCATGTTTAGTTTGTCTCTTTATACTTTGACTACTCTACCTTCAACAATACCACGAGGCACGCTCCTCAGAGCACTTAACTTTAGGAAGGTAGAGTTAGTATGTAGTTATTCCGCATAACAAAACTACTACACTTTAATATTTTTTCTTAGCTTGCGATATGATGGGCAATTTTCGTCCTTCTATAATGTACTGATGTTGGGGTGAAAGGGGAAAGCAAAAGCAACCGCAAAAGCAACCAAATCTTTTAGGGTAAAAAACAAAAAAGCTCCTTGTGATAAATTTAATATACAAAAATCCCCAGAATTTTAAAACGTATAACACGACACCTCATATTTTGAACTAAATTATAAAGATAACGGAATTAGCTAAAAGTAATGGGAATGGACGAAAAGATAAAAATACCCCGATATAACTAAGCAAAAGACAGCACAACAAAATCATCTGTTTCATTCTCTAGAGAGAGAGAATTGGGGTTACGGGTTAAAACATATATATTTGTTAAAAATCAGGTATAAAAAATTTATTTTTAGGTTCCAATAAGTCATTTTCTTTAATTTTTACGGGTTCCGTCATATTTATAATTTAGTTCAAAGCATGAGGTGTTGTTTTATATGTTTTGAAATCACTGGAGACTTTTCTATACATTAGATTTATCACAAGGGGGCTTTTTTTTTTTTACCCAACTTTTTAACATGAAAAGCCAAAGTTAGATGCATAAGGTAAGATAAGATGCAGAGAACTCAAGAATTAATGCAACTTTCGATTTTTAATGAGGAATCTATCCCCGGTCGTTAAACTATTTTCATTTTACTCTTTTGATCCCTTAACAATATATTACCGTAAATAAACTCCTCAACAAAAAAAGTGCCACATTTAAGGATTTTTGTCAAATTTAGCTGTTAATGCTGATAGAGCGAGGGTAAAATTGATCGAACACAAGAACTTTTTGACAGTAAAGTACCTAGAGAATCTTTAAACTATTCTTGTTATCAAGTTTTGGCCCCTACTCTAATTTTTGTCTCAAATTGCCCCTAAACAATTAAAAGTATATAGTTTCAACCCTTTCAACAATTTTAGTTGTAAGTGCAGTTGAAACCAAAGGACAGTTTTGTCCAATCACTTAATATAACCATTGAGACCAGAGTTAGAAGTGTTAAGAAGAAGAATACCTTTTAACCTTGTCCCGTCGATACTAACAGCTAAATTTAATATAAGTCCTTAAATGTGACACTTTTTTTTGTTGAGGAGCTTAATTGTAATAATATATTATTGAAGGGCTAAATGAGTGAAACGGGAATAGTTTAGGGGTTGGATGGATTGTTTCCTCATTTTTAATCAATTATGTACTAGGTGGACAATTTGGTTAAAGATACGGGAAAAAAGCAAAAAACGAAAAAAGAAGTTTTAAATCTCATGATGGCACTGGTTTTATAGGCCTAACGCATCGCGTCAGGTTGCCTGGATTTATTAGTGGTCATGTGTTAATTTAGTTTAATATTTTTCTTATATTTGTGTATAAGAAGTACAACATTTTTAAATTTACTAAATGGCTTGAAACATGAGTTGCAGAAGTTAGCCTAATGAGGATGTGAGGCTCAGTTTATTTAAAGATGAGGAATACTGTGAGAACCCTAAATTTTCATCTTTTCTCCGCATTTCTTGATGCTTATTTTTCCTTGTGAAAATAAAAAGAATTTGTTACCTTATACTAAGGAGGGTTTCATTTCATATATGTGAACATGTGGTTGTGTGTATTAAGTATTTGTGCATGAGTTTTGAATATATATTCATTGGATGGAACTTGGAAAAAAAAAAAAAAAAAAAGTTTGCGAAAGAACTAAAGGACCGAATCCGGCCGGAAATCCGGCCAGTTCTTGGCCGGATTACTGGCCGGATTGCTTGACGTTTTTGAAAAAATTTGGTTTAGCTACTGCCTCATATCCGGCCTGGAATCCGGCCGGAAATCCGGCCAGAAACCGGCCGGATTCTGATGAGACAGCAGCTTTGACCTGCGATTTTTCTTCCTTCTTATCTTGTTTTGGGTCACAAATATCTTCATTTCTTCCTTGCTCAACCGTGGCTTTTGAGAGAAAAGACCAAGCAAAGCTCTCTTTTCCTAACTTCAAATTTGGCTTCAATCTTGAGGTTTCACCATTTGATTTCTAATTCCTTCCATACAAGTGCTAGCTAGGAGGGGTTTAAGGGATTGGTGGAGTGAGTTTTGGAGTTGGAGCTCTAAGCTACCATTTCTCCTTAAGTTTCAAGGTAAACTATCTAGAAATTTCCTTGTACTCCTTATGCTTGCAAAGTAGTGGATTAGAGATGTTACATGTGTAGTTTTGTAGCTTAGTTGATGGGTTGAGTAGAAGTATAGTGAATTTCTGTTTTATAGCAAAATTTCTGTCCTCAAATGATGATTAATGTTTGGGCATGATTTGGTAGTTGATAAGAGCAATTTTGAGCTTGAGAATGTTGGTTTTGATTGCCTTCAAAGAATTTCTGCTTTTGTAGCAAAATTTCCAGTTTTAGGGTTTATAATTGTATCTTTTACTTGGTTACATGTGACGGATATTGTGGTCTTAATTGAAGGTGTTTTATAGCTTGTTATTTGTGGGGAAGATTGTGGTGATTTGAGGAGTGAATTGGTATTGAGGTTTGGTTGGAAAAGTAAGGAAAACCTAAGGGAAGTGCTGTCAAAATTTTCGTAAGAGCTCCTGCGCAGTCTTGGGAAATTTGCTATATCTTGATGTAGGAATATCAGAATTGAGTTCTGTTTGTTGTGTTTTAACCTAGACTCATAGGGCTATAAACCGTGTAAGTTTCAGACCCTGTTTCTATCTGTACAATTTATAGTGATTTTTCAAAGTTAACTGGAAATTGTATACCTGTTCTGTCTTGTGATGGTGAGCAGTACCTTGCGACTTAAATTTGACCGACTTGCGTTCTGATTCTTAAGATGGTGTTTTCTGGAAAGTTATAACCCTTTGAATGTAGTTTCCAACGGTGTAAATTTTATCAATTTTGGACTTACAAAACTTGAGATACGATTTTTCTTATAGGGTTGTGCAAAACTGGAAAATCCTGTTTTCCGAGTAATGATCGTACATTTATTTTCTACTTCAAATTTGGAGTTGGTTATCTATGATAGGTAGGGTATTGCGGTTGTTCATGCCTTTAAGATCGATTGTTACTCCTTTTCACTCCGAAGTCGCATTGTCTTTGCATTAATGGTTCATGTGGATAGGCACGGGACTTGTAACCGAGTTTACTTGCAAATTTCATTGATTCAATTTTAATGTCAAGTCTTAAGTGTTTGCCTTGCTTGTTCTAGGAGGGGCCAGCGAGTAAAACCACATTTGGCAAGGAAACTTTTGAAACTATTCTTGTTTGATCTGGTGAGTGTACCACCCCCTTGTATTGTTGCTACTTGAGTTATCTGTACTTGAAATCTATGACATGAATGACTATGAATCCTGTTTAGTGTGATTGAGACGAGGGTGTACTTTATCACACTCGTTCTCTTGCCTGTGTGGTACAAACTGCAATCTATCACTTGTACTTGTTACGAACTTGAGCCTGTTACCTGCACTTGTTATAATGTCGTTTGGATATGTCCAACGACCTCCTTGTTACATGTTATAATGTCGTTTGGATGTGTCCAACGACCTCCTTGTTAAACCTGAGCTCAACCTCATGGGGAGTTAATTAAATCGAGCCATGCAAGGGCTTGGTCGAGGAAATTGACAATCCATGGGTGCCTGTTTTATGGAATCTTTGAGTATTGAGACTCTTGATTCCGGTATACTCGAGTATTACCATTCCTGTTTTTATTTGGCGTTCGGGCCCGGTAAGGGGTATGAATGGTGAACGGGATTTGACGTTTAAGTGGTGTTCTACTGGACTGGTTATTCTTTATTTGGAAGTTGACGGAGGGTCAACATAGTCGGATCAAGTACTGCAACGGGAAAATTGGCTCCTGAGAGCCATCTGTATCCTTTCTATTTAAGCTGTTTACTTATCTCCTTATTTGGTATACTTATGTGATTAATTGAGCATGAAGTGCCTTGGTTCTTGATTGTTATTGATTTTGGTACCTCATTGAGCTTATAGCTCACCCCGTTTTGTTATCCTTTTTTTCCTTACAGGAAAATCTTTTGGAAGCATGAGTTGAGCTGGTTATATATATTCTTTTGTATAGCTCCTCAATAGATGGAAACCTTGAATGTATTTTGATCAAACAACTCCCTTTTGATTTGTAAAATTGTGATCATGTATATATATAAAAGTGTTTGCTCATGTACACATGTTACCCCTTTCCAACGTGTTCATTCGTTATGGTTGCCTGGAGTTATTGAAATTACTGAGGTTTTGGACGAGTATAGTATTCAAGCATGAAAAGGAAAGAGAAACAAAAGTGGCAGGTTTTTTTTTGACAATCTTTTGGCTTGGTAAGTTATTATTTAACTTGGTGGCTTCCGAATTGTTCGCTTCCTTTGATTTCTGTCACGCGTACTTTAGAGCTGTGAGTGTAGTGATCGACTGAGTCCCGGCGAGAGTTGGGCAGGCGGCCCGCCGAACCCTCTGGTTCGCCTTAGGGGGAGGTGGGGCCGTCAACAAATACTAATAAAATAACAGATATTGAACAAGCAAACAGTATGCAGGAGGAGATGAAGTACACAATATCACAGTCAAGCTTGAAACAAAACTCATCAGCATGCCTGAAGCAAATAGTCAACTGAAGCGACTGCCGAAGTGGAGGTCCGAACTGGCCAGGGGCCTGGAGAGCGAGCTGGTGAGGCGTTCGACCTGCGCGTGCGCGAGCTGCGGGGCTAAGTCCCCTGTAGCAACTCCGACGATCAAGTCAGAATAGATTCGCAAGTAGAAGAGTAGAGTTTGCACTATGAGTAGCGTACCTTGTGTTTTACCCATGCATGGTATTTATAGAGTCACAAGTAGTAGTTTCCTGGTAGGACAAGGAGTCTTTGCCGAAGAGAAAACGGCCCTTAGGGCTCCACTACCCAGCTTCGATAAATACGGGCTTCGCAGCCCATCAGGCCCATCCGTCTGGGAGGCGGCGCCTATCTGGACCTGCGAACTGATCTGACGCTCCGACCAGCTCCTCATGTCCGAACTCGTGGGCCGGACTGATGCGTGTGTGGACCGGGCCGATGTGTGCATGGGCCCCACTACACTAGCCCCCCCTCTAGTCTAGAGTCATCGAACATGCGCATGAATCTAGGCCGACTTTCAGGGCGTCGTGTTAGTTCGGTGTGGGGCCCCCATCTGGGAGTAGTGCAAGCAACCGTCGCGTCGGTTCGCGTCTGTCACCTCAACCGTCGCGTCGACCAGTTATAGCGGCTAGGAACGGTTCCCCATAAACAGTTCAAATAAATGCGCGCCTCTTCACTTTCCCGCCCTATGGATCGCCTATAAATAGGCCTCTTGGGCGTCATTCTCACTCCCCCTCCTTCATTCTATCAGCTCGCTCCTTCAATTCTTAGTTCGCTGCTTCAATTCTTAGTTCGCTGCTTCCTCCTCTTTCCTCCGAGAGCACGTCGGGTCGCCCAGCCTTAGGAGCCCAGAGTCAGTTCGCGCAATCCTTAGATCAGCCTTTCATCCGATCTCCTTCCATCAGTAAGTTTTCCCTTTCCTTTTTATGTCTTCTTATAGTTCTGATAGTTCTGACGTCACCAGTTCAGCCCCTAGGCATAGAACAGCTAGCCCCATACTCTTAGATAGCAGCTCCTCAGATTCCTTGAGTTCTTTTTGTTCTGTTTCATTTGGGCCAGTACCCGCGCCTTCTCCCGTCCTATCTCCTGTTAGAGTAATGAGCCCGGCCGAGCGACCTGCCCAGCCTCTAGTCGGAGCTGCTGAACAGGCAGCTCCAGCTCAGACGGCAGCAGGGACCTCGGGAGGACCCAGCGGCGACTTCGGAGAGGTCGACACTATTTCCCCAGCCCTGGCTCAAAAAGATGTGGACCTGCTGGTAGAAAAGTATGAAATCCCGGCCCACTTTGAACCTAGGGCTGCCCATCCAGGAGAGGTCGCCAGCCGACCTCCTCCTGGGTTCGTAGCGATCTACAGGGACCAGTTAATGGCTGGTCTTCGCCTGCCTATCCCCAATTTCCTCTTCTTTATCCTCACCTTCTGGGGTATCCGCATAACTCAGGTCATTCCCAATGGTGTTCGCTCCATCGTAGGCTTTTTTATCCTCTGCCGAGCACTAGAAATCCCCTTTTCTCACGACCTGTTCCAAGCCTTCTTCCAGATGAAAGTCAGCGGGAAGGTGCCTGGGTGGTTCTATTTTGCCCGTAGAAGTGGAGCAAAAATCCCCACCCGCGAGCTGTTCACGGGAGCACCTTCCTCAATCAAAGACTGGAAGCGCTACTTCTTTTTCGTGAAGAACCTGGGCTTTCCCCCCCTGACCTGGAGGGCGGAGACTCAGGTTTCGGATCCACTCCCGTCCCCGCTCCCTGTGACCGAGCTCAGCCAGCTACTCAGCTCGGACGAGAAGCTGGAGGTGAAAGAGTTCAGCAATGCCCAGCTTTGGGCGGCGGGGCTGATCCGAACTAACCCCTCAGATCCCTCGCCAGAAAATGAGCCACTCTCGCCGGACGAGCTGACCACCTGTAATCGACCTGGCCTTCCGTCTTCCCTTTCTTTCTTCTTTTTTATTTATGCATCTACTGACCTTCTGGTCTTCTGTTTGTGCAGTGAAGAGATTTTCTTCACTTCTGACCATCGGAGGCGCCAGCAATCCGGGCACTACTACGCAGCCTTCCTCAGCCATCCCCGCCAGCTCGGCGCCAGTTCCACCGCCTCAGCCAGCTCCTGCCCAGTCCTCTAAGCCCGCTGATGCTGGAAAGAAGAAGAAGAAAAAGACGACTGCCAAGAGAGCTAGGGTGGAGACGACCTCGTCCCCAGTTCAAGAAGAAAGGTCGACGCCTGAGCCTGGTCAGGGCGGGCATTACGGTGTGAATACCGCCGAGGAGCAAGCCCGGGCTGGAGCTCCTCCTAATCTATGGCAACGCCAGAGCTCCACCCTGCTGTTTGACCCGTAGACGCGGCAGGTCACGCACCAATATCCAATGCACTTCTGCCCTCGGTGGAAGCTCTCCATAAACGACCGAGCTCAATTTCCAGAGGTGGCCAGCGAGCTCGCTCATGGGGCCATGCTCCCACGAGACTACAACTTGGTTAAGGCCATGGAGTCGTCCGACCTCCTCAACTATTACTACACGGGCGCGGCTCAGGTGAACGTGGTCGGGTCTGAACTGGCCAAGCGCTACGAGAGCCTGCTCCCCTTGATGAGTAAAACGAAAGCTGCCAATGAGAAACTGCTTAGCCAAAACGAAGCAGCAGTGGCCGAAGCTGAAGGCCTGAAGAAGCAGCTCGCCCAAGCGCACTCAAATTTCGAACTGGAGCTGAAGAAAAACTCCGAGCTGACCTCCCAACTGAATGAGGAGCAGAGAAGGAGTGCCGAGCTGTCTGCTCAGGTTGAGGCGGCTAGGGCCGAGGGATGCCAAGAGGGCGTGCGGGCCTACCTCAGGTCGGCGGACTTTACGAACGACCTGGCCACCTTGAACACCCCAGTGCTTCAACATGGGTACTCCCAGGCCCTGAAGGAAGTGTAGGAGCTGGGCTTGCCTGGATTCGACCTGGGGAAGTTCCCGAGCTACAACCCCCAGGCTATCGAGCAAGTGGACCGCCTGGTGGAGGGCTACACGCGCGGGCGAAAGCTGGCCGACCTGGTGGCTGACCCCCTGCTACCAGTAACCACCCCCGAATCCGAACAGGAGGAGGAAGAGGGGGAGAACTAGAGTAGGGCCGTAGGATAGGACCCGAACTGTCGGCAGGCAGTTCATTTTGTAGGAGCCCTGCTCTGCCCTTGCTCAGTTCTTTTTGTGTGAGCTCGGCTCCCTTTTGTACAGTCCTACTGAATTCAATGAAAAGCCTTTTGTACAGTTTGCTTTATACTTAGTCTTATTTGCAAAAATTTTGTCACAAGGTACATCAGATCGGCCCTACGCCGACCTAAAGGAGCTATTTTTTAAGACAAAATTTATTAGCCAAATACATCACTAACAAAAAGGTCTTGACCTTGGAACGAACTGTAATGCACGAGCTGTCTTCTTAACGGAAAATCCTCAAGTTGGAATTATGCCAGGTACGCGGGACCTCCTCCCCGCTGAGGCGAGTTAACTTGCAGTATCCAGCTCGATCTGCCTCTTTCACCACATAGGGACCCTCCCAATTTGGGTCCAGCTTGCCCGTTCCCTGAAGCCGACTGACGCTATTCTTCCGTAAGACCAGATCCCCTGGCTTAAAAGATAGAGGTCTCACCCTAGCATTGTAGTATCGCGCGATCTGTCCTTTGTACTTGGCCATGCGTATGGCTGCCTCCTCCCTTCTTCCTTCCAGCAAATCCAAGTTAAGGCGCAGCTCGTCCTCATTGTCCCGAGCTATGAAATTCTGAACCCTGCCCGAAGGAACTCCTATCTCCGCAGGGATCACCGCCTCTGCTCCATAGGTTAGAGCAAAAGGAGTCTCCTGGGTAGCAGTTCGGGGAGTGGTCCGATAAGCCCAAAGTATGGTTGGCAGCTCATCCAGCCACCCAGTTCGGGCGAAATCCATCCGCGTCTTCAAGCCGTGCAGGATGGTCCTGTTGACGTTCTCGACCTGCCCGTTGGCTTGAGGGTGGCCTACCGAGGTAAAGTGCTGCCTGATTCCGACCTCCGAGCACCAGCCTTGAAGGGCACTGTCAGCGAACTGGCGCCCGTTGTCTGAGACCAGGACATGGGGTATACCAAATCGGCAAACGATATTTTTCCAGAGAAACTTCTGCACCGACCTGCTGCTAATGGTGGTAAGGGGCTCGGCCTCCACCCATTTGGTGAAATAATCTACAGCCACCACTACATGCTCATAACCCCCAGGAGCCCGGGGAAACGGACCCAGCAGGTCGATTCCCTATTGGAAGAAAGGCCAAGGGCTCTGAAGAGGGATCATCTCCTGAGTTGGGGCGTGATGGATCGGCGCATGCAGCTGGCAGGACTTGCACCGACTACCAGTTCGGCTGAGTCCAAGAAAATGGTCGGCCAGTAGTATCCAGACAGCATTCCTTTCTTGGCCAAAACCCTTGGGCCGACGTGGTTTCCACAGATACCCTCATGCAGTTCGCGCAGGATGTAGTCTCCCTCCTCCGGAGTTATGCACCTCAGCCACGGGCGTAGGTAGGATTTCTTGTAGAGTACCCCATTCGAGAGCTCGTATCCCCGCGACCTGGGGAGGACCCTCCGTGCCTCCACCCGACTTGGAGGGAGCTCTCCACTAGCCAGGTACCGTACGACGGGATCCATCCATGAGTTTATTACTTGAATAACTGTCGCGTCTACCTGGTCATACGCCCGATTTCTGACGACCTCCACCAAGACCTCTTTGTTCAACGTACCGACCGAAGTGGAAGCCAGCTTAGACAGAGCATCCGCTCTCTTATTTTGGCTCCGCGGGACCTGCTTGAGCGTGAATACCTTGAACTGAGTTCTCAGCTCATGTACTTTGGCGACGTACCTTCTTAGGGGCTTCTCTTTAACTTCGTAACTTCCCCCTACCTGGTTGACTATCAGTTGCGAGTCGCTGTAGACTTCTATTGACTCGGCCCCTAGCTTTCGAGCTATCATCATCCCCGCGACCAAGGCCTCATACTCGAACTCGTTGTTGGAGGCTCTGAAATCAAATCTCAGGGCGTAAGCCAACTCGTCTCCCAGGGGGCTGGTCAGGAGAAGCCCTGCTCCGCATCCTTCCTTGCTCGACGACCCATCTACGAACAGCGTCCAGGTCGGAATGGTCTGATCAGTCTTTCCAGTGGCCTGTTTAATCTCAACAGCCTCTCCGGCCTGTTCAGCCTCCGCTGCGTCTCCGATCCGTTCGGCATGGGCTTCCTTTGTGGCCTGTCCGACCTTGGCAGGTCCTTCGGCCTGCTCGGCCTTGACTGCATCTATGGTCTGCTCGGCCTCGGAAGTCTTGGTGGCTTGCTCGACCTGGGCAGCTTCTCCGGCCTGCCTGGCCTCTGCTGCGTCTTGGGCCTTGGGGGTCTGTGCGGCCTCGACAGCTTCTCCGACCTGCTTGGCCTTAGCTGTGTCTCTGGCCCGCTCGACCTGTGATTCCCGTTGCCCGAAGGAGACCCCTTCGGCTATAAAATCAGCCAATGCTTGGGCCTTAATGGCCGTGCGAGGTTGGTAGCTGAGGTCGTACTCGGACAGCTCCACAGCCCACCTCACCATTCTCCCTGACACATCAGGCTTTGAAAGGATTTGTTTGAGCGGCTGGTCGGTCATAACCACCACGGGGTGGGCTTGAAAATACGACCTGAGCTTCCGGGCCGCGTGAACTAATGCCAGAACATACCGCTCAATCGAGGTGTACCTTGGCTCCGCGCCCTGCAGAGCTCGGCTAACATAGTATACGGGCTTCTGGATTTTGCCTTCTTCCCGAACTAGCACCGCACTGATTGCCTCCTCCCCTACTGCTAGATAGATAAATAAGATTTCTCCGTGTGCGGGAGAGGTCAAGGCTGGCAACCGAACGATGTGGGCTTTTAGTTCGTCAAACGCTCGCTGGCACTCGGGGGTCCACTCAAACTGGGGACCTCTTCGCAGGGCCCTGAAGAAGGGGGAACCCCGAACTGCAGATTTCGACAAGAACCTGTTCAGAGCCGCCATCCTGCCAGCTAGCCGTTGGACCTCTTTTATGTTTCGGGGAGGAGCCATGTCCATGATAGCTTTTACCTTGTCGGGATTAGCTCTCACCCCTTCCTTGGATATCATGTACCCCAAGAACTTGCCCGACCTAACCCCGAAAGTGCACTTCTTGGAGTTCAGCCGCATTCGCGAGCTCCGTAGGACGTCAAAGATCTCTCTGAGGTCGTTGACGAACTGCTCCTGAGTTCGGCTTTTCACCAGCATGTCATCAACGTACACTTCCATGTTTCGGCCGATCTGGTTTTTGAACAACTTGTTGACCAGCCGTTGATAGGTCGCGCCGGCATTCTTCAATCCAAATGGCATGGTGGTAGAGCAGTATGTGCCGTACTCGGTGATGAAGGCAGTCTTCTCTTGATCCTCCTCGTCCAGGACTATATGGTGATACCCTTTGAAGGCATCCAGAAAGCAGAAAATCTCACATCCAGTAGTTGAATCGACCAGCTGGTCGATGCGGGGGAGGGGGTAGCAATCCTTCGGACAAGCTTTATTCAGGTCGGTGAAGTCTACGCACATCCGCCACCCCCTGTCCTCCTTTTTTACCAGCACGGGTTTGGCTAGCCAGGTCGGGTAGTGGACCTCCTTCACAATTCTGGCCTCCAACAGCTTGCCGACCTCCTCCTTGACGACCTCATTACGTTCAGGCGCGAAATTCCTTTTCTTTTGCTTCACCGGCCGGACGTTTGGGTCCACGTGCAACTTATGGACTGCCAGCTCGGGAGGGACACCGGGCATATCGTCAGCACTCCAAGCAAAAATCTCTGCGTACTCCTCCAGAAGGGACTCCAGAGCTCTCCGCGCTGGCTCGTTTAGGCCCGATCCGGCCCTGACCACTCGGTCAGGTCGCTCTGGGCAAATGGGCACTTCAACCAGACTCTCGTCCGTCTGCAACCTCTCCTCCTTCTCAGTAGGCTCCCAGGGCTCCAGAAGGACTGTCTGCGCCACCAACTTCTCCTTACTCTTGAGGGTTGCGATATAGCAGGCGCGTGCTACCTCCGGGTCTCCCAGCACCTCGGCCACCCCATCAAGCGTTGGAAACTTCATGCTGAGGTGCAAAGTCGAGCAGGCAGCTCGGAGTGCGTTTAAGGTTGGACGCCCTAGTATCATGTTGTAGGAGGACGGCTCCTTTACCACTGCAAAATTCACCGGAATAGTTCGGCACTTCGACGATTCCCCCACAGTGACCCTGAGAGTTATCATTCCCTCTGGTCTTACGGGCGGACCTGCAAATCCTATCAGAGGAGTACGAACTGGAATGAGTTGCTTATCCTCCAGCTGCAGCTCTTTGAAAGTTTTGTAGTACAGCACATCGATGGCGCTCCCATTGTCGATGTATACCTTTTTTACTTTGTAGTTGCACGTGATGACTTCTATCACAATTGCCTCATGGTTGTTGGAGGCTAAAGGTACCGCGTCTTCTGGCCCATAGATGATCTCCTCGTACATCTTTAAACGTTTGTTTGAGCTCTCCCCGCTGGGGGGAGGCCGGTTGTTCCGCCGAGCTGTATGGCTGTCTCCCCCCGCAGGTCCCCCTGCAATGGTGTTGATTACCCCGGCTAGGTTCTGAACCCCCTGCTCCGGGGTCTGATCACGGGGACCTCGAGGTCAGTCGTACGAGCTGGTCGGCCGATCTCGCTTGAATCCCCCTTGCTTCTGATCTGCCCGTCCGTCACGGACGAACTGCCCGAGATGACCTCTTCGTATCAGCTTTTCGATCTCCCTCTTGAGGTGTCGGCAGTCCTCAGTATCGTGCCCGACGTCTTGGTGGTATGCGCAGTACAGGTCCTGATCCCGTCTGCTTTTGTCCCCGGCCAAGGGTCGGGGAGGTCGGGAAAGTCCCTCCTGCTGCATCACCGCAAGGACCCGAGCTCTGGGGGCCGTGAGGGAAGTCCAAGGCTTATCTCCCCCCAGGGGCCGGTTTCTCGGCGGAGGGTCATAGGTATTCTTTCGCCCCTGGTCACGTCGCACGTCTCCCTGGTCGGTGATCCTTCGGCGTTTGTCGTCCCTTTGCCTCTCCTGCGCGCTTTTCATGCGATTGGCCTCCTCAGCGTTGGCCTTCTCGTGAGCTCGGTCCAGCATCTTCCGGACTGACTTGGGCGGTCTCTCTACGAGCTCAGTGTATAGCTTCTGCTTCCGCAGTCCGTGAATGAAGGCAGCCATCACCACCTTGTCGTCTCGGTCGCGAACCTGGAGGGATTCGTTATTGAATCGCACCATGTATTCGCGCAGTGATTCCTCAGTCCTTTGCTGGATGGTCATGAGGTGAGCGGTGCTTTTAGAGAAGGCTCGCGAAGAAACGAACTGCGCGGAGAACAGTCGTGCGAGCTGGGTAAAAGACCGGATCGATCTGGGCGGGAGTCCCTGGAACCACTGCCGGACCCTTCCTTCTAGGAACATCGGGAAGGTCTTGCATCTGACCGCATCCGCGGCCGTTTGTAGGCGCATCTGCGTCATGAACACGAACAGGTGGTCTTCCGGATCCGTAGTTGCGTTGTAAGGCTTCATGTTTGGAATTTTGAACTTTGCGGGCAGCTGGTAGTCCTCGATATCGAGCACAAATGGGGAAGCAATGTACCTGTCCGCCTCAGGGTCCAGCAGCAGGTCCAGCTCGTCCTGCACCTGTTGTCTCTCCCTCAGGGGAGAGAGTCTCCGGACGGGCTCCGGGTGTTCAGTTCGGGAGTTTTTGTGAGAGAGCTCTGCGACCTCAACCTGCTCACGGGTGAGTTCCCGGTGCGCCCGCTTGGCCCCGAGCTTGGGACTCCCAGTTCGGGATTCTGATAGATCGACTCCCTGGTCCTTAGGTTCCTTGTCCGGATGACCTTTTGATTGCCCCTTGAGGTAGTTCACGATCGCCTCGAAGGTGGGCAGGTTTTCCGCCACCGTCTGAACCAGCTGTTCAGGCGGGATAGAGAGGGCCCCACCCCTCCTTCACCAGGTGTGGGATCCCGAGGGGAGTTTTGGGGGCCACTTCGCTCGGCCCCCTGGGATCCGCCAGCTTTCCTCTGCGACCTGGTCCTCGGCATGTTTTTCGCGAAAAAAGAGAATACGTGTTCCCACAGACGGCGCCAATTGAAGCGACTGCCGAAGTGGAGGTCCGAACTGGCCAGGGGCCTGGAGAGCGAGCTAGTGAGGCGTTCGACCTGCGCGTGCGCGAGTTGCGGGGCTAAGTCCCCTGTAGCAACTCCGACGATCAAGTCAGAATAGATTCGCAAGTAGAAGAGTAGAGTTTGCACTATGAGTAGCGTACCTTGTGTTTTACCCATGCGTGGTATTTATAGAGTCACAAGTAGTAGTTTCCTGGTAGGACAAGGAGTCTTTGCCAAAGAGAAAACGGCCCTTAGGGCTCCACTACCCAGCTCCGATAAATGCGGGCTTCGCAGCCCATCAGGCCCATCCGTCTGGGAGGCGGCGCCTATCTGGACCTGCGAACTGATCTGACGCTCCGACCAGCTCCTCATGTCCGAACTCGTGGGCCGGACTGATGCGTGTGTGGACCGGGCCGATGTGTGCATGGGCCCCACTACATCAACAAAACTTAGATACATGCTCTACATCAATAAGACAAGCAAGTCTTAATCCCCAGTAGTGTGGAATTCATTGCATCTAACCACAGAAATAACATTAGCAGGAAGACAAATGTTAGTAAAGATACAGATCGTAAAGCATGATCACAGATTTCTTGTCAGAACAGTGGAAAGTTTAAATCAACAAAACCCTTATATAATAACTTTGAATACAAACACAAGGAATGAAGGGGTCAATTTGTTGCAATTATTGAAAGGACTTTCTTGTAAACAACATTCTTGGAAGAATATGTGAGTTCAGGCCAAAAACAATACAATTACTATTAACTCAAGCCGATCAGCAAATCCCGAACTGGAGCTTGTTCGGCTTGCTTCTCTGCTAGCCGCACAATAACGTTTTGTAAAGTAAATGTAGTGAGTTCTTCATCAAATATGTAATAAGACATAGCATTTGATTACCACTGAGAGAACATAGTGAGAAATCCACGGAAGTGCTTAAAATGTCAGTACATAGGTGCAGATTAAGGATGATAAAGAGTTTCAAGTTATTAATACTTCCAATTTAAACAACTTCCACCAAAAACACAAGATTGGTACAAAGAAAAGCTGCATTGGTTCAAGACCGAAGGAAAACAAAACATAGCAGTGGTAATACTAGAAGGAAAATGGATTCAGTCTAAAATCGTCGACATCAATGTGCTTCAAATGATTTCTGGCCTCGACAACATGTTAGGATCTTGGAAAAGTTTACAAGCAAGCTATATGTGTTTGACCTTTATAAAGTCCAAACACCAGGGAATCTTCTCTCCAAATTTAAATGCTACATCTATTTTCTTTTTACACCCACCACCTCTCTTACACCCAACTGTTATGTACAGGTCTTGAATCCTAAACTTGACAACAGGAAAGATTCCAAAACCTAGTCACCGGACCGACCCTATGGTTAAAATGCCACATCTAATTGTTAGTTCTCTCATGTTGTGTCCAAATTGTATTTCTTTCTTTCAGAGATAAATACTGGCATAACACACACATAGATACATAGATATGCACACACATGCATATATACACAAATATATAAAGAGAGTGAGAGAAGAAAAGAGAGGGAGAAACAGAAAGAATAAGCTGATTAATTGGCCTATAAAAGGTAATATAAACCCAAATGGGAAATAAAACAAAACAACAAAAAAAATGAAGTTAGAAATACAAATGGGAGATATATACATATATAGAGACGCACACACACACATAGGTACATACATATGCACACACATGCATATACACACAAATATATAGAGAGACTGAGAGAAGAAATAGAGGGAGAGAGACAGAAAGAATAAGATGATTAATTGGTCTATAAAAGGTAATATAAACCCAAATGGGAAATAAAATAAAACAAAAAAAATAATGAAGTTACCTTTTAAAGGCACGGGCAAACTTGATAAAAAGACACATTAGACAAACTGTTTAGAGCTTAATTTTACTACAACTTGCATAAAAGCTATGTTGGAGTCCCATGTACAAAGCTATCCGAAACTTCAGTCATCCACAAAAATGTAAGGTAATGTTCATCAGTTAAATTTTTATAAGTGAAAAGTGACAGGAGAGTATGCAGAGATTGTAAAGTGGCATAATGTTTTAAGTAGGTTTTTCTTTTTCCTTTTTTCCCATTTTGGTACACAATCTACTACATCATACTTTGACTTCTATAAAATTTGTCAACTTCGGTTTTATGAAGAAAAACTCTAACAAAATACATTGCCCTTCATCTCAATCTCTCAAGCGATATTTTTTTTCAAACCTTCCGAAAACCACACAAAAGATACCAAGCCTGTCTTCCACAATCAGAAGCACAATGTGAGTTCTAACTTTTACATGGTTTTCAATTTCAAGTGAACAAAGTTGAGAAGAACATGGTCATAAACTCCACTTCCTCTCTGCAATTCTTAAATGACACAACAAAATGTAAGAATTAGATAATCTTTTTGAAGCTGATCTCCATCAGGTTTGGCATCGCATTTATGTCACATATACACTGATAGGGTTAGAAAGGCTTAGTTATGAAAGAGCAACATCTTAAGGACAAAGAGTTACGAAGATACAGCCTATCCAAACTATATATTCACAATTTTCAAATAATACAACATTAAGCTAAAGAAAATAGTAATATCCAAGGTAAACATATGTATATCTATTTAATGCAAGATCCACCATCACTAACCTGACTTGGAAGGAACCCAGGTTCTTGCAATAACCTACACAACATAAAAGTATATGCTGATGGCTCACTACAATGTAAACACCAACACAGTAATCCAGAATTCAATATCCACTGTAGAGACCACACACGCACATACACAAAAGCCAATCAGCTCACCAATTAGAAGAGTTAAAAGTTGTGAAGGACAGGAAGTAGCGTCCTTCAAGTACAAAAGAAACTATCTTACTAATGGAGTAGGACAACTAATAGCGGCAGAGCCATATGCAAGCAAGTGATGTCAATTGAACTCACTTAACTTTGGAAAATCAGTTTATAGGCTTAGGTAATTTAGAAAATTTTAAAGTTGCATCTTATTTGACTCCACTAAATTTTACCAAATTCTCTTTTCTATATACATTGACCCCAAACAATTGAAATTTCATAATACTTACCATCACAATGATTTTGAATTTATTTCAAGTTATTTATGGAAGTTAGTTCAAGAATAAAATCATCCAAAGTTTTCAAAAACAAGGGGTGACTTGTATTGAGTGGGGTGAGAAAACCAATTCTTCAAACTTCAAAGTTTCCAAAAACAAGAATTTTTCAAGTGGACGGCAACTTTTTTATTTATAATACAAAATTAAGTTATTATGATTTTTATTTATAACACGGTAAAGATAAATTTCTTAAAAGAAACTTGTAGAAGATCAAGTTGATAGTAATTCACAAATTATTTTAAAAAAATCAAGAGGTTCTTTTAGTTACATTGAAAAAAATGTATTTAACAAAATTGATAATGAATTATTTTACAGTGTTTTAAAAAATGAGTACTAGTATGGTACAATTTTAACCTGCATGTAACATTAGTAGTTTTTATTTTTTTTAAAAAATAAGTTTACTATACTGAAATTTGACCCCATTTAATGAGGGGTCATAGTTGTGCCCCTGACAACTAACTTGTGAGGACTCGTGTTTTATTTCTTAATTTAGTCATTTTTATAATTATTTGCCCTAGTGTTATTTAATTATTTTAGTATTGCATGAATTTCCCTTAAAATTCATTTTTTTGTGCGCGTGTCGAAAGTTTCTCGGAAGTCGTGCCGGTCCGATTAATTGGAGAATTAAGGATTTAGTATTAGACTCGTAAGTGTGAGTAATTACAATGCTAGATAAATTACCTTGGAGGATTAGTGTATAAGTGTACCAAACAAGAGAGAGAAGTGGTAGTACAAAACCCCCTTTTGTATTATTGAGGGTTGACTTTTGTGCACACTTTATGGCTACTTTTTTCATTCTTTTCCTCCAAGAAACCAAACCACAAAACCCTCACTCTCTCTCTCCTCACTTTCGGCTGACCCAAAGGAAAAGAAAAGGGAAGAGAAAGGCTTCAACTTCTTGCTCCAAGTTTGCTTGATTCACTCCATCCAACTCACAATTCCTTGGGTTTTTGCTCCAACTAGAAGAAAGGTGAAAGCTTGAGGTGTTGCTTGGTGATTTTGGTGGAAAAATCTGGTCTTCATCTAGGGTTTAAAGGGTAATCACTTCATCTTCTTAACCTTTCAAATTTTGCAAAGATTGATGGTTAGTTTTCATGGGTTTGAAACCCTAATGAAGTTTATAGGCTAGTGGACTTGAGGAAACATTTATCTTGCTTTAAATCCTAAGATAGATGTCTTGAGGAGGCCTTTAGGTAGTTGACTTGAGGTTATATTGCTTGATTATTGTTGTTTATGTGATGAATGAGATGATTATGGTTAGAAAGTGGAGAGAAAGTTGGAAAAATTGTGAAAAAAAAGCTGGCCGAAATTCTGTCCATGTTGTCCTGCTTTTAATTTCGAAATTTTGTTGCTTATTTGGCTGCTAAATTGATGGATATATGTTGTACTATGTGTGTAGAAAGTGTCTTTCAAAGATCATGTTGATTGGTTGTATAAAACTTGAGTTTTGGAGAAGTTGAAATCTGGAAATTCGCTAGCAGGGTAATCGGACAGTGGTTCTTTGTTTGAACACAACACTTTGTACAAAAGTCAAAATTGAGTGCCATTTATGGCATTCAAAACTAGACATTCAGAGCTTTCAAACGGTATGAGAATCCCCTGTTAGTTCGTTTTGAGGAAACCGTGGTGAGTCGGCAAAGTGGACTGTCCTGCTTTGCCTGTCTGTTTGAGAGCAACTGGGAAGCTGCATCTTGTGGCTCGATTTTGTCTTACTTGTGAAAATATTTTGGTAACGATGCCTTCTGATGAATTGTATCATTTTGAACCTAGTTTCTAACGCCATAAATCATTCTCAATTTGGAGTTGTGTAGAGTTAGATATGGTTTGATTTCGAAACTGCAACAAAGCTGGAAACTGGAAAATTTTCCCTTCCCTGCTGACCAAATGATCAATTCTGTTTGGGGTGTTATATTTCAAAAATTTTAGTGTCAATTACCCATCAATTGCTCATTAAATGTTCTGGAACCTTGGTTTAAAAAAGGAATGAATTGGGGCTGATTTCGTTGGACAAAACTTTCGAAAAAAGAAAGAGAAATAGGGTTGGCAGATTAGCTTTGTGGAATTTCACAAACTTGGGTTGTTTCGTTAACTGCCTTCCCATGTCAGTTTTTGCCTAAATTTTGATAGAGAGGTAGTCCATATATGGAAGTTTAAGTGTACCAAATTCGGCATAATTTCAATACCATTTCGATACCCAAATAATGCCCCAAAATTGCTCTTCAAAACTGGAAATTCAGGTCACGAAAATCAACCGACTTCAAACTATTATATCTTGTTGTTCAAAACTCCGAATTCAGTTCTGCTTGTTGTGTTTGAAACTTTATTTGGAACCCTTATGGTGTTATAAATTTCAGAGACTGATTCACTTCCTGTGAATTTTGCCGAATTTCCAAACATCGCTGAAAACCAAGACTGGTTCTGTCTTGTCTTCATGAATCAGCAACTTTGAGCCGAAAAATGAATGCCTTTTGTTTGAAATCTTGGAAGGATGTCTTCTGGGAAATTTTTGTACTTTTAATCTAGTTTCCAATGGTATAAAATTTTCCATTTTTGGATGGACCGAACTCAAGATCTAATTTTCCAAGTTTTGTCATGCAAAGCGGAAAATTTCCGATTTCGTAGGAAATGAGCTTTTAAGAACTTTTCACTTTCTTTTGCTATTGATAGTCCGTTTTAAACCTGATTTCATGGAGGATACAAGTTTTTCTTGTGAATTTAAATCACTACAAGAAAAACTGCTTATAGAGGCGCATCAAAATCTCACAAGTCACGTTTTATTGAGGCACTTAATATATTGAGGCACATACTTAGTGTGCCATGTAAAACCTATGTCACAAAAGCTTTTTAAGGCACAATTAAGTGCCACGACATAGAAAACAATTCAGACATTTAGAAGTGCCAACACAAGGTTATAATGCTTACACCAAAAAATGCCTTAATTGGGATTCAACTTTCAAAAACTCAACTTTTTAGAGGCACAAAACAATGTCATCTTAGCTTTAAATTGACGCTTAAAAATGCCTTAACAGTCCGTTCTTGAGATAGTAGTATTTGTCACAAAATGGTTGTTATTGAGGCATGCAAGTATGCCACTATATAGCTTAATGTAGATACTGGCAAATGCCTCTATATCAACCTTTAAAGGTGTTTTAAAATGCCTCAAAAACCTGCTGTGTAACAAGAAAATTTCTACTACGAAACACCCTTATCATGACACTTTCAAGTGCCTCAATAGACTGGATTTTTTTTTTCTTTTTTATGCCCAGCCACAGGTACTGCTGTGAATATAACATTCCTATTGTGTCAATATAATTGTACATTCATATTGGACATCTCACATTAATGACCAAAACCAACAATATTTGATTGAAAAACCACTTTCAAATTGTCACCATAACCAATGATTACAATTAAAGTACTCATAACTCCTAGTAGTTTTCCAACCAACCAATTAAACTTTCATCCTTGCAAAAAAAAAACATAATATTTGAATTAACATTCATCAAACAGCTAGAATGTCCTACTGATTGTTTGCCACGATTTCACCTAAATAGCACCAGATAAATTAAAATCAACTAAACGGCTAGTAGACCAACTTCTTGTAATATGTGCAGCAACACTTTGTCCTTTTACAGTTAGAGCACTTCCATATAAGTGGATAAGTATCCATATGCTGCAACACCTCGTCCATTTTTGAATTTCAGCACATCAATCTTCGCAAATTTTTACCTATAGCATAAGTATTTATGTATTAAAATCTATCGTAATTATCGAATGAGACAAACAAATGAGATATTAATAGTTAACATAATTGAAAGCTAGAAAAGGAAAAACATACTAGCTTTGTTGGCCAAGCTATAGGAGCACCAATTGAATCAGCAATTGTTTGCAAAGGCACATAAGGCCTAATCAAATGCTCATCACGTTCAACCACAACTTGAACTAGCACTTCACACCAATTCGAACCTAGTGGTTGGCCCCCAACTATTGAAGAAGGATCAAGGGATTGAAGCCGTCCAATTGCCACAACTTTTGTTGGCTCATCTAAGCTAAAAAGAGAAACCCAGTCTCCCTCCTACATGAAAATGCAAAACCCGAAACATCAGAAAACTAACCATATGCAAAGCAGTCACATCAAAATTTCAGTCCATGTTGTGTAGTAAGTAACATTATAGTAAGAAAACTATGAATCATACTTCTACAAAAGTCCACAACTACTCAAGAGTAACATGTAACAAATATAAAAATTGCTTTCATATTGTAATAGCAAAACATGCCTAAATATCAGATCATTATCAAGCAAAGAGGATTGACATTACCGAACAAATGTAATAAAAAACTTACTTTAAGATGTCTAAGATTGGAACTTGAGGTTGACATATGATTAGATGATGTTGAAGTGATTCTTGATTGATTCAATTGGAGCATATGACCATTTTGTTGCTCTAAATAAGCTTTCAGGTTAGCAAGTTCTCTTGCTTGATCTTTAATTTGTTCATCTTGCTGAGCAAATTTTGCCTTCATCTCTAATATTTCATGCTTTTGATCCAACACTAGTCGCTGAGATCCACTTCGACTAGGTTCATCACCCCACACATCAGTTGGACATATACCAAAACCATACATCCGTACATGCCCATGCTTGTCTTGCCCAACTACTTGTGCAAATATATCATTTTTTCCAACAGGATCTTCAGTATCAAGAGGCAATTGACTAACCTTTTCATTCATTGCAAGCTGAAAAAGTGTAAAGAGTAAAACAATTATTACATTTGTACAATCCTAATATAGATTAGAAAGTAATGGATACATCCTTCTAACAAGATTAATCAGGCATGTGAACGTATAAAACTAGACCAATAAAGTAATGTACCTGCTCAAGAATACCAAAGTCTAACACTTTTCCTCCATCAAGGACTTACCAGCAAATATAAACCTGTCCAAAATAAAGTAAAAGCAAATACCTTGAGTAAATTCACTCTGGAGGAAATGAAAGTGACAATCTCTCATGCAGATAGTTAGAGCTTTAGAAGGAAATATATCCCTGGAGGAACTGAACGAAGGTATTAAACCTGGACACAGCACAACATATGATTCATATGGAAGCTCAGATTTTGACACAACACAATATATCATTTTTATGGAAGCTCAGATTTCGACACAACTCAATACAGAGAGGAACTGAAGAAATTTAGGAAGATGGACACCAAAAGTTAAACTCTGTTTATCAGTGCATCTCTTATACTGTGCATGTTAGCATGTGCAGATGGAAGTAGACTTGGGATACCATCACTTGCATGCCATATCATGACAAATCAACGACCCAATAAGATTTTCCTAAGTTGTAAATGTGCTGCAAAGATTGATTGCACCTGCTCTGAGCAAGGTAAGCCATATATCAGGTTTATTAATTGGAGAAATTAGAAAGTACAAGGCGCAAAGGGATGACGTCACAAGTTCTGAATAGCTAAGTCCTGGGTCTTGCAGAAACCTTGCAGGCTGATAAACATCTTCATTATCAAAATGAGTGACTACCGTGTTGCAATTACAAGTGCACCGATCCCGCATCCACTAGTACCAGTTTCAAGAACACAAATCCATGAAGGCAAGGAACTTCTTTAAAGTGATTTTATGCGGGGAATGAATCTAATTAGAAAGCGTGGGGTCCAATTATAATCCTTTAAATCTTTGTTTGTTTCATTCTGTACAAAAATATTTCTTGCCGGCTAACATTAGAAGCCAAAGTAGTACACCGTAAAATGCCAAAAGCCTGTGATTTGGAAAAGTTAGGTAATTGGAGAAATAATTGAACATAATCTACTCACAAACAGCTAGACTAATTAATCTTTTCTGTTTAATTTCAATTTTTCTCCTTCCAAAATTTGTTGGTAATAAAAAAAAAAAAGTTTGGATACTAGTTAACTTCCTATCCCTTGAACTCCATGTTAATCTCTACTTAATTGGAAGTGTATGGCAAAAAATGGAATATTTCATTTGTCTCCAATTGCAACATGGTAGACCATAGATGCTAAGGCGTCACCCCTGTCAGAGGTGATCACAAGCGAATAGAATCTCTCTCCCCAGATACAAACCCAGCAAGAAATTCCAACGGTACCGCTACATCTAGTAATGGAAAATCCACAATTGCCAGTGCTATATCAAGAAACGGATTCATGGTCAGACACCAATATTCTCATGGATGGTTTATCAGGGTGGCTATGGAATTTTGATGATCAAAATGGTAAAAGGGTACAAGCTAATAATGATTGCAGCAAAATGGCCGACAAAAATCAAGCCTCTTTTGCTCCTTGTTCCTTTGGATTTGATAAAGTCGACATGCAAAATGGAGGAATATACATCTAATTAATAGGAATTAATGAGTATATAAACATACCTCTAATTTCAAGCACAATAGGGTGAGTGATGATTGTCCTACAATCCTTCAATCAACCAACATGCAGTCAACATAATTAGGAGCAACTTCATGAGATTGAGTTAGGATCCACCATAATCAACATAAATTTGAGAATTCAAAAGAAAAGAGATTGGGAGGATGAGAGCTAGTGAGAGCCGGCAATGAGTTTTAGGAAAATGCTGAGAAAACAGATTGGGAGAACAAAGGATAGAGAGAAACAATTTGAGGATAGAGGGCCGAGAGAGAGAAAGAGTTAGGGGAAGAGATCGGTAAATGAAAAATAAAAGTGTTAGATTAGAATTTAGGGGTAGCTTGGTAGAGGACCGAGAGGGAGAGGGAGAGTGAGGGAGAAAGATGGGTCAATGAATCGTTAAGCTATCTTGCAAAATTGGGGATTTGGGACAATTTTGCCGCTTCTTTTAGGCGCCATTTTTAAGCATTTTTTCATTTTTTTCATGAACCAATTGTTTTTCCTTCTAATAGTTGTTGAGGCACATCTCTAAAATGCCTCTACAAATATTTTCTTTATATTCTTTTATTTTCAGTTTTTCTTATAAGGTTTGTCCCTTATACATTGTTTTTTTTTAATTTAATTAAGAAGTACTAATATGGCAAAAACTACCTAATGCCTTAATAAGTGTTTATTTGAGGCATTTACTGGATAGTGCCCTAACAAGTATGTCATAATAGGGAAATTTTCTTGTAGTGAATCCTTACTTTTGAATCTTGAATTTCAATAGAGTAAAGGCCTCTTATACCATTGTTCTACGTTCAAACGAATGTACTTTCTTCCTTGAATGATAAGTGGTCGTGAGTTTACATGAGTGATGTATGGTCCCCATTTCTTCAGGTGCTCAAGCGAGTCTTGAAGAGAATCTCGGAGGGAACAACTAAAGACTTTACTCGTTCAATTACTTTTGAATTGGTGACTGTCAAGTGCATGAATCGTTGCCAATTACTTGAATTGCTTTTTGTTCATTAAGTGATTTAGAATTGTCGAGTCGAGTGTGTACTTTATCACACTCGTTCTCTTTTAAGTGAATTATAATTGAATTGTGTGACGTGAATTGCTAAGTGAATTCAGTGAATTGTTGCAATTGTAAATTATAATTGTGTTCGAATCGATGTCAATTGGAGTGAATCTCATCGACTTATACTCATAATCGTGGGGGATGCCCAAACTCATCGGCCGACCTTACCACTCGAGCCGGCATGGGCTTGGTCGAGAAGTTTGGTGAGCCATGAGAAAATCATAAGTTTGATCTATTTGAGAGATCTCGCTTGGCATACTCGAGTAATATCGCCTTTTCTAATTGAAGTGCGGGCCCGGAACAGGGGGTGTATTGGTGATCGGGATTGTGAAGTAAGTGGAGTTTACGGACTTAATATCTACCCGGTTGACGGAGTGTCATCACGTAGAGGTATTGGATCGAACCTTGACAAAGCAAGTGGAATTTAGCTCCTGAGAGCTCCCGTTCCTTATTAATCGTGTTTTATTATTAATGGTGAATTACTTGAACATTCTAGTTTTAATTCTTGTACAAATGTTATTGCTACTTGAATTATGTGTTTGCATGTTTTTCTTGGTCTCACTGAGCATTCGCTCACCCCATTAGTTTGTTTTCCTTAACAGGAGTTCGGAATGGAAAGATTTTGGAGAAGCCGACTTGATTACTTTTGATTGGAAATCTTAGGATGTAATTGACTAGTCGACTTATAGTGGTTGTATTTTGGGAAAGTTGATGTACTTTTGAGAATCTTGTGATGTAAGATTTGAATGTTTCATTTAAGGGAGCGAACTCTCTTTATATCTACTTTTATTTTGGTTAATTATCCTTAAGTTTGAATTGGATTCGTATCGAGTCCTGGCGAGAGTTAGGCAGGCGTTCCGTGGATACCCTTGGGTTCGGCCTAGGGAGAAGTGGGGCGTCACAGTTGGTATCAGAGCGAGGTTTAGAGATCTATTTGGGAGATGTTTTAGAGACTTTACACTTGAGAATGGGATTAAATAATTTAGTTATACCTTAAGTAAATATTTGAGTGAGTTAGTGACTTTAACTTCCTAACCGTAAGTTGTGGTTATTTTGTAGAGATGGAGAACGGTAATGGAGGTCACGCTGCTAACGGTAATGGGCATGTTAATAGTCACATAGGGCCTCTTAGGCCTATCTACTATTGAGCGCTTGGTGGAGGAACTCGCGTTCGATTCTCGCCTTCCTTTAGGTTTCCCCGTTGTCCCTGTAGGGAGACGCATGCTTATCCTAATAAGCTGGTACTGTCCATTGATGATTAGCGTCGACAGTTGGTGGCTATTAATAGGACATTATTTCAGGAGATTGAGGAGCTGAATGCCATGGTGGATGTCCAGGGTGCTAGGATTGTGGAGCTCGAGGGGATAGTGATAGGTGAGTGGACTGGAGTTGAGGCCGCTCGTGACGAGCTGCAAAGGACTAGGGCTCGACTTCCTAGGGTAGTCGAGAAGATCCGGAATCGGGCCTTTGGGATTCTGGCTGACACCACCATGTTGATAGAGGAGGTGATGGAAGCCGTCGATAGCCCGGCTTGTGAGGGCACTCCTGAGGAGGAGCCTTTCGAGGAGGACCCGGATGAGGAGGTCCAGGCTAGCGGTTCGGATGCGAACTGGGCTAGGATTGATGAATATTTTGACTTTTGTAGTTAGGATTAGTTGGGGTGGTGCTAGTTCAAAGGCCATTGTATTTTGCTTAACTGTGTGGCCTATCTTTTGAAGCACTTGAATCTACTTTTGACGTGCATGACTGAATATAATTTTGTGGCACCTGTGTGCTATATTTTTGTAAATGCCCCATGACTTACTAATTGTACGACTCTTGAAGTGTTAATATATGCTAGTTATTGTTATTTTCAATGTTTTTCATGTCGGCTTTTATTTTCGAGTATTCTCTCGTATAATTATTTCCGTCCTTGCATCTAGACATAACTAGGATCATGGATGGTCGAAGAAGTGGTAGAGACCGAGGACGTGGGGTTAGGCAACCCCAAGCTCAAGGGGATGAACAAGGATCAACTACTAGATCGAGCCAAGAGCAAGTTAATGAAGGGGATAGATGTGAAGCCAATTCAGTTACCTTATGACTTAGAGGTTAGAACGCCTACTGGGGATCAAAGTTTAATTGCTAACTTGGTATATAGAGATTGTGAAATATGGGTTGGAGAGCAGAAATTGTTAGCCGATTTGATGAACCTAGCTATTAAGGGGTATGATGTCATCCTAAAAATGGACTGGTTAGCCCGTTACCATGCTCAGTTGAATTGTAAGACGAAAACGGTTGAACTGTATATTCCGAGAGAGGCAACCCTAAAATTGAATGTAAGGGGTAGATTAGCCTCATTTGCTCTTATTTCAGGAATTCGATCTAGAAAGATGTTGAGTAAAGGAGCTCAAGGATATTTGGCTTTTCTTATAAATACTCCTAGTGATAAGGTGAGATTAGAAGACATGTCAATGGTTAAGGAGTATGCAGATGTTTTTCTTTAGGAACTAGAATCGTTGCCACCTGAAAGAGAAATAGCTTTTAAAATCGATGTGACTCCAGGAGTAGCACATATCTTTAAAACGTCTTATAGAATGGCTTCAACTGAATTGAAAGAGTTGAAATTGCAATTACAGGATCTTTTAGAGCGAGACTTTATAAAAGAAAGTGATTCACCGTGGGGAGCTCCGGTGTTGTTTGTTAAAAAGAAAGATGGGAGTTTAAGGTTGTGCATATACTATTGAGGCCTGAATGATGTTACCATCAAGAATAAGTACCCTTTACCCCACATTGATGAATTATTTGACCAATTACAAGGGGCGGTAGTATTCTCAAAGTTGGATCTCAGGCAAGGTTATTATCAGTTGAGGATTTTGGAAAAAGATATACCTAAAACTGCCTTTAACTCAAGGTACAGACACTTTGAGTTTGCAGTAATGCTATTTGGATTGACTAATGCTCCTGCAGCTTTTATGGATTTAATGCACAGAATCTTTAAGCCTTATCTGGATCAGTTTGTAGTGGTATTTATTGATGATATACTGGTGTACTCTAAGACTTTGGAGGATCATGAGAAACATTTAAGGATTGTTTTGCAAACCTTGAGGGAATATCAAAGTTTAGTGTAGACACCAAAATTTCATTTATTTTATTCAATTTTAGCTTTATTCTTGTTTTATTTTATTTTATTTTTATTTTAATTGATTAAATGATAGTTAATGTTCATTTTGTTTATTTTCGGTTTATCATTTTCATTTTTAAAGTATTTTCGCATTAAATTTCTAAAAAAGGAAAAATTCTCACAAAAATTCAAAATTTGTCTTTAGCCCTTTTAGATTTAATTTCTTTAAGATAAATGAAATTGTGCAATAAGAATTAACAGTTTTTTTATTTATTATGTTTACCTAAATTATTTTTGAAAAATATATAATAAATAAATGAAAAAAGAAGACAAGTGTATTAGGGGGATATTAGACAAGTGGAGTGCATGCAAATAGGACAAATGTCCTCATTCTTGGTTGACAACACATGCAAGGGGGGGTTAGGTGGCTAGACACTTGGAAGTCTAGGAAAATTTGGAAACAAAAAGAAAGGGAAAAAAAGGTTTGAGTGGGGAGCAAGAGAGGGCGGCTGAGAAGGGAGGATTCTGGTGAGGGGAAAGACAGAGAGAAACCAAGCAAAAGAAAGGGGGCGATGGGCTGAGAAAAAAGAGAATAACCACAAGGGAAATGGTTGTGGAGGCGATGTTGCAGCAGTCATTGAAGTCGAGGCATCTCCTCCATTTTGCTACTACTTCTAAATCCATCAAACTCATACTCAAAGCAAAAGCAAAAGTCATCTACTAAAACCACAAACCCACAGACCTCGAACACCTTGAGTGAACACCTTATACGATCTCAGACCCAAAGCAAAAACAGCTTCCATCAAACTCATACTGAATCCATCATCCCCAACCGCCAGGATGAGGAGGAAGCCAACCACCCCCACTGCAGCCCCAAAGCCCGCTGGCCGCAGCTGAAGGCCCTCTTCCTCTTCTTCTCCCGCTAACACTTCTGACAGAGATGCCATTCGCGTTATCCGTATAAACAAGGGACAATCCAGCTTTACGGTGAGGAGGAAAGGCTTGCAATTGAGCAGTTTGAGCAGCTGGAGACAGTTCTTGATATAGGTGATATAGTGGGCGCTAGTGGCTCAACCAAGCGCACAGAAAAAGGGGAGTTATCAGTGCGTGTGATCTCATTTCAATTCTCACCAAGCCACTGCCGCCACTGCCGGACAAATATCACGGTCTAACTGATGTTGATAAGCGTTACCGCCAATGGTATGTGGATATGATAGCAAATCCTGAGGTGGCTGATATTAGAGGTAATCTTTTAAGCTCTCTTTCTTAATACAAGTTCAAGTATATAACAGATTTCTCCCATTTTTGTCCGCTGCATCTTCTTGCCTTTTGCAGTGTTGTTTGTCAATGTTTGGCTTGAGGTTTCTACCATATTTGCATATGATTAAAGATGATGTTTAAGCGATGAGTTGTGTTTAAGTTGTGGGCGACATGATCTTGTTTCGGTCCAAATTTTGATGTTTGTTGCTGATTTATTTGGTTGATAATGAAACCCAGGAGTCCCAAAAATAAGAAAGCTTCTGAAGTCGCGAAAGAATCAGAAAGCTTCGTCCAGGCTGCATGGTTATTTTGGGAAAATTACACTTTTGCCCCAAATTTCCCCATAATGCTATTTTGGCCCAGACAATTGGAGAAATGAATCAATTTTTGTCCCTTTAAATCTTACTTTTCTTTGGTATACTTTAACATGATTTTTGGACAGATTGTTCATGAATTTTAGGATGAATTTTGAAGGTTTAACAATTGTTAATAGATTTATAGTTTGACTTGGATACTAGTGGAATTTTGGGTAATTTGTTTTTTAATTATAACAAATAGGTTTTCATTCATTTTTTGTGAGTTTTAGCATTTGATTTCGGTAGGTTTCATCTTAAGCCTTTAATCTTAAAATTTCATTTTAGACCCCTAAAACTTTTTAGTTGTTTCAATTAGGTCCTTGTTTGTTTTAATTTATTGAACATGGGTGGGTTTATTTTATGTAAATACTTTAATTAATTCAATTTCATGTTTATTTTCATTTTATGTGATTATTTATTAATTAAAGTGATGCCTTAACCTTTTTATTTGTTTTGAAGGGTAAATATAAAAATCCCGTTTCTTTATGACACCAATTCAAGGGAGGTATATTCTATCCTTTATTTTTGATTTTATTTGATCTTATGTGTTCCTATGTGATTTTATGTGTGTAATTGCATGAATTTTGAATGTCTTATTTTGTTTTCATTTATTTAGTCATTTTAATTGTTTTTGATTTTGTATATTTATTTTAATTTAATTTTTAATTATTTGGGAAGGCAATTAAATGCCAAAGTTGTAATAGTTAGGGTTTTATTTGCTTTATTTGCTATGAGTGTTTTGCATGCTTGTGTGTTTACGTGTTACTCGCTTTCTTAGGGTCTTGCATCTAGATATCATGCTTATGTGCCATATGCTATATGTGATTTATGTGTTTATTTGCTTTATTATGTTTTACATAATTTATTTGATTGTAATAAATGCATGACATCACCACACTAATCCAACGCTAGTTGTGGCCCCCTTTTTTCCGATTCCACACTAGTCCAACGCTAGTTGTGGCCCTCCTTTCTAATTTCTCATTAGTTCAACGCTAGTGAGAACTTATAGACATGGGATAGTCCAATGCTAGACCCTTAGGAACCACCTACGCGCTAGATCATGTTGGCATGACAATCACTACATTTTCATACATATTTTCTACTTCTTAGGGTCTTTTATCATTTTGCATGACATTCCCCCCTATATGTATATATCCCTTATCCCATACTCCCCTTATATGCATATCCCTTATCCCATATTCCCCTATATATATATATTTCCTTACCCTATGTTTGTAAGACATGACATTAGACTTGCATTCCATTTAAGAAAATTAGAACTAGGTTAGATCATTTGCTTGATTAGATAGGAAATACCCCTCGAATATGGGATATGGATGAGTGTGGCTTTCTAACCTTAACACACTCGTATTCCCTCTATCAAAGGAAAAATTAAAAGTCACGAATATTAGTTCCCCGTACCCGTTATTGTGACGGCCCCACTTCTCCCTAAGGCGAACCAGAGGGTTGGCGGGTCGCCTGCCCAGCTCTCGCCAGGACTCACGCAAGGAAACCGACTAAACCCTTTCCACGTATAACTTATTCCAAAACAACATTCGTCACCCTAACAAGCCAAACCTTTAAATGACCCGAATACTAGGAACACATTAACTTCAGAGATAACATTTCCATTGGACGTCCGAACGTTCACTCTTAAGTACACCTCCAACCAGTTTAACACATAACTACATTTATACATTACAAACCACAAAGTGAACTCATAAAGTTCAAATACATTCATACAAGCCAAAACTTAGGGTTTGCACTTTTCCAGCTTCAAGTGACAACTCAAGACAAAAGATACATAGTCCTATCCGAAATAACATTTACAAAAGCTAAAGGCAGACTTCAAGTCTCTCGAATGCCCAAACTTGTTTAGGAAAACAATTAACGTGGGGTGAGCCAAAACTCAGTGGTGCCCCAAACATGCAATCATATAAAACAAATAGTAAATAATAACTCCAAGCTTAAATTCAACAAGTAGGAAAGCGTTTAACAGCACAGAGTAGGATACAGGGCTCTCAGGAGCCATTTTCCACAAGCTTGACCACAATTAATCGTAGTTGACCCTCCGTCAACTCTCACTATCTAGGGTCCATGTAGATTCGTTATTTTTCCTTAACACGCTCCAACCAAATTACTCCCACCGGGCCCGTCCTTCTCACGAGAGGGTTTGGTATTACTCGAGTATACCTTTTTAAAGCTTAGTCGAGGGATTCACCCAGCGACATCACGACAAGTGGTTACCAAGTCAGGATAAGAGGCCCTCTCACCCTAAGGTGTGGTACATTCCCCTGCCTGGTGGTTTAGTTGACGAGTCCACGCTCCAGTCAACAGTTGCAAGGTTTTTGGTACTTGAGTTAGGATAAGAGGCCCTCCCACCCTCAGGTGTGGTACATTCCCCCACTCAGTACTTAGCTGGGGTTTCAGGGTTTTTGGTACTTGAGTTAGGATAAGAGGCCCTCCCACCCTCAGGTGTGGTACATTTCCCCACTCAGTACTTAACTAGTACAAGCAAGATATTTGAGGAAACATTTCAAGCAAGTTACCACTCGAAGGAGCTAATGCGATAAAGTACACACTGCCCACTTCGATGGATCAGCAAAACCACATTCCAATTATCACGTAACAATCAAGAAAGCACTTTAACAAATTAATCATAGAACAAGCACGGACACTCACCAAAAGTGAAGCTCAAAAGTCAAGCTGGGAATCGAAGTCCACGTCCTCGCTAAACCCTAAAGGACATTGGTATTGAAAATACGCCAAATTTGGTACACTAAATCTTCCATATATGAACTATATCTCTACCAAATTTCACACAAAAACTCAAGTGGGAAGGCAGTTAACAAAATGACTGAAGTTTGTGAAATTTTCAAAACAAATCTGCCAACTCAAGCTTATCTTTCCTTTCAAACACTTTGTATCATGAAATCAGTCCAATTTTTGGGTCATTTGTGAAACCAAGGTCCAAGAAAAATTTCATAAGCAATTGTTAGTTGGTTGACATCAAAATCTCAAAATAAAATCTCTCACAAGCAACCAAACCAGTCGGTCAGCATGAAAAGAGGGTTTTGCAGATTTGCTGCAGTTTACAAATTGCACCATATCTCACTCAATACAACTTGAAATTGAGCATGGTTGGTGGCGTTGGAAACTACATTCAACAGGCTACAATTCATCAGAAGAAATCATTTTAAAATTCAGTTCATAACTAGCTCAAATTCAAGCAACAATCCTCAGCTCATCACTGATCCTCGAGCAAAGCAATAAAACAAAACAGGTAACTTTGGTGAACTAGTACGGCTCTCATTCACTTCGAATCTGGGGATGTATTTTATACCGTTAGAAAACTACGGATGTCTAGTTTCAAATTCCACTAACGGCACTTGATTTTGACAGCTAAACAAAGAGTTATGATCGTTCAAAGTTTACTGCCAGAGAGCCCCTGTTATACGATTTTCCAGTTTGGTTCTTGTCCAAAACTCACATTTTACTCAACTAAATCACATGATTTTTTGTGGAAACTTTCCACACATCTTATACAACATATCTACATCAGATGCAAGGTCATTTGATTACAAAAAAAATTGAACCAAGTGCATGAAAATAACAAGGCATAATTCGGCCACTTCTTACGCAACTTTCCTTCGATTTTCTTTTCATTCTTCTAGCTTATATCCACTTGTTTAACACATAATTAACACCAACAACACTTATAACCATCAAATCAGTCCAATATATCCATTGTGGGATTTCATAGAGCCCACTCCAATATTTAAACTCAAACCACAACAATAACCATGAAGCTACAAGCTTCCTAGCAAAGATTAACCCATTAAAGCTAAGTTTAAGTGATCGGATGATTACCTTCTATTTCTTTGAGATAAACCAGAAATTTCGCACTTCTAAAACCTCAAGACAAACCGTGAGTTGATGCTTCCTTCCTAGTCCAAGTGAATCTCCAAGTGAAGTGGAAGTTAGTTGCAAGATTTGAGATGAAATGGAGCAAGGATTGAAGCAAAAATGGAGAAGCTTTTCTTCCTCATCTCCTTGAAGAGTTTCGGCCAGGCTATGAGTGAGGAGAGAGAGAGAAATCTGATGACTAAGCTTCCCTTGGAAACTTGGAAACTTGGGGCCAAAGTTTGGGAAAAAGTCAACTACCAAAAGTGTCGCGCGCGCGCGTTTCGTGTCCGTTTTCTCTCGGGTTTGTTCTACTTGTGCACCAAACCTCCAAATGTAATTCCTTTAACACTATAATTATTTACCCTTAGTAGTCTAGTATTAGTTTCTTAAATCTCAACTTAGCCGTTCTGGCTCGATTTACACTAACTTCCAATTCGCGCGCGTTAAAGCGAAATTGAAAAGAAATTCATGTAACGATAATATAACTAACCAATACTAGGGTAATTAATCATAAAATAGTTATCTTAAAAATAAAAACATGAGTTCTCACACAAGTCTAGTATTAATTCCTCAAATCTCTAATTAGTTTGTACTGGCGCGACTTTCAGGAATCTTTCGACGTGCGCACGGTATAAGCTTAATTTTTACTCACTCATATCTAATCTTTCAATTAAATTTTCTTAATCTACTATTGATCATTCTTAATTCTCCAAAATTATTGCACTCTCGAATGAATTTTGTCTCAAAAAACGTGTACTCCTTATTCTCGCTAAACGAGCCCTAGAAAAATTAATTTTACTAACGAGACGTGTTAAAAATATAATTGAAACATTATTCCATGTAAATAAGTTTAAAATGATTGAAATAAATTATTCAGAGAAAACGGGTGAGTAAATAATTAATTAAACCAGAAAAATAAAATAAAAATAAGAAAATTCGGGTCCTCACAACCTTCCCTCCTTAAAAAGAATTTCGTTCTCAAAATTCATACCTTCCGTAACCTCAGATAACCCCAAACCTTATTGTGTTATTATTTCATATGTTCTTGCAGATGCCACTGGTCGGTTTCCTCTTCCATTGACTTGTCGAGGGATTGTTCTATTTCCTTGTGGAGTAGTAGTTTCTCGTGGATGCCGCTTTGGACAGTCGTGAACTTTATGATTGGTGCTCCCACATCCCATACACTTTCGCCCCTTTAGCCAGCAGTTTTCTTCGGTATGATTCGTCCTTCCACAATATGCACAGGTCGGACGAGGCGTTGTGATTTGACTTGCTTGCGAGGTTTTTTTTGATTGTATCTGTCCTACTGGAGCTCTTCGTGACGTAGTCCCTTCTGATTTCTTTATCATGAGTGGTGAAGGAAGTGATAGTCTTACTCCATCCACTTCTTTTCTAACTTTGGGTGGTGGTTCAATTTCTCTTAGTCTACTATCTGATGCATCTCTTTTCCTCGCTTGAAAGGCTCTTAGTTGGGATTTTGCGCTTTTCACCCTTTGCGCTTTCTCGAGAGCGTCACTAAATATTTCAATCTGTGCTGCGGTAAGGGCATTTTGGATTTCTAAATTTAATCCTTGGATAAACCATCTTATTCTCTTCCGTTCCGTAGCCACCAATTCTGGAGCATATGTAAATAATTTCGTGAATTGTGTTTCGTACTCAGCCACACTCAAAGTTTCTTGACGAAACTTTATAAAATCATCTTCTCTCTTTTCTTGGACAAGTGGAGGAAGAAATTTCTCATTAAACTCTCGCATAAAGTTTATCCAAATCCTTGGAGTTCGATCTCTTTCCCACTTGTTTCTTATAACATTCCACCAGGCTCGGGCTGCTCCTTCAAGTTGAAATACAGCAAAAGTGACTTGTCTTTCCTCTGTGTAGTCCAAGGCATCGAATATATTCCTTATATTCTCTAACCAATTCTCATCCACTTCTGGGTCAGGTCCTCCAGAAAATTTGGGCGGGAAGAATTTTTGAAACCGCTCCAAAACTCGATCCTCCCCTGTCTCATAGTTTCCAGGTTGGTTTCCTTGTCCAATCCCCTGACCCTATTGAGCTACTAAGAGTTCTAGTACATCCGTCATGCGAGTTAAAACTAATGCCATTTGGTCATCTCCTTCCCCAACCCTTGGTTCGGCGTTTTGATCAATATCAGACCCATTATCTACTCTTTGATTTTGGGGTTGTCTAGGTTGACGTCCCTTTTGTTGTCCTCTAGTTTCCATGTTCACAGCTAATCTATATGCATACGTATAAACCTCACACTAACCCATAATTGAACTACACACACATACCAGTAACAACTTTTAAAGAAAAATGAAATCACTTGCACAAATAACATTATCACCATACAAGGAAACACAAACTAGATCTCATTAAATCATAACACAAGTCATAGTCAAGTAAAGTGCAAACCAAGTCAAAGTCAGTAAATAAAAGTTGTGACAGCCCCACCTCCCCCTAAGGCGAACCAAAGGGTTCGGCGGACCGCCTGCCCAACTCTCGCCAGGACTACTAAGACGATTATACACAACTCAAAACGTGCCGGAATACAGTAGAGCGCGTAAACAGAGCAAAAAAATCACGAAACAGAAAATGAAAATCGAAACGAAAAGTGAATAGCGCCTGCCACGTCACCATCCGATCGAGACCCAATCGAATACAAGTAACTTCATATAATTCCAGAAATGGACATATACAAATCAAATATAACACATGAACATGAGTACACGCTTTTATAAACCACATTCGTATTTTTACACATCAAAAGGGAACATTTGAATCCAAGTACAATTAGGGTTTCCAACCATTGAGGAGCTATACAAAATATCTAAACTAACTCAACTCATGCTTCAAAATCACAGTTCCAAAAGTGGTTCACTGTAAGGAAAACAAGGATAACAAAACGGGGTGAGCTAAAAGCTCAATGAGGTACCAAAAGTCCAAACAGTAGAAATCATGAGAAATCACTTTTAGGGCACATATACACATCAAATACGAGAAATGAACGAACACCACAATTTAAAAGATACAGGTGGCTCTCAAGAGCCAAATCCCCGTTGCAATACTTGATCCAACCTAGTTGACCCTCCGTCAACATTCAAATAAAGGAACCAGTCCAGTAGAACACCACTTTAACGCCAAACTCCGTCCACCAAACATACCCCTTACCGGGCCCGAACGCCAAACAGGAACAGGAATGGTAATACTCGAATATACCGGAATCAAGAGTCTCAATACTCAAAGATTCCATAAGAACAGGAATCCATGGATTGTCAATTTCCTCGACCAAGCCCTTGCATGGCTCAATTTAATTAACTCGCCATGAGGTTTAGCTCAGGTTTAACAGGAAAGTCGCTGGACTCACTTCCAAACGACATCATAACAAGCGCAAGTAACAGGTTCAAGTTCATAATAGGTACAAGTAATAGATTTCAGTTTATACAGTACAGGCAAGAGAACGATTGTGATAAAATACACTCTCGTCTCATTCAAAATAACAGAGTTCACAGTTATCCATGTCACAAATTTCAAGTATAGAGAAACCAATTAAACAACAATCCAGGGGAGTGGTACACTCACCTATTAAGGCGAAATAACATCCAGAATATCTTTCCGGGTAACACTCTCAATCACCGATGAACCCTGAGGTTAATCAAGAGAAAATATTACAGTTCCTCTAGCAAAAGTTCGGTGAATCGAAGACAATTCAAATACTACTAGTATAAAGTATAAATATGATTTTGAAAGTGAAAAGAGTACATTTAAAGCAAAGGACATGAGTAAAATATTTGGAAAACTTATGCTCGCTCGTAAAACTTTAAAATATCCATTTGAGTCGAAGAAATGAAGAAAGCGTATTTCTATTAGTCGTAAATTTCATTTTTCCAAGTGTACAAGTTTCGGCCAGATTCGAACTTATACATCTCGATAAAAGAAGACGCAAATATTCTAGATGGTTCATATGGTATTCGCTCTCAAATCGTTACTTAATCCTCGAGTGTAAATTTGGGCAGCACGCCCTTTGTATTTACCTATTTTTCAGCCACTTATGATTTCATTATTTTCCTCAATCAATCCCAAAGTCATATACAATATAAATTCATCACAACAGCCGTTCAATAGGCTCAAAGTCATTCAAGTATAAGATTTAGCTAGGAAAATGACCGGAAATGAGCTTTAAGCTAAGAAACCAAAAAGGCAGATTCACCGCTATTTAGCGTATCGGAAATAACCGAAACTACGCTTATTGGATTGAAGTACAAGTTTTACTGTTTCGAAGCTAAGACAGAGGGCCATAACTTTGATGAAGACTACTTAGTCCAGGTCTCACTGTAACTAGGTCAAATTTACCAAAATAACCCCAGATTTTCCAGTTCGAAACTCACAGTGGAATTTAACTAGCAGTTCTGATTCTTTCAATCATATCTCAGCACACACAACTCCGATTCAGGTAATTCCAAAGCCATTTGAAAGCTAAGATACAAGGCTATAATTCTTAAGAAGACATTGACAACCAATTCAGTAATATTCCTGGTCAACCTAACCACTTATAGAGGCTGATTATCATTTTCGACAGAAACAGGGTAGCAGGGGAAATTTTGTCATTTCACAAGATACCCTGCTCCGATTGAGCTGAAATTTTGTAAGAAGCTATTTAACATCATTTGCTACAATTTTCATGTTTTAACCTAAGGCTAATTCAGCCTTCTTCCTCTCCAAACAGTACCGGGCAGAACAGGGTTAATTGAAACCCTAATCTGGAATTTTCCGCACAAAATGGTTCCGCAATTAGCTACAATTTACGCACTATAGCTTCATTCTAGACTATCCCAAGCCATCATCCATGGCCACACAATATTAAACATATATAAAACAGAAAAATCAAGAATAAATATCAAATTCACCAATTTCCACCAAAAGTCACAAAAGCTTACACAAAATCAACTCTATGACTATCATAAGTCATTAATTTCACATTATCACAACCAAAGTAGGAATTCCTTAACTACTCACCTTGCAACCTCAAGAAAAGACCCAACTTAGCACCATCTTCTTCCAAACCACTTCACAACCAACCTCACTACTACTAAACTAAGGGTTTTTATGGAGGAATTTCAAGTTTAATCGGTTGGATTGGGAGATTGAGCAAGATTGAAGGCAAGAAAGTTGAGAGTTTTCTTTTCTTTTCTTCTTGAGATAGCCGGCCAAGAGAAGCTTGAAATGAAGATGATTTTTGGGTCAATTTTGATTAATTGGTAAAGTGATGAATAGTGGTCAAGGTCCAAGATTAAATCATAAAGTGACACTTGTCACCTTTTTTAATGCAACTCTATCCTTTTGTCTCTCCAATGATAATCCATCTAGGTAACCTCTAATTATCTCTTAACACCTGATAAATTAAACCTGGTATACACAACTTAACCTAATTGGCCAAATTTTATCGAACTTACCGCACTAGTAGGTCCCACATCCGGTATACACTCTTAAAACCTTATAAAGCAACTTATACTAGAACAAATGATTTAAAATCCATATTTACTCATAAAATTTATTTTTAAAATTTTTCAAATAAAGAAAATGTGGAAAAGCGTGTAATTAAAAGAAAATAAAACCTAGAAGTTAAGAAAATTACGGGTTCTCACAAAAGTAAACAGGTGATTATCAAAAGTACATTCATCTCCAAGGCACAAACTCTTAAGTTCTACTTCCATCGTCCCACTACAAAAGATCACAAGTAGTGCTTCACTAGATTAATTGGAACTAAATGATTCCTGTTCCCTAACACGTTCAACTTCAATCCCAACATCAGGATCTTCTGGGCTACGATTTTCTCCATGTCCCGCTCTTAATTATTGTGCCATCTTAGCCAAACGATTATTGGTTTCCTGTAACTATTCACGTGAAATATCGATTCGTTCTTATTCCCCACAAATGGAGATCTCAAATTCTTAGGATTGCCCTCAACTCTTAAGTACTCGAGTACAAGAATCCAAAACAAGGTAATTCACAACTCGAGCCTGTGGCGACCCCACTTCCCCCTAAGGCGAACCAGAGGGTTGGCGGGCCGTCTGCCTAACTCTCGCCAGGACTCACGCAAGAAATCTAGCCCAAATCCTTCCGAAGTATAGCCTAAATTATTACAGTATTGATCCTCCAAAATAGACCAATAACTAAGACCACATTAACTTCAGAGATAACAGCACTTTAAGATAGCGACTCGTTGATTCTTAAATACCTTACGCGTTACAAACCACGGAATAAAGTCAAACAATCCCATTTAACAAATTCATACAAGCCAAATACATTCTTACAAGCTAAGTAACAAATTTACACAAGCCACATAACCAATCTAGGGTTTACACTTTTCCAGCTTCAAGTGGCAACCCGAAACAAAACTACATTGTTTAATCCGAAATACATTAATAACAAGTAAAGTAGATTTCAGGCCTTTCTCATATGCCAGAACCTGTCAAGGAAAACAAAATAACGTGGGGTGAGTTAAAACTCAATGGTGCCCCAAAACATGCAATTACATAAGGCAAGTAGCAAATATTGATTTCAACTAAAGTAAACGATTATGAAAGCGTATAACAGCACAAGGTAGGATACAGGGGCTCTCAGGAGCCATTCTCCACGAACTTGATCAAAATTTTCCGTAGTTGACCCTCCGTCAACTTTCACTACCTACGGTCCATGTAGAACTCCACTTCACACCAGTTCCTACCTCCATTCATACCCCTGTCCCGGGCCCGCACACCAAAAATGATAGTGGTAATACTCGAGTACACCCTTTTATAAACTAGTCGAGAGATTCACCCAATGACGTCACAGACTAGTCGAGGGATTTACCCAACGACGTCACAAACTAGTCGAGGGATTTACCCAACGACGTCACAAACTAGTCAAGGAATTTACCCAACGACGTCACAACGCTTGAGATATTCACGAAAACATTTCACACAAGTCACCACTCGAACGGCTAGTGTGATAAAGTACACACTGCTCACTTTGATGGATCAAAAACCACTTTGCAATTATCATATATCGAGTCAAGAAAGCACTGTAACCAAATAGTCATAAAACAAGCAGGGACACTCACCAAGAGTGAAGCTCAGATGTCAAGTTGGGAATCGAAATCCGCGTCCTCGCTAAATCCTAGAAAACCAAGTTTTAAGAACTATAAGTTTTCTATTCAAATTCTAGGTATATAAATATAAAAGGTTATCTGGTATATTACTAGTTTATTTCCTCGAAATAATTCGACAATCCACTTAGGATTAAACTTAGTAAAAGTAGTAAATTGTTTCATATGGCTTTCTTTATAATACTTTTCTTTCTCAAAGTGCCACTAGTACTTTTTTTTTTATTTAAAGTAAGTTTTCTTGCCGAGCAGGTTTTCTACGCTTTTTAGTTAAAATTATTAAAATCTCGTATTTTGTCAATTTTCCTCTAGACATCTAGCCAGGGACAAATTTTAAGGAAAGAAAAGGAGGTAAAACAAGACTTAGGGTTTTAGAAAATAGTGAAGTCGTTTTCTAGAAGTAATAAGGTTAGTTTAAGCTAAAGGAAGAAATATCGAGTCGGCAAAGTTTAGAAAATTTCTACACAAGACTTTCTAACGTTAACGTACAATACCAAGTTTTATCGTTCGATACTAGGGTGAAGATATATTTAAATAGCTTGCTTAAAACTTTCTCAAGTTCACAGGACCAAAACGGATTTCTTACGATTACGATTCACAAGCACATAATATTTCAGATTTGTCAATATAGCAAACTCACATTTCAAATAGAAATCTCACTAGGGCTTCGTCAATCATTAGCCCTAGGTTTCAACAGATTCATTTCTGATCAAAATTTAAACAAATGACCAAGGCTTCGTCAATCACTAGCTCTTGGTATCCAACAGGCTCATATCAGATCACAATTGAACAAAATAAATGCAAGGCTTCCAAGCAGTTCCATCGACTAAACCGCAAGGGTTTTGTCAACCAAGTATAAATAATAACAAGTAATTCCAATAGTTAATTTCATCAAAACTTTAATGTTTGTAAAAATTACTCAAATAGCCAAACTGGAAATTTTCCGGCATATATACTTCAACATTTTTGGTCCAATCTTCCAACATATCAAATGTTTCATAGCTAAACCACTGACACGGCTTAAATACACATTTTTCATGCATTTCTAAACCATTTTCTTCCAAGGAAAAATTCCAGAAACAAGTTAAAATTTCCAACTCCAGTCTCTCGGCTACTAGCAAATTTTCCAGCAGCTTAATTGATCATCAATCCAACTTTTCCTTGGCTAATTCAGTGTTTTAAGTACTCAAGTTCGACATGCAAACACTTAGCTAGCTAATTAACATTTCTAGTTCAAAATCAGATTCGAATAACAACTACAAACATCCCAAAAATCCAGGAATTTGTCCAGCTAGCCTCGGATGAACATGCATGTAAGCTGGTTTCATTTTATTTTTATTTTTCTTGCCTAACCGAGCTAACTATCCTCATGCAAGACTTAATCACCTAGTGTTTAGTTGGTTAATCGAAATTACAAGCTCAGATTACTTTAATTAAGGAAGATTAAGTCTGCATTTCCTAATCAACTCTCGGCAATTTCTATTTCCTTCCGAATCAGATTTCTTAAGCTATCAATCTCATCATCCGAACGCACAAACAATACATGCATGTCTTAATCATCTTATTTTTTCTTACTTAGTTAATTACAATTGCATGCTCAGATTGTCAAGAGATAAACGAATTAATCTCAGCATTATCCCCTTAAAGTCTCGGCAAACCCACTTTCTGCGCACATCAGAATTTTCCTTTCCTCAATTACTCATCTGAACGCTTAAACATTACATGCAAGCCCCTTAACATCTTCACCTACTTGTCCAAGATTTACCACGAACTGAAGCTTATACGCGTGGCACAAAAGCTGTCAAGTTTCCTCCTCTCTCGGACAGCTTACGCACTCGATGGTTGCAGCTGTGGAGTTGCGGTTGGAACTGATGAAGATGGTGACGATCAGCAGCTGGTTGAGGTTGAGAAAATGCAGACGGAACTCACGCAGTGTTTCTCTCCTTTCTTCCCTCTAGCTCCCGGACAGAACAGAAAAACTACAGCTCGGGGTTTTCTTTTTCTTACTCTCGGATACAGCAGGCAGCTCTCTTCTCACGGTCGATACTCACGAGGTAAGGTGGAGTGGTGGTGCGAGGCTGAGATAAAGTGGAGTGTTTGAGAGAGGTGATTCGCAGTGAAGAGAGGTTGAGTGTTGGAGAGGTGAAAGTGAAGTGTGTTCGGCCGAATGGAAATGGCTATGTTATAAGGTTGGCTGAGAGGGTGTTGGTGTGGTTGCATGGTAATTTTCTGAAATAGTGGAGGGGTATTTCGGTCTTTTCACATCTCCTCCTAATTTCTACTCAAGTCCTCAATTCTAACTTAATTCCAAAAATTATCCCAAATGTGATTTAAACGCCTAATTATATACTAACCTTGCGAAAATTTAATCATTGGGAATTTTCACGTCCTAAGTATACTTAGTATACTTGTATCGATTTTGTCTAAAATTTATCGATTGCATCTTAATACTAAGGTTCCTTATAACCCTTTACATTATTAACGATTAAACTAGCTATCGGAATTTAAAGAATTTATTTTTAAGGAATAAAATTAATTTAACTCAAGATTTATTAATTTAGTATAACAAAACCAATTAATTTAATAGTTTAGCACAATTATATTATTTTTCACATAAAAATTATTTTTTTTCGCACTTATTTAAAAACAAATAAATAATAAAAAAAATAATGCTAGAATTTATTAAAGAATAAGAAATGCAAATGAAATATGCTCTGAGGTATATATATATATTTCGAGGTTCTCACAGAGCCGGCCGGTCCCAAGAGTAAATTACTAGATATGAGATTCCTACCTAACATACATATCTAATTTTCTCCAAGTATCAAGATAAAGGGTTTATACCTATCACATTCATGATTCATAGCTTCACTCTAGAAGAGCACTTAAGTCTTTACTCATCCATATAGTAAGAACCATAACACTACTTGGCCCAATCTCACCCCGCGCAGAGACCACGCGAAGCAGCTCTGATTTTCATCCCTACAAATAGTCATTTAACTTTCAAACCAGTCCCACAGTCCGGCATCCTAAACTTATAAGTTTAGGATACACTTCAAAGATCTGAAGCCTAAACTCTGATACCAACTGTGACGCCCCATCTTCTCCCAAGGGCGAAGCCTAGGGTATCATCGAAACGCCTGCTTAACTCTCGCCAGGACTCACTACAATCTATAATTCAAAAGCTCGAAATACTTCAAATATTTTCACAATATAATTTAAGTACTCCAAAATATTCCATACTTATAATTAGTTAGCTTTCTAGCTTAATACAACCCAAAAGAATATGTACTACAACAATCCGTTATAATACAATTTAAGGTCTTCAAAAGAAAACAATCTAGTACTATTCGCGAGCACCCTTGGTTTCGAACCCTGTTAAGGAAAACAAAAACGTGGAATGAGCCAAACAGCCCAGTGAGGTTTCAAGACACTCTAGCAGTTCTAATAAATCATGTAAGTTAAGCATGATACATATACAGTTCAAGATTTCACATTGGCACATTTACAATAAGACAGTTATCATGATACAGAAATAAACACATATTGAATGATACAGTGTTCTAGTGGAACCATTTCGATCAACTTCAACTTATAACTTCAGATCCCTTCAGTTTGTCTGTCCATCACCTTATTCCTCCAATGGTAATACTCTAGTATACCGAAACGGTGTCACAGGGTTCTAACCTACCTGACCGAGTCCAATCCTGGCTCAAACAGGTTAGTAACCAAAAGCAGGGCCCAGTTCAGTTTAGAGCTTACAACATGCACAAGTAATCAAGTAAATCAGTAAACGGTAAACGGTAATAGTTCTCGGTTGACGGTAAAAATCTGTCATTTTAGTAAGTCGAGTGAGATAAAGTACACACTCGCCTTAAAACGGTGGGCAAGTTTATATGAGCAATTATCCGTAACACTTAACACTTAAACACGTAAGCAATATGCGGTAATTTCGTATGAACATGTAATTTACGATAATCAAATAATCAAGTAGTCAACTTATTAAGTAAGCAGGTAATCAAATAAATCGGTAAACGATAAGTAATCACGATTAACGGTAAACGGTAAACGGTAGTAGTTCACGGTTAATCGGTAGACATTTATCATTTTAGTAGGTCGAGTGCGATAAAGTACACACTCACCTTAAAATGATGGAAAAGTTCATAGGAGCAATTATCGGTAGCACTTAATAGTTAAACACATAATGACCATGGAGTAAACATGTCATAAAACTATTCAAGTCATGTACTCCTATATGGAACACTTACCAATCAAAATAAGTGAGTAAAGAAAGTCGTCAATGATACACTTCGGGATTCTCTTCGAGACTTTCTTGATCGCCTGAAGAAAAGTGACCAATAATCACTCTCACAATTTCACAAATTCCTTATCAAACAAGAAAGAATACACACTTGCTTTAGAATTCAAATCAATGTCTTTATAAGGGTTTTATTTTATCGAAAGTTGAGATTCAAAAGTGTGGGTTTTAAAGTTATTGAAGAAACTCTTACCCTCCACGAAATCGGGTTCAAAACGATAGATTAATATTAAGATAAGAAGTCAAGTTTCCAAAATTTCATTTCCTAAGAAATTGGCAAATTTCAGCCTTGTGCGTCGAGTCTAGAAAAATCATATCTTGCACTCAATAGGTCCAAAATTGGAAAATCTTATACCGTTGGAATTTTTTTTCAAAGTACTAAAAGTTCCTAGAAGACACTTTCTTAAGATTCCAAATGGAAGACACTCAAATTTCGGCTTAAAGGGGCTGACTTGGACTCCCAAGACAGTTTTAGCCTTAGTTTTTGGTAAACTTTGAAAATTCGGTAAAATTCACAGAAAGTGAATTAGCCTCTGAAATTTGTACCTATATTAGAATTCCAACCAAGGTTTAAAACACAACAAACAGAACTGAAATCGGAGTTTTGAGCATTGAGATATAGCAACTCAAAGTTGGTCGCATTTTATAAACTGTTCAGTCATTTTCCAGATTTGAAGGCTATCTTTGAAGTATTATTTGGCCATCGAATTGGCATTAAAAATACACCAAATTCGGTACACTAAATCTTCCATATATGAACTATATCTCTACCAAAATTTACAGAAAAACTCACGTGGGAAGGCAGTTAACAAAATGAAGTTTGTGAAATTTTCAAAACAAATCTGCCAACTCAAGCTTCTCTTTCTTTTCAAACACTTTGTATCATGAAATCAGTCCAATTTTTGGGTTATTTGTGAAACCAAGGTCCAAGAAACATTTCATAAGCAATTGTTAGTTGGTTGACATCAAAATCTCAAAATAAAACCTCTCACAAGCAACCAAACCAGTCGGTCAGCATGAAAAGAGGGTTTTGCAGATTTGCTGCAGTTTACAAATTGCACCATATCTCACTCAATACAACTTAAAATTGAGCATGGTTGGTGGGGTTGGAAACTACATTCAACAGGCTACAATTCATCAGAAGCAATCATTTTAAAATTCAGTTCATAACTAGCTCAAATTCAAGCAGGAATCCTCAGCTCATCACTGATCCTCGAGCAAAGCAATAAAACAAAACAGGTAACTTTGGTGAACTAGTACGGCTCTCACTCACTTCGAATCAGGGGATGTATTTTATACCGTTAGAAAACTACGGATGTCTAGTTTCAAATTCCTCTAACGGCTCTTGATTTTGACATCTGAGCAAAGAGTTATGATCGTTCAAAGTTTACTGCCAGAGAGCCCCTATTATACGATTTTCCAGTTTGGTTCTTGTCCAAAACTCACATTTTACTCAACCAAATCACATGATTTTTGGTGGAAACTTTCCACACATCCTATACAACGTATATACATTAGATGCAAGGTCATTTGATTACAAAAAAAAATTGAACCAAGTGCACGAAAATAACAGGGCAGAATTTGGCCACTTCTTACGCAACTTTCCTTCGATTTTCTTTTCATTCTTCTAACTTATATCCACTTGTTTAACACATAATTAACACCAAAAACACTCATAATCATCAAATCAGTCCAATATATCCATTGTGGGATTTCATAGAGCCCACTCCAACATTTAAACTCAAACCACAACAATAACCATGAAGCTACAAGCTTTCTAGCAAAGATTAACCCATTAAAGCTAAGTTTAAGTGATCGGATGATTACCTTCTATTTCTTTGAGATAAACCAGAAATTTTGCACTTCTAAAACCTCAAGACAAACCGTGAGTTGATGCTTCCTTCCTAGTCCAAGTGAATCTTCAAGTGAAGTGGAAGTTGGTTGCAAGATTTGAGATGAAATGGAGCAAGGATTGAAGCAAAAATGGAGAAGCTTTTCTTCCTCTTCTCCTTGAAGAGTTTCGGCCAGGCTATGAGTGAGGAGAGAGAGAGAAATCTGATGACTAAAGCTTCCCTTGGAAGCTTGGAAACTTGGGGCCAAAGTTTGGGAAAAAGTCAACTACAAAAAGTATCGCGCGCGCGCGTTTCGTGTCCGTTTTCTCTCGGGTTTGTTCCACTTGTGCACTAAAACTCCAAATGTAATTCCTTTAACACTATAATTATTTACCCTTAGTAGTCTAGTATTGGTTTCTTAAATCTCCACTTAGCCGTTCCGGCTCGATTTACGCTAACTTCCAATTCGCGCGCGTTAAAGCGAAATTGAAAAGAAATTCACGTAACGATAATATAACTAACCAATACTGGGGTAATTAATGATAAAAAGTTATCTTAGAAATAAAAACATGAGTTCTCACACAAGTCTAGTATTTATTTCTCAAATGTCCAATTAGTTTGTACTGGCGCGACTTTCGGGAATCTTTCGAAGTGCGCACGGTATAAGCTTAATTTTTACTCACTCATATCTAATCTCTCAATTAACTTTTCTTAGTCTACTATTGATTATTCTTAATTCTCCAAAATTATTGCACTCTCGAATCGAAATTTGCCTCGAAAAGCGTGTACTCCTTATTCTCGCTAAACGAGCCTTAGAAAAATTAATTTTACTAACGAGACGTGTTAAAAATATAATTGAGGTATTATTCCATGTAAATAAGTTTAAAATGATTCAAATAAATTATTCAGAGAAAACGGGTGAGTAGATAATTAATTAAACCAGAAAAATAAAATAAAAAGAAGAAAATTCGGGTCCTCACAGAGATACTCTTGCCCTAACCGTCTGGTGTTAGGAGTAGCTGAGAAGCGGAGGCACTTGACTCATGACCTCCAATTGGCACTTGCAGAGATAGAGAGGCTGGAGGCCACTTTAGAGGCTCAGGCCGCCCGGATCCAGGAGCTAGAGGCGAGAGTGCTAGAGGAGCGTTAGAGGGCTGACGCCTCCTATGCCCAGTATCAGGAGACTGAGGGGCGCCTTATTCGGATTGTCCAGGAGGCAGAAAACCGCGTGGACGGTATTATGGCCTAGTGTATGGCCCTGACCGAGCACATGGAGAAGGCTTTACTTGGGGATATACCTGGAGAGGTTGCACCTGCTGTGGAGTTGGAGGTGGAGCCGATAGAGGAGGACCCTTCTGAGACTGTAGGATCTTCTAGTTCGGTCCACTTGTATTAGATACCTCTTGATCTTTTAACTTTTGTTCAGGACTTGGAAGGGGTGAATCTCGTTGTGAATCCTTTTGTATTTTGTGCATGTACTCCTGTATTTTGAGGCACTTGGATGCCTATGTCCTGTATTTGATGTCACTGATTTGTTGTATGCACTCTTAACGTGTGACATGACTTCTAATCTATGTAAATATCTATGCTTTGATTTGAAAGTGTTCTTGCAATTTGTACTTGTTTTTAAATTTATACGTTTATATTTTTCTCTTTTATTATGCGTTTAGAATCTTGTTAAATGGATCGGCGAGGACGTGGACGGGGGCGTGGGCGTGGGTTTTGGCAACTCCACACTCCTGAGAGAGGTGACCGATCCGCGATTGGACCAAACCAAAACCCTAGAAACGAAAAGAGTGACCAAGTGGCTACGGCCATTAACCGCATAACCGATGTTCTTGAGCGTTTAGCTGAGCGCCAAGGACCTGAGCCAGTCAACCAACCTAAGAATTAACAGAGGGGTGAGGATAGAGCCCTAGTGTGATTCTTGAAGTTCGCTCCACCTAGGTTTCATGGAGGGTCTGATCCCGAGGTAGCAGAGAATTGGTTGGAAAGGATGGTGGAGATTTTTGTTGCCTTAGACTATACCGAGGAAAGGCAAGTGAATTTTGCCGTTTTCTAGTTTGAGGGAGTGGCATGCTCGTGGCAGAATGTTGTAAGGGCGAAGTGCGAAAGAGAACAAATTCCCTGGACTTGGGCCAACTTTGAGAGGGAGTTTAATGTCAAGTTCCTCCCGCCAATGATGCAAGAAAAGAGGGAGGGCGACTTTATTAAGTTGAAGCAAGGGTTACTAAGTGTGGTCGAGTATGAGGAGCTGTTCACTAAACTTTTCAAATTTACCCTTGAACTTGTGGTCACGGAGCGGAAAGGATAAGGAGGTTTATTCAGGGGTTAAATGTAGAAATTCAAGAATCTCTAGCAGCCGCCCAGATCACCACTTTTACGGATGCCTTGGATAAGACACAGAGGGTAGAAAATACTAAGTCTCAATCTAAAGCTTTTCATGCTAGAAAGAGAGGTAAACCAAGCGATACCCCTGGCCAGTCCGAGAAATATACCCAACCCCTTAAAATGGGAAGAGGGGCTGGAGAAGTGAGGATGCCTGAAAAATTCGAAGGAACTCCATCAAGGGGAGTCCCGCCAAAAGCAAATTAGAGTGGGCGAGGTCAGCAAAAAGGGAATTCTCAAACTGGTCAGGCCGTGACTCCTCACGTAACTTGTGGATACTTTGTCAAGTTTAACCATACGGAGGCTGAGTGCTGGAGAAAACAAAGAAAATGTCTGAATTGCGATAGTACCGAGCATCAGGTTTCGACTTGCCCTAGAGCTGCTAAGGGAGGAGGAAATTCTTAGCAGCCTGCTAGGTCCACTGCAAAGTAGTCGAGTGCCAGAGGGGGTGGTTAATGCTAATGGCTATAAGAGAGATCCAAGTAGTGGAAGCTTTACGAGTGGGGATGGATCTGACTCCACTCAAGGGATAGGGGTTATAATTTTACCCTAGTTTAGACTGGCACTTTTGGCGGTTGTAATTTTTTGTATAGGGGATAAAGTCTTTTTGGTGTTTTGTACACTTGCGACTTAGCACGTTTTACTATGATTTTGTTTGTCTCCCCTTTCTTTTGAAATGATTTGATGAAGTTATTCTCACTTGGTGTAACTATTATGATTTTTTGTGATATAAAAAAAATATTTTACTTTGCTTTAATCGATTTTACGGCTTATATGTATATTTAATTTATTGCCCTACACTTTTAGACTTGTAATAAGATCATGAACGGCACCTGAAAATGGTTTTATAAATCCTGAGAGAGCGCCAACTTTTGCTAAGTTCAATAAATGTGAGTTTTGGTTGGAAGAAGTAGCCTTTTTAGATCACATAATCTCTAAGAAAGGGATTACTGTAGATCCAACTAAGGTTGAAGTTGATTCTAAATGGAAACGACCAGAAAACCCTACCGAAGTTTGGAGTTTCTTAGAGTTAGTCGGATATTACCGTCGGTTTATCAAGAACTTTTCTAAGACTGCAAAACCCTTAACTGAGTTGACTAAAAAGTATGGTAAATTTATTTGGGATTCTAAATACGAGGACGGATTTCAAGAATTGAAAAAGTGCTTAAATAAGGCACCTGTGTTAGCCTTACCGAGCGGAGGAGATGGTTTTGTGGTTTATACAGATGCTTCAAAGGATGGTTTAGGATGTGTATTGATGCAAAATGGAAAAGTAATTGTGTATGCCTCCCGTAAGTTGAAACTTCATTAGTAAAATTATCCGACCCATGACTTGGAGTTAGCGGCAGTAGGGTTTGCCTTGAAAAGTGGAGACATTATTTATATGAAATGACTTTCAAGGTTTTCACGGATCACAAGAGTCTTAAATATTTGTTCTCCCAGAAAGAGTTGAATTTGAGGCAACGTAGATGGGTGAAATTTTTGGAAGATTATGACTGTACGCTTAACTACCACCCTGAAAAGGCTAATGTAGTAGCGAGGTATGGAGAAATATGAATGCTCTTTATTTTCTAAAGTTTGGACATGAGATTTGAAGTTTTGGGAGATGAAAATCATTTACCCTTTTTTCTCAATTTTCGTGTCGAAAGTGAAAATGGTACTTTCTCTTGGATTTGAGATTTCTTACCACAACTTGAATAAAAAATGACCTTTGAGCTCTGTTTGAGCATTATTTCAATGATTCAGCGAGAAAAGTTTCTTTAGCTTGACTCGAGCTTGTGATCTTCAGAGTGGGTAGCGAGAAAACGTTTTTCTTTTAAACCTTGGTCGAGCGCCTAGGTAATTATGACTGTACATGTCTCAGGTGGTCACGAAGACACCGAAGATCTCGTTTGACTTCTCGCTTCACTCTTGTTTTTGCCTTTGACTTGTGGTGAGTGTCAAGTGCATGTTAAATGCTTATATGATTGAAATGTTATTTGTACAAGTACTATACATGATACGTGAACTTGTCGAGGTGAGGGTGTACTTTATTGCCCTCATCCTCTTTCTCTCCTAATTACATGATGTGACGCCCCCACTTCTCCCCAAGACGAATCAAAGGGTATCAGCGGGACGCCTGCTTAGCTCTCGCCAGGACTCGGTACAAATTCAATTCAAATTTAAGGGTAACTATCGATACTAAAAGTAAAAAATATACAGAAAGTTCGCTTCCTTAATAAACATTCAAGTCTTACATCACAAGATACCAAAAGTACATCTCATTCCCAAAATATACAACCTCCAAAAGTTGTCTAGACAAATACATTCAAAATTTTAATTAAAAGTGCATCAAGTCCCAAAATACAACCATTATAAGTCGACTAAATAATTACAATCAGGGTACTAATCAAAAGAGTAATCTAGTTGGCTTTTCCCCAAAAATCTTCTCATCCGGTCCTGTTAAGGAAAACAAATCTAACAAGGTGAGCGAATGCTCGTGAGGCCAAGAAACACACATGCAAGTACGTAGTCCAAATAGCAAATACATTTACACAATAAGTAAAAACGGTAAAGTTCGAGCATTTAGCATTTCAAGTAAGAAAAGTATACAGAAACAATTCAAGAATACTGTAGCTCTCAGGAGCTAAATTCCACGTAGTCGAGTCAAGGTCTTGATCAAATTTCATGTTGACACACCGTCAACCACATAAGTATCAAATCCTTTACACCACTTTCTTCGAATCCCGTCACCTTTACACCCCCTTACCGGGCCCACTCATCAAAGTTTTGATATTACTCGAGTATATCATGGCAATACTATGCGAGTATGCCAAGCAAGATCTCACCAATAGATCATGCTTTATAAATATCTCATGGTTTGCTAAGCTTATCGACCAAGCCCTTGCTGGCTCGAGTCGCAAGGTCAGCCAATTGAGATTTGGGCATCCCTACAGTTCAGTTATGGGTCGAGGAGATTCACTCCAATGACATTTAGTCAATCAATTACAGTTCAGTCAATCAATTATAGTTCAGTCAGGAACAATTCAGTATTTCAATCAGTTAAAGGAGTACGAGTGTGATAAAATATACACTCGACTCAACAATTATCAATCGTTCAATCCATAAGATGTAATTCACATAATTTCAACAAGTCATGCACTTGACACTCACCAATAAAAAATAAGGGAATAGTGCTCAACCAAGTGTTTAGGCGTCCGCTGTGAGGTCCTCTTGAAGGTCCCTTTGAGTGTCTGAGCAAATAATAATTGGCTATCACACACTATCACTTATAAATCCCTTGTTAACAAGAAAGATTGTACACTTGTACAATCTAAGAAAACATCATGAAAAAGAGCCTTAATTACTCGTAAATCGAGTCTCAAAAGTGGGGTTTAATAACACAAGGAAAACTGATTTTTCCTCTTTGAAATCAAGTATAAAACAGTCAATCAATAGCGAAGGGTAGTGAAGAGTTTCTAAATCTCATTTCCCAACAAGTTGGAAAAATTCAGTTTTAAGTGTCAACTTTGAAAAATCATATCTTGCACGCAGTAGGTCCAAAACTGGAAAACTTTGTACTGTTGGAAACTAGTTTCAAAGGACTAAAAGTCCCTAGAAGACACATTTCCAAGATTCTAAATGGAAGACATTCAAATTTCAGCTCAAAGTGGCTGATTTGAACCTATAAGATAGTTTCAGTCTTAGTTTTCGGCAACTTTGGAAATTCGGAAAAATTCACAGAAAGTGAACTAACCTCCTTAATTCATAAAACAATAAGAAGTCCAATCAAGGTTTCAAACACAACAAACTGGACAGAAATCGGAGTTTTGAGTGTCAAAATATAGCAGCTCAAAGTTGGCCAAAAATGAAGACTGTTTGGTCAATTTTCCAGATTTGAAGAACAACTTTGGCACATTATTTGTATATCGAAACAGTCTTAGAATGACACCAAAATTGGCACAATTCAACTTCCATATGAGGACTACTCTTCTATCAAATTTCATTTGAAAACTCGTACGAAAAGGTTGTTAACAAAACTATCAAAGTTCAAGGATTTTCCAAGACAAATCTGTCTTCTTGCTTCCTTTTCCGTTTTCAAACATTTTGCCCAGTGGATTCAACTCCAATTTGGTTTATTGGTGACACTAAGGTCCAAGATGTATTTAATATACATTTGGTAGGTGGCTGTCACCAAAATTTTTGAAATAAAATATTTCACAAGTAACTAAACCAATCGGCCAGCAAAAACTAGGGTTTTCCTTCTTTGGTACAGTTTGGGAATTGGATTATATCTCACTCAATAGAACTCAAAATTGAGAATGGTTGGTGGCGTTTGAAACTAGATTCAGAAGGTTACATTTCATCAGAACAAATCAATTTGAAATTCAGTTTGTAAATGAGATAAAATATAGCCACAAGTTGCAGCTTCTACTCTTCTCTCGGTTGAACATTCATACAGGACAACCTACTTTGATCAATCACTACAGATGACTCAGTTCGAATTAAGAGGTACATTTTACACCGTTAGAAAACTACGGATATCTAGTTTTGAATGCCACTGACAGTACTCAATTTTGACATCCGGACAGAGAGATACGTTCGTTCAAATATGCTCTATTAAGGCCACCTAAACACATTTTCCAGGTTCATTAAATTTTCGAAATCTCAAGTTTTATTCAACCAATTCAAATGATTTTTGGTAGAAACTTTCTACACATCAATTTCACAATCATTTGAGTATAAAAAATTCGAAATAAAGCCATGGCAAAAACAGGACAGATTTCGATCAGCAACCATGCGAAATTTTCCTTCGATTCTCTATCCATAATCATCTTAAACAACACTTAAACAACTCAAATCAAGCATTATATCACCATATCAGCCCATACAACCAAGGTAAGAATTCATAGAGCCCACATCAACCATTCTAATCGAAGTAACAATAATAATAATGAAGTTACAAGTTTCAAAGCTAAGAATAAAACCCATTAAAGCCAGGAATGAAAGATTGGATGATGTTGGATGGTTACCTCCTAACTTTGAGAGAAACTAGAATTTTTTTATCACTAAAACTCCAAAAAAACCGCCAAGATGAAGTCTTTCCTCTAGCTTAAGTGAATCTTCAAGTGGTTTAGAAGTTGTGTGATGATTTGTGAAGGATTTAGTGCAAGAATGGAAGTGAAAATGGAAAGGGCTCTTTTCTTATTCTTCCTTGGAGAGTTTCAGCCAAGCTTGGTGAGAGGAGAGAGAGAGTCTGCTGATGAATGAAGCTTCTTGGAGAAGCTTGAGAATTTGTGGCCAAAATTTCTCCAGAAGTCAACTAAGAAAAGTGCGCGCACGCGCGCGTTTCGTGTTCGTTTTCTCTCGAGTTTGTTTCACTTGTGCACTAAACCTCCAATGTAATTCTTTTAACACTATAATTATTCACTCTTAATAGTTTAGAATAAATTTCTTAAATCTTCATTTAATAGTTCCGGCTCGGTTTACTCGAACTTCCAATTCGCGCGTGATAAAACGAAACTTAAAGGAAATTCTTGTAACGATAATATAAGTAACTAATACTAGGGTAAATAATCATAAAAATAACTATTTTAAAATTAAGGCATGAATGCTCAAATCTCCAAGATCATTGCACTCTCAGATCGAATATTGCCTCGAAAAACGTGTATTCGCTATTTCTTATTAAACGAGCTTCCAAAAATTAAATTTGCTAACCGGACGTTTTAAAAATATAAGTAAGGCATAGTTCCATGTAAATAGATTTAAAATGGTTGAAATAAATTATTCGAAAAAAATGGGTGAATAAATATTTAAATAAGTCAGTAATACAAGATGAAATAAGAAAATTTTCGAGTCCTCACATCCTCTCCCCCTTAAGAAAATTTCGTCCTCGAAATTATACCTTGATTTGAGAACAAGTTTGGATATTTTTCTCGAATTTTCTTTTTCAACTTCCCAAGTTGCTTCTTCAAGTTCATGATTCCTCCAAAGAACTTTCACCAACGGAATCCACTTGTTCCTCAATTCTTTCACCTTTCGATCTAGAAGCTTTATCGGTTTCTCCTCATAGGTCAGTGCCTCATCAATTTCAATATTTTTTGGTTGCAGAATGTGAGACAGATCCGGATGGTATTTCTTAAGTATCGTTACGTGGAAATCATTGTGAATCCGAGATAGACTTGGTGGCAATTCCAACTTATAAGCCACACTTCCTACACGTTGGATAATCTCGTACGGTCCTATAAATTTCGGTTGCAACTTCTTCCCTTTTTCTGTCATTAAACTCGCTTTCAGAGGGGTAATCTTAAGAAAAACTTGATCTCCAACCGCAAATTTTTAGTTCTTCCTGCGGTTATCCATATAACTCTTTTGACAATTTTGTGCGGTTTGAATCCTCTGGTGTATCAACTTCACCTTTTCGTTTGCCTCCTCAATCCAAGGCACTGTAGTCGAGTCTAAAATCTTCCTTTCACCAACTTTATCCCAACAGATCGGAGATCTACACTTCCGACCATATAGTACTTCGTACGAAGCCATTTGAATGGAAGAATGAAAACTATTATTATAGGCAAATTCCACCAAAGTCAAATACTTACTTCAACTCTTCTCAAAATTCAAAGTACAAGTTCTTAACATGTCCTCGAGCGTCTGAATCGTCCTCTCAGACTGTCCTTCTGTCTGGGGATGGTAAGTAGTGCTAAAGTTCAATTTAGTCCCCAACACCTCTTGCATCTTTTGCCAGAATCGTGAGACAAATCTAGGGTCTCGATCGGACACAATACTTACAGGTATCCCGTGTAGCCTTATAATCTCATCTAGGTATAACTTAGCTAACTTCTCCAACGGGTATTTCATACTAATCGGCAGAAAGTGAGTCGATTTAGTCAATCTATCCACTATTACCCAAATGACATCATGACCCCTTCGTATCCTAGGTAATCCCGATACAAAATTTATGGTGATATTTTCTTATTTCTACTCGGATATTTCTAAAGGTTGCAAAAGACCTGATGGTTTCTGATGTTCGCCTTTAACCTGCTGACAAATCAAATAGGTCTGGACAAATTGAGCAATTTCCTTCTTCATGCTCTCCCACCAGTACAAACTCTTCAAGTTTTGATACATTTTATTCCCTCCAAGATGTACCGTATACTTAGATCGGTGTGCTTCTTCCAAAATTTTCTTCTTAAGCCTTTCGTCCTTTGGCACTACTATCCGATTCTGAAACCTTAATACACCATTCACTCCAAAGTTAAAATCTGACTGTTCTCCCTTTTTGACTTTTTTCAACCTCTTTTGCACTTCAGGGTCCTTTCCTTGAGTCTCTTTAATATGTTCCAACAAAGTGGATTTCACGACAATATTTCCCAGAATTACTTTTCTCGGTTCAAGTCGGGGATTCCATTTACTAACCTCCTCCAACAAGTTCATCTTTTTAATCATCAATCCTGCCACTTGCACTTGACGATTTAAAGTATCAGCCACTACATTGGCTTTCCCTGGATGGTACTTTATCATGCAATCATAATCTTTCAAAAATTCCATCCAACGGCGTTGTCTCAAGTTCAATTCCTTTTGAGAAAACAAATACTTAAGACTCTTATGGTCGGTAAAACCTCAAACGTCACTCTATAAAGGTATTGCCTCCACTTCTTTAATGTAAACACTACAGCCTCTAACTCCAAATCATGAGTCGGGTAATTTTTTTCGTGCGGCTTTAATTTTCTAGAGGCATACGCTATCACTTTCTCATTTTGCATTAATACACATCCCAAACCTTCATTTGAAGCATCTGTGTAGACCACAAATTTATCTTTCCCATTTGGTAGAGCTAACACTGGTGCTCTCGTTAAATGTCTCTTCAACTCTTGGAAACTTTTTTCACACTTAGAACTCCATATAAACTTCCCACTTTTCTTAGTTAATTCAGTCATGGGTCCAGCAATTCTAGAAAAATTCTTGATAAATCTCCGGTAATACCCTGCTAACCCAATAAAACTTCGAATTTCAATAGGGTTTTCTGGTTACTTCCATTTAGAAATTGGTTCAACTTTGGCTGGATCCACTTTAATCCCGTCCTTAGAAATTATATGATCAAAAAATGTCACTTCTTTCAACCAAAATTCACACTTGCTAAACTTAACGTACAACTGATGTTCCCTCAAAGTTTGTAAAACAATTCTCAAATGTTTCTCGTGATGCTTCAAGGTTTTAGAGTACACAAGTATATCATTGATGAACACCACTACAAACTGATCCAGATAAGACTTAAAGACTCGATGCATTAAATCCATAAAAGCCGCAGGTGCATTGGTCAATCCAAACGGCATTACTGCGAACTCGAAATGTCCATATCTCGAGTTAAAAGTAGTTTTGGGTATATCCTTCTCCAAAATCCTCAATTAATAGTAACCCTGCCTAAGATCCAATTTGGAGAATACAACCGCCCCTTGCAATTGGTCAAATAATTCATCAATGTAGGGCAAATGGTACTTATTCTTAATGGTGACATCGTTTAAGCCTCAGTAATCTATGCACAGTCTTAAACTCCCATCCTTCTTCTTAACAAATAAGACCGGATCTCCCCACGGTGAATCACTTTCCTTTATAAAAGCCCGCTCTAGTAAATCCTGTAACTGTAATTTCAACTCTTTCAATTCAACTGGAGCCATCCTATACGGCGTCTTAGAGATAGGTGCTACTACCGGAACCACATCAATCTTAAAAGTTATTTCCCTTTCCGGGGATACAGACTCTAACTCTTCAGGAAAGACATCCGGATACTCCTTCACTACCGGCATGTCCTCTAATCTCACTTTATCACTAGAAGTATTTATAAGAAAAGTCAAATATTCTTGAACTCTCTTACTTAACATTTTCCCAGTTCGAATCCCTGAGATAAGTGCAAATGAGGCTAATCTACCCTTACGTCCAATTTCAGGGTTGTCTCTCCTGGAATACACAACTCTACTGTTTTTGTCTTACAATTCAACTGGGTATTGTAACGGGCTAACCAGTCCATTTCTAGGATCACATCATACCCTTTACTTGCTAAGCCCTCAAATCGGTCAGTAATTTCCGTTCACCAACCCAAATCTCACAATCCTTATACACCAAGTTAGCAATTAAACTTTGATCCCCAGTAGGTGTTCTAACCTCCAGATCATAAGGTAATTTAATTGATTTTAGATCTATTCCACTCATAAAGTTAGGATTTACAAAGGAATGTGTTGCACCTGGATCAATTAAAACCTTAGCTAAACAGTGAAAAATAGAGATCGTACCTTCAACCACCTCAATAGCATCGGGGATCTGTTGGTAGTCCAATGCGTAAACCCTAGCAGGTACCTTTCGTCGACTCCCTCCAGCACTAGTCTGTTTAGAGGTTGACTTTTCTGGTCTTTGAGTGCTACCTCCTAACTTCAACTTGGACAATTCGCGAGCTGGTGCTCGGCACTACCACAGACCAGGCACTTTCCCGACTTCCTCCAACAATCATTCTTCGAGTGATTTGACTTGCCACGGTAATCACAATTAATTTGAGGGGTTACGGTCGGACCACTAGAAGGTACTCCTCTTAATTGAACCGGCCCACTACGACCTCCTCTGAATAGAGCTCCCCTTGAAGCTCCTGCGATCTTTACTCCTCCAATTTCTCTTCCCATCTTAGAAGGTGGGGCACTCTTACTAGCCTGTCCAGAAGTATAGCTAGAAATATTCTTTTTCTTAGATTGAAAGTTCCTAACTTGCATCCTTGCACTCTCCACTCTCTGCGCTTTCTCCAAAGCTTCAGTAAATGTAGAGATTTGGGCTGCAGCCAAGCCCTCCTGAATCTCCGCATTAAGCCCTTGTACAAAACGTCATATTCTTTTCCACTCATTAATCACCAAATTCGGGAGAGTATTTAGAGAGCTTGGTGAACTTCCCTTCGTACTCGGCTACACTAAGAGTTCCTTGTCTTAACTTTATAAACTCGTCCTCCCGTTTCTCTTGGATCAGAGGCGGAAGGAACTTCTCATTAAACTCCCTCGTGAAATTCTCCCAAGCCCAAGGGGCTTGGGCTCTTTCCCTTTATCACGTCCCACCAGGCACGTGCTACTCCCTCAAATTGGAAAGCAGCAAAGTTCACTCGCCTATCTTCAGTATAGTCTAAAGCGGCGAATATGTTGGTCATCCTCTCCAACCAGTTCTCCGCTACCTCGGGATTAGGTTCTCCAGTGAACTTAGGCGGGTTAAACTTTAGAAACCTTTCCAAAGCTCTATCTTCCCCTCTATCCTGGGCCCCAGGTTGGTTAAGTGGCCCTGGACCCTGTCTCTCAGCTAATCGTTCAAAGATATCGATCAACCTATTAATGACAGTAGCCACTTGGTTACCCTCTACATTCTCTTGTCCCTGGGTCGGCCTAGTTGCCGATCCCTGGTCATCCTCTTGAGCCGGACTCTGAATAATGTCCATCACCTCGTCAATCAGCATAGTAGTATCTGTTAGGATCCCTGCGGCCTGATCCCGGACCTCCTCACCTATCCTAGTAAGTCGAGCCCAAACTCCCTGAAACTCATCACGGGCGGCCTTAGCCCTAGCTATCTCGTCCACTACGGTCCCTTCCAATTAAGCAATCCTAGCACTCTGAACATTCACCATAATGTTCAGCTCCTCCACCTCCTGAAGTAGAGCTATATTGGTATTCACCAACTGGCGACGGTCATCATCAAGAGCAAATATGAGGTTATTCGGGTAGGCATAGGTTGCCCTACAGAGACATCTGGGATACCTAGTAGAGGGCGAGTAACGCACACTTGTTCCTCCACCCTGTGCTCTATAGTAAATAGACCTAAGGGGCTCCACGTGGCCATTCGCATGACCATTCCCATTAGCAGCAGGTTCTCCATTTCCATTCTCCATTCCTGCAAAACAACCACAATTTCCGGGTTAGAAACTTAAAGTCACTAACTCGCTCAAATATCACTTAAGGCATAACTAAGTTATCTCATTCCTATTCTTGGAAGTAAAGTCTCTAATATATCTCCCAAATAGATCACTAAACCTAGTCTCTGATTTTCATTCCTACGAGTAGTCACTTAACTTTCAAATCAGTCCCACAGTCCGGTATCTTAAACTTTTAACCTAAGATACACTACAAAGATCTGAAACCTAAGTTACACTACAAAGATCTGAAACCTAAACTCTGATACCAACTGTGACGCCTCCCACTTCTTCCCAAGGTGATCCAAAGGGTATCAGCGGGACGCCTGCCTAGCTCTCGCCAGGACTCGGTACAAATTCAATTCAAACTTAAGGGTAACTATCGATACTAAAAGTAAAAAATATACCGAAAGTTCGCTTCCTTAATAAACATTCAAATCTTACATCACAAGATACCAAAAGTACATCTCATTCCCAAAATATACAACCTCCAAAAGTTGTCTAAACAAATACATTCAAAATCCCAATCAAAAGTGCATCAAGTCCCAAAATACAATCATTATAAGTCGACTAAACAATTACAACCAAGGTACTAATCAAAAGAGTAATCTAGTCGGCTTTTCTCCAAAAAACTTTCCATCCGGTCTTATTAAGGAAAACAAATATAACGGGGTGAGCGAATGCTCGTGAGGCCAAGAAACACACATGCAAACACGTAGTTCAAGTAGCAAACACATTTACACAATAAGTAAAAACGGTAAAGTTCGAGTATTTAGCATTTCAAGTAAGAAAAGTATACAGAAACAATTCAAGGATACTGTAGCTCTCAGGAGCTAAATTTCACGTAGTCGAGTCAAGGTCTTGATCAAATTCCATGTTGACACTCCGTCAACCACATAAGTATCAAATTCTACAGATACACCACTTTTTTCGAATCCTGTCACCTTAACACTCCCTTACCGGACCCGCTCATCAAAGTTTTGATATTACTCGAGTATATCATGGCAATACTACGCGAGTATGCCAAGCAAGATCTCTCCAATAGATCATGCTTTATGAATATCTCATGGTTTGCTAAGCTTATCGACCAATCCCTTGCTAGCTCGAGTCGCAAGGTTGGCCAATTGAGATTTGGACGTCCCTACAGTTCAGTTATGGGTCGACGAGATTCACTCCAACGACATTCAGTCGATCAATTACAGTTCAGTCATGAACAATTCAGTATTTCAATCAGTTAAAGGAGTACGAGTGTGATAAAGTACACACTCGACTCAACAATTATCAATCGTTCAATCCATAAGATGTAATTCACATAATTTGAACAAGTCATGAACTTGACACTCACCAATAAAACATAAGGGAGTAGTGCTCAATCAAGTGATTAGGCATCCACTGTGAGGTCCTCTTGAAGGTCCCTTTGAGTGCTTGAGCAAATAATAATTAGCTATCACACAGTATCACTTATAAATTCCTTGTTAACAAGGAAGATTGTACACTTGTACAATCTAAGAAAATATCATGAAAGAGAGTCTTAATTACTCGTAAATCGAGACTCGAAAGTGGGGTTTAATAACACAAGGAAAACTGATTTTTTTTCTTTGAAATCAAGTGTAAAATAGTCAATCAATATCGAAGAGTAGTGAAGAGTTTCTAAATCTCATTTCCCAACAAGTTGGAAAAATTCAGTTTTAAGTGTCAATTTTGAAAAATCATATCTTGTACTCAGTAGGTCCAAAATTGGAAAACTTTGTACCATTGGAAACTAGTTTCAAAGTATTAAAAGTTCCTAGAAGACATATTTTCAAGATTCTAAACGGAAGACATTCAAATTTCACTTCAAAGTGGCTGATTTGAACCTATAAGATAGTTTCAGTCTTAGTTTTCGGCAACTTTGGAAATTCAGCAAAATTCACAGAAAATGGACTAGCCTCCAAAATTTGTTACACAATAAGAAGCCCAATCAAGGTTTCAAACACAACACAGAAATCGGAGTTTTGAGTTTCAAGATATAGCAGTTCAAAGTTGGCCAAAAATGAAGACTGCTTAGTCAATTTTTCAGATTTGAAGAATAACTTTGGCACATCAATTGTATATCGAAACAGTTTTAGAATGACACCAAAATTGGTACAATTCAACTTCCATATGAGGACTACTCTCATTTGAAAACTCGTACGGAAAGGTAGTTAACAAAACTACCAAAGTTCAAGGAATTTCCAAGACAAATCTGTCTTCTTGCTTCCTTTTCCTTTTTCAAACATTTTGCCCAATGGAATTAACTCCAATTTGGTTTATTGGTGACACTAAGGTCCAGGCTACATTTAATATACATTTGGTAGGTGGTTGTCACCAAAATTTTTGAAATAAAATATTTCACAAGTAACTAAACTAATTGGCCAGCAAAAACTAGGGTTTTCCAGCTTTGGTACAGTTTGGGAATTGGACTATATCTCACTCAATACAACTCACAATTGAGAATGGTTGGTGGAGTTTGAAACTAGATTCAAAAGGCTACATCAGAACAAATCATTTTGAAATTCAGTTTGTAAATGAGAGAAAATAGAGCCACAAGTTGCAGCTTCTACTCTTCTCTTGGTTGAACAGTCATACAGGACAGCCGACTTTGATCAATCACTACAGATGACTCAGTTCAAATTAAGAGGTGCATTTTACATCGTTAGAAAACTACAAATGTCTAGTTTTGAATGTCACTGACGGCACTCAATTCCAATGTCCGGACAGAGAGATGCGGTCATTCAAATATGCTCTATTCAGGCCACTTGAACACGTTTTCCAGGTTCATTAAAATTTTGAAATCTCAAGTTTTATTCAACCAATTCAAATGATTTTTGGTAGAAATTTTCTACACATCAGTTTCACAATCATTTGAGCATCAAAAATTCGAAGTAAAGCCACGGCAAAAACAGGACAGATTTCGGTCAGCAACCATGCGAAATTTTCCTTCAACTTTCCTTCGATTTTCTATCCATAATCATCTTAAACAACACTTAAACAACTCAAATAAAGTATTATATCACCATATCAGCCCATACAACCTAGGTGGGAATTCATAGAACCCACATCAACCATTCCAATCCAAGTAACAACAACAATAATGAAGCTACAAGCTTCAAAGCTAAGAATAAAATCCATTAAAGCCAAGAATGAAAGATTGGATGGTGTTGGATAGTTACCTCCTAACTTTGAGAGAAACCAGAATTTTTTGATCACTAAACTCCAAGAAAACTGCCAAGATGAAGTCTTTCCTCTAGCTTAAGTGAATCTTCAAGTGGTTTAGAAGTTGTGTGATGATTTGTGAAGGATTTGGTGCAAGAATGGAAGTGAAAATGGAAAGGGCTCTTTTCTTCTTCTTCCTTGGAGAGTTTCGGCCAAACTTGGTGAGAGGAGAGAGAGTGTGTGCTGATGAATGAAGCTTCTTGGAGAAGCTTGAGAATTTGTGGCCAAAATTTCTCCAAAAGTCAACTAAGAATAGTGCGCGCACACGCGTGTTTCGTGGCCGTTTTCTCTCGGGTTTGTTTCACTTGTGCACTAAACCCCTAATGTAATTCCTTTAACATTATAATTATTCACTCTTAGTAGTCTGGAATAAATTTCTTAAATCTTCATTTAACCGTTTCGACTCGGTTTACGCAAACTTCCAATTCGCCCGCGATAAAGCGAAACTTAAAAAAAATTCTCGTAACGATAATATAAGTAACTAATACTAAGGTAAATAATCATAAAAATAACTATTTTAAGACTAAGGCATGAATCCTCAAATCTCCAAGATCATTGCACTCTCAGATCGAATATTGCCTCAAAAAACGTGTATTCGCTATTTCTTATTAAACGAGCTTCCAAAAATTAAATTTGCTAACGGGACATTTTAAAAATATAAGTAAGGCATATTTCCATGTAAATGGATTTAAAATGATTGAAATAAATTATTCGAAAAAAACGGGTGAATGAATATTTAAATAAGCCAGTAATATAAGATGAAATAAGAAAATTTTCGGGTCCTCACACATGATACTTGCTAAATGAATATTTATGACTTGCATTTGTATATGAGCATATTTAACTCGTGAGCACTGAGCGGTTTGATGTATCATGCCCTAATTGAGTGGGAGGTACCACTCATACTGACTCAGTGCTATGAACGATTCAAAAGTCGATTGGAGCGTTGTTTCGTCGATCAAAAATATTTGTGGGGATGCCCAAACCCATTGGCTAACCTTGTGACTCGAGCCGGCAAGGGCTTGATCGAGGAGCTTGGTGAACCTTGGGAAATATTATAGTTTGATCTTTTGAGATCTCGCTAGGCATACTCGAATAGTATCGCCACCTCATGCGTGTTTGGTTCCAGATCCGAGTGGGTATAAGTTGGATGGCGGAAGTAAGTGGAGCACTACGGTCATGTTACTGTTTGGGTTGACGGAGGGTCAACCCCAGATGGCTCAACTTGATCGAGATGTGGAAATAGCTCCTGAGAGCTCCTGTATCTTTCTTGTGTGTTAATTCCTACTTGTGCACTTGAATTAAATATCATGTTTAAAGTTGCTTTTAAACTTGTTATTTGATTGATTGGTGTTACGTGCGTGCTTGTCCGTTTTCTTGGCCTCACTGAGCGTTCGCTCACCCCTTTAAGTTTATTTTCCTTAACAGGCTTGGTGGTGAATTGGAGGATCCAGACTAGCGTTTTGGGGGAAGCTAGTATATTTTGTATGAATTTAGTGACTCCTAAAGTGTAATTCTGTTACTCTTGGTTGGTGGATTGTAATTATAATTGTTAACCCTCGAATTGTGGCTTGTATATTCTAAGTACTTTTTACTTAAGTCGATGGTTGTTCTGTGGCTCTATATTAAGTTTGAACGAGTGCATGAGTCCTGACGACAGTTGGGCAGGTGTTCCACTGATACCCTAGGGTTCGCCCTAGGGAGAGGTGGGGGCGTCACAATTTCTATTTTGATTTGGTGTGTTGCCTCCATTTTTGGGGAAACTTTGCACTTGTTGAAACTTTGGGAAAATTGATCATTGATGACAAAATGTGTAAATAGAACTTACTTTGTCCATGATAATGGGCATATTTTATGAAATTAGCTTTTCTTTGTTTTGGATATTCATGCATATACTTGTTATGTGAAGTTAGCTAGTTTCATGCTTTTATCATCATTGAACAATGAGTTGGCTCCCCTTGTTTGACCCATGTTCCCAATTTTCCTTGACTTACACGTTTACTTCTTGATAGTTGCAAGTTTTTACTCTTAAGAAGTTGTTTTATTTTGATTTTGCCTTTTGTAGTGGTACATTAATTGAACTCTCCTTTCTTTGTCAAATAAGGTTGGAAATTCATCATAAGGCCATGGATTTGGACAGTGCAAGTTAATGAGAGGTGTATTATCTCTTATTCTTTACTAATTTTTCTTTTCTTATATTGAGGACGATGTGAAGTTTAAGTGTGGGGGAGGGGAATATGTGAACTTGCAATTTTTTGCTTTGTGATGATTTTTTGTAGATTTAAAATTCATTAGAAATTTGAAATTATGTTCAAAAAAATTGCCATGTGGAAATTTCTTAGAACTTTGGATTGTTGGTAGGGAATTTCGCCCAATTACAAGGGAAAACTCTATCAAAATTTTTTCAAAATTTCACTATAGCCTAATAAATTTTAAAATTTTTGCTGTTTTGTTTAAAAAGGGTCAATTTGTTCCAACCTTAAGCATTTTAATTCTTCCACTTGTTAAAAATTTATATGTATTTTGAAAATTTTGGTTCTCATTTGACTTGGAATTAGTTATTATGCAATTAGGATTTTTACATTTTAGAAATTATATCTTGCAAAGTGGGGATAATTATGCCTACAATTTTTCTTATTGAGTGAGATTTCTCCTATTTACTTAATTTTACAAGTGAGTGATTCATATAGTCAATAAAACCTATACTCTTTTTTTGATTATTCTTATGTATTTGCTAAGAGGGGGTGTCTATTTATTGTCTTTTACTTTTGTAAAAAGAGAGGAAAAAAAGAAAAAAAGCAATAAGAGTTTTAGTTCTACTTCAATGATTCTTGTACTGAGTAATCGGGGGTTGGCATTTACAAATGTCAACACTCGCGTAAAAAAGGCGCTTGAATTAAGAGTATATATAGCAACTTGAATAAGTGAAATGTTGAGTGACTGGAGGTCTTCATATTAAAGTGTCGATCTTTACGTCAAAAGATATTTTTACTATTTGAGTAAAAATTATTATGAACAAAGTCCCTCTTAGTTGTGAAATTTGAGAAAAAAGATGATTGTAGGAGGAGGATAGCTATGAATTGACTACATGATTTACTTGCTTGTGAAATTAGGTTAGGGTGAGAGATTAAATTTAACTTGTTGAAATTAGGATTTAATTGGCTTTCCTTTACTCGATATTATAAGTATTTGATATGAATTGAATGATTGTATAATGATTGTTTGCTGAATTATGAAGAACTGAATTTGAAAAAGTATATATATTGTTTCACCTTTTGAATCATTGTGGTTGATTGCTTGAGGGTGGGGGAGTTCATAATTGACTATTTTGTGCTATATTTGGATGACATTTTATGTTATTTTTAGTCACTTTTGCTATATTATAAGGAGAAAATGGTCCATTCTTGCTAGAATTACTTATAAATGTTACTTAGAACTTAAAGGAGAATTTTGTTCCTTTAACTTGCATTTTTTTATTGTTTTTGTAGGAGTTAGAAATGAACTTCATTTTGGACTAGAAATAAGCTTGCATCATATTGATTGAAGTCCTAAAGTTTGCAAGGATGACAAGTTTCAAAGGTGGTTCGAGTCATTAGAAAAAGAAAAATAAGAAACTTGTTGAAAAAGAAAGTCGACTCGAATCCCTCTAAAGAATCCAGCTAGTATTCGGAGGGATTGCTTGGAGAGATTCGAGGCTAAAAGTTATGGTGAAATAGGGGACAAATCCAGCCTAGGAATCTGGCAAAAAATTGGAGGGATTGTTAGAGGGATTCTAGTCAAATTTTGGAGTTTCAATTCGTGCAACTTGATTTTAACTCCATCATTTCACATGTTTTGAGGGATAATTTGTAAAAAAAAATTGTAGCTGTAAAACAGAGATTCTAACAACAATTCTTGACCTTATTTCTACTATAATGATGAGCTTTAGCTTTGAACCAAAATTGTTGACCAATTGAAGCTATGTTCACATGGAAGATACAAGTTAAAGGGTTGAAGATATATCTATAAATAGAGTTTGTATCATTCATTTTGGGAGAGATTTGGAGAGTGGAAGAAACACCACAAAAAATTTAGTTCTTAGCTAGTTTTTTAGTACTTTAGTTTTTTTTTTTTTTTGGCTAACCCCATTTATGGGGGTGGGCGCCACTCCAAATGTTATTCAAAGGATCGTTAACGTACATCAAATACAGCTGGCAGTCCGCCAGTGAACCTAAGTCAAACGTACATAAGGCATCTGTATCCTATCTAGGCGGGCTAACCCTCGTATATGGGCGGACAATGGGGAGGGGGGAAAGGATTGACAAACATGCGTGGTGCTTGCCAGACGAGCCAGGGCATCGGCAACCGCATTTGCTTCTCTGTAAACATGAGTGAAAGTGACTTGGCAACCCAGCACTAAAGATTTGATACGCGAGATAGTATGCCATAATCTCCAAGGCACTCCTCCATCACCGTTCACCATATTCAGCAATACCTGAGAATCCATTTCGACTTGTAAAGAATGAAAATTAGGAGAGAATAACAAACCCTCCAGTAATGCCATGGCCTTCGCTTCCATGTTTGTCTGCGATCCCAAAAACAACGAGAAGCCACAAAGGATGTTACCATCTGAGTCACGAAGTACCCTCCTGCTCCAGAGTGCCCTGGATTCCCTAAAGATGATCCATCAATATTTAACTTGACATACCCGATAGGTGGCCTCGTCCATGCAACCCAGCGTGGGAGCACGAACTTCCTCCGCTCCATGCGAAACAATAAGCCCGAGTGGACCAACTCCCCGTCATCCCGTGCCACTTGGACGAATGGGTGAACCTGAGATATGCTAAGCAACAGAGCTTGTATATCCCAGCAAACCTGTGCCGGTGACACTGCAACCCCCTCGTACATTGCCATGTTCCGAGCTTTCCACAGCCCCCAACATATAAGTGATGGAAACACCCTACATACCACCCCTCGGGCAGTGCCTGGAGACTGATAAAGCCACCATTGTTGCAAGCGACAAATGATGCCTGTTGGGCCCGTAGCGGGAACTGACAGGGCCTAGTACTTTAGTTTAGGATAGTGTAGGATAGTTTAGATTAGTTAGATTCATCCTCTCATGTGTATAGCTAAACTTGGACGAAGATTGAGGAGCAAAGATGTAGAATTTGAACTCATGTGACATGGGTGATATCTCTCCTACCACTTTCTATCTTGTATTCAATTTTATGTTTAGTTATAATACAACTTTGGATCTTATTAAGTATTTCTAAAATTTATACTTAGAGTTATGGATGAACTTTCTATATTTTGTTAGTGATATTACTTGGTTATTTGATGGTATTATTTTGTTCAAGTTATTTAGCACTTTTGCTTTTATAATCATGATTAATTGGCCACTAGTTGTGATAATCTTAACCTGCTAAGTTTGGAAGGAGAATTGGAATTTAACACTAGTTCAAGAAAGTGCTAGACTTAAGGAGTGCATTCACGAGAGTAAAGGTGCACCTTTGTGGCTTTAGTGATTTATTTTATGTAATTTCATAGAGATAATGAAATTATAATGAATGTCATAACCATGAAAGTAGGTACGGATTTGTTATAAATATAGTTGATTCACTATGAAAGTAGGTTTCACATGTACAAGGAAATTACACCATATTTAAACAAGATAATAACATTCAATTAATTGGTAGATTCACTTACAAGACTAGATAGGAATTCCATGACCCTAGTATTTTTCTATTTTTTTTTTAGTAATTTTGTTTCATGTTATAATGTAGATTTAATTTCTTGCACTTTTGATATTCTAAATAATAGAGTAGTATTAGTAGTGCTGGTAGTTGTTCATGACCCTATATTCAATCTCGACCTGTATACTTGCGAAAATCGAGTGTGAGGTATTTAGAAATTTAGAAATGTAAAATTTGACTGTGGATTATGTGACGCCCCCACTTCTTCCTAAGGCGAACCAAAGGGTATCCGCGGGACGCCTGCCCAACTCTCGCCAGGACTCGGTACAATCCACAATTCAAGACTAGGAATACTTCAAATAACTTCAATACATAACTAAAGTACTCCAAAATATCTCACACTTACAATTATGTAGCTTTCAAGCTTAAATACAACCCAACGGAAAAGGGTACAATAGCCATCCGTTATAATATAACTTAAAGTCTTCAAAAGAAAACAATCTAGTACTACTCACGAGCACCCTTGGTCTCGAACCCTGTAAAAGAAAACCAGAACATGGGATGAGCTACACAGCCCAGTGAGGTTCCAAGACACTCTAACAGTTCAAATAAATCAAGCAAGTTGGGCATCATATGCATGGTTCAAGGTTACACAATGGCATGTTATCATGAGGTGATAATCATTATACGGGTAATTTGAGACATTCATCATGAGACAGTTATCATGGTTCAAGACATTGGCATGTATAGTTCACGAGTGATTGGAGCTTATTACAGGTGCGAGTAATTAAGCATGTTACATGTATGGAGCATTAACATGAAACAGGTATCATGATATGAGTACATTGGACAGGTAACAGGTATGGAGCATATCACAGGCATGGCTCAGGATTTCATGTTGACATTTTAGCATGAAACAATTATCATGATACAAGGTAAACATATACTGTAGGATACGATATTCCAGTGGAACTCTGTCGGTCATCTGCACCTTATGACTTCCGGATACCCTCGGTTTGACTGGCCATCACCTTATCCCTCCAGTGGTAATACTCGAGTATACCGAAACGGTGGCCCAGGGTGTGACGCCCCGAAAGAATGAGTGTGAGAACCCGGAAATTTTCTAATTTTCTAGGGTTTATTTTTTTTAATCGCCCGCCTTTTCTACATTTTCTTTATTAGAAAAATTCCCCAGATAAAGTTTATGAGCAAAGATAGTTTTAAAATGATTTTTCTAGTATCGGATAGTTTTTGAGAAATTAAAAGCGTATTTTGGACGTGGGACCCGCTAGTGCGGTAAATGCATTATATTTTTGACAACTTGTTGGCATTTTGTATTAAGTGATATTATTTTACAAAGTGTGAAGATATTTGTATTGGAGAGACAAAAAGATAAGTTTTAAATCAAAAGGTGACAAGTGTCACCATCCTATTCACTATTGGACTTTTGACCATCTTACCTTAACTTTACTAAAACCAAAATTTGACCAAAAATCAAGCTATTTCTTCCTTCTCATGGCTGAAACTTGGAGAGCAAGAGAGAGAGAAAAACCTTCATCTTTCACTCCAATTTCTTACTTCAATCTTGAGTTTTAACCGATGGAATTGCAAATCACTCCATAAAAGTTGGTTACTAAGGAGATTCCAAGGTCTTGGTGGAGTTATTTTGGAGAAGGAACCACTAAGCTACTATCTTTTGTGAGGTATCAAGGTATGGTGTGTAAAGATTCATTGTTTGTTTCCAATAATGGTGAATTAGTGACTTGTGATGGCTAAAGAGATGGTTTGATGGATTATATTTTGAGTTGTGGTTGAATTGATGAACTTTTATAATTTTTGGGGATTTTTCTGTTTTCATATGAACATGATTGTGTGGCTATCTATGATGATTGGAAATGGTATATAATGATTCTAGAAGGTGGAAAAAGTGGTCAATTGCAATCAATTTCTGTTTTGGAAGAAATTTCAGAAAATTAGGTTTTGTGAAGGAACATTCTGCCCGAATTTTTAGGTCCTAGTTAGAGGCTGAATTAGCCTTGGCTTAAAACATGAACGTTGTAGGGACTGATATTTTAGAGGTGCCTGAAAAATTTTAGGTCAATCGGAGTAGTGTAGAATGAGAAAATTCGAAATTACTATTGCTATTCTGGTTTTATCCGAATGTAAGAATTGCGCCTGTAATTGATTGTTTTGGTTAGGAATGCTTCCGAATTGGTTGTTGAGGCCTTCTTATGGAATGTAGCCCTGTTTCTTAGCTTTCAGCTGGTTTTGAAATTTCTGGATTCGGACTTGGATAGCCTGATTTATGATGTTTCCTCTAGAATACGTTCTGTGAATCTGTTTTTGTGATTCTGGTATAGTATCTTGCATTTTTGACCTGGTTACACTCGAAACTGGGTTGAGTGACCTTCTGCAATGTTGTAGCCCTGTCTTTTAGCTTCGAAACGGTGGGTCTTGTACCTTCATCCGACAATCGTAACGTCTTTGGTACCATTACCGTAAAATGACGTCAAAACTGTTTTTCTGGTTTTGAGCTTAACTTTCATTTCCGGACTTTTCCCTAGCTTGACTTGTACTAGTACTACTTGGAGCTTGCTGAATGGTTATTGGATGAACTTGTTGTTATGTGTGTACCTTTGGGTTGGGATGAGGAAATAATGAAGCCATGATGGCTGGAAAAGTTAGAAAATTCAGGGGAAGTGCTGTCCGAACTTTGAAGGGATTTGTTTGCATTGAGTTTGTGATCTAAGACTTGGATTTGAGCAAGGCAATGTTATATGATGGATGATTTCTGAGCCATGGAGGTGAGTGACCTCAAACTATTTCTAAAGTTATTTATGAACCGTTTCCTGCATTATTTACTTTTGAACTGTTTCCAAAGTTACTTTTGAATTGTTTTCCTGCATTATTTACTTTTGAACTGTTTCCAAAGTTACTTTTGAACTGTTTTCTTGCATTATTTACTTTGAACTATTTTCTTGCATATCATGCGTGCTTGCATGTGAGTGATCAGGATTTCTGTGTAACTTAATACAAAAAAATGAGTTTACTATGAATGGGCACTTAGGCGAGGGTGTACTTTATCGCACTCGATCTAAACCCCATTAGTTGCTATTAATACCTGTGAAATATGATTTTTATGATTTGTTATAGAGCATTCATGGCTTGTGAATATTTGCAGAGCATTTATTGCTTGAGAGCATTTATTGCTTGAACCAGAGCATTTATTGCTTGAGAGCATTTATTGCTTGAACCAGAGCATTTATTGCTTGAACTAGAGCATTTATTGCTTGAAAAATATTTTAAAGCATTTATTGCTCGTGACTTGGGCAAGAGAAGTGAGCTGTGTAGCTCAGGATCTTAAGAGTCAACCAGTGATCAAACTCGACAAAGGAGTTGGCTTGGGAGCCACCCGTATCCTTTTAATGAATGTTACTATCGCTTTCCATTGTACATGTTTCTTGAATTATTGATACTCCATATTTAATGTTTTGTAAATGTTGTAATTGTTTCTGGACTTATCATTTGATTTATGACATCATTGAAATGAACTATTGTTAACCCGATTTGATTACTGATTTTACTGGTTACTCGCTGAGCTTCTAGCTCACCCCAAAAATATTTTATTCCCCTCCACAGGGCTCAAGGCGAAGGAAGGACTTGTAGTACTTGTGTACGTGACTGGATGACCTATATTTTGTTCAATTTGGATGTTGGAAATCATTTTATGTATAGTTGAGAATTATTTCCGCTTCGCTTTTGATATGTAATTATTGGAGAATTTGATGTAATATTTGAGATTTATCTCGTACTTTATTTGAGGATTGTAGTGAACGACTGAGTCCCGGCGAGAGTTGGGCAGGCGACCCGCCGAACCCTCTGGTTCACCTTAGGGGGAGGTGGGGCCGTCACACAGGGTTCCAACCTACTCGACCGTGCCCAGTCCTGGCTCGAGTAAGTCAGTAACCAAGGGCAGGGCCCAAATTCAGCTTAGAGCTTACAACATGCACAGGTAACCAAGTAATTCGACAAAAGGTAAAATTCATCATTTGAGTAGGTCGAGTGAGGTAAAGTACACACTCGCCTAACAATGATGGACAGCTTCATATAACATGTGATTCATGATAATCAAGTAATCAAGTGGATACTTAGCACGTAAGCACGTAAGCAATACAAGTTGATTTCATGGGAGCATGTAATTCACGGATATCGAATAGTCATGTAGATTGGAAATCATGTGAGCAAATAGTCAAGTAATCAGGTAGTCATGTGGGTTGGTAAACGGTTCACGGTTAACGGTTGAGTAGTGACGGTTATTTGACAGGCATTTGCCATATTGATAGGCCATCATTGGCCGTTATCCCATTTTTATCATGTGAGAGTCGAGGAGATTCACTCCAACGACGTATGCAACCATAGCATACCAAGTCATGTTATTCGAGCATTTCCAAGCATGAGTTACTCATCTCAAAAGAGAACGAGTGCGATAAAGTACACACTCGACCCCATTTTTCAAAACCAAGTAGGCTAAGCAAGCAATCTAGCAAGTTAAGCATGAATCGAGTTCATATGGTCCTTTGATATGGTTAATCATTTAACCAATTCATGTCGATATGCAATGCAAGTATACATTATTTATATAGGCATAAGTATGGTAAATACTTAACACATAGTACCTAACACCTAATAATCATGAAATGAGCATGTCCTAGACTTATTCAATTACGTATTCCTATATGGAGCACTCACCTAATCTAAAATAAGCGAGTGCTTCTCAACAAGCGTTTAGGCGTCCGCTCCGAGTTCCTCTTGGAGATCCCCTCGAGTGCCTGAGCAAACAATAATCAACTACCACTCAATATCACTACGAATCTCTAATTATCGAGGAAGATTGTACGCTAGTGCAATCTAAGGAAATCTTATGAAAATGAACCTCAATTACTCGTAAATCGAGCTCCAAGTGGAGTTTCTTAAAGTACATGAGCAATCGAGTTTTCATTTTGGAAATCAAGTATAAAATGTTCAAGTAATATCGAAGGAATAAGGAGTACTTGAAAACTCCTTTCCCTTGGAATTCGGAAAATTTTCAGGTTTGATACGATATTTTGAAAAATTGTATCTCACATTTTACATGTTAAAAATTGGAAAACTTGGTACCATTGGAAACCTATTTGAAAGTACTAAAAGTTCTTAGAAGACACTTTTCCATGATTCTAAATGGAAGATAGTCAAAAATGGGCTCAAAGTTACTGTCTCAGAGTACTTAAGGTTGTGTCGGGGTTGGTTTTTCGCTAACTTTGGAAATTCGGAAAAATTCACACGTTGCGAACTAGCCTCTGAAATTTGTAACTCAATTAGAGTTGCAAGTAAGGTTTAGAAGAGAACAAGCGGATCAAGAATCGGAGTTTCGAGCACCGAGATACGGTAGCTCGAAGTTGGGGAAATTCAAAACTGTTGAACAAATTTCCAGATTTGAGTTTCCGACTTTGGGACTTTAGTTAGGTATCGAAATGGACTTGGATGGGTACAAAATTTGGCAATACAACACTCCTATATAAAGGGTATCCCTCTACCAAATTTCATGGAAAAATACCTTCGGGAAGGTAGTCAACTAACCAACTAAAGTTTCGAAAAATTCCTAAGGCAACGCTGCCTTAAGCTTTTCGTTCTTCATTTCCAAACATTTGGCCCAGAAAATCCTTCAAACTTGGTTCATTTGTGTAGACAAAGCCTAAGGAACATTCATGGTACATTTGGTAAGTGTTTAACTCCAAGAAATTCAATTGACAACTTCACACCAAACTTAATGTCCAATCTGCCCAGAATTTAGGGTTTTCAAGAACAGGGCAGGTTTCGTATTTTGATCACAAATCACTCAATTCAACTCGGAATTGAGAATGGTTGATGGTGTTGGAAAAAAAATTCATAAATATTTAATTTCTCAGAAGAAATGGTTTTGAAATTCAGCACACAACTAGCTCAAATTCGAGCCTCAAGTTGCAGCTTCTGAACTTCGTTCCAGGAAAACAGAGAAACAGGACAGTCATCTTTAAATGGTTGGTACGGGCTGCTCGGGTGGAATCTGGGGTTGTATTTTATACCGTTGGAAATCTGGGAATGTCTAGTTTCAAATTCCATGATGGTACTTGATTTTGACATCGGAGTACAGAGTTATGAACGAAACAAGCAAGCTGTCTGAGCATTACGGGAACAGTTCCCAGGTTCACTAGCTTCACGAAAATAATTCATTTGACCAACCAAACCTCAATATTTTTCAATGAAATTTTATACACCATCTATACAACATATAAACATCATATACACGCCATTAAACCCTCAAAATTCTGCAGAAAAGGGTACGATCAAAGCAGGGGCAAAATCAGAACTTTTTACTCCATGCACTCCTTGAAGTTTCTACTAGTTATACACCGTTAATCTACCATTTTGAGCACTAAACCAACATTAAATCCATTATCAAGCATGAGATCAGTCCCCAAGACAAAGGTGGAAGTTCATAGAGCCCACCCATTTCATTTTATACCATAAACAAGCTAACCAATGGCATAAATGAACTTAACTAGGTAAGATAACCTCCAAATGACAAGTTTCTAAGGTTGGATCATCACTCACTTGGTTGGAGGTTCAAGAGCAGAATTTCGGTCACTCTTTGCTCCAGAAAATCGTGGCTTTTCAGCTCCATTTTGCAGCTCAAAATACTCTTCAAGTGTTAAGCTAAGTGTGGTGAAATTTTGGTAGGATTTGAGTGAAGATTTGGTGAGGTTTTGTGAAGTAAAAATTGAGAGAGCAATGGTGGTTTGAGAGAGAGGGATGGACGGCTGAAATGGTGAGTGGAGGGAGAAGAGAGTGATCAGATTTTAGCTTCCAAGAGAAGCTTCAAGTGTGTGGCCCATTTGTGCAAAAGTCAACTCTACTACCGCACGCACTCGCGCGCGTTTCGTGCTCGATTCCTCTCGTATTTGTTTCACTAGTGCACTAAACCTCTAATGCACTTATATTCATATAAATATTATTCACTCTCAATTGTCCCAAAATAAGGGTCTAACGTTCCTCAATTTAAATCGCGCGTGTGAAAACGCGTATCTCCAATTTAAGCGCGATAACGCGAAACTTCCGAGAAATTCTTATAACGACAGTACTAATAACTATCACTTGAGTATTTAAACATTAAAATACCTAATTTAGGTCCATTACACAAATCTCCAATATTCCAAACTTATTGTACTCTCAATCGGTCAAGATTTCCAAAGACGTGTTCACTATTTTCTCTAAACGAGCTTACGGAAATTAATTTTTGAAACAAATCACTTAAAAAAATATAATGGAGTTATAATTCCATGTAATTAGGGTTAATAGGGCTAGAAAATAATATTCGGAGAAATCGGGTGAGTAAATACTTATTTGAGCTAGTAAAATAAATAAAATAAGCAAAATTTTCGGGTCCTCACAGATTAAACTAAATTCTGTATGCATTGTCCACACTCATCAAACCTTAAGTTTTTTGGGGTTAATGCAAACTTGATATTGAATACCTAATTTTCTCCATATGTTTTGTGAATTGCATTTGATAAGTGTGTATTTTGTGTGTTCTAAGTATGTTTTATTATTTAATTTTTTGAGTGTTTTAGTCATTTCTATAGCTAAATAACTGGATTTCTAGTGAAATTTGCATTTTGTGATTAAATTGTGAAATTTGCATTTCTATGGATTTTTAATTGATTAAAACCTCAAGTTTTTGTAGGGTTTTATGATTTAATCATCAATTGAAGTGAAGTGAGAATATATTTGTATGATTTTTGATGATATAAAGTGATTAAAGTGAACGTGAAATGTAAAATGCTCCAAGGATGAAATGCAATCAAGTGCAAAAGAAGAAAATTTGACAGCTTTTATACCTTCTGCTATTTCAGCAATAACTCAAGTTATAAGTATTGGATTGATATGATTCTTGAACTATTTCGAAGCTACGATATAGGTCTACAATTCTTAGAAGACAATGAAGTACAGTTCATGCATTTTCATGGTCAAAATGTTGAAATATTGTTGGTCAATTTTGCTGTCAAAAGATGAAATGGGGGATTGACTAGTCAGGGGCATTTTAGTTATTTAACAGCTTACAGAAATTCAAATGCCATGATTCTTGATGTTAAAAAGGCACTCAATTATCTACAACTTTTATGCTTTGTGCAAGAGTTAGTTTGGCTTCCATCGTTGAAAAAATTGCAATTGAAGTTGATGCAAAAATAGAAAAATATTGAGGAATCATCAAAAAGTGCAAACCTACAATCAAGAAGATCTGCGAGTTGATCCATTAGGCACAGGTCGCAGATACCTGATTTCGGCTACCAACTTGCTCTGCAACTTGCACTCTATTCACACAAGCTTTTTGACCAATATTTCTACAAGAATTTCGGCTAGATATGCATAGGAAAGCATAAAATCTTCAAGAAACACCTTTTGGTGATTCCAAGAACCAATTTGCACGAATTTTAACATGATTGATTAGGCCATTCAAGGTACATTTTTGCTTAACTTTGGAGCCGAGAGAAACTACACAAGCTATAGTCTTCACTAGAACTTCCTAGTTCATTAGCGTATAAATCTTAGTATAGTTAGTTTTATCCAATTCTTGTATATTGCTAGATATAGATGAAGTTTAGAATGAAGATGGAGAGCTTGGAACTCAAATGACAAGAGTAAAATCTCTTCAATCACTTTATGTCTTGTATTGATTCTCATGTTTAGTGAATATACAAGTTTGGTTCATATTTGTGTTTCCTTTATGTCTTGCTAGTTTGTAATCCTAGGAAATGGATGAACTTCTATGATTGTTAAGTGAAGTTTTCTTGGTTATTTGAGCTTATTTCTTAAGCAAGTTATTTAACACTTTTGTTCTTACAATCATGATTAACTTAGATCTATTAATTATGATTATTTAAAGGTGTTGTTTCATCAATTATCATTGTGACTCAATACTAGTTCATGAAAGTGTTAAATTCAGGGAGTTAACTCACTAATGTAGGGTTACACCTTTGTAGCTTTTGGTGGTTTGTTCTATGTAATTTTATAAAATTTAATGAATTTATAGTTAGTTTCATATCACGTTAGTAGGTGTGAAGTAGTTATAGGTATGGTTGGTATACTTGCGAAAGCATATATCACGTATATTTGAAAATTACGCCATAACTAGCCAAGGTAAATGAATTCACGTAATCGGTAATTTCACTTGCAAGAATAATTAGTAAATCCATAACCTAGGAACCTCTTTGTTATTGTTTTTACTATTTTTGTTTCATGTTAAGTAGTATAGATTTGCTTGTTTTATTTGTGGTAGTCTAAATAATAGACGAGTTCGAATACCACCGATAGTTAACAATCTTCCTTATAAGATCGACACCTAATATTCCTTATATTCGATAAATGATCTGTATACTTGCAAAAAATGGGGTATTTAAGTTTATAAATTTGGAGTGAAGGATTAAACCTCATCAAGATTTTGGTGCTATTGCCGGAAAAGATTTTGTTTAATATTGGGATTAAGAACAACTTTATTAGTTTAGGCATTTTTACTTGTTTTTCTTGAGTTTGTCATATCATATTCTAGTGTCTTGTTTGACAAAACTGTTGCTCATTCCAACCATTTAAACCATAGAATTCCCCTACCAGCATATGAGGAATATCCACAACCTCTACAAGCTTCACTAAGGGTTCATCAAAACACCGGGCATCATACCAAAAGTCAACTAATCCTTCGCCTAAAGACCACCAAATCTGGCTCTTTACGATATCCCGAATATCCTAAAGTCATCGTCATAATGCAGAGGGTCTATCAATCACCACTACAGAGGGGTGAGTTCCTCTAATATACTTGTGATGCATAAGCTTGGACTAGACGGAATCATTCTTCCTCAAGTGCCACCATAATTTATAGGTGAAGGCATGCAAGACATTAGAGAAAGATCAAAATCCCAAACCCCCTTCCTGCTGAGGATAGCATAATTTTTCCCAAGCAGCCCAATGAACTTGCTTCGAATCCATATTCTGATCTCACAAGAAAGAATTACAAATCTTCCCTAGAGACACCAAAATTGCCTTGGGAGGGTGTAACATTTGTAAAAGATACATCGAAATAAAGCTTAATACATGCCAAATAACTAACTATTTTACCACCCATCCTGAGTAATTTGGAGCTCCAATGGAAAAGTCGTTGCTGTAATTTGGAAAGAAGGCTATCAAAACATTACAACACAACCGCCTTGTTAAAACAGATGCAGCGGAACGGAAGAACAAACAAGAACAAGTAAGAACAAATTTGGGGGAAATTAGATTTTTATTAGGGTTCGGAATGTATCAGCGGAGGTCGAATATCTAATTCAAGGCATTTCAACAAATCTCCCCCTTGACTTGAATCTTCTCGAAAACATATGTAATAGACACACTGATGAAGTGCCAGACGTACTCAGAGTCTTCTTTTACTATCAGAATTGTCTCTAAGTACTATCAGAATGCCCATAAGGGCTATCAGAAACTTGGGACATTTAGCAAGTCCAAACAATGTTTGAACTTACTATGAGGAACCGGCTTGGTGAACATGTCAGCAGGATTGTCAGCAGTGCCAATTTTCTTCACCTTGATCCTTGTCTCAGATCTCAAGAAATGATATCAGACATCAATGTGTTTAGTCCTCTCATGATGAACTTGATCCTTGGCTAGACATATTGCACTGAGACTATCACAATATATATTAGGCTGATCCTGATGTAGGCCAAGATCTCCAACCAGTCCCTTTAACCAAATTCCCTCTTTAGCAGCCTCTGTCAGTGCCATATACTCTGGCTCAGTAGTGGACAGAGTCACTGTAGGTTGTAAAGTTGCTTTCCAACTAACTACAGAATGCCCAAGAGTGAAAACATAATCAGTCATCGATCTCCTACTATCAACATCTCCAGCATAATCAGAATCTGAATAGCCTGTAACCAAATACTCTATATCACCTCCATAGATGAGACCAACATCAGATGTATCCCTCAAGTATCGAAAAATTCGCTTCACGGCCAGCCAGTGCTCCTTCCCAGGATTAGCCATAAATCTGCTAACAACACTGACTGCATGTGCCAGATCAGGTCTAGTGCAGACCATGGCATATATCAAACTGCCCACTGCACTAGAATAGGGAACCTTAGCCGTATACTCTGTCTCGGCTTCTGACTGTGGTGCGAGTGTAACTAATAGTTGAGCATTCGCTGCACTCGGAGTATTCAAGAGCTTTGCTGTAGACATGCCAAATCTGGATAATACCTTCTCAATATAGCTCTTCTGTGATAAGAAAAGTTTCTTCTGACTTCTATCCCTGAAAATCTCCATTCCCAGAATTTTCTGTGCTGCACCCAAGTTTTTCATCTCAAACTCTGCACTGAGAAGACTTTTCAACTTTTGTATATCATCTTTGTTCCTCGCAGCTATAAGCATATCATCTACATACAAAATCAAGTAGATCATCGAACCATCTTCAAGTTTGTTGTGATATAAACAACAATCATACTGACTTCTGTTGTAGCCGAGCTCAATCATGTAGCCGTCAAATCTTTTGTACCAATGCCTTGGGGACTGTTTTAATCCATACAAGGATTTCTTCAACTTGCATACATAATCTTCTTTTCCCAGAAGATGGAATCCATCTGGCTGAGTCATATAAATCTCTTCATCTAACTCTCCATGTAGGAAAGCTGTCTTCACGTCTAGCTGCTCAAGTTCTAAGTCCTGATGTGCAACCATTGCTAGTAGCACCCTGATAGAAGTGTGTCTGACCACTGGTGAGAAAATTTCATTGTAGTCTACTCCTTCTCTTTGAGTGAACCCTCTTGCAACAACACGTGCTTTATACTTGATGCCCTCAACTGGAGAAATTCCTTCCTTCCTTTTAAAGACCTATTTGCAAGTCACAACCTTTCTCTCTGCTAGCCGTTTGTGTGACGACCCCACCTCTCCCTAAGGCGTACCAAAGGGTTCGGCGGACCGCCTGCCCAGCTCTCGCCAGGACTCACTCACTATCTCAATCGAATCATATATACACAACCATGCACCATAAATAATATTCACGATTCAAACTTATAGTTTACATCGATAGGAATCAGGTACAAAGTCTTAATACACCAACTAGTACCAAAACGTATACAATCCAAGTACAACATGTTTCGTTCGGGGAATAGCGCGAGTACAAAACCAAAATTCAAAAGTCAAAACAAAAGGCTACACTAGTCTTTATCAAGTCTCTCGCGTTACTCGTACCCCTGTAAGGAAAACAAACTAACGGGGTGAGCCAAAGCTCAGTGAAGTTCCCAAATATCAAATTGGGCAACAACCAAGTTATAGCAAAATAAAAGTGAAATGACGAGCAAACAAGTCAAATCAAGGAAATAGTACTTCAGCTAGTCAAGTAGTATTAGATGCACATTCACATATAAGGATACGGTATTCATGTTACGGCTCCATTCCAGGTTGGTCAAGTGGTAGTTGACACTCCGTCAACTTTCAAGTAATTTCAAGTCCAAATAAACTCCACTACACGCCAATTTCCGTCCACCGATTCACCCCCTATTCCGGGCCCGCACGCCATATAAACATGGGTGGTAATACTCGAGTATACCGTTAGTCGAGGAGATAACACTCCACTCGACATTACAAGTGACCCAGGGTTTGTTATCTAATCGACCAGGCCCTTGCCGGCTCGACTCGATTAACTAGCCACAGGGTTTCTGGAATTCCAGGCAAGATACAATTCAAGTACATGTACAACAAGTCAAGTATGATCAATAGCAAGAACAGGTCATATTAGGGCAAGTGCGATAAAGTACACCCTTGCCTTTTCATTCATTGTCATGTAATCACACAAGTCAAGTAGGGAGTACACATATCAAGTACAATCGGATATTTGGAAGCACTCACCACAATAGTGCTTCTAGTTTTCGAGTCGAGGTGGTACTCCGGGTTGGGAGTCCAAATCTGCGATAAAACTTTACTTGAGAACTTTGAAATCAACCAAGGTTCAAAACTTAAGCGTTTCGTTCGATAAGAATCAAGAAATTGAAATTCACTTGAGAAGAGTCGTGAAATAGTTGCTCGCTCTTTAAACTGGAAAATTTGATAACATTTTTGCTTGAATATGACTCTTGAGTCAAAAGTGCAAGTAAAACGGTTTCGTAGTGATTCATATCATTTTCCTAAGGGTACAAGTTCGGCCAAGTCCTAAACAAGTGGCAAAGGTCCTCGATAGTTCAAGTGATAATCACTTAACCTTCACTCAAGTCGCAAAGATAGTTTTCTAGACCTCGAGTAAAAATTTGGGCAGCATGCCCTTTGTGTTTACCTAATTTCCAGCCATTTAGGCTTCATTATTTTTCTTCAACAACATCCCAACATCATACAAACAAGCAATTTATGTCAAGAGCCGTTCCATAGGCTCACAATATCATAACAACAAGAATCGCATCAAGTACAAGTGCAGAAACGCAATTTAGTTCAAGACAGATTTGACGTACAAATGCGGTAATACCATACCCGAGGCTACGCTTATCAGATTAAAACGAAACCTATGCCGTTTCGAAGCTAAGACACAGAGCTACAACATTCATGAAGGTCACGTAGTCCAGTTCCTAATGTAACTTAGTCAAAATCTCAGATTACTAAACCAGAAACCAGTTCGTCGGTTGTTTAAACGCAGAACACTGTAATGAACCTAACTCAGTGTACACAAGTCCGAATCAGGTTTTCTTTGAGGCGTTTTAAAGCTACTTCAGAGCACTACAACTTTTATGTTTTGGCCCAGAGCTAAATCAGAAGGTATCCTAGTCAAAAATCGTGATAAACTGGACTGAACTGAAGAAACGGACTGCTGGGGAATTCTTAAAACAGTAGGGGTATTTTGGACTTTTCACATTCTGCGTTGCTCCGATTGAGCTGAAATTTTATAGGCACCTATAAAACACCATTCTCTACAACTTTCCTTCTTTGACCAAAGGCCAATTCGGCCTCTAACATATAGGTACAATTTCGGACAGAATGCTTGGGCAATTTTCCAGAAATCTGGAATTTTTAGCTCTAAGTGTAAATTCCTCAAATTTCTGGTTCTATTCACCACTAAACAACCTTATATAACCTTAATTACAATATTCATGCATCATACATCACATTGAGCAGAAAATCAGAAACCCTAGTTCATCAAATAAATTGGGGAAAACCTCTAAATCATGCTAATCATCCATAATCTCACCACTATAATCACCTACTAAACTTAATTTAACAAGATTAGATGTAAAACTTGGAGAGATAAACTCTCTTACCTTGAATAAAAGTCACCAAGAGTAGCACAAGCTCTCCCCTTCAAGAATCACACCACCACTCACTAGCTAGTCACTAGAAAGCAAGTTTAATCGGTTTACTTCGCTCGATTCCTCACTTATTTGTTGGATTTGGAGATGAAATGAAAGATTTCCCTTGGAGTTTTTCCTCCTTGATGCTCTCGGCCAGCTCCAGCAGAAATGAGGAAGAATTGGCTAAGTGTTAAGGTTATATGGTTGGTAATGGTCTTGGGTAAGAAGCCATGAGGTGGTGACACTTGTCACCACCACCACCCTTTCTTTTTCTCTTTCTTTCTTGCCTTTCTTAGCCACCAATTTTCGGTCAACATGCTGCCAAGAGAGAAGATATTATGTGCAAAAGTCAACAAACTTGTTGGGTAAGAAAAATGGTGGTCAAGTGGTGCGTTCAATCGGTAATGCGCGGGACCCGCCGGTTCGCGCCGTTTTTCTTAAAAACTCACGTACTAGGGTTTTTACTTCCCATTCACTAACCTTATATCATTGCTACTACTCACATATTATTTCTCACTTAAGAGTCACTTTTAATCATCAAATTGATCCTTGGCCAGTACCGAAAATTCATCCGGCGGAAAAAATCGCAAAAACCCTAATTTTGCTCAAAACTTGAAACCAAAGCGTAAAACCTTATTTTCTAGGTTTATTTACACTTAGTGTGATATAATGAGGTAGGGGGCCTTAATAAATAATAATTTTCAAATAAAAGGCATTTTTGAGGAAAAATGTAGGAAATTTGCGGGTCCTCACATCCTCTCCCCCTTAAAAGAATTTCGACCTCGAAATTCATACCTTTTGTCGCGAACAGGCCAGGATACTTTTCTTGCATATCCGTTTCTAGCTCCCAAGTTGCTTCTTCCACTTCATGATGCTTCCATAGTACCTTTACTAAAGGAATTTGCTTGTTTCTCAAGTCCTTCACCTTTCGATCCAGTATTTGAATAGGTCGTTCTTCATAGGTTAAAGACTCGTCAAGTTCAACATCTTCGGGTGGCAAAATGTGAGTCGGATCCGGATGGTATTTCTTAAGCAAAGAGACGTGAAAGACATCGTGGATCCTAGACAAGCTAGCTGGTAACTCAAGTCGATAAGCCACCTTTCCTATTCGTTGTAGCACCTTGAAAGGTCCTATATATCGTGGTTGCAACTTTTTCCCTTTTCCGGATCTAATCTTTCCCTTCAATGGTGTGATCCGAAGAAACACCTTATCTCCTATTTCAAACTCCAAGTCTTTCCTCCTATGATCGGCATAGCTTTTCTGACGGCTTTGGGCTGTCTGAAGTCTCTGGCGGATCACTTTCACCTTTTCATAGGCTTCCTCAACCCATGGTATAGTAGCTGGATCTATTACTTTTCTCTCTCCTACTTCATCCCAATGGATTGGGGATCGACACCGTCGTCCATACAAGGCTTCATATGGAGCCATTTGAATAGAGGAATGGTAACTATTGTTATACGCGAATTCAACCAAAGTCAAGTATTGGCTCCAACTTCCTTTAAAATCCACAATACAGGCTCTCAACATATCCTCAAGAGTTTGGATAGTTCTCTCAGATTGTCCATCAGTTTGTGGATGATATGCTGTACTATAACTCAACTTAGTTCCTAGAGCCTCTTGTAACCTCTGCCAAAATCGAGATACAAACCTGGGGTCTCTATCCGATACAATACTCACTGGTACCCCATGTAATCTTACTACCTCATCCATATAAATTTTAGCAAGTTTCTCCAAAGGATATTTCATGTTCACTGGCAGAAAATGTGCAGTCTTAGTCAATCGATCCACTATCACCCAAATTGCATCATGCCCCTTTTGTGTGCGTGGCAACCCTGACACAAAATCCATCGTTATGTGCTCCCACTTCCACTCAGGGATCTCTAAAGGCTGTAACAAACCTGACGGCTTTTGATGCTCAGCTTTTACCTGTTGGCACGTAAGACATTTTTGCACAAACTGGGCAATCTCCGCCTTCATTTTCTCCCACCAATACAGATTCCTAAGATCTTGGTACATTTTATTATTCCCTGGGTGCACCGTATACCTAGAGCAATGTGATTCCTCTAAAATCTCCCTTTTCAATTCCTCATCCCTAGGTACCACGACACGATTTCGAAACTTTAAAATTCCATCAGGGCTTAGATTGAAATTAGGTAACTCCCCTCTCTTCACTCTCTCTACCCACTTCTGCACTATTGGATCCTTCACTTGGCCCTCTTTGATTCGTTCCATCAATGCCGATTTCGCCTCAATATTTCCAAAAATCACCTTTTCCGGTTCCAAACGAGGTTTCCACTCACATACATCTTCCAATAGGCTCCACTCTCTCACTATAGAACTTGCCAATTGAGCCTTCCGGCTTAAAGCATCTGCTACAACGTTGGCCTTTCCAGGATGATAGTTAATTGTACAATCATAATCCTCTAAGAACTCTACCCACCGACGTTGTCTTAGATTTAACTCCTTCTGAGAAAACAGATACTTAAGGCTCTTATGATCCGTATAAACCTCGAAAGTTACACCATAGAGATAATGTCGCCATTTCTTCAAAGCGAACACTACAGCTGCAAGTTCCAAGTCATGGGTCGGGTAATTTTGCTCATGAGTTTTTAACTTTCGGGATGCGTAGGCAATCACATTCCTATTCTGCATCAACACACATCCTAGCCCTTCTTTCGAAGCATCAGTATAAACCGTATAACTATCCTTTCCACTGGGCAAAGCTAAAATTGGAGCCATAGTCAATTGTTTCTTAAGCTCTTGAAAGCTACTTTCACACTTAACATCCCAAATATATTTTCCTTGTTTCTTGGTCAGGTTAGTCAAGGGTCCTGCAATCCTCGAGAAATTCTTTATAAATCTGCGGTAGTATCCTGCTAAGCCTAGAAAACTTCGAACCTCTGTGGGATTTTCTGGCCGTTTCCATTTAGCCACAGCTTCCACTTTCGCCGGGTCTACAGCAAGGCCATCTTTCGAAATTATATGACCTAAAAACGCCACCTCTTCCAACCAAAATTCACACTTACTGAACTTAGCAAACAGTTGGTGCTCTCTCAAGGTTTGCAATACTATCCGCAAATGTTGTTCATGCTCCTCCCTTGACCTCGAATACACCAAGATGTCATCAATGAACACCACTACAAACCTATCCAAGTAAGGTTTGAACACTCGATGCATCAGATCCATGAATGCTGCTGGGGCATTGGTTAAACCAAAAGGCATCACTGCGAACTCAAAATGCCCATATCGAGTATTAAACGCCGTTTTTGGCACATCCTCCTTCTTAACTCTCAATTGATAATACCCTTGTCGCAGATCCAACTTGGAAAACACTACAGCCCCTTGTAACTGATCAAATAACTCATCTATGTGGGGCAAAGGATATTTATTCTTAATGGTTACTGCATTCAATCCTCGATAGTCAATGCACAACCTTAAACTCCCGTCCTTTTTCTTAACAAATAGAACTGGAGCTCCCCACGGCGACTCGCTCTCATGTATGAACCCCCGTTCTAGCAAGTCCTGTAATTGCACCTTTAATTCCTTAAGCTCAGCAGGTGCCATACGATAAGGAGTTTTAGAAATGGGAGTGGTTCCGGGTACTAAATCAACCTTAAATTCAATCTCCCTTTCGGGTGGCAAAGACCCCAATTCTTCCGGAAATACGTCCGGGTATTCACTGATTACTGGCATGTCTTCCAACTTAGTCTTTTCACCCGGAGTGTTAATTAGGAAAGCTAAGTAACCACGAGCCCCACGACTAAGCAACTTCCTAGCCCTCATACCCGAAATAAGTGCAGAAGAGGCTATCATACCCCTCACATCAAGCTTTAGGGTTGCCTCTCCTGGTATACCAAATTCGACCACTTTCATCTTACAATCTACCCGAGCATGATAGTGAGCTAGCCAATCCATACCTAGGATAACATCATACCCCTTAATGGCTAGACTAATAAGGTCCACTACCAATTTCCGTTCGCCAATCCAAATATCACAATTCCTATACACCTCATTCGCAAGCAAGATTTGATTACCTGTAGGTGTTCTTACCTCTAAGTCATAAGGTAACCTTTCAACTTTCGAGTCAATGCCAAGCATAAATGCAGGATTAACAAAAGAGTGAGTAGCACCGGGATCTATCAAAATTCTAGCTAACCGGTGAAAAACAGGGATTGTACCTTCTATCACCCTGGTTGGTTCAGGCACAGTTGTTTGATCTAGCGAGTACACTCTGGCCGGTACCCTCGACCTAGCCCCTCCAGCAGTAGTCGGCTTCGGGTTTGACCTGGCAGTCGACTGAGTGTCATTGATTAGCGGACAATTGACCATCTGATGATCCGCACTTCCGCACCTCAAGCACTTCCGAGCCTTTCTCCAGCACTCGTCCTCAGTGTGGTTCAATTTTCCACAATACCCACATGTCACTCGGGGAGTGGAGGTTTGACCTCCCTGAGTAAAACCTCTACCTTGACTTCTACCGCCCTGGCCTCCCCTCTGGGCATTCCCTCTCGGAGCACTGCCCCTAAACGTGTTCGAAAATCGTCCACTTCCAGCTCCACGACCGGATTTAGCGGGTGGCATGCTTCGCTCGCCTCGTACCGACCCTTGGGCTCCACTAGGTGCCCCTTTCCGCTTAGCGTGGAAATTCCTTACTTGCGTCCTAGCAGTTTCTATCCTCGTGGCCTTCTCCAGAACCTCCGTAAAAGTATTGATTTGGACCGCTGCTAAGGCTTCTTGTAATTCCACATTTAATCCTTGTATAAACCTCCGTACTTTTCTCGGCTCCGTAGCTATCAGTTCGGGAGCAAATTTGGACAACTTGGTAAACTGAGTCTCATACTCAGTTACACTCATCAACCCCTGACGGAGTTTAATGAATTCGTCCTCTCTCTTCTCCTGGACGATGGGTGGAAGGTATTTTTCGTTGAAGTCCCGTACAAAGTTTAGCCAAGTCCAGGCAGTTTCCTCTCTCTCCCACTTGGCCCTCACTACATTCCACCAAGCCCTAGCTGGCCCTTCAAATTGGAATACGGCAAATTGGACTTGTCTCTCCTCAGTGTAGTTTAGGGCAGCAAAGATATTTACCATGGCCTCCAGCCATTTCTCAGCTTCATACGGGTCTGGTCCTCCTAAAAATTTGGGTGGAGAGAACTTCTGGAATCTCTCCAAGGCTCTATCTTGCCCCGAATCAGGGTCTCTAGGTTGATTTACAGACCCTTGACCCTGTTGCTCCACTAACCGAGTCAAAATATTAGTCATCTGTTGGATGGCAGTGGCCACCTGATCTCCCCCGGCAGTCTGGGGTTCAGGTTGCTGTTCAACCGCTGCCTCCCTCTCCTCTATCGGTTCAGGCACCGGTTCCTGTACTTTCTCACCCTCACGGCCTCGCCTGGAACCGCGTTCTCGATTAGTTTTCTTGGTCCGACTCCTTTTATCTTCCATGTTTGAGAGTCAACCAACTAGAACATATAAACGGGGTAAGGTACGACTCATATATCGCGTTGCAACAACATAACTAGAGGCAAATAAACACGTAAGAAACAAGCACTTTATTTACATATCAAACAAGTCGTATATACAGGCCAACAAGTCACGTAGTCAAAGGCTATAACAGCCGAGGAACATAGAACAAAAGATATTTACATCCACCAGGACACGTCTAAAACAAAAACAAAAGAAGACATGTCGTCCCACTATGTTCCTAACTAGCCCACAAAACCTCCTAAAACCCCGATCCTAACAAGTGGTCTGGCTAGACGCCGACCCAACTGACTCCGAGGACGCGCTCGGCTCCTCCTCCATGTCCTCCTCAGGATCCTCCTCTGGATCCTCCTCAGGGCCACCGGGAGCGGCAGGAGCTACAGGGGCTTGGCCCTCCTCGGCCAAGTCCTGCATCACATCCTCTACAAGTGCCTCGCACTCAGTCAGGATGTGGTCGGTCCGGTCTCGTATGTGTCCAACTATGTGCATCAAACGTCCAGTCACCGCATGAGCCTGATCACGGTAAGCATCAGACTGCTGCTGCTCCGCCAGAACTGCGGCCTCCAACTCGCGTATCCGAGCTCCCTGATCTCGGAGAGTAGCCTGGAGACGCTCTATCTCCGCAAAGCACCTACGATTGGTGCTACCCAATCGTCTCCGATCGTCATCTATAGCAAGCACTACTCGGTCAGGGTAAGAGTAGGTCTTCCAGCAATCGCAGCGCCGGATCTTGCGCGCTGGGGACCACCGCTGCACTGGCCCGCCGGGAACCTCCTGGTATGTGATCACGCGACATACAGGGCCCACTAGATATGGCTCGACCACGGAAGCGTCAGTAGGTGCGTCAGTAGGCACCTCAGGCACCTCAGGCACCTCAGTAGGTATCTCGGTCGGTATGTCAATAGGTGCAGGCTGGGACGGTCCAGCACCCCCAGAAGAGTCAGTGTCTGCCATCACCTAAGTTTGCAAATAACATTGCAAAGGTAAGTACACATCAAGCGCAAAACAAGGCTAAGGCTAAACGCAATAATAAAACCCTAGCCGATAATAAAACCCTAGCCTATCAAGTCAAGCACTCAAACTATCCCGATCAATTCAAACCTAGGCTCTGATACCACCTGTGACGACCCCACCTCTCCCTAAGGCGTACCAAAGGGTTCGGCGGACCGCCTGCCCAGCTCTCGCCAGGACTCACTCACTATCTCAATCGAATCATATATACACAACCATGCACCATAAATAATATTCACGATTCAAACTTATAGTTTACATCGATAGGAATCAGGTACAAAGTCTTAATACACCAACTAGTACCAAAACGTATACAATCCAAGTACAACATGTTTCGTTCGGGGAATAGCGCGAGTACAAAACCAAAATTCAAAAGTCAAAACAAAAGGCTACACTAGTCTTTATCAAGTCTCTCGCGTTACTCGTACCCCTGTAAGGAAAACAAACTAACGGGGTGAGCCAAAGCTCAGTGAAGTTCCCAAATATCAAATTGGGCAACAACCAAGTTATAGCAAAATAAAAGTGAAATGACGAGCAAACAAGTCAAATCAAGGAAATAGTACTTCAGCTAGTCAAGTAGTATTAGATGCACATTCACATATAAGGATACGGTATTCATGTTACGGCTCCATTCCAGCTTGGTCAAGTGGTAGTTGACACTCCGTCAACTTTCAAGTAATTTCAAGTCCAAATAAACTCCACTACACGCCAATTTCCGTCCACCGATTCACCCCCTATTCCGGGCCCGCACGCCATATAAACATGGGTGGTAATACTCGAGTATACCGTTAGTCGAGGAGATAACACTCCACTCGACATTACAAGTGACCCAGGGTTTGTTATCTAATCGACCAGGCCCTTGCCGGCTCGACTCGATTAACTAGCCACAGGGTTTCTGGAATTCCAGGCAAGATACAATTCAAGTACATGTACAACAAGTCAAGTATGATCAATAGCAAGAACAGGTCATATTAGGGCAAGTGCGATAAAGTACACCCTTGCCTTTTCATTCATTGTCATGTAATCACACAAGTCAAGTAGGGAGTACACATATCAAGTACAATCGGATATTTGGAAGCACTCACCACAATAGTGCTTCTAGTTTTCGCGTCGAGGTGGTACTCCGGGTTGGGAGTCCAAATCTGCGATAAAACTTTACTTGAGAACTTTGAAATCAACCAAGGTTCAAAACTTAAGCGTTTCGTTCGATAAGAATCAAGAAATTGAAATTCACTTGAGAAGAGTCGTGAAATAGTTGCTCGCTCTTTAAACTGGAAAATTTGATAACATTTTTGCTTGAATATGACTCTTGAGTCAAAAGTGCAAGTAAAACGGTTTCGTAGTGATTCATATCATTTTCCTAAGGGTACAAGTTCGGCCAAGTCCTAAACAAGTGGCAAAGGTCCTCGATAGTTCAAGTGATAATCACTTAACCTTCACTCAAGTCGCAAAGATAGTTTTCTAGACCTCGAGTAAAAATTTGGGCAGCATGCCCTTTGTGTTTACCTAATTTCCAGCCATTTAGGCTTCATTATTTTTCTTCAACAACATCCCAACATCATACAAACAAGCAATTTATGTCAAGAGCCGTTCCATAGGCTCACAATATCATAACAACAAGAATCGCATCAAGTACAAGTGCAGAAACGCAATTTAGTTCAAGACAGATTTGACGTACAAATGCGGTAATACCATACCCGAGGCTACGCTTATCAGATTAAAACGAAACCTACGCCGTTTCGAAGCTAAGACACAGAGCTACAACATTCATGAAGGTCACGTAGTCCAGTTCCTAATGTAACTTAGTCAAAATCTCAGATTACTAAACCAGAAACCAGTTCGTCGGTTGTTTAAACGCAGAACACTGTAATGAACCTAACTCAGTGTACACAAGTCCGAATCAGGTTTTCTTTGAGGCGTTTTAAAGCTACTTCAGAGCACTACAACTTTTATGTTTTGGCCCAGAGCTAAATCAGAAGGGATCCTAGTCAAAAATCGTGATAAACTGGACTGAACTGAAGAAACGGACTGCTGGGGAATTCTTAAAACAGTAGGGGTATTTTGGACTTTTCACGTTCTGCGTTGCTCCGATTGAGCTGAAATTTTATAGGCACCTATAAAACACCATTCTCTACAACTTTCCTTCTTTGACCAAAGGCCAATTCGGCCTCTAACATATAGGTACAATTTCGGACAGAATGCTTGGGCAATTTTCCAGAAATCTGGAATTTTTAGCTCTAAGTGTAAATTCCTCAAATTTCTGGTTCTATTCACCACTAAACAACCTTATATAACCTTAATTACAACATTCATGCATCATACATCACATTGAGCAGAAAATCAGAAACCCTAGTTCATCAAATAAATTGGGGAAAACCTCTAAATCATGCTAATCATCCATAATCTCACCACTATAATCACCTACTAAACTTAATTTAACAAGATTAGATGTAAAACTTGGAGAGATAAACTCTCTTACCTTGAATAAAAGTCACCAAGAGTAGCACAAGCTCTCCCCTTCAAGAATCACACCACCACTCACTAGCTAGTCACTAGAAAGCAAGTTTAATCGGTTTACTTCGCTCGATTCCTCACTTATTTGTTGGATTTGGAGATGAAATGAAAGATTTCCCTTGGAGTTTTTCCTCCTTGATGCTCTCGGCCAGCTCCAGCAGAAATGAGGAAGAATTGGCTAAGTGTTAAGGTTATATGGTTGGTAATGGTCTTGGGTAAGAAGCCATGAGGTGGTGACACTTGTCACCACCACCACCCTTTCTTTTTCTCTTTCTTTCTTGCCTTTCTTAGCCACCAATTTTCGGTCAACATGCTGCCAAGAGAGAAGATATTATGTGCAAAAGTCAACAAACTTGTTGGGTAAGAAAAATGGTGGTCAAGTGGTGCGTTCAATCGGTAATGCGCGGGACCCGCCGGTTCGCGCCGTTTTTCTTAAAAACTCACGTACTAGGGTTTTTACTTCCCATTCACTAACCTTATATCATTGCTACTACTCACATATTATTTCTCACTTAAGAGTCACTTTTAATCATCAAATTGATCCTTGGCCAGTACCGAAAATTCATCCGGCGGAAAAAATCGCAAAAACCCTAATTTTGCTCAAAACTTGAAACCAAAGCGTAAAACCTTATTTTCTAGGTTTATTTACACTTAGTGTGATATAATGAGGTAGGGGGCCTTAATAAATAATAATTTTCAAATAAAAGGCATTTTTGAGGAAAAATGTAGGAAATTTGCGGGTCCTCACAGTTTGACCAATTCCCAAGTGTCGTTCTTGTGTAATGACTCCATTTCATCACCCATTGCAGCAAGCCATTGAGCTGACTCACTGCCTGAAATAGCTTCTCTATAGGTAGAGGGTTCAGGAGAATCCACCTCCTCAGTAACCTGAAATGCATAACCTACAAAATCCCGATACCTGCTGGGAGGTCGTATTCCCACTCTCCTCGCACGATTATAAGCAATATCGTGCTGCTGAGTTTCTGACGCAGTATGGGATATAGGTGCCAACCTTTTTGCTAATGCAGGTTCTAGAGACTCTACTTCTACAGGAGGTTCAGTTTCAAAGGATAGCTGTTGATGATCATCAAATTGCTGTTGTGATTCAAAACCATTTTGAATGATTTGTAGCTCCACCTGTTTATCAACACCTGCACTTTCTTCAACAACAGTCTTCACAAAGGGGTTAAGTATAGAGTTTTCATCAAAAATTACACTTCTGCTAAGTATAACTTTCTTTTCTGAGGGTGACCAGATTCTATACCCTTTAACCCTGTCTCCATATCCTAGAAACACTCCATTTTTAGCCATTGGTTCTAGTTTGCCCTCACTGACATGATAATACGCAGTACAACCAAAAGCCTTCAAACTTGAGTAAGTAGGGGACATACCAGACCACACTCCATAAGGTATCTTGCAGTCTATACTTGTATGAGGTGCACGATTAATCAAGAAGCAGGTTGTGCTCATTGCTTCTGTCCAAAACCTCCTTGGCAACCCAGCATTGAAGAGCATGCACCGTGCTCTCTCTAGAAGTGTCTAATTCATGCGTTCTGCTACACCGTTTTGTTGTGGTGTGTGTCGAACTATGTGATGTCGAGCAATTCCTTCATCCTTGTAGAACTCATCAAACTCCTTTGAACAGAATTCCAGACCATTATCAGTTCACAGCCTTTTGATCTTCTTTCCAGTTTGATTCTCCACTAAGGCCTTCCACTGCTTGAAGTTCTTGAAAGCTTCACCTTTTTCCTTCTTAATAATTACCTAAGTCATCCTTGAATAATAATCAATCATGGATAAAAAATACCGACAGCCTCCCAAAGACTCAACTCGTGAAGGACCCCAACAGTCAGAATGGATGTAATCAAGTGTGCCTTTTGTCCTGTGAATTGCCTTCTCAAACTTTCTGCGATGTAGTTTACCGAAAGTACAATGTTCACAGAATCCAAGATCGGTGACCTTGTGGCCTTCTAGAAGATCACGTTTAGACAGAATCTGCATCCCTCTTTCGCTCATATGACCAAGCCTAATGTGCCACAACTTGGTCATATCAGACCTGCGATCTTCAGAAGATGCAACAGCAGCAGTGGCAGAACCTGTTAGTGTAGAACCCTGTAAGATGTATAGGGTGCCATGCTTAACTCCTTTAAGAACCACTAATGAACCTTTACTGATGCACAACTCTCCACTTCCTCCGCTGAACCTGAAACCCTTACTGTCAAGAGTACTAAGTGATATCAGATTCTTCGTCATTTTGGGAACGTGCCTGACTTCATTCAGTGTGGCAATTTTCCTAGCATGTGTCCTGATCTTAATCGAACCGATCCCAACAGCCTTGCAGACAGCGCTATTAGCTATCACGACATTTTCGCCATCTATCTACTCATATGTTGTAAACCATTCCCTGTTTGGACATATGTGATAGGACGCCGCAGAATCAAGAACCCACACATCAGACTAATGTGTTGGTTCGTTTGCAATTAGGGTCAGGTCTTCTTCTAAATTTTTCGCTTCCTTTTCTGCAACTGAAGCTGAAGCGTGTTGTTTTTCCTGCTGCTTCTTCTTCTTGGGACAATCAGATTTCCAATGACCCTTTTCCTTGCAATAGTTACAGACATCATCCGGCGTGGGACCTTTAGAGAACTGCTTCTTGTTTTCGGACTTCTTTTTCCCCAATTTTCCTTTACCACTGCTGACAACTAGCCCAGCAGCCTGATTATCTGTAATATTACCAACCGCCTTATGGCGCAACTCTTTACTATGCAGTGCTGATCTTATCTAAAGTCACTGTATCTTTACCGCCAATAAAAGACTGAACAAAATTCTCATACGATAACGGTAGAGACACTAACAGAATCAACGCGGCATCCTCATCCTCAATTTTAACATCAATATTATGCAACTCAAGAAGAATTGTATTTAATTGATCTAAATGTTCTCGAAGAGGAGTACCATTCTGCATACGTGGACCGAACAGACATTGCTTTAGGAGCAACTTGTTGGTTAAAGACTTCGTCATATTGAGACTCTCAAGTTTAACCCACAAACCCACAGCAGTTTCTTCACCGGCGACCTCAGTGATGACATCATCTGCCAGGCACAGCATGATTGTCGAGTGAGCCTTTTCCTCCAGACTCATCAACTCTTCATCAACGGAATCCGATTTCTTCTTCGTCAGCGGACTCCACAGACCATGTTGCTTTAACAGAGCCCGCATCTTTATATGCCACAGACTGAAACTAATGGAATACTCAGCGGAGGTCGAAGATCTGATTCAAAGCATTTCAACTTGCCCCTTAACCAATGGATTACTAAATGAGTCACAGGAAAAGACTGCTGGTGAAAACCAAGGATACAAAAAAAATATAGAAAGCTACCCATCTGTTGCTCTAGAGGAACATACAAAAGAACTCTTATTGATGTTGACTTTTTGCCTCGAATAGGATTGATACAACACCAGAAAATCATGAACTGGAAGGGACCTCAAAATTCTGCCATTGCTTTAAATACCATTGCTTTGAATTCTGCCAATGAAGGGAGAGCTAGTAATATATCATTATCCGTTTCCTCCATTGAAGGGACCTCAAAATTAATCTGCGGGGTAATTGTCTGATGCTCTGACGTAAAAAGCTGCGAGTAAAAAGAAGTAGCTAAAGCTTTAATAAGGTCCAAAGATTCCACCCAGGAGCCATCACCTACCCTAATTCAGGAGATGAAATTCGTATTCCTCCTTTGCTTCAATACACCATGAAAGAAAGCCGTGTTAGCATCACCTTTCTTGAACCATTTTATACCTGCTTTTTTATGCCAATAAGCACATTCAAGAGCAAGTTCACGAAAAAATGATGCTAGAGCTTCATGCAGTCGAACCTTCGAATGTTCATCCTTGTTTGAGTCAAACTCCACTTCCCTAAGCTTGAAGGTATCCTTGGTAGGCTTAACCCTAGAGAATATGTTCCCAAAAACATCATGATTCCAAGCCCTCAATCTTCAACGAACCAACGTTAACTTTGAGAAAAGCCTGACATACCTACCCCAGAGATTGACTTCTTCCATTTCTTTGAAACAACTTCGAGAAATTGGGTATGATTGCTCCAAACATTGAGAAATCGAAAGGAAGATCTATTTGATCTACCATCCCCATAATTAATAAGAAGAGGCGAATCATCTGAACGGCCACGAGGCAAGTGCAAAACTTTTGTAGCCGGATAACAATCCATCCAACAGGCATTAACTAATGCATGGTCTAACCTTTGCCACATAGTACCATTTGTCAAAGTAGAGGGTTGACCTTCAAACTCCAATGCCGACAACCCACAATTGAACATAGAAGTATTGAACTCTTCTATATTATGCATATTTGCCATAGAACCACCAACCTATTCCTCAGCTGAGGAAATAACAACATTGAAGTCCCTTATCACCATTTAAGGCTTGCCCATTTCCCTACTCAAAGATTCCATGGCCTCACACAAAGGTCTCCTATCAACCCTGGTACATTTCACATATACCCCCGATAGCGCAAACGCAACACCAGAACGGAAAGAAATGACTACCTGAACTAACTGTTCAGTATAATTCAAAAAATCAATGACAACCTCATCACCCTATAAAAACCAAGTTTTCTCTTAAACAAACGAAGTGACTCTATCAAAATGAAGATGATGCCTGACGACCTAGATTTGATTAATGTCAGACATGGGTTCCAAAAGTACCACCAAACGAACAGAATTGTCACAAACCAACTTATTCAAGTAGCGTAAAGAACCCATACGAGAAGCTCCCTATATATTCTAAACTATAATATTAATTGGATTTAACATAAGAACATATGGTATACATAGCTTGAGAAGTCAACTTGCAAATCTAAACTTTCGACTTTGAAGAATGACCGCGACATGTCCTAGTGCTAGTTGGCACATCAGTCACTATCTTGTTCAAGAGAGCAAAGTCTTTTGCGTCTAAAATAGCCGAGTTAGGACATTCTTTATCTATTAAATTTGATGACTGCAATTTCTATTCTAGCTCTTTTTAAAATATCTTCATCTGCTACAGTGAGCCGATTGAAGAAGACAGATTATTAGCTGAGAGGGTGTGAAGAAAAGGTTGAATCCGTACCTCCATCAAGCTTATCCAATAAATTCTGTAGTGGAGCAAAAGCATTGGCCATATCAATTGGAAGTTTGTAATCAAAATTCATGTCAGTCAAGGAACCTTCAACCTGAGACGGATGAACACTCGAGAGCTCTACCGATGGAGTGTGTAAAACTTGCATCACACCATCTACTCCTGGCTGCTGATCGCTGCATTGATCTGAAGACAAGGGTTCAACCAGAGCAGCATCGCCACCACTCAAAGGCAGCAATCGATTCCCCAACTCATGCGTAACCTGTTTCGAAGTTCCAACTTGCCACTTACTCAAATTCTGAGGTTCCTTCTCCAAGTCGCAAGACACTATGACCACCACATCATCGGACTGCTGAACTTCAATATTGTCAAAAACTTTGTCTTTACCCTTGCCCCTAGATTTAGGTACATAAATTTGGTGATTTTTCACCCCTGACGCCCCTTACAGCTGGGTTTATGGGTATTGACATCAGATTTCTCTTGAAACATTCCTTCTCTTGGTGACCTACTCGAGCCTAAAAGAGACAAAATAATGGCCAATTTTCAAATTCTACCTGTTGCCATAATCCAAAATCATCATCACCTATCCACACACACTTCACCAGCTCAACTGAGATGTTCATTATCACAAGAACTCATGCAACTGATAGCTTGTGCAAGTCACATGTCGTCAAATTAATCTTCAACAGACGACCCAAAGTAAAGGCTAGTGTAGTAAGTTGATTCTTGGCCAAAAAAAGAGATGGGCAACTCTGGAAAAATAGCCCAAACAGGAACAATCAAGAATTCTTGATTGGTTTTGAAGTCCAATGAACACTTCGACACTACCATTAGAGTATTTTGTATAAATCATGGTCTACGCACAAAGAGCCATATGTAATCCTCTCAAGAGTTGGCCGAATCAAAAAATGATGGGAATCCAACAATCCCACAAAGCACTCACCTTTGAGACCTAGTGACACAAAAAACTTACAAACAACTTCCATTGTTGGCTTACAGAAAGCAAAATGCCCAACTGAAGTATTACGATATGGTTTAGCCAGCGACAACATCTCCTGATGAGATAAATGCGAAGCTGATTCCCGTTGGTATGTTGAGGACACACATACTCCAAAGGAACCATCTTTAGATGATGCTCCAGCTGAGACTAACGTCTCGAAGAGCCGCCATTCAAAATGAGCTCCACCCCTATGAGGGGGGGATGAGCTCCATCCTCATGAGGGTCTGGCAACCTAAGAGCCACATTCAAGAAACAAGAAGCCCTAGGAGTGCATAGGGAGAGGGCGAGAGTGAGGTTAGAATCAAAATGGTTGGATATCCACAAAAACACCTTAAACATCCCTTAAAACAATTTTCACCGATTAAAATCATCCAAAATCTCTTCAATTTTTGGATTGAAACTCTTCAGACTAAGGTTTTTAATTTTGCATTCAATCATCTATTAATCAAGTTGGGTTAAATTTTGGAGGATTTTTGCATCATTTACATCAACAAACTTCACTCTACTAATTTGAGATAAGTTTCTTAAACATAACTTGGTAGTTTGAATTTCGTCATTTTAGCATTTCTTGAGTTTCTTGGAAATTTTCAAATGGTAAATTTGTGATATTATTTATTGATATTCATGAGCTCCATTACTTATTTAACATCTCAAAGCATATTTAGATGATTCAATTTTATGCACATTCCTATATTATGATCAATGTGGAAATTGGTCTTGAAATGTCACTAAACATATTTGGGTGATTCAAATAGCCAAAATATGACTTGATTATGATGCTCACATGTTTACATTTATTATATGGTGACATTTTAAAAATTTTAAATTTGTGAACTTTGGAGAGTGGCTAGTTTATTTAGCTTGGAAAATGATGCATATTAAGTATTTGTTGATGTTTAGGTGTTTTAATAAGTTCATTATTGCCTATGCTTTGTTGAGAACATGATTTGATGATGAAATTTAGTCATTAGAAGAATTTTGCAATTTTTAAGGAATTTAGAAGTTTGAATTGAACATGTGTATAGTGTATGATGTTTAATTTGATTTTGCTCCTAAATTGGTTTCAATATGATATAGTTATAATTATCAAAATGCCTAGTTGAGAATACATGTTATAATTGAATTTTTGGGTATTTTGGGTGTGACATGTTTGATTGTATAAGTGGTGGTGTTGCATTGTACTATAAGTAGTCTTTGCATTGTACAAAGACTAACAGAAGGCATAGAGCTACGGATTGCAATTTTGTGTTTATTAATGCCTTTGTTATTACTTTTGCATTTGTTGAACCATTAAAATTTGTTTTTCATTTTGGTTTTGAGTGGAACACATGAAGATTCGTAGAATTGAATGGTTCATGAACCATCGTGTTCGTGACATTTCAATCATTATAATAGGGGAGTATTACTTTTCTATCTTGATTTTTCTTCTTACACATTGAGAACAATGTGCATTCTAAGTGTGGGGGAGGAAAACTTGAGGTTATATGTTGTATGTTGTTGATAATTGGTTTGAAATGTTGGACTTGAGTTTGGGAATATTTCTTGTGCTTTAATTTGTTCAAATTTAGTTTTGTTGGTAGGGAGTTTTGTTTATTTATAAGGAAAAACTCTGCCAAAATGTTTTCAAAATCTTGTCCACAATTTCAAATTTGCCCCAAAAATTTTTTATGAAGGGCAACAAATTCCATACTATCAGTAATTCAAATTCATTCTTACTTTTGAGATAAATATATACGATTTAAGCAATTCATTTCTCATATAACTTGGAAATAACTATTATGTGATTAGGATTTTTACTTTTTAGGAAAGTATATGTTGTAAAGTGGAGATAATTATGCCTGATTCCTTTTGCTAATTTATTGAAATTTTAAATCTTTACTTAATTTTGCAAAATTTATTGATAAATTTGGTCAATAAGTGCAATATTTTGCCTATTATTATTTCTATATGATTTACAAAGATGGAATATATTTTTTTCAAAATATGGAAAAGAAAGAAAAAGAAACAAAAGAAAAAAAAGGATAAAAGGTGAATAAAAGTTGTAGTTCTACTCCAATAGTTCATGTGCTATGCAACTGGAAGTATTCATCTAAAAATGTTGACTTTCATATAAAAGGTACTTGAATTAGGAGTAGGTGAAGCAATTAGAATGGGTGAAGTGTTGGGTAATTGGGAATTTTGATCTAAAAATGTCAATTTTCACGTAAGAAGGCAACTTCACGACTTGAATTGTTATTTAAAATGTTATATGAATAAATCACTCTTTGAGTTTGAGAAAACGATGATCATCGGTTTAGGAAGCACTTTTATTGATCTTGTGAGTGACTTGTGTGAGGACTCGTACTTTTATTCTTAATTTTACCTATTTCAAAATTAATTTCATTTGCATGTCATTTAATTTTATCACTTTAGCATGAATTTTATTTAAATCATATTTTATCGCTTACGCGTCAAAATTTTTCAAAAAGCCGCTCCGACACGGTTATTTGGGGATTTGGAGTATTAACCTCAGACTCGTAAGAATGAGTATTAGTGGTGTAAGAGAAACTACCTTGGAAGATTAGTATTTGAGAGTAAGAAACACCAAAGAAACTAGTTAGTGCATGGCACTATTGGCCACTATTCCTAGTTGACTTTTAAACCACCAAAAAGGCAAGCTTTCTCTTCATTTCACATCACCAACCAAAGCTCCATCTCTTCTTCCCTTTCTCTCTCTTGGCCGAATTCTTGAAGCTCCTCCAAAAGTGGGTGAGAAAAACTCCATCTTCTACCATAAATCTTGCTCCAAGAATCTCTCCAAAAACCTTCACACCTTTGGAAGTTGATCAAGCTTGAAGAAAGCTCTTTTCTTGTGGTGATTCTTGGTGGTTTTGGTTGTGCAAAGCTTGACTTTAACTAGGGTTGAAAAAGCTGTGGAGAGGTAACTAACTTCACTTCACTTGATCTTGAGTTTCATGCAAGATTTGATAGTAGCTTTGGGTTGCTATGAAAGGGTATGTGAAACCCTAAAAAGTTAGGCTAGATGACTTGAGGAAATCCTTGTTTTCTTGATTTACTCTTAGGTAGATGCCTTGAGGAGGATTCTTAGGTAGTGGCCTTGAGGATTTCTTGTTTGTTTGGTTGTTGTTTTAGTGATTTCTAGCTTGATTTTGGCTTGAAAGTTGGAGAGAAAAATTTGAAGAGAAAGAGAGCCAAGGCTGTCCGATTTTTGGCTGGTTGTTTCCCATTGATTTAATTTTGAAATTTGTTGTTAAATTGCTGCAAAATGCTTGTTATATGTTGGATTGTGTGTGTGAAAATTATCTTTCAAAAATCATTTCATTTGATTGGGTGAAAGTTAAGTTTAGAGGAAAGAAGCAAATCTGGAAAATTCTAATCAGGACAGCCAACCAGAGTGTATTCAACCGCATATAATCTTTTGTACAGGAGTCAAAATCAAGTGCTGTTTGCGGCATTGGAAACTAGACTCCAAGAGCTTTCTAACGGTATAAAATACACATGCTAATTCATTTTTTATGAGTTACAGCGAACCGACAAAGTTGACTGATTTTCTCCTACTGTTTTACCCATAAGACAAGAACAGCTGCATCTTGTAACTCATTTTCACTCCTCTTGTGAAATGAATTTGAAGACGGTTTCTTCTAATGATTTATAGTACTTTGAATCTATTTTTCAACGCCATAAACCACACTAATTTTGGACTTGTGTAACCTTAGTTATGACCTGATTTCGAAACTGTGTCAGATGCTCCATGGCTGGAAATTCTTGAATCAAGTTTCAAAAACCAGTTTTCGAAAAACTGTTGTATCTTGGTGTAGAAAAATCCAAATTGAATTATGATTGTTGTATTTGAAACTAGACTTGAAGTTCTTTCAGTGTTATAGATTTTAGGGGCTAAATCGATTCCTATGAATTTTGCTAAATTTTCAAATTTCACTAAAAATCAAGACTATTTTGCCCTGTTTTAATGAAGCAACGAGTTGGAGCTGAGATTTGACTGATTTCTGAATTTGGAAAAAATGTCTTTTAGAGAGTTTTAGTCCATTGAATCTAGTTTCCAACGGTATAAATTTTTCAATTTTTAGACTTACGGAACTCAAGATATGATTTTTCAAGTAGTGTCACACAAAGCTGGAATTTTCTGGTTTCAAACAAAATGCTCTTTTAAGAACTTCCAACTTTCCTTTGAGATTGTTATTCAATTTTAAGTTTGATTCATGGATGGATACAAGGTCTCTTGTGACTTTAAACCTTCATTTTGAATCTTGGTTTTCAAAGGATTTAAACCTCTCTTGATATGTTGTCTTAATTGCCTAAGCAAATGAATTTCCCTTCTTTGTGTGCTAAGTTTCTTAGGGTATACGTGAGTGATGGTTTAAGGGAGAATTTGGCCTAAAGGTGGTTTGCATTTAGTGATGGTTGGTTGATATTGCTTCAGGTGTTCAAGAGGATTTCGAAAGGAATCTCGGCGCGGAATATTAAAGGACTTACTTGCTCGCTTGCTTTTGGATTTGGTGAGTGTCAAGTGCATGTCTTGTTGCCACTACTTGGATTACTTCTTGATTGATTATGTGAATTAAACTTATCAAGGCGAGTGTGTACTTTATCTCACTCATCCTCTCTTGCTTGACTTGATAATTTACTAGCTTGTAGTTGAAAATCCTACTTGTGTTTGTGCTTGACTTGACGTCGATTTGAGAGCAATCTCATCGACTTATACTTGATCTCGAGGGCCCCAAAACCCAATGGCTAGCCATTCAACTCAAGCCAGCAAGGGCTTGGTTGAGGAGTTTGGTGAACCTTGGGCTTGTGTACTTGACTTGCTTGGATATACTTGTTTGGTGTAACGGTGGATGGAAATTTGGTGAAAAGTGGGGTTCTACGGACTTGTTACTTGCTCTCGGTTGACGGAGTGTCAACACTTGGAAATTGTGGATCAAGATTTTCGATGAAGCAGTGTGGATTTAGCTCCTGAGAGCTCCCGTATCCTTTAGTGATTGTGCTTTTGTTTTCTTTTGTGAGTTTGTATATATTATGGCTGCCTTTTGATTTACATGTTATTAATGCTAGTTGCATTTGTTGTTTGCCTGTTTTTTTTCTTGGCCTCACTGAGCATTAGCTCACCTCCGTAAGTTTGTTTTCCTTAACAAGAGTTTGAAGTAGAAAGATTTTGAAGAAGCTGGTCTTGGATATATATTTTGGTGTGATTATGGATGTAAATGTTTTAACTGACCTTTTAGTAGTTGTAAATTTGGGAAGCTTGATGTAATTTTGGAAAAATTATGATGTAGAATTGAATGACTTTTGAAAAAAGTGACTTCTTCTTTATATTAGTTTTCTGGGATTGAGTAGTTCTAAGTTATAAATTTGGCTTGTATTGAGTCGTGGCGAGAGTTAGGCAGGCGGCCCACCGAAACCCTAGGATTTGCCCTAAGGAGAAGTGGGGTCGTCACAACTTGACTTGTGAAATTGGGTGAGGATAAGAAGTTGAGATGACGTGATTTACTTGATATTATGAGTACTTGACCTTAAATGAATAATTGCATAATGGCAATTTACTTGATATTGAGGAAATGAATTGAATTGTGCACATATGTTATTTTAAACCTTTGAATCATTGTTGGTTTGTAATTCTTATTACTTGAGGGCAAACAATAATTCAAGTGTGGGGAAATTTGACATGTGTATTTTTTGCATGTTTTAAGTGTGTTTTATTATTTAATTTTTGTGTGTTTTAGTCATTTTTATAGCTAAATAACTCGGTTTCTAGTGAAGTTTGCATTTGGTGATTAAATTGTGAAAAGATTGTATTTCTGTAGATTTTTTAATTGGTTAAAACTTCATGTTTTTGTAGGGTTTTATGATTTAATTATCAATTGCAGTGAAGTGAGAATATATTTGTCTGATATTTTATGATATGTGATTGTTCTATATTTTACCTATTTTTAATTAGGTTTGAGGTTAAGTTTTTGGTATGTTTTAAGTTAAAATGGACGATTTGAGTTCCTTTATAAGTTACTTTTCATACAAATAGTGTTTCTTAGCCAAAACATGTAAAAGTGTGAGTTAATATACAATTTTTTGTTGTTTTGTAAGTTTTGGTATCATAGGAAGAAATTCAAGTCAAAAGGAGTTTCACAACTTTAATACACTTTGGTATTTTAGCTATATCTTGTGTTACAAGTATCAGATTGAGGTGATTCTTAAACTATTTTGAAGCTAACACATTGCTCTACAATCCATATGAGACATCAAAATCCAGTTCATTGAACTTTCTAGTCAAAAAGTTGAAAAACAATGGGGGAAATTTTCTATCAAAAGTTGAAATTGAGCATTTACCAGTCAAGGGTATTTTGGTTATTTACCAGCCTACACAAATCCAAATGAGATGATTCCTAATGCATTGAAAAGATAACTCAAAGAACTACAACTTTCATGTTTTGTGCAAGAGCTAATTTAGCCTCCATCATCAAGAAAATTGAAGTTGAAATTGGACAAAAAATAGAGCAAAGTTGAGTTTCAAACTAAAAGTGCCAAATTGAGCACAAAGAAGATCCATGAGGCAAATCCACGAGGTGCAGGTCACGGATCCCTGATTCACAGCTATAACTTGTTCTGCAACTTGCATTTTGTTCACACCAACCTTATGACCAATTCCTCTGCAAGAATTTCGGTGGAACCAACAAAATTTGAGTTGGAGAAGTAAAAAACAAAATTGTGACTACATTATGTGCACATTTTCTCTTCCACAAAATCTATAAATGCCCCCTGAATCTCATTCATTTAAGCATCATTTCTAGAAAGAAATAGCATCTTGTAATAAGAAGTAGTATAGAGTAGAAGTAGAAATAGAAACAGTTTTAACTCTACTTTCATATTGAGAGTTCCTTTCTTAGTTTAAAAGCTTTAAGAGGAAGGTGAGAAACACTCTTGTATCAAACTTATTTCAGAGATCAACTTGTGAAGGAATTCAAGGATTCAAGATTCAAGATATCGAATAAGAATTCTTCTTCCTATACTTTGTTTCTTGTTCTTATTTGCCATGCTTTGTTACAAGTTTGTTTCAAGTTTAGATGTTCTTAATATGATGTCTAGCTAAGCTTTTTCATATCATAGGGTGAAGATGATCTTGTTATAGTTTTGATTTGAAGTAGTTAGGGGATGATTATGCTTTTTCATGAATTGTTAGTTTGAGAACTTGTGCTTATACTTTATAGTTGTTTGACCATCAACTATGAATGATTTGATACTTGTTGAGCAATGAAAGTTGCCTTCTAATAGATCTAAGTTCTTAAACATTAGCCTTATTCTCATAAAAGTAGTGAATACTAGTTGGTTGGATTCATACAATAACTTCATTGAGCTTATTTAACTTTACCTTTTCTCTATGAACATAGGTGAAGGATGATTCAAGGAGTTAATCAAATTGGTAAAAGCAATTTTTAGAGGAATTAGCGAAGGCAATTTCTCTTAAGAATGTCCATTGGTGAAAGCAAGAACATACATTTGAAAGTTATTTCTTGACAATTCATGGAAGTATAAGCACAATCACCTTAACTAACTTCTAATCTTGACATAACAAGGGGTTCTAATCCCTAGAATCCTCTCACCTCATCTTTAAGCAAGTCTAATTTAACTTGTCTTTGCTTTTATTTACTTTCTTGCAACATACCGCCTAGATGGTTGGTTTTACCACCTAATGGCCGGTTTTACATTACTTGCTTATAACTTCTATGGCCGGTTGTACTGCCTAAGCTAACTTCTAACTCTCATGAATGGTTGTACTGCCTAAACTAACTTCTATGACCAATTTTACCACCTAGTTAACTTTCTTTACTGTTACTTCCTTAAACTTTGATTATCTAGATAATAAAGCAAGTGATTAAACTCAAGTGATTGCCAAACTCTATGTCCCTATGGGATCGACACCTATTATCCCTATACTCAATAAACAAATTGTATACTTGCGAAAATAGGGTAATAAGGTCTTAAAATTTGTAGTGTAATAAAATACTCTATCAATATGAAGTGATTTAAAGTGAACATGAAGTGTAAAATATTCCAAGGATGAAATGCAATCAAGTGTAAAAGATGAAAAGTTTGATAGCTTTGATACCTTCTGGTATTTTGAATATAACTCAAGTTACAAGCCTTAGATTGAGATGATTCTTCAACCATTTTCAAGTTAAGACATAGAGCTACATTCCTTATTAGATATTGAAGTCCAATTCATGTATTTTCATGGTCAAAATGTTGAAATACAGTTTGACGTTTTTGTTGTCAAAAGCTGAAACAGGAGGTTGACCTATCAAGGATATTTTGATCATTTATCCATTTATCCATTTATAGACATCCAAATGATATGATTCATAATGCATTGGAAAGGTAACTCAATTATCTATATCTTCTATGTTTTGCCTAGGAGTTAGTTCGACTTCCATTATCAAGAAAATTGCAATTGAATTTGATGCAAAAATAGAGAAATATTGAGGAATCATCAAAAAGTGCAAACTTGAAATCAAGAAGATCTGTGAGTAGATCCATGAGGTGCAAATCATGGTCTAGGTTTGCGGATCTTAGATTTTGGCTACCAACATGCTTTGCAACTTGCACTATATTCACACAAGTTTTTTGACCAATTTTTCTGCAAGAATTTTTGTTGGATATGCACAAGAAAGCGTAGAGTCTTCAAGAAACATCTTTTGGTGATTCCAAGAACCAATTTGCACCAATTTTAAGATGATTGATTGGAGTTTGATTCTTCTATAAATAGGCCATTCAAGACACATTTTTGCTTAACTTTGAAGCCTAGAAAAACTACACAAGATGTATTCTTCACAAGAACTTCCTAGTTCATTAGTGTAGTATTTCATAGTATAGTTAGTTTCATCCAATTCTTGTATGTAACTAGACATAGACGAAGTTGAGGATAAAGATGGAGAGCTTGGAGTTCAAGTGACAAGGATGATATCTCTTCTATCAATTTATTTCTTGTATTGATTCTCATGTTTAGTGAATATACAAGTTTGGTTCTTATTTGTGCTTCCTTTAATTTATAAACCTAGTGATACAAACCTCATTAACAAGAATGAAACTTGAATCCCACAAGCCTGAATATAGACTTTGGTATTCAAGTTTGGATTGCGAAATAACCTGAAGTCCCTTCTAATCCCCATAGTTGTGAATGCATTGATGCTATCTCAAACCATAACTAAATGAACTAAGGTTGATTGTAGAAGGCACCACAATCAAGTGCATTTTTTGATTGATAAGCTAAATGAACACGCAAGAATAATTCTAAGGTATTCAAGGAAAGCTTTCACTAAAGCCAAGGGAAAACACTCAAATTATTGATGGAATGTTTCAAGTAGCAAATGTAAGGTTATTTGTAGCCAAAGCCCTAAGCTAGTCCAGATCCAAGTCGAACATGGATTACGGCACTCACTCCTTTAAAACTACTAATCTAATGGAAAAAATAGCTAATATAGCTGGCTTTCTAATAACCAGTAATTAAGTAATTAAGTAAAATCCTAACAAATTGAACTAAAATAAGAAAATACCCTAAAAATTGTTTGAACTAAATCTGTGCTAGGATTCTAGGCTAGATTACTATGCTGATGCAAGCCAGAGAGTGAACCAAGGAAGAAATGAAAGGGAAAGCTCGAAAGGATCAGAACCGCAACTCGATCTACGGATGGATCCGTCAAGGATCATGCAATGCTTCAAATTTCTCAAGTCCAACTCTTTTTATATGTTTGTATAGTCCAACTTGATCTTGAAGGGTACAAACTAAAGCTTGCAATGTGTCTTTAAACCTCTTTAAGCAAGCTCGAGTAGTCGGACCAGCTAGAACCTTGACATTTGAAGCATTTAAGCCTTGATCAGCCTACATTTCATCATTAATTCCTAATAAAAGCAAGAAAGAGTAGCTTTAAAAAGGAATCAAGCTGCACAAGTTATGCAACTTGCATCTAGAATTTCAGCAGATGTAACCAGTGATGGAACTGGTTTTGCCTCTCTTGGCCGCATGGCCAGTTTCTCACATAACTAGCTGAGAAACCAGCTTACACTCAACCAGTTAGACACCCGATTCCCTTGCTCTGTGCTGTGACCATTTTCTTGTTTCGAAGCTTCTTGCTTCATTTCTTGACTTGAGGACTTGATATATTCATTCTCCTTCTTCTTCTTTCTGCAACGAGTAAAAGTGGTCAAAGATAATAACATTAATCACTCAATATTCAAGCATTAATTCTTAAGAAAAGTGCCACTCCAACTCTTGATTCTCATCAAGAAAAGCTAAGAACCAGCTAAAATAGCCACAAAATATAGTGCATAATAAGAACTTATCAATCTTACTTTTATTCAAGCCATAAATTGTTAAAAAATTTAATCTAACAAGAAATGTGAGCATGATTATATCTCTAAGCTTCTACAGGCAGCAAATTAAGTGATAGCATTTCCAGTTATGAATTTGTATAGAAAATTAAGTACTTTGTAGGGTATAAGGTAAGTTTTGTTATCAAACAAACTTAAAAAAGTGCTCAATTTATCTATTTATGTATTTAATGGAGTAATCAAACATTCCCACAGTGAACAAATATGCTAAAATATCAAGTGTAATAGCTACACTATGTAATCATCATCTGGATATATAAATTACTAAGGAGATTTTGGTATAATAATTAGGGAGAATTGGAGTTTTGGTCCCCAATGTATTACAAACGCGCGAAACTAGTCCCCAATCTATTAGGGAGAACAAATGTGGTCCCCAATCTATCCAATTTTGCTCGAAAGTGGACAATTGACGGGTTTCTTCATTTTTTTTGCTGGAAACAAATCACGTGAGAGCACGTGCCGGCAGTTAAAATCCTTTTCTCAATTTTTTAAGCGTGAAAACTCATAAAAAATTATTTCCATCTTTCTGGTGCCCCCCTTTTTAATTAGCAAAGACAAAACACAATTAGCAAATGGAGTTAATTATATTAATTAGTATTAGTCTACTATATAATTGAGTGATTGGTAAAATTTTTTATTAACAAAAACAAACCCAATCTATCCCTTTCTTTCTATCGTTCTCTCTATTCTTCCCCAACTGAAGAAAAAACCCTTGTAGCCAAATTCAATTATCGGGAAGTGTCAAAGACTTGTACAGATTGGGATTGAAGAGCTTCGGGTTTCTGTATCCTTCACACTCATGGCATAATTTTGACAGATTTATCTTGTCTTCTTATCTGGTTGTATGTTGTCATGATACCAAAAAGGCTTTGCCACTGTAAGTTACAAGCAATGATGATTACCTCTTGGACACACAGCAACCCTGGAAGAAGATATTTTAGCTGTGGCATGAAGAAGGCATGGGCTATCTCAAATTCTTGCTTCAACTTCTGAATTTTAGGTTTTTTCTGAAGCAATATTTTTTTGACCGTGAAGGGAAAAAGAGATGAAAAAGGTTGCAACTATTTCGAATGGTATGATCCAATAATGTGCCAAAGATCCACTGCTTTGATACCCAGTTTTCTGCGGAGCATGAATGCTAAGTGTGAGAACCCGTAAAACCCTAATTATTTTCCTAGGGTTTATTTCCCCTTAATTGCATGTTTTCTGCATTTTCGGGCCTAGGAATATTTTTCTGGTAGATTTTATGAGTAATTATAGTTTTTAGATGATTTTTCTAGTATTGGTGAGTTTTTAGAAAATTAAGAATATATTTTGGACGTGGGACCCACTAGTGCGAAAAGTACGGCAAAATTCGGCCAATAAGGTTAAGTTTCGGATACTGGTGGAAATTTATCGGGTGTTAAGAGATAAGTAGAGGGTGACATGGCATTGATGTGAGAGGAACCAAGTGATAGGAAGGCATTAAATGAAGTGCCAAGTGGCACTATGTGATTGGTCCACTTGTTGGACATTTTTGACTTTTCTTATCATGGATTAAATATCTCAAAAATTGACTAAAAATTCATTCTTTCTTACCTCTTGTTGGCCGATTCTCTCTCTTGGACAAGGAAGAAAAACTTCTTCAATTTACAAGCTTCAAACTATCTCAATCTTCCATTCCAACCAATTAAACTTAGATTTGCTCCATAAAATCACTCCATTAGGTGCTAGTAAGTGACTTGGTGAAGTTGTTTTGAAGCTCTAAGGTGGCCAACCTCTCTATCTCTCTTAATTTCTTGGTAAGTGATGCTTGAACACCCTACTACACCTAATGATGGTTATATTATGCTTAGAAGAGGCTTGAGTGTTGGATTATATGATTTATTTCTTGGTTTGGCTTGATTTGGTGAAGTTTTCCATTTTATGATGAATTTTCTGGTTTCATATGATTTTGATGTTTTGGACTAGTATGATGGTTGGTAATAAGGGGCTTTGGCTCTAGTAGGTGTGAATTGTTGTTAAATGCAATCAATTTTGGATTTGGAATGAAATGTGAAAAGTTAGGGTTCTTGAACCCCTATTCTGTCCGAAATTTTAGGTCATAGCTAGAGGCCGAATTGGACTTTACTCAAAACATGAAAGTTGTAGGTATTGATGATTTTAGTGTGCCTGCAAAATTTCAGGGCAATTGGACAAGTGTAGAGTGAGTTATGCCATTTTTACTGTTGCTGTTTTTGGTGCACAGAATGTCCGAACTGCGATAGTAATTGCCTGTTTTGACTGGAATTGGTTTGGATTTTGAAGTTGGTGTCTTCTGATGAAATGTAGCTGAATGTCTTAGCTAACTTATGCCTTTGGAATTTCGGCATTTGGACTTGTATGGACTGAGATATACCGATTACAGTTTTCTGTGTTTTGCAAACCTGTTTTGGTGATTCTGGTTTAGTGTTTGGCATTTTTGACCTAGTTGGGTCAGGAACTGGATTGAGTGACCTTCTACATTGTTTTAGCCCTGTTTCATAGCTTCGAAACGGTGGGTCTTACACCCCTAACCGATAATTGTAGTGAGAGTTGTGCCATTACCGCATTATGACGTCAAAACCGATTTTCTTATCAAGGCCAACATTAAAGCCTTTCTTAATTTCTGGTTTGCTTTCATGCTTGTATATGTTTATAAAACCCTATTGGGGTTGTGAATTGGTGTTGTTTATGGCTCGGTATGGTTTCTTTTTTTATGATATTGTGAGCTATGGAACGGCTCTTGACATGAAATGCTTATATGTGTGTTGTTGGGTTGTGATTGAAGAAAAATAATGAAGCCTTATGGCTGGAAAATTTGGTAAAAACAAAGGGCATGCTGCCCGAATTTTTACTCGAGATTTAGAAAACTATATTCTCGACTTGAGTAAAGGTTAAGTATTTAACCCTTGAATTTCCATGCATGAAACCCTATTGGGCGATAATTGGTTTGACTTTATGACTCGTTATCGAGTCTTATGGTATTTGTTTACATGTTCTAGGGCGTGACGATAGCTCACGACATTCTCCTGACGGAAGTGCATGAAATAGCACTTAATTGATTGGTGAGTGTACTACTCACTTGTGTGCTATTATATGGCTTTGATATTTGAACTTGAGATGTTGTATGTTAATGGATTGATGTGAGAGTGTACTTTATCACTCTCACTTATTGTTTCACATGTTATTGAAAAGTTATTGGAAAGTTATTGGAAAGTTATATGAACTGATATATGAAATGAAATACATGACTTGATATCGATTGGACAAGTATCCAACGACTACAAATGTTATCATTGAGCTCAACCCCATTGGTAGTTGATTGAATCGAGCCGACAAGGGTTTGGTCGTGACAATTAATGAGCCTTGGGTAAAGTTATAAGGAATCTTGTAGTATGAGAGACTCTTGATTCCGGTATACTCGAGTAATACCACAGTGCAAGTGTTTGGAGTGCGGGCCCGGTAGGGGGATGTTTGGTGGAAGGAATGGGAGAGAAGAGGAGTCTACAGTTGGTTACTTTTCAAACATTGACGGAGAGTCAATGAGACCGATCAAGAATTCAAACGAGGAAAAGGGCTCTTGAGAGCCACCCGTATCCTTTTATCCTCATTATTAATGTGTGGCTTTATTTATTTTGGTAAATTGGACTGTTAAGCTTGAGGTATCCATGAACTTGGTTGCTTGAGTTGTATTCTCACTGGGCAATTAGCTCACCCCGTTCCTTTTGTTTTCCTTACAGGAATATGACTCTTTTGGAATGAATTTTGATAAATGGTTGCCGAATGAACTAGATGAATGACTCTTTTGTATTGTATATAAAATGGGACCCTAAATGTATCATTAGGGCCGTTTTCACTTTTGTTTTGGCAAACCATATATGTAGCGACTTTTGTATCACTTTTAAATGTCATTTTGGTTTGTAAAGGCTAAATGTTATGTGGTTTATGTAATTCGATATTTGGTTGGGTTCGGACGAGTCGGTTACTATTCATGGCCGACTCCGGGTTTCATTTTCTTTTATTTTGGGTTATTTTGCCCTTTTGCCTTATTTGCGCGCGTTATAAGTTCCGGAACGTGAAAGATCGCTCTATACTGCACCGTTAGTCCTGGCGAGAGCTGGGCAGGCAGTCCGCTAACCTCTTTGGTTCGCCTTAGGGGAAAGTGGGGCTGTCACAGGTGGTATCAGAGCCACGTCGCGTGGTCTCTGCGCGAAGTGAGACTGGGCCAAGTGGTGTTGTGGTCCTAATTTCATGAATATGTTTAAGTGCTCGTTTGAGCATAAGTTATGAACCTTGAAGTGTTATAGGTCTTTAATCTTTCTCATGGTATTTAAGGACCCTAGATAAGTATGTCGGACAGGAATTTTGATTTGTAGATGGTTTACTCTTGGGACTGGCCAGCTCGAGATGTGAACTATCTTATTTCGGATTCTCGTGCCCGAGTACCCCAGAATTGAGGTGATGCAAGCTACTAGGTATTTGAACCCTGTGTTTTGGAAACAAGCCTTGTATTTTGGAAACGTGAACAGGCTTTGTCTGACTAAAATGAGCACAAGAGATCAATGGACATCTAGTTTGGATAGTAAGTGACGTGAGAAACCAGACGGGCTGGTACTGGGATGATTTTTCGACTGTATATGACTAAGTCTATATTTGCTTACCTGCTTATCCGTCTTTTAATATAACGTGTTATATGCGATATGTTATTGGTATGATAGATTTTGTTATGTTAGTCAATTTATTGCATTCATGCATGGAAGTACCCTTTTGAAAAAAAAAAACCCGCGGACATGGTCATAGCAGTGACACAAAACGAGACCAAGAGTCAAAGAGAAGAAAGGGAGGAAACAACACCCGAACCGAACATGGACCAAGAGTGCTACTTGTAATCAAGACTTTCTTATGACCCATTGTTTTGCCGACAGGCTACCATCTGAGGTCCAGCAACTCTGTAAAATGGCACGTAGGGTTGAGATGTATAATGAAATCGGGGGTCTTCGAGACGAAATAGAAGTCCAAAAGAACCTAGTCGCATACTGGGAAGGGCGCTGGAAGCACGAGTATACAGAGAAAATTGAGCTCCTGCACAAAAACTTAGAGCTAAAAAGGAAATATGAAGGGATTTCCGAGGAGGCCCTGGAAAAGGCTCAATGCATCAAGAATGCAAAGGTGCAAGTGAAAGCTTCCCAAATACGGAAAAGGGGTGCAGTGGGTAGCGTGAGTGAGGAACCTAGCGAAGCAATGACACCTTCTAAAGGACAGAAAGTGAACCAGTTATTCGGGCCGCCATGGACAACGGGGGCGGTAGATAAAAGATTTGTCAATGAAAGCCAAACCAGACAGGGGGAGATTTCTCCGAAAAGCAAAAAGATGACTTTCCACTTGACTTGTGACTATTGCGGAAAGGCCAATCACACTGAGAATGATTGCTGGAGAAAGGGGAGTAGATGTCTGCGCTGTGGGAGCATCGAGCATCGAATTGCATATTGCCCGATTAAAGTGCGGAAAAAGAAAAGAACTCAACAACCAACCCAGACCGACCCTGCACCGTCAAGTGGAGAAGGGACTGGAATGAAGAACCTCGTTTCTTCTGACTCTGAAGACGGAGAAGGTACAGGCCATTGGATACTTTAAATTTGAAGGAAAATTTCGAGGACGAAATTCTTTTAAGGGGGGGAGAGTGTGAGAACCCGTAAAACCCTAATTATTTTCCTAGGGTTTATTTCCCCTTAATTGCATGTTTTCTGCATTTTCGGGCCTAGGAATATTTTTCTGGTAGATTTTATGAGTAATTATAGTTTTTAGATGATTTTTCTAGTATTGGTGAGTTTTTAGAAAATTAAGAATATATTTTGGACGTGGGACCCACTAGTGCGAAAAGTACGGCAAAATTCGGCCAATAAGGTTAAGTTTCGGATACTGGTGGAAATTTATCGGGTGTTAAGAGATAAGTAGAGGGTGACATGGCATTGATGTGAGAGGAACCAAGTGATAGGAAGGCATTAAATGAAGTGCCAAGTGGCACTATGTGATTGGTCCACTTGTTGGACATTTTTGACTTTTCTTATCATGGATTAAATATCTCAAAAATTGACTAAAAATTCATTCTTTCTTACCTCTTGTTGGCCGATTCTCTCTCTTGGACAAGGAAGAAAAACTTCTTCAATTTACAAGCTTCAAACTATCTCAATCTTCCATTCCAACCAATTAAACTTAGATTTGCTCCATAAAATCACTCCATTAGGTGCTAGTAAGTGACTTGGTGAAGTTGTTTTGAAGCTCTAAGGTGGCCAACCTCTCTATCTCTCTTAATTTCTTGGTAAGTGATGCTTGAACACCCTACTACACCTAATGATGGTTATATTATGCTTAGAAGAGGCTTGAGTGTTGGATTATATGATTTATTTCTTGGTTTGGCTTGATTTGGTGAAGTTTTCCATTTTATGATGAATTTTCTGGTTTCCTATGATTTTGATGTTTTGGACTAGTATGATGGTTGGTAATAAGGGGCTTTGGCTCTAGTAGGTGTGAATTGTTGTTAAATGCAATCAATTTTGGATTTGGAATGAAATGTGAAAAGTTAGGGTTCTTGAACCCCTATTCTGTCCGAAATTTTAGGTCATAGCTAGAGGCCAAATTGGACTTTACTCAAAACATGAAAGTTGTAGGTATTGATGAGTTTAGTGTGCCTGCAAAATTTCAGGGCAATTGGACAAGTGTAGAGTGAGTTATGCCATTTTTACTGTTGCTGTTTTTGGTGCACAGAATGTCCGAACTGCGATAGTAATTGCCTGTTTTGACTGGAATTGGTTTGGATTTTGAAGTTGGTGTCTTCTGATGAAATGTAGCTGAATGTCTTAGCTAACTTATGCCTTTGGAATTTCGGCATTTGGACTTGTATGGACTGAGATATACCGATTACAGTTTTCTGTGTTTTGCAAACCTGTTTTGGTGATTCTGGTTTAGTGTTTGGCATTTTTGACCTAGTTGGGTCAGGAACTGGATTGAGTGACCTTCTACATTGTTTTAGCCCTGTTTCATAGCTTCGAAACGGTGGGTCTTACACCCCTAACCGATAATTGTAGTGAGAGTTGTGCCATTACCGCATTATGACGTCAAAACCGATTTTCTTATCAAGGCCAACATTAAAGCCTTTCTTAATTTCTGGTTTGCTTTCATGCTTGTATATGTTTATAAAACCCTATTGGGGTTGTGAATTGGTGTTGTTTATGGCTCGGTATGGTTTCTTTTTTTATGATATTGTGAGCTATGGAACGGCTCTTGACATGAAATGCTTATATGTGTGTTGTTGGGTTGTGATTGAAGAAAAATAATGAAGCCTTATGGCTGGAAAATTTGGTAAAAACAAAGGGCATGCTGCCCGAATTTTTACTCGAGATTTAGAAAACTATATTCTCGACTTGAGTAAAGGTTAAGTATTTAACCCTTGAATTTCCATGCATGAAACCCTATTGGGCGATAATTGGTTTGACTTTATGACTCGTTATCGAGTCTTATGGTATTTGTTTACATGTTCTAGGGCGTGACGATAGCTCACGACATTCTCCTGACGGAAGTGCATGAAATAGCACTTAATTGATTGGTGAGTGTACTACTCACTTGTGTGCTATTATATGGCTTTGATATTTGAACTTGAGATGTTGTATGTTAATGGATTGATGTGAGAGTGTACTTTATCACTCTCACTTATTGTTTCACATGTTATTGAAAAGTTATTGGAAAGTTATTGGAAAGTTATATGAACTGATATATGAAATGAAATACATGACTTGATATCGATTGGACAAGTATCCAACGACTACAAATGTTATCATTGAGCTCAACCCCATTGGTAGTTGATTGAATCGAGCCGACAAGGGTTTGGTCGTGACAATTAATGAGCCTTGGGTAAAGTTATAAGGAATCTTGTAGTATGAGAGACTCTTGATTCCGGTATACTCGAGTAATACCACAGTGCAAGTGTTTGGAGTGCGGGCCCGGTAGGGGGATGTTTGGTGGAAGGAATGGGAGAGAAGAGGAGTCTACAGTTGGTTACTTTTCAAACATTGACGGAGAGTCAATGAGACCGATCAAGAATTCAAACGAGGAAAAGGGCTCTTGAGAGCCACCCGTATCCTTTTATCCTCATTATTAATGTGTGGCTTTATTTATTTTGGTAAATTGGACTGTTAAGCTTGAGGTATCCATGAACTTGGTTGCTTGAGTTGTATTCTCACTGGGCAATTAGCTCACCCCGTTCCTTTTGTTTTCCTTACAGGAATATGACTCTTTTGGAATGAATTTTGATAAATGGTTGCCGAATGAACTAGATGAATGACTCTTTTGTATTGTATATAAAATGGGACCCTAAATGTATCATTAGGGCCGTTTTCACTTTTGTTTTGGCAAACCATATATGTAGCGACTTTTGTATCACTTTTAAATGTCATTTTGGTTTGTAAAGGCTAAATGTTATGTGGTTTATGTAATTCGATGTTTGGTTGGGTTCGGACGAGTCGGTTACTATTCATGGCCGACTCCGGGTTTCATTTTCTTTTATTTTGGGTTATTTTGCCCTTTTGCCTTATTTGCGCGCGTTATAAGTTCCGGAACGTGAAAGATCGCTCTATACTGCACCGTTAGTCCTGGCGAGAGCTGGGCAGGCAGTCCGCTAACCTCTTTGGTTCGCCTTAGGGGAAAGTGGGGCTGTCACACTAAGGATGCCACAATCGAAAAACTAAGAGCAAGGGAAAGAAAATTTGTGAAGACTCGCAAAATTTATCTATTTCAAATTCCTAACTTCTAGCTCATTTAATTATTTAATTGGCCTTTTGCCCTGAATATTATTTTCTAGACTCTTTAGACCTAATTACATGGGTTTATAACTCAATTATATTTTTAGAGTGGCTTGTTGAAAAATTTAATTTTTGGAAGCTCGTTAAGTGAAAATAATGAATACGCGATTGGAGTCAATAATCGATTCGAGAATACAGTAAGCTTGAAAAATTGGAGACTTGTACAATGGTCTTAAAATAGGTATTTTTATGTTTAAGTATTCAAATGTTGGTTAGTTATACTATCGTAATAAGAATTTCTTGAAGATTTCACTCTATCGCGCTTAAATCGGAAGTACACGTTTTTACGCGCGATATTAATTGAGGAACTTTAGACCCTTATTTTGGGGCAATTAAGAGTGAATAATATTAATATGAATACAAGTACATTAGAGGTTCAGTGCACTAGTGAAACAAACTCGAGTAGAATCGAGCACGAAACGCGCGCTTACGCGCACTATTTCTAGTTGACTTTCGAAGCAACTTTTGGCCACAAATTTTAAAGCTTCTCACAGAAGCTTACCATCAGCACATCTCTTCTTTTCCTAGCTTCAAACAGCAGGCCAAGGAGGAAGAAAAAGACAGCTCCAAATTCTCCTTCATTTCACCATTTAATCTTCACCAAATCACACCAAACTTTAACCATACGTAGCTAATCACTTGGAGATTACATCAAGCTAGGAAAGAGGGCTGCTTTCCACGGTTTTTCTTGGGCTTCATTGGACCGAAAATTCTGTCTTAGTTCATCTAAGAAGGTAAACCACGATCAACCCTTCAAATCTTGCTTTATGGAAGTAGTAGTGCATATATAAGCTCATGCATGCATGTGGGTAGCTTGTTTATGTTGGAAAAATTGTTGTGTGGGCTCTATGAACTCCCACTTTGGTTGGATGGACTGATTCGAGGAATGATGATGCTATTAATGTTGGTTTAGTGCTTAAATTAGTGGAATAATGTTGAGTTGTTGGTAGAAACTCAAGGAAGGTGCAATGAACAAAAGTGACCATTTTACCCCTGCCATGTTCGTGCACTTTGGTGCGAAATTTTGAGGTTCTAATGACTTGTATATGATGTATATATGTTATATGAATGGTGTAGAAAGTTTCATTGAAAGATAACATGATTTGGTTGGTCAATTGTAGTGATTTCAAAGGTTTAGCAAAACTGGAAAATTTTCCCGGATTGCCCAGGCAGTCTTTTTTTTTCAGCCTTAACTTTTTACTCCGATGTTGAAATCGAGTGCCGTTTGCGGCACTGGAAACTAGATATTCCCAGATTTCCAACGGTATAAAATGCATGTTTTGATTCCACCTGAGCAGTCCGTATCAATCGTTTAAACATGACTGTCCTGTTTCTCGTTTACACTGGGAACCCTGTTTTGAACATTGGGATGATGCTCAAAAATGAGCTAGTTGTGAACGGATTTTGAAAATGGTTTCTTCTAAGAAATTGTAGCTTTATGAATCTAGTTTTCAATGCCACTAACCACACTCAATTCCTAGTTGAATCGAGTGAGTTGTGGCCAATCTCCGAAACTGACTTGGTGAATTCAAACCCTCTTTTGGCTAGTGAATGCTTAAATCCTTATTGGGACTTGTTGTTTTGAATTTCTTGGTGTAAATCACCTACCAAATGTATCTTGGACATCTCTTAGACATTACCTACTGGAGTGGACCGTGTTTGAGATGCTTTCTTGGCCAAATATTTGAAAACGGAAAAACGGAAGTCCAAGGCAGATTTGCCTTGGAACTTCTTGGGATTTTAGGGGTTTCGTTAACCAATTTCTCGTACATATTTTCCTATGATATTTGGTAGAGGAATAGCCCTTATATGGTAGTGTATTCATACCAAATTTGGTGCCGTTCCGAATCCGTTTCGATACCTAACCAAAGTCCCAAAGTTTGAAGTTTAAATCTGGAATTTTGCTTAACAGTTTCGGTTTTTCACCAACTTTGAGCTATCATATCTTGGTGCTCAACACTCCGATTCTTGTTCCATTTGTTTTGTTTTAAACTTGGATTGCAACTCTAATAGAGTTCCAAATTTCAGAGGTTAGTTCAAATCAAGTGAATTTTTCCAAATTTTCAAAGTTGGCCAAAAACCAACCTAAACATGTCCTAAGTGCCCCAAAACAGCAACTTTGAGCTAATTTTTGAATACTTTCCGTTTGGAATCATGGAAAAGTACATTCTAAGAACTTTTATTACTTTCTAAGAGGTTTCCAACAGTACCAAATTTTCTAATTTTGGACTTGTAAAGAGTGAGATACGATTTTTCAAAGATCTCGTATCAAAACTGAAATTTCCGAATCTTAAGAAAATGGAGTTTTTCGAATTCTCCTTATTCCTTCAATATTACTTGAACGTTTTATACTTGATTTCAAAGAAGAAAACTCGATTGCTCTCATGTTTTAAAACTCCATCTTTGAGTCTCGATTTACGAATAATTAGGGTTCATTTTCATGAAATTTCCTTAGGTTGTACACTAGTGCAATCTTCTTCGATAATTGGGGTTTATGAGTGATGAATCATTATTAATTACTCAAGCTCATGTGAGGACCTTCAAGAGGATCCCATAGTGGACACTTGAACTTCAAATGACTTTTCTTCTTGTTTACTTGGTGAGTGTCAAGTGTGTGACTACTTGAACTCCTGTGAACTTTATACATGCTTGTTTACTATCGATGACTTGAGATTTTGAAAATGGAGTCGAGTGTATACTTTATCGCACTCGTTCTCATTTGAAATGAATCACTCATGCTTGAAATGTTTTAATATGTCAAACGCTCGAAAGTTCAAATGCTTGAATGTATCAAATGCTTGAATTACATGAAATAGTATGCTATGGCTGCATACGTCATTGGAGTGAACATCCTCGACACTCAAATGTACATGGGGGACACCCAAACTTATAGGCCGACCTTGGAACTCGAGCCGGCATGGGTTTGGTCGGGAATCTCGGTGAGCCATGAGAATTACATGATAAGCTTGATCTATCGAGAGATCTCGCTTGGCATACTCATGGAGTATTGCCTTATAAATGTCGTTCGGACCCGGTGATGGTTGTACGGTGGACGGGCATGAGAAGTAAATGGAGATCTACGGATTGAAAATATTGACCCGGATGACGGAGAGTCATTGCGGGAAGATATACTCATGAGATTGACAAGCAAGTGGAACTTATCTCCTGAGAGCTACCATATCCTTGAATTGTTTCTGTTTTATATTTCATTTGAATTGTTAATTACTCGCACTGTATCATTTGACCTATTTTTTTTTGAGCTTGCTATTTGAACTATGTGCTTGCATATCTGTTCTTGGCCTCACGAGCGTTCTGCTCACCCCGTAGATTTGTTTTCCTTAATAGGGATGGAGGATGTGGAACTTGATGGAACCCCTTTTGAAGTACTTTTGTATTAGGTTCCAAATGTAATTGACTGGACTGCTTGGCTATTTTGTACTTTGGGGATTGAGATATCTTTTGGGGTCAAATGTAAGAATTGGATGATTGTTATATTGCGGAACTTGTGGTGTAAATTTTAATGTTACTTATGGAAGCGACTTATCTTTCTTACTCTGCCTTGTTGCGATAGATAATATTGTATTAAGCTTGAACGGGATTGGTCTTGAGTCCTGGCGAGAGTTGGGCAGGCGTCCCGCGGATATCCTTTGGTTCGCCTTAAGGAGAAGTAGAGGCGTCACGGTGGACTAGGTCTTTAGTGATTGACCTTTTGACTTTTGACTGGTACAGTTAGGATTAGCAGGGGTGATATTAAGTGCTGAGACCATTGTATTTTGCATGACTGTGTGGCCTACTTTTGAGGCACTTGCTTTTACTTTAGTCTTCTGTGACTAAAAGTATTCTTGTAGCACTTGCGTGCTATATTTTTATGATTCCCCCATAACTTGCTAATTGTATGAATCCTGACATGTTAATGAATGTAAATTATTGTTAATTTCAATATTTTCGTGATTGGTTCTTGTTTTAAATATTTTCTCGCATAATTGATTCATTTCTTGAACTAGACACGCTTAGGATAATGGAAGGACTAAGAGGTGGTCGAGGCTGTGGGCGAGGGACTAGACAGGCCCAACCTCATGGTGATGACCAAGGATCGGCAACTGGACCGACCCAGGGACAGGAAAACGTAGAGGAAAATCAAGTGGCTACTGCCATTAATAGGATGACTGACATCCTAGAACGCTTAACTGGTAGGCAAGGTTCTAGACTGCTTAATCAAACTGGGGGACAAGATAGAGGTGTGGATAGAGTCTTGGAAAGGTTCTTGAAATTTAACCCACCTAAGTTCATGGGTGAACCCGACCCGAAAGTAGCAGAGAATTGGTTGGAGAGGATGACTAACATATTCGCTGCTTTAGACTATATTGAGGATAGGCAAGTGAATTTTGCTTCTTTCCAATTTGAGAGAGTGGCTCATGCTTGGTGGGACATGATAAAAGGAAAATGGGAGAGAGCTCAGACCCCTTGGACTTGGGAGAATTTCACGACGGAGTTTAATGAAAAATTTCTTCCCCCCTTGATCCAAGAAAAGAGGGAGGATGAATTTATCAAGTTGAAACAAGGGACCCTTAGTGTAGCTGAGTATGAAGGGAAATTCACTAAGCTTTCTAAGTATACCCCTGAACTGGTGATTAATGAATGAAGGAGAATCAGACGGTTCATACAGGGACTTAATGTGAAAATTCAGGAAGGATTGGCTGCAACTCAAATCTCTACTTTTACTGAGGCCCTAGAAAAAGTACAAAGGGTTGAAAATGCGAGAATGCAAGTTAAGGACTTTCAGAATAGGAAGAGGAACTTTTCTAGTCGTACCTCTGGACAGACTAGTAAGAGTTCACAGCCTTCCAAAATTGGAAGAGGTATGGGAGGAATAAGGATTGCTGGAACTGCTAGGGGAGCTTTATCCAGAGGAGGTCGTAGTGGACCGGTTCGAGCTAAGGGAGCACCTTCTAGTGGTTCGGCAGTGACCCCCCAAGTCACTTGTGGTTACTACGGAAAACCCAACCACTCTGAGAATGATTGTTGGAGGAAAGTTGGGAGGTGTTTGGCGTGTGATAGTACGGACCACCAACTCGCGAACTGTCCAAACAAAATGAAGATGGGAGGTAACACTCAAAGGCCTGAGAAGTCAACCTCTAAGCAGACCAGTGTGAGAGGAAGCCGACCTAAGGTACCAGCTAGGGTTTATGCACTGGATCACCAACAGATACCGGATGCTACTGAGGTGGTCGAAGGTACGATTCCTGTCTTCCACCATTTAACTAGGATTTTAATTGATTCGGGTGCGACTCATTCTTTTGTGAACCCTAATTTCATGAGTGGAATAGACTTTAAACCAATTAATTTACCTTATGACTTGGAGGTTAAAATGCCTACTGGGTATCAAAGTCTAATCGCTAACCTGGTATATAGAGATTGTGAGATTTGGGTTGGAGAGCGGAAATTACTAGCTGACTTGATAGGCTTAGCGATTAAAGGATATGATGTGATCCTAGGAATAGATTGGTTAGCCCACTACAATGCCCAATTGAATTGTAAGACAAAGATAGTAGAGTTGTGCATTCCGGGAGAGGCAGCTTTGAAATTGAATGTAAAGGGTAGGTTAGTCTCATATGCACTTATCTCAGGAATCCGAGTTAGGAAAATGCTAAATAAAGGAGTTCAGGGCTACTTAGCTTTTCTAATTAAAACCCATAGTGATAAGGTGAGATTGGAGGACATGCTTGTAGTAAAAGATTATCCGGATGTTTTTCCTGAAGAGTTAGAGTCTTTAACCCTGAAAAGGGATATAACCCGTAAGTCCCAAAGACAACCAAGAGGGGGGGTGAATTGGGTTATTCAAAATTTTAATCAGATTTAGGCAATTTTTGCTAAATGAAAATTTCCTTCTTTTCTAGTAATGATCAACCAAGTAGATTAGAAGACAAGAGCAATATTGATCAGAAACACAAGTATAGACAAGCAATGAGAATTTTATTAAACAGAAAAGTAAATTGGGGAATCAAACCAAGTGTCTACCAAGCTATCCTCAAACTTGAAGACCACACACTAGGAAGAGCAACTTCTCTTTGATGGAAGACGATCAACTAGATGTACAATGGAGGGAGCACTTCCTCCTTGCCCTAAGCCTCACTTAGTCAAGTTAAGAAGTTTTACAATCACTCAGAAAACCCTCAACAAAGCTACACTAAAGATCCTTTCAATCACAAAGGAAATGCTCACCAGAAATTCACACCACTTTAAAACAAATCTTGCTTTGGAGACTATTTTCTAGCTAAAATATCTCTTGAGATCTTGTAAACAAAGTGTGCAAAAGTCCTCCCTTCGTTCAGAACAGTTTGTTTTTAAAGGGGAACAGAAATGAGCTTCATTAAAGCTTCCAACGGATAGAAGGCAGATGAAGGGTCAGCTAGCCGTTGGGGCTTTCGGACGTCCGACGATAAAATCATCGTCCGAACCAATCGTCCGAAAATAGCCAAGTTGAAGTTCGGACGTCCGTTGAGATTTTTGTCGTCCGACAGCACAGCGTCCGATCGTAGGCCGAGAGCTAGCAAGTTATCTTGGAATTTTTCGGACGTCCGATCTGGTTGATATGCGTCCGAGGTGTGCGTCCGATCCTTCCGGACGTCCGACAGTTTCCTTTCGGCCGTCCGACCTGATTGTCCTGTTTTTGCTTCTCATTTTGGTTGTCTTGCATTTCATGACATATTTGAACCTGATTCTTGGATAGACAAAAACACTTGTATTTGAAGGAGTTTAGATAAACATTTCAAAGTACCAAGAATGACAAACTAGACATACTTAAAAGACAGTATCTTTGATCGGAACAAAACAATGACTAAATTCATTTATATTATTTCAATCTTGTTTGCCACATCCAAAGCATCGTAGACTGGAGTCAATCAAACATATGCTTTCCTTGTTCCATCAGGCCTGATCAATCTTGGTCAGTATAAACGAACTTTTGTGATCATCAAAACCAAGAATAACATTCTCCCCCTTTTTGATGATGACAAAACAAAAGTTTGAAATGAAATTTTATGATTGCAATGAAAACTCCCCCTTTCAAAATAGACAAGAACTCCCCCTGTCTTAGTGAATCACAAAATTTGAAAATTTTGAAAAACTCCCCCTCACAAGGCTGCCCATCCGAGTTAAACAATTAAGCATATCAGCCAATCCAAATTTAAACAATCAAATCAACATATCCTAACATCACCAATCATCAATCATGCCAACATCACCAATTATCAATCATCACTCAATCCAATCATTTGATACCATATCTCCCCCTTTTTGTCATCACAAACGGGCAACCAATCACATCAACATATCCACAAATTCACAAATTTAGACAAGTTCACACATCAAAACTTAGACCATCAATCAGAATAGACAATCATTCATCAAAATATTCAGACATCCATCAAAACAGTACTTAAACATCCAAAACGAAACTTAAAATATCCATTACATTACATATTCATTGTTGAATACCACGAAATGCAAACAAAATGCAAATGTCCTAAATGATGAACTAAGTGGATCCAGGTGTCCTCCGAGAGAGCTGGTATTGATCAAGATCCTCCTCTTCAGTTTCTTCATCATCTTCAGCAGCCTCTTCAACTGTTGCCTTGCCTTTATCTGATGTAGAGGTGCCATGAGGAGTCACAGGGGTTGAAGAACCAGGATCCGGAATTGATGAACTTGGATCAGTGGGGTGTGACTCTTTGTCATGGGAAACTTCCTCAACAACAGGGGGGGAAAACAGGAGGTTCTTTTTGTCTAGGAAGGCAGTTTGTTGCTCAGAGGACATAGTGAGCATTAGACCATGTTCTAGAAGAAGAACATGCTGTTTGAGTTCACGAAGGAGCTCAATTACTTCATCACTGGAAGAGGAAGATGCCTTAGAGGCAGATTTCCTAGGATGAATGGGAGTGAGTGGAATAGATGAAGGATCATGTGCAGCCTTAGACCTAAGTTCACTAGAAGATGCACCCTTATAAGCCCACAGATTATCTTTGAAAACAAGATTTTTCCTTTCAAAATACCCTTTTGTAAAGGCATAAGAAGATGCTTCTTTAGGACAAACACCTAGAATAGGGACTTTGTAAAACTCAAAAATCTTTTGAAGAAACTTTCCATAAGATAATTTTCTGCGAGAATCAGTGGCATAGCGAAGTAAGAACTTGCACATGACAAAACCAAAATCAATACGAATTTTTTCTTGAAAACAATAAAAGAGGTACAACTCCATTTTGTTTGCATCAGTTCTATGGCCATCAGTAGGCACAAGCAGGTTTGAAATGATAGAAAAAGCAATTAAATTCACAGGGGCCAGATCATTCAATTTAGCATCAGCAGGTGAGGAAAAACTTCTTTTGAAATAGGTTAACATTTTTGTCCCATCAAAATGATTTGCCACAGTCGGGAGCTCTTCATAGGAAAAGAAATTAGCAATCTTATCTTTGCATAAACGTTCAATGGTAGTATTTAAAATGGAGTTCACAATTTCAGAGTCAAAGATTAAGTCTACCCCATTAACCCTGGAAAATATTTCAGTTGGGTCAGAACCTTTCCTTAGATTGGCAAAAAATTGATGCAACATATCAGGATAGTAGACATTTGGCATAGAAATAAGATGTGACCATTTCTGGAAAGCAAATAAACTCAGAATGGATTCTAAACCTATGGAGCGAAATTCAGAGGGGTTTACAGTTCTTTGAGGGATGACACCCTTCTGGGATATCCAGGAGTATTTGTCTTTCGCAGCATCATCAAAGAATGTAGGAGGAGGGGCTGATTTTGGAGGCGGTTGAGAAGATGTCCCCTGTCCAGATTCAGGCTGAGAGGAGGGTTGTGGTGTAGGCCGTGACATTTGACCCTTGATAGCTCCTCTTTTGAAGCGTTTGGATGTCCGTTTGACAGTGGGAAGACTCTCATCCTCATCCCTGAGTGGATGCTTGCGTCCGGCAGTAACTTTTCCTCCCCTTAGATTCACCATTGTGCGAAATGTGTGGAATGAGGGATGCAAATGATGCACACAGCAGTAGGGAAGTGAATCGCACAGAAATTTTGGGACACAAAGTCCTTGAACAAGATTTGACAGAGCGGTTATGAGAAAGTAGGATTTTGAGGGAAATTTGGGAATTTACGAAATGTTTTGCGATTCGATGAAATAATTAGGAGAAATGAATCGCAATCAATCAGGAAAAGTTTTGTTTGAGTCAATTTGGGAATGAGAGCTTTAGAATGGTATGAATTTGAGAGTGAGAAATGAGAGGGTTTTCGTCCGAGAGGAAATAGAAAAGAAGAGTTTGAAGCAAATGAGGGAGAAAGTTAATTTAAAAAATGAGCCGTTGCACTGTCGGACGGCCGAACGAAGTTGTGCGTCCGACAGTTGCGTCCGAACAGGCGCAATTCTGGAAAATGGCTGAAGAACATCATCGGACGTCCGTTCATCTTCTTTCGGACGTCCGAAGACTTTGAGAAATTTTAGGATGATTTTTCGATTATTCCTAATTTTGATCTTAGATGAATGAACTGATCTAATGGCAGAGCTTTGGTAAAAATATCAGCAAATTGATCTTTAGAACAAACATAATTTACACATATGTCACCTTTTTGAACAAGATCACGAATAAAGTGATGCTTTATATCTATGTGCTTTGTCCTAGAATGATGAATAGGATTTTTGGTCAAATTTATAGCACTAGTATTATCACAGAATACAGGCATGCAGTCATACAACAATCCAAAATCATTCAAAGTGTGCTTCATCCATAAAAGTTGAGCACAACATGCACTAGCGGCAATATATTCCGCTTCGGTTGTAGACAAAGATATTGCATTTTGCTTTTTGCTAAACCAAGAGACTAAACAATTTCCAAGAAAATGACAAGTTCCACTAGTACTCTTTCTATCCACACGACAACCTCCAAAATCAGCATCCGAATAACCGTATAGTGCAAACTCATTAGATCTAGCATACCAAAGACCATAGTCTAATGTACCTTTCAAATACCTAAAAATTCTTTTTACAGCATTCAAATGTGATTCTTTTGGACAAGATTGAAATCTAGCATACAAGCAAACATCAAACATAATATCAGGTCTACTTGCGGTTAAATAGAGTAGGCTTCCGATCATACCTCTATATTGCTTTTCATCCACATGATTACCTTCTTCATCTTTGTCAAGCTTTGTAGAAGTGCACATTGGAGTTCCAACTTGCTTTGAGTCCTCCATGCCAAACCTTTTCAGCAACTCCTTGGTATATTTTGCTTGATTTATAAAAATTCCCTCAAGAGCTTGATGTATTTGAAGTCCAAGGAAGAAATTTAATTCTTCCATCATACTCATTTCAAATTCACTTTGCATAGTGGTGGAAAAATCCTTGCATAGATACTCATTAGTAGCACCAAAAATAATATCATCAACATATATTTGCACAATAAGAAGGTCATTCAACACTTGCTTAGTAAAAAGTGTGGTGTCCACAACACCCCTTTTGAAACCATTTTCAATCAAAAAACCACTTAGTCTTTCATACCAAGCTCTTGGAGCTTGTTTTAGACCATATAAAGCTTTAGATAGTTTAAACACATGACTTGGAAATTTTGTATTTTCAAAACCGGGGGGTTGATCCACATATACTTCTTGATCAATAAAACCATTTGAAAAGGCACTTTTAACATCCATTTGAAACAATTTGAAGCCTTTAAAGCATGCAAAAGCAAGAAGCATTCTAATAGATTCTAATCTTGCTACGGGAGCAAATGTTTCATCAAAATCAATTCCTTCTTCTTGTGCATATCCTTTAGCAACTAATCTGGCTTTATTTCTTACAACAACACCTTTATCATCTAACTTATTTCTAAAAATCCACTTTGTGCCAATGATAGGTTGATTTTGAGGTCTATCAACAAGTGTCCAAACTTCATTCCTCTCAAATTGATTAAGTTCCTCTTGCATTGCCAAAATCCAGTTTTCATCCTTTAAAGCATCATTGACATTTTTGGGTTCAAAAAGAGACACTAAAGCAAAATTGTCAATCAATTTTCTAGATGAGGAACGAGTGTTTACCTTCTCGGATGGATCACCAATTATAAGCTCTTTTGGATGATTTTGGCTGAATTTCCAAGCCTTGGGAAGATCTTTGAGTGGATCATCATTTTTGTCTTCATCTTCCTCTTCTTGATCATTATGAACTTCATTTTCCATTTCAGTTGCTGCTGGTTTAGAACTTCCTTCATTTCCAATTGACAGCTTTTCCATTCCTGCTCGAACACCTACATCATCATCCTCACACGGACTTTTGGAATTATCATCATTGGTTTCATCAAATGTTATATGTATAGCTTCTTCAATCACAAGAGTCCTTCTATTAAAAACTCTATATCCTCTTTTAGTCTCACAATACCCCAAAAATATTCCTTCATCAGATTTTTTATCAAACTTACCAAGATGTTCCTTTAGATTCAAAATAAAACATTTACAACCAAATACTTTGAAATAACCAACTGTAGGTTTCTTATCAAAAATCAGCTCATAAGGAGTTTTCTTTAAGATAGGTCTCAAGAGAATTCTATTCATCACATAACATGCAGTGTTTACCGCTTCAGCCCAAAGATATTTAGGCAACCTACATTCATTTAACATAGTTCTAGCAGCCTCTTGGAGAGTCCTGTTTTTCCTTTCTACAACACCATTTTGCTGTGGAGTTCTTGCAATAGAAAACTCATGAGTTATGCCATTATGATCACAAAATTCTGGAAAACCACAATACTTGAATTCTGTTCCATTATCACTTCTAATTCTAACAATTTTTAATCCAAGCAGATTTTGCACTTTAGCAAACAATGGAGTGAAATTCTTGAATGCATCATCCTTATGAGCAAGAAATATTACCCAAGTGTATCTAGAATAATCATCTACAATCACAAAACAGTATTTCTTACCACCCAAGCTAGAGATTTGAGTAGGGCCAAATAAGTCAAGATGCAAGAGTTCTAAAGGTTTGGAAGTAGATACACACTTCTTTGGTTTAAAAGAAACTTTTGTTTGCTTTCCAAATTGACATGCATCACATATTTTATCCTTTTCAAAACTGATTTTTGGCAAGCCTCTAACTAGCTCCTTTTTCGAAATTTCCTTTAGTAACTCCATGTTAAAATGACAAAGTCTTCTATGCCACAACCAAGGATCTTCATTTGAAGCTTTAAGACATGTTAAGCTAGAAGAATCAATTTTATCAAGAACCACAATATATATGTCGTTGAACCTCTTACCTTTGAACACAACATTGTATTTGGAATCAAGCACAATGCATTCATGCTTTCTAAACAACACATTCAAGTCTTTATCACACAATTGACTAACACTAAGCAAATTATAACTCAAGTTATCAACTAAGAGCACATTATGAACAAAAGTTTCACCATCCTTACCAACATCACCTATTCCAATTGTTTTAGCTTTCACATCATCACCAAATGTCACTTTTTCACTTGATCTTGATTTCAGCTTTATGAACAAAGAGGGATCACCGGTCATATGCCTTGAACAACCGCTATCAATGAACCATTTGGACTTGTGTGAGCATTTTTCCTGAAAAGAGAAAGTGTTTGGTACCCATTTTAATTTTTGGGTCCATAATAGTTAGCATTATATCTAACTAACCACATGCATTTCATCCCTTTGTTCAGATTTCTTTTCACATAGCAATCACTTTTCAAATGCCCTCTTTGACAACAAAAACCACACATAATGGAAGAGTCCTTAACATGTACTGGTTTGACATATCTCAATCCACCTTTTCTATATGTTGTGAAACCATGTGCATTTTTGTTGTGTGCAAATGTTCTTTGAAAAATAGTAGGATGTGTAGGTGACATGTTCCTTTTGATAAACTCCTGCTTTCTTGCTTTCAAAGTCTCATCCAAGTTGTCCATTCTCCTTTTTAAATCACCATGTCTTTCCTTCAGCATTTTACAAATATTTGTCTTTCTATCAAACTCATTCTGAACATCAAATCCGGCTCTTACAAGACATTCATTGTCAGTCTTTAGTTGTTTATTTTGTTGAAGGAGACATGCATTTTCATGAATGAGAAAAGTAATTTTCTGTTTTAGCTGCTTGTTCTTATCATAAGATTCCTTCAAAGCATTATGCAGTTTTTCAACAAAGGATTCAAGATCATCATCTTCTTCATCATCACTTTCAGATTGAGAGTGTATGGAAGTTACCTCATTATCTCCAATAGCCATGAAGGCCATTTGAGCTGATTCTTCCTCTTCTTCAACTTCCCCTTCAGAGTTGCATTCATTCCAAGTAATCTGGAAGTTGTTGAATCTTGGCTTTCGATCAGCTTTTCCATCTTTCATTTTCTTCATGGGGCATTCGTTTGCATAGTGTCCAAGCTGTCCACATTCATAGCATTTGTCCACTTGCTTCTTGTTGAATTCTTGTTTTCCTTTGTTCCTTGCATTTGATGAATAATTTTGGAATTGATTGCTAGGTCCTCCCTTTCTGAACTTCCTTTTATTCAAGATTCTTTTGAAGCCTCTTGTGATGAGAGCAAGATCATTATCATCACCATCCGAATCTTCATCATCCAAGTGAGCTGGATCATCTTCACTTTGAGTAGTCTTTAGAGCAATATTTCTTTTTGCTCTAGCATCCTGTTCCTCCTGCACTTTAGATTTCAGTTTTAACTCATAAGAGGTTAGTGAGTTAATGATAGATTCAATAGGCACAGAACTTAAATCCTTAGCCTCCTCTATTGCAGTCACTTTATTTTCCCATTCTTTGCCCAATGCATTGAGAATTTTTCTGTTCTTCTCTCCCAAGGTGTACTCTTTGCCCAACACCTCGAGATCTTTGATCAAGTCAGTGAACCTGCAAAACATTTTGTCAATATCCTCAAGAGGTTCAATCTTAAAAGATTCATACTTTGTGACCAAGATGGCCTTTCTCTGTTCTCTCACATTGTCACCACCCTCATGGATTTCTCTTAACTTATCCCACATTTCTTTGGCTGATTTACAGCCTTTCACTCTAATTGATTCATTTGAATCTAAGGCACTATAAAGAACATTCATGGCCTTGGCATTCAATGTGAGGTTAGTCCTGTCTTGAGCATTCATTTCAGCTCTCATTTTTGGCCGAAGCAGCCCTGTATCTGCATCAAGAAAGTTAGCTTCATGCGGTCCTTCACTCACAATAAACCACAGTTCAATATCAATAGATTGCAAAAAAATAATCATCCGTTCTTTCCAGCTAACATAGTTGGAGCCACTGAACATGGGAGGCCTAGTAACAGATTGCCCCTCAACAAACATAGCATGACTGGTTGTCATCTTTACTCCAAGCCGTTAGAGCTTAATCTCAAGGAGACCAAGCTCTGATACCAATTGTAAGTCCCAAAGACAACCAAGAGGGGGGGTGAATTGGGTTATTCAAAATTTTAATCAGATTTAGGCAATTTTTGCTAAATGAAAATTTCCTTCTTTTCTAGTAATGATCAACCAAGTAGATTAGAAGACAAGAGCAATATTGATCAGAAACACAAGTATATACAAGCAATGAGAATTTTATTAAACAGAAAAGTAAATTGGGGAATCAAACCAAGTGTCTACCAAGCTATCCTCAAACTTGAAGACCACACACTAGGAAGAGCAACTTCTCTTTGATGGAAGACGATCAACTAGATGTACAATGGAGGGAGCACTTCCTCCTTGCCCTAAGCCTCACTTAGTCAAGCTAAGAAGTTTTACAATCACTCAGAAAACCCTCAACAAAGCTACACTAAAGATCCTTTCAATCACAAAGGAAATGCTCACCAGAAATTCACACCACTTTAAAACAAATCTTGCTTTGGAGACTATTTTCTAGCTAAAATATCTCTTGAGATCTTGTAAACAAAGTGTGCAAAAGTCCTCCCTTCGTTCAGAACAGTTTGTTTTTAAAGGGGAACAGAAATGAGCTTCATTAAAGCTTCCAACGGATAGAAGGCAGATGAAGGGTCAGCTAGCCGTTAGGGCTTTCGGACGTCCGACGATAAAATCATCGTCCGAACCAATCGTCCGAAAATAGCCAAGTTGAAGTTCGGACGTCCGATGAGATTTTTGTCATCCGACAGCACAGCGTCCGATCGTAGACCGAGAGCTAGCAAGTTATCTTGGAATTTTTCGGACGTCCGATCTGGTTGATATGCGTCCGAGGTGTGCGTCCGATCCTTCCGGACGTCCGACAGTTTCCTTTCGGCCGTCCGACCTGATTGTCCTGTTTTTGCTTCTCATTTTGGTTGTCTTGCATTTCATGACATATTTGAACCTGATTCTTGGATAGACAAAAACACTTGTATTTGAAGGAGTTTAGATAAACATTTCAAAGTACCAAGAATGACAAACTAGACATACTTAAAAGACAGTATCTTTGATCGGAACAAAACAATGACTAAATTCATTTATATTATTTCAATCTTGTTTGCCACATCCAAAGCATCGTAGACTGGAGTCAATCAAACATATGCTTTCCTTGTTCCATCAGGCCTGATCAATCTTGGTCAGTATAAACGAACTTTTGTGATCATCAAAACCAAGAATAACATTGTTAGAACGGGGCTTTATAAAGGAAAGTGATTCTCCGTGGGGAGCCCCGGTTTTGTTTGTTAAGAAAAAGGATGGAAGTTTGAGACTGTGTATAGATTACTGAGACTTAAATGATGTTACTATCAAGAATAAGTACCCGTTGCCCCACATTGATGAATTGTTTGATCAACTACAAGGGGCAGTAGTATTTTCCAAGTTAGATTTGAGGCAGGGTCATTATCAATTGAGGATTTTGGAAAAAGATATACCCAAGACTGCTTTTAACTCGAGGTACGGGCATTTTGAGTTTGCAGTAATGCCATTTGGATTGACTAATGCACCTGCTGCTTTCATGGATTTAATGCATAGGATTTTTAAACCTTATCTAGATCAATTTGTAGTGGTCTTTATTGATGATATATTGGTGTACTCTAAGAATGTGAAAGATCACGAAAAGCATTTGAGGATTATTTTGCAAACCCTGAGGGAACATAAATTATATGCTAAGTTTAGCAAGTGTGAATTTTGATTGAAAGAAGTGACATTCTTGAGGCACATAATTTCTAAAGATGGGATTAACGTGGATCCGACTAAAGTTGAAGCTGTCGCAAAGTGAAAATGACCGAAAAACCCTACTGAAGTTCGAAATTTCATTGGACTAGCAGGGTATTACCAGAGGTTTATTCAGGATTTTTCTTGGATTGCTGGACCTATGACTGAGTTGACCAAGAAAAGTAGAAAATTTATTTGGAGTTCCAAGTGTGAGGAGAGTTTCCAGTAATTGAAAAGACGTTTGACAAAAGCACCTGTGTTGGCTCTACCAAATGGAAAGGATAGTTTTGTGGTATACACGGATGCTTCTAAGGAAGAATTAGGATGTGTTTTGATACAAAATAATAAAGTGATAGCATATGTATCTAGGAAATTGAAACCGCATGAGGGAAATTACCCGACTCATGACTTGGAGTTGGCAGCGGTGGTATTTGTTTTAAAGAAATGGAGACATTACCTGTATGGAGTGACATTTGAGATTTTTACTGACCAGAAAAGTCTCAAATATTTGTTTTCTCAAAAAGAGCTAAATTTGAGGTAACGTAGATGGATGAAATTTTTGAAAGATTATGATTACACGATAAAGTACCACCCAGAGAAAGCCAATGTAGTGACCGATGCTTTGAGTCGTCAAGTACAAGTGGCCGGATTGATGATTAAGGAATTACACCTGTTAGAAGAAGTTTGTTATTGGAATCCTCGATAGGAGCCAAGGAAAATAATTCTTGGAAATATTGAAGTAAATTCCACTCTATTGAAAAGTATCAAGGAATCTCAGGAAAAGGACTCTGAAGTGCAAAGATGGTTGGAAAAAGTTAAAAAGGGAGAAAAGACGGATTTTAGCCTGGGGACGAATGGCATTTTGAAGTTTCAGAATCGGATAGTTGTGCCAAAAGATGAGGAGCTTAAGAAAGAGATTTTAGAAAAGGCACACCGATCAAAGTTTACGGTACACCCTGGAGGGAATAAAATGTACCAAGAGTTGAAGAGTCTATATTGGTGGGAGAGTATGAAAAAGAAAATTGCCCAATTTGTCCAGACTTGTTTGGTTTGTCAACAGGTTAAAGTTGACCATCAGAGACCATCAGAACTTTTGCAACCTTTGGAGATACCTGAGTGGAAGTGGGAGAATATCACTATGGATTTTGTATCAGGATTACCAAAGACACAAAGAGACCACGATGCCATTTGGGTGATAGTGGATAGACTTACCAAATAGGCTCATTTTCTACCGATCAGTATGAAATACCCATTGGAGAAATTAGCCAAGCTGTATCTGGATGAGATTATCAGGTTACATGGGATACCTGTAAGTATAGTGTCCGATAGAGATCCAAGATTTGTTTCGAGCTTTTGGCAGAAGATGCAGGAAGTGTTGGGGACTAAGTTGAACTTCAGTACTACATACCATCGTCAGACCGATGGACAGTCTGAAAGGACAATTCAAACCCTTGAGAATATGTTGAGGACTTGTGTTTTGGATTTTGGGGAAAGTTGGAATAAGTTTTTGACGTTGGTGAAATTTGCCTATAATAATAGTTTCCACTCTTCTATTCAAATGACACCGTATGAAACACTTTACGGTCGAAAGTGTAGGTCTCTGATTTGTTGGGATGAAATAGGTGAGCGAAAGATCCTAAACCCGACTACAGTGCCTTGGATTGAGGAAGCTAATGAGAAAGTAAAGTTGGTACGCCAGAAAATTCAGACCGCGCAGAGTCGTCAAAAGAGTTATGCAGATAACCGAAGGAAGGATTTAGAATTTGCGGTTGGAGATCTAGTATTTCTCAAGATTACTCTTTTGAAAGCAAGCTTAATGTCTGGAAAGGAGAAGAAACTACAACCAAAATTTGTAGGGCCTTATAAGGTTATCCAACGCGTGGAAAATGTAGCATATAAGTTGGAGTTGCCACCGAATCTGTCTCGGATTCATAACGTGTTCCACGTGTCTATGCTTAAAAAGTACCATCCACACCCTTCTCACGTTTTGCAGCCGGAAAGTGTTGAAATTGATGAGACCTTAACCTATGAAGAGAAACCGGTAAAACTTCTGGATCGGAAGGTGAAAGAACTAAGGAGTAAACAGATACCGTTGGTAAAAGTTCTTTGGAGGAATCACGGGTTAGAGGAAGCAACCTGGGAAGTCGAAAAAGCAATCCGAGAAAAGTATCCAGACTTGTTCGCAGGTCAAGGTAAATTTCGAGGACGAAATTTTCTTAAGGGGGAGAGGATGTGAAAACTCACAAAAATGATCTATTTCAAATTCCTAACTTCTAGCTCATTTAATTATTTAATTGGCCTTTTGCCCTGAATATTATTTTCTAGACTCTTTAGACCTAATTACATGGGTTTATAACTCAATTATATTTTTAGAGTGGCTTGTTGAAAAATTTAATTTTTGGAAGCTCGTTAAGTGAAAATAGTGAATACGCGATTGGAGTCAATAATCGATTCGAGAATACAGTAAACTTGAAAAATTGGAGACTTGTACAATGGTCTTAAAATAGGTATTTTTATGTTTAAGTATTCAAATGTTGGTTAGTTATACTATCGTAATAAGAATTTCTTGAAAATTTCACTCTATCGCGCTTAAATTGGAAGTACACGTTTTTACGCGCGCGACTAATTGAGGAACTTTAGACCCTTATTTTGGGGCAATTAAGAGTGAATAATATTAATATGAATACAAGTACATTAGAGGTTCAGTGCACTAGTGAAACAAACTCGAGTAGAATCGAGCACGAAACGCGCGCGTACGCGCATTATTCCTAGTTGACTTTTGAAGTAACTTTTGGCCACAAATTTTAAAGCTTCTCACGGAAGCTTACCATCAACACATCTCTTCTTTTCCTTGCTTCAAACAGCCGGCCAAGGAGGAAGAAAAAGACAGCTCCAAATTCTCCTTCATTTCACCATTTAATCTTCACCAAATCACATCAAACTTTAACCATACGTAGCTAATCACTTGGAGATCACATCAAACTAAGAAAGAGGGCTGCTTTCCACGGTTTTTCTTGGGTTTCATTGGACCGAAAATTCTGTCTTAGTTCATCTAAGAAGGTAAACCACGATCAACCCTTCAAATCTTGCTTTATGGAAGTAGTAGTGCATATATAAACTCATGCATGCATATGGGTAGCTTGTTTATGTTGGAAAAATTGTTGTGTGGGCTTTATGCACTCCCACTTTGGTTGGATGGACTGATTTGATGAATGATGATGCTATTAATGTTGGTTTAGTGCTTAAATTAGTGGAATAATGTTGAGTTGTTGGTAGAAACTCAAGGAAGGTGCAATGAACAAAAGTGACCATTTTACCCCTGCCATGTTCGTGCACTTTGGTGTGAAATTTTGAGGTTCTAATGACTTTTATATGATGTATATATGGTATATGAATGGTGTAGAAAGTTTCATTGAAAGATAACATGATTTGGTTGGTCAATTGTAGTGATTTCAATGGTTTAGCAAAACTGGAAAATTTTCCCGGATTGCCCAGGCAGTCTTTTTCTTTCGGCCATAACTTTTTACTCCGCTATCAAAATCGAGTTCCATTTTTGGTACTGGAAACTAGACATTCCCAGATTTCTAACGGTATAAAATGTACATTTTGATTCCACCTGAGCAGTCCGTACCAATCGTTTAAATATGACTGTCCTGTTTCTCGTTTACACTGGGAACCCTGTTTTGAACAGCGAGATGATGCTCAAAAATGAGCTAGTTGTGAATGGATTTTGAAAATAGTTTCTTCTAAGAAATTGTAGCTTTATGAATTTAGTTTTCAACGCCACCAATCACGCTCAATTCCGAGTTGAATCGAGTGAGTTGTGGCCAATCTACAAAACTGACTTGGTGAATTCAAACCCTCTTTTGGCTAGTGAGTGCTTAAATCCTTATTGGGACTTGTTGTTTTGAATTTCATAGTGTAAATCACCTACCAAATATATCTTGGACATCTCTTAGACATTACCTACTGGAGTGGACCGTGTTTGAGATGTTTTCTTGGCCAAATGTTTGAAAACGGAAAAACGGAAGTCCAAGGCAGATTTGCCTTGGAACTTCTTGGAATTTTAGTGGTTTCGTTAACCGATTTCTCGTACATATTTTCCTTTTATATTTGGCAGAGGAATAGCCCTTATATGGTAGTATATTCATACCAAATTTTGTGCCGTTCCGAGTCCTTTTTGATACCTAACCAAAGTCCCAAAGTTTGAAGTTTAATCTGGAATTTTGCTGAACAGTTTCGGTTTTTCACCAACTTTGAGCTATCATATTTTGGTGCTCAGCACTCCGATTCTTGTTCCATTTATTTTTTTTTAAACTTGGATTATAGCTCTAATAGAGTTCCAAATTTCAGAGGTTAGTTCAAATCAAGTGAATTTTGCCGAATTTTCAAAATTGACCAAAAACCAACCTAAACCTGTCCTAAGTGCTCCAAAACAGCAACTTTGAGCTAATTTTTGAATACTTTACGTATGGAATCATGGAAAAGTAGATTCTAAGAACTTTTAGTACTTTCTAAGAGGTTTCCAAGGGTATCAAGTTTTCCAATTTTGGACTTGTAAAGAGGGAGATACAATTTTTCAAAGATCTCGTATCAAAACTGAAATTTCCGAATCTTAAGGAAATGGAGTTTTTCGAATTCTCCTTATTCCTTCGATATTACTTGAACGTTTTATACTTGATTTCAAAGATGAAAACTTGATTGCTCCCGTGTTTTAAAACTCTATCTTTGAGCCTCGATTTACGAATAATCGAGGTTCATTTTCATGAGATTTCCTTAGGTTGTATACTAGTGCAATCTTCTTCGATAATTGGGGTTTATGAGTGATGAATCATTATTAATTATTCAGGCTCGTGCGAGGACCTTCAAGAGGATCCCACAGTGGACACTTGAACTTCAAACGACTTTTCTTCTTGTTTACTTGGTGAGTGTCAAGTGTGTGACTACTTGAGCTCCTGTGAACTTTATACATGCTTGTTTACTATCGATGACTTGTGATTTTGAAAATGGAGTCGAGTGTATTCTTTATCGCACTCGTTCTCATTTGAAATGAATCACTCATGCTTGAAATATTTTAATATGTCAAACGCTCGAAAGTTCAAATGCTTGAATGTATCAAATGCTTGAATTACATGAAATAGTATGCTATGGCTGCATACGTCCTTGGAGTGAACCTCCTCGATACTCAAATGTACATGGAGGACGCCCAAACTGGCCGACCTTGAAACTCGAGCCGCCATGCGCTTGGTCGGGAACCTCGGTGAGCCATGAGAATTACATGATAAACTTGACCTATCGAGAGATCTCGCTTGGCATACTCGTGGAGTATCGCCTTATAAATGTCGTGCGGGCCCGGTGAGAGTTGTACGGTGGACGGACATGAGAAGTAAGTAGATCTACGGATTGGAAATATCGACCCGGATGACGGAGAGTCATTGCGGGAAGATATACTCATGAGATTGACAAGCAAGTGGAACTTAGCTCCTGAGAGCTACCATATCCTTGAATTTTTCTGTTTTATATTTCATTTGAATTGTTAATTACTCGCACTGTATCATTTGACCTGTTTTTTTTTGGGCTTGCTATTTGAACTATGTGCTTGCATGTGTGTTCTTGGCCTCACGAGCGTTCTGCTCACCCCGTAGATTTGTTTTCCTTAACAGGGATGGAGGATGTGGAACTTGATGGAACCCCTTTTGAAGTACTTTTGTATTAGGTTCCAAATGTAATTGACTGGACTGCTTGGCTATTTTGTACTTTGGGGATTGAGATATCTTTTGGGGTCAAATGTAAGAATTGGATGATTGTTATATTGCGGAACTTGTGGTGTAAATTTTAATGTTACTTATGGAAGCGACTTATCTTTCTTACTCTGCCTTGTTGTGATAGATAATATTGTATTAAACTTGAACGGGATTGGTCTTGAGTCCTGGCGAGAGATGGGCAGGCGTCCCGCGGATACCCTTTGGTTCGCCTTAGGGAGAAGTGGGGGCGTCACAAAATTAGTCTCTGCAATTGTGTTGTTGGCACTGTTGTTGTTGTTTGTTTTGCTGGTATAAAAGGCCAAAAATTAGGATGGAATAGCTATGTTTTAGTGGATTGTGACAAGCTACTAGTAATCAGCAATGGGTGAATGTGGAGGTTGGGATGTATTATATTGCTAGTAAGATATCAGTAATGTTGTATTCAATGCTATTGTAAACTGTAATGAAGGCATTATTAAGGCATTTAGAGGCCAAATAAAGGCATTATTTGGAAATTATCCCTGTGAAAATTTAGATAGTTTAGATTACAAAACAGATTTGTAATCTAAAAACATATGATGACCGTATAATCCCAAGGGAAACTAATGTTCTGCAGCTTTTCACCAGTCACCAGCAGCTTAATATGATACAGCACCAACGAAATTCACCCAAAAAATTGAAAAAGAAAAAAAAAACAAACATCAGCCACAGCCATTGCTTCTTCTTCACTAACTCCCTGTTCCTTCAACTCTAGTACTCGCCAGCCAAATAGTCGGACTGGAGGTGGATTGAAACCAGAAATTCTGTGAAGTAACAAGAATGAGTCAAATTTTGACTTGCAGGACAAAAATGAAACCTCAACAACACCTTTGCATCATCCAGCAATACAGGTGTAATGAGGCACCTGTATTTTGCAATATAAGCACATTTAGAAATTATCCCTGTAAAACACAATGATGCCAAGATATTCACAACTCAAGTAACGAAGGAAACTGCAACAATTCTGCCATAAAATCAGCAATCTTTAAATAATAATATTGCAATTCACTTATTACAACCATGAAAAAGGGACCTCCAATTATCTCTTACAAAATATACATAGACTTCATCAGACAAGATGACAAAATAAGTACAAAATAAGCTGCATTACAACATCTGCATTACTTCCAACATAACAAAAGAAGTACCAAGTCTACCCAGCAACAAACGAAATACATAATTAGTTCACTTTTGTTTTTCCTTTAACATTAGACTTGTCACCACATTGGGGAGTCAGAGATGAATTTGAACATCCCTAGTTCTAAATGGTGCAGAAGCAATGGGAGCAACTGGTTGGCTGATATGTGCCACATGTGGATTTGAAATTCCAAATCATGTAAGTTAGGTTCAGCAACAGGGGCAGAAGAAATTATGCTCGTCTCAGTAGCTTGTTGGCTATGTTGTGATGAAGTTACTTTCTTTCCTACACGTCTAGTGCCTTTTCCCTGCACAACAGTAGTATGAGTAATGAGTATGCGCAGTAGTTATGTTGGTAAGAATATAAAATCAAATTCAAGTTATAAGAAAACTTCACAGCTTTTTTCACTGCTCTTCTTGTTGTCTTCTTAGTAGTGGAGCCAATACCTTCAACCTAGAACACGAGATTAAAACCATTATCATTAAGCAAATACAAAATCACAAGACTTGAATTCAAAAATATCATATCTTATCACTCATAGAGATGCTATGGTTTGTATCCATTTGTGACAAGTTTGTTTCACATTGTGCTTCATGCAATCCAGCAGATGACATCTGTGATAGACTTACATCTTCACCACATTTTGGTTGCCTAAGTTTGCATGTCCTTGTGTTATGACCCTTTTCCCCACTGTAAGTACATTTATAGATTTATCCAAATCGTCTTACTTTAACTCTTTTATCTTTCATTTCCTGCACCTCATCAATAGATTTTCTCCTTTGTTTCTTGGGTCTTCCTGGTGCTCTTCCATATGTTGGTGGGAGTAGGGGCTGGACATTCACATGTACCCAATCGTGCTCTCCATGATGAGGTAGTATGCAGGGCTCATAACACTTGAGATAAGTTTTCACTCTGTAGCAGTCATCAACATACTCCATTGGATCCTTCATTGCAATCCAAAATGCTGAAATTGCATGATAGCAAGGTATCCCTGTCAAGTCCCATTTCCTATAAGAGCATGTCTTCTCTTCAATGTTAACTGCATACTTTTCACCATAGGGATCAGCAACTTCATAATTAACTTCATTGGATTTGTAAGGCACACAGTAAGTTACCTTATCTATGTTCTCCATCATTCTTTTCCTGATTTTTGGGCAGTCTGCATAGTTGTTCCATTTTTCTCTGGCTCTGTCTCTATTTTCCTTCATTCTTGACATCATAAAATATCTCAATGACTCCATCATTGCAACAATTGACTCCTCTCTAGCATCTAAGATCTTGCTGTTGAAGGATTCACATATGTTATTCAGCAACATATCACACTTTGGGTAAGTGCTAAAGTGTGATCTACTCCACTCTGCTGGATTCTTGTCATCCAACCAGTTAGCAGCTTCAGCATCAAGTTCAGCAATTGCCTCCATTTTTCTTCTGAATTGAATTGGAGTAGTTGCCTTAGCTGCTTTCCATAGAGCTTTCCTCATTGCCGCCCCTTTGAACCCAGCAGATGACATGTTACTATGCATATGTTTAACACAGAATCTGTGGGTTGCATTCGAAAAAACTGTTTCACATGCTTGGATTATTCCCTTTTGCTTATCACTCATTATTGTCCACTCATAGTCCCTTTCAATTTTCAAATCTTCCTTGAGTAATGTTAGAAACCAAATCCAAGAGTCTTTGGTTTCTCTCTCAGTTGCTGCATAAGCTATAAGATACATTCCATTATTTGGATCAACTCCAACTGCTGTCACTAGTACACCCCTTGCTGAACCTTTGAGAAAAGTTCCATCCAATCCAAACTCAGGCCTACAAGCTACTAAGAACCCCTGTTTTACCCAGCAAACCACATGTATAATCTCTGAAATTTGCCCTGTCCAATTACTGCATCACAATAGTCATCTACCAGTTTCATAATTACTGTGCTGCCTGGATTACTTCTCTCGATTTCATTGATATATTGAGGCAGTTTATTATATTGATCCATCTCACTACCTTTGGCCAAATTCTCTGCAATTTTCTTAGCTCTATAGCCTTGATGTCTACTAAGATGACATTTGTGCTCCTTCATTACCAGATTTTTGAAACTAAAATAGTCCAGCCTTGGGTTCTCCCGAAATATGCCAACATACCTTCTTCCTACCCACCCAGACTTCACACTCTTGTTGTGGTATGAAAATCCACATTTGTGATTCTTTTGAAATGTTCTAACCTCCAATCCACCATCCCCTTTCATCCTCCTAGCATATATGCACCAATCACACCCATCTTTAGGACATATTGCTCTAACTCTTATGCTATACTCTTGATAACTTTAAATGATCTCCCTCTCCTGATGTTCTAGGTTCTAATTGCTTCTTTCAACTCCTTGAAGGAAGAAAATATTTGTCTAAGTTTAATTTTGGGGTTATTTTCATCCTTGGGATCAAACACAGGGGGTCTCAAGCTTTTCTCTTCATCTGACCCTCTATCACTACCAATATCAATATTTGAATCTGGGGCAGCATCTACGTCAGAATTGTCATCGTCACTTTCAGTATCACTAGGCATTTGTTTCCTAGCCATGTGGCTCATCCTAGCATCTGTAGACTTTTTTTTTAGATGCCTATTCAGCTGCTCTTGTTTTCTATTTTCTACCCCTAACCATTCATAATGTTCATCAACATTTTCATCATAATCATTACCATCTGAATTTTGATCATAATCCAAGTCTTCTCCTGAGAACTCCCTCAAATTAGAGCCTGAACTAGCCATATATTCATCATCACTTTCATCCTGTTCATCTTCTAACACAAAGTCCCCATCCTCAATGTCAGACCCCCATTGTGATGCTAGTAGATCATTAAGGGAAACTTCCACATACAAATCAACCACCCTACCACAGTCAAAATGATCAGCACAATATGCATGCAATTCTCTATAATGTCTTAACAAACGAAATCCATGTTCCTCAATTAGGATATGGTACTTTTTGTCACCAACAGCTTGAAGTTGATTTTCTAGCATTCTATCCATTTCAAATAGACTAATGTATGTGGCCTCTACATGATAAAAAATCCTTAATTCTCCTCCCTCATAATGCACATCAGGTTCGGTTTCAATTTTTCCCCATATATAACACTTCATAGTCACTTCAGTGCTATCACTGTCCGAATTTAGGGACAAAAAAAATGAAACAAACACAATAAACAAGTACCATAAGTGACAAATTAGATTATATAAGTAAGTAATTTGCACTCAATCAGCTTCAAGACAGTTCAATAATACACCCCCTGCCATATAAAGTTCAGACAAGGACCACAAAAGCATGCTACAAAGTCTCATTTAACCCAACATTGTCTACCATGACAACCCACACCAGAGAGACATACAGGACCACATACAATGGTAGACAAGTTTGTTTTTAGGACTTTGTCAAATTACTTAAAAATCCAAAATTTAAGACATTCTTTGTCTTCCAAGTGAAAATATCACCATTCATCATCACGTTCTTACAATATAAGCATGAATTAAGCATGCATAATGCTACCTGAGGTAAAAATCACATACTGTAATCTGGTGGCGGTGCTCCATTCATTTCTTTTGGTCTTAGTGCCATTTCCTCCTCCCAGATTCACGAACAACTCCACTATCACCGAGTTCTTCCGATTTGCTGGTTTTATGCGTAGAACTTAATCTGGTTTTTTGTTCTCGTTTCTGGAGACCGAAGAGAAGAAAGGGGGGACAATTAGTGTGTTTTGTCTTTGCTAATTAAAAAGGGGGCACCAGAAAGCTGGAAATAATTTTTTATAAGTTTTCCCGCTTAAAAAATTGAAAAAAGGATTTTAACTGCCGGCACGTGCTCTCACGTGACTTGTTTCCGGCAAAAAATGAAGAAAACCCGTCAATTGTCCACTTTCGAGCAAAATTGGATAGATTGGGTACCACATTTGTTCCCCCCAATAGATTGGGGACTAGTTTCGCGCGTTTGTAATACATTGGGGACCAAAACTCCAATTCTCCCTAATAATTAATGCTGAAACCCTAGAAATTTGAGGTTTTGGTTCAAATCCACTTCCTTGTTTTGCTTCTTTAGGCTTATACATTATACCTCCCGGTTTTGTTTTTACAAGGCTTATACATTATTCCTCCCCACTTCGCTTTTATAAGGCTGACACATTAGATAGGTTTTGCTTTGACTTGATTCACGATAAGAAATATAACTAGATATTTACGCTTGTTTAAAACTGCACATAGTTAAATGTCAAAAAATTAGACTAATTTTCACAATTTCTGTTTTAAAAAAAAATTAAATTTACTCAATTTTGTTTTACTGACAAAATCCTAAAGAAAGTCTGAGAAATGAAAAAAAATCAATTACCAATATGTCATCTGATGATTGTAACACAAAGTGCGGGAAACAGCAAAAGAACTTCCCTACAAAAGAAGAGGGTTAAAAGTACCTAACACTTAAAAAGAAGGGCCATTTTTTATTCTTAATTCTTAACATATCTCATCACATCTAATCTTGTCATATTATAAATATTTGATTTCATTATATTTGATTTGATTAAATTAAAATCTATAGATTTGATTAGATTAATATATATAGATATATTTGATTTGATTAGATTAGATTCAATTTTAATTAGGCTGATTTGATTTCATTTGATTGTACATATCTCGTAGGACCATTTTTCTTGAATATACAGAAAATTTCCAAATTCTTAACGTCTTAGTTTTCTACCATTAATAAGCTAAAAGTTGGAGAAGTTTGAGGAAAATTCAAGAAATTGTTTGCAACAAGGATGTCCGCAATAGTTTTAGTACCTTGGCCTACAAGTTACATACGATTGGCAACCGGCATCTTCCCTTGTTAATATATGCTTCCTTTTTCGCAGAACCATATGTTTCGTTTAACATATATTTCTTTTTCCATTTATGTTTTTCCTTTTTAATCACTCAGAATATTTCATGCACCAAAGTATAAATGTAAGTAGAACTGTAGAAGGGGTGCTGGCAAATTAACCAGTATTCCCTCATCCTTGTTAAAAACTTAAAACCTTTGCAGCAGCAGAGATGGCCAACGACTCGTCAGGGCCAGTGCCACTGTCACTGTTACTGTCAACGGCAGCGGTATCCTTTGTAGGCTTCGTATGTTCCACGATCGTTTATTTTGTTGGAGGTAGAAAAAGTCATTTCGTGCTTATCCTGGCGGTTGGCTTGCATCTTCCTTTATTCGTAGGTTCGCTGCTCTGTCTCTGGTGTAACTATATGACCCATCGGCTGCCTCCAACAACGCCTGCGAACAACCGGACGAGATAGTTTAACTATTATGATCAATGCTTTTTTGTTTTTTTGGGAAGAGTGTAGTTAATTTGAAAATTGAGAAAAATGGACATTCGTCGGAAGAATCCTATTATATATGCTTAATTATTATGTTGAGATTGAATTTAATTTCTCCAAGGAGAGAATTCGATATTGATTTCTCAAATCCTTACTATACTCAATCGGATTGTTGGTATAGCTTATTCTACGCTATTATATATCTATATTTTTCATTCTTTCTTAATTTATTTAGTGTTACCTGCTCATGGATGGACTTCTAGTTTGGTGGCTTTTTAAAAGTGTTTTTATGGCTTCGTTGTTTTTCGAAGTACAGGTTTCTCTTGTATCTTTCAACCTTGGCAAGTATAGTCTTGTAATCCTTTGCAGTATCTCTGGCTAGTATCCTAATTAATAATTGAAACAGGAAGATCAACTATATCAGCATACCAATTTTTGTCCTTGTTTCAAATCTTAAATTGTCCAACGGCCATTGGGATTTCTAGAATAAAAATAATGTGATGACATCTGCATATAGAGATAAATATCCTTGCGCATTAGTTTTAGTTTTTCAACTAATCAGACTCTTCAATTCGACCAAGTATGATGCAGGTGTTAACCTTTAGATTTGGCTGGTCAGAAAAATGATTAAAATTGTAAGTGAATTTTTTTTTTCAATGTTAAATGGTTAATCATAAAACTAATATGGCATGGGTACTTCTCACTAGAGGTGCCAATTACTATCCAATTACATTGATTCGTTCAAATCTTTTCATCAATAACCCGTCCATTAATTTTAAATGAGTCTAAATGGGTACCCAATTAAACCTATTTAATTAGTGAGTAATCGATCTATTCGACTCACCTATATATACCAATTTAAAAATTATTACATATTTAAAAGTTGAGCATTAAATAAATAAATTTGAATTTCTCACCAATTTAATAACAATAAAACACCATTATTTCTTGTCAAACAATATGCGAAAAAATAAAAAATAAATAAATAGAATTTTAAGTGACTCATAAATAGGTAATTGGATATACCCATACCCATTTATTTAAACGTGCATTAGTGGGTTGACCCAATTATGCTTATTACTCAATTATGACCCGTCCAAATTCTTCGAATCACCCATTTTGATAGTTGTAATTCTCATGAAGTTTCTCTTTTACATTGATTCAAATGTAAAGCAATTGAAATATTGATTAAATCTTTAGTATATCCTAGGATCCTGAGGAATTCAGCTGTTAGAACTAGTTTTAGAAAGACATTACAATTTGCTCTAGTCATCTATGAGTAGACCTCTAATTTTCCATGTCTATCCCTTCATTATTATTTTTTTTGCAAATACTTTAATGACGGTCTCCTTATATTTTGAGATAGGTGTAATTCAGTTAGCATACAGACGTATACAACTTAAATAATGAACAGTGGTTTCACCCTACGGCTTGTGGACGGGTCAAGTTGCATTGCATGCAATTTGAGGGTAAAATTATAATTTACACTATGATTGAAAATATTTATGTCAAAAGATGACAAATTGACTGTACCTAATTTACCTCGAATCCAACTTGTTTGCACGCAAATCCAATTCATTTACATCAAATTCTAACTTTAGAATATATAAAACAATTTACACCAAATTCCTACTTATTTACATCGGGGACAAACTTGTGCAAGACACAACTTGTGAGGCGACATAGCCTAGAAGCCTAGTTTAAAAACTTAATTTTAATAAAGGAAAATCGTTCAATACATTTCTCACATTTTGTAAAATGATTTTTTCGTCCCTTACAAATTCACATTTGTCAAATTTGGCCCATGTCTAGGTTTTTGATTAGTTTTTATCGAAATCCACCACGTGCCTTGTACGTAATCATTTTTTAGAGGTAAAATTGTCAAATCATATTTCACATAATCGGATTCATAGTCCCTCACATTTCACAAAATAAATTGTTTCGTCCCTCACATTATACAAAATGAAATTTTCATCCTTCATTGATATACCAACCTCTTTACATTTCCCATTATCTTTACATTCATTCTCATTGTAACTTTCCTATAATATACCAACCTCTACTCTTTCCACTAAGGTAAATATGAATTAAACTATCAATAAAAATAGAAGTAGGTCAATCACCATTAAAAGTCAAACTGTCGTTGTACTAAACACAATTAAAAATCAATTGGAAACTTATGTTGAGACCAAATTTGACTAATGTGAATTTGTAAGAAACGTAACACTATATTTTTAAAAGTAAGGGATGGAAAAAATTATTTTATAAAATGTGAGGAACATTTTGAACGCTTTTTCCTTTTAATTACATCAGTTTATAGCAACCTGACAATATTTACTTTGCCCACCCAAATTATTATAATCACTTCATTTCCCATTATCTTTACATTCATTCTCATTGTAACTTTCCTATAATATACCAACCTCTACTCTTTCCACTAAGGTAAATATGAATTAAACTATCAATAAAAATAGAAGTAGGTCAATCAACATTAAAAGTCAAACTGTCGCTGTACTAAACACAATTAAATTGCTATTGTATAAAAAATAACTCTTGTTTTCAATTATGATCTCTAGAATCCATTCCTTCCAAGGCAAGTTTTATTATATTTTTCTTTAGAAATTCTTCTATTATATTTTCAATCTTTATGGGTTAATTATTTAAATAATTACTCTTATTAATTTTTTTTTGTAAAAACTTTTTCTTATTCTTATTCATTATTTATTCATAACATCTAACTTTGATGGACATTGTATTCTTATTTTTTACTGTATCATCATGCTTTAATTTCGAATCAAACTAAATTTGCAAAAAGTTAAATCACTTGATCATTTTGTCTTATGTTCGTCCACTTAATCAAAATTTCTGGATCCGTCTATGCCTTTAGGTTGAGAACCTTGTATACAACTGTGACAATCCCACTTTCCCCAAAGGCGAACCGGAGGGGTCAGCGAACTGCCTGTCCAACTCTCGCCGGGACTCACAACAATCCAAAATTCAAAAACTAGAAATACTTCAAATATTTTCAATATACATTTAAAGTATTCCAAAACATTAATACTTAAAACTAGTTAACCTTCAAGCTTAAATACAACCCAAAAGAATATGTACTACAGTCATTTGCTATAATACAATTTAAAGTCTCCAAAAGAAAACAACTTAGTACTATTCGTGAGCACTCTCGGCCTTGAACCCTGTTAAGAAAAATAAAGGAGTGGAATGAGCTAAACAGCCCAGTGAGGTTCCAAAACACACAAGCAGTTCTAATAAATCAAGTAAATTAAGCATAACACACATATGGCTCAAGGTTTCACATTGGCACATTAAAATGAGACATTTATCATTTTACAGAAATAAACACATATTAAAAAGGATACGGTGTTCACTTGAAACTATTTCGGTCAGCTTCACCTTATAACTCCAATAATTCCCCCGGTTGTCTGGCCATCGCCTTATTCCTCTAGTGGTAATACTCGAGTATACCGAAATGATAGCCCAGGGTTCCAACCTACCCGACCGAGCCCAGTCCTGACTCGAGCAGGTTAGCAACCAAAGGCATGGCCCAGTTCAGCTAAGAGCTTACAACATGCACAAATAATCAAGTAAACCGATAAACGGTAGAAATTCACGGTTAAACGGTAGAAATTTGTTATTTTAGTAGGTCGAGTGTGATAAAGTACACACTCGCCTTAAAACGGTGGAAAATTACATAGGAGCAATTATAGGGAGCACTTAACACTTAAACACACAAGAAATATGAAGTAAACATGTAGCAAGACTATTCAAGTCACACACACATGCAAGGAACACTCACTGTTACGTGCGATATGTCTCGGTTCCTGGATAACACCCTTGATTCCCCTCGAGTCTTGAGGTAAGAACCAACAAGTTTATATGAAAGTGAAAAACAAAACCTTAGGATTTTCGCACTTAAGAAGTGAAGAAACAAGAGGTTGGTATATAATTCCCAAATGTATACTAAAGAATAAAGCGAGTCGTTATAGCCTTGAATCAAGCCTTTTCAAATTCAAAGTTCAAAAGTAAGAATGGAACCATGAGAAATCAAGTTCTAGGTCAAGAATTAAGTATAATAAAGAACATTAAGGTTTCTCATTTAAATCCAAGGAAACATCAAGTACAAGGGAAACTTGTATCCTCCATGAAATCGAGTTTAAAATGAACCATCAATCTCAAAAGGAAGTTGAATGTTCTTAAAAGTTCATTTCTTAAGAAATCAGAAAATTTGAGCTTTATGCGACAAAACTTGGAAAATCAGATCTTGAGTTTGGTAAGTCCAAAAATCAGAAACTTTACACCGTTGGAAACTAGATTCATATTACTAAAACTTCCCAGAAGACACTTTTCCAAGATTCCAACCAGAAAGCATTCAAATTTCAGTTTAAAGTTGCAGTTTCAAGAAGACAGGACAGAACCGGTCTTGGTTTTTTAGCAATGTTTGAAAATTTAGCAAAATTCACAGAAAGTGAATTAGCCTCTGAAATTTATAACACAATAAGAGTTCCAAACCAAGTTTCAAACATAACAAGTGGAACTAAATTTGGAGTTTTGAGAAACAAGATATAACAGTTTGAAGTTGACTGGTTTTGGCAACCTGTTCATAAGATTTCCAGTCACCAAGCCTCAACACTGTTTTGAAATCAAACCATATCTAAGTCTACACAAGTCCAAATTGAGAATGGTTTATGGCGTTAGAAACTAGGTTCAAAATGCTACATTTCATCAGAAGACATCGTTTTAAAATCTTTTCACAAGTGGGACAAAATCGATCCACAAGATGCACCTTCCCAGATTCTCTCGGACAGACAGGCAAAGTAGGTCAGTCCAATTTTTCAATTTGCTACAACTCACTCAAAACGAACTAGCAGGGGATTTTTATACCGTTGGAAAGCTCTTGGTGTCTAGTTTCGAATGCCGCAAATGGCACTGAATTTTGACTTTTGCACAAAGAGTTATATTCAGACAAAGAACCACTGTTCGCTTCCCTGGTAACCAGTTTCTAGATTTCGAACTTTCTCCAAAACTCAAGTTTTGTGCAACCATTTGAGATGATTTTCGAAAGACACTTTCTACACACATAATACAACATATATCAATCAATTTAGCAGTCAAATAAAAAACAAAATTTCGAATTTAAAGTAGGACAACAAGAGCAGAATTTCGGCCAGCTCTCCTCTCACGATTTTTCCAACTTTCTCTCATCTTCTCAAGCCAAAATCATATCACTCACCACATAAACAATAACAATCAAGCAATATAGCCTCAAGTCAGCTACCTAAAGGCTTCCTCAAGACATCTAGCTTAGGATTTAAAGCAAGATAAATGTTTCCTCAAGTCCGCTAACCTACAAACTTCATTAGAGTTTCAAACCCATGAAAACTAACCATCAATCTTTGTATAAATGGAAAGATTAAAGAGATGAATTGATTACCCTTTAAACCCTAGATGAAGACCAGATTTTTCACCAAAATATCACCAAGGTACTCCACAAGATGGCTTCTTTCTCCAAGCTAGAGAGAAATCCAAGTGGTTTGTGAGTTAGATGAAGAAAAGTGAGCAAACTTGGAGCCAAAGAATGGAGTTTCTTTGTTCCCTTTTCTTCCTTGGGGTTTCGGCCGAAAATGAAGAGAGAGAGAGGGTTTCTTGGTTTTTAAATTTTGTGGAAGAAATGTGTTGAAGAAGCTAACTTAAAGTTGTACCAAAAGTCAACTCTTAATAGTGGCCAAATAGTGTTGTGCACTACCACTTTCTTTTTTGTTTGATACACTTAACTACTAACTTTCCAAGGTAGTTCCTCTAGTACTACAATTACTCATACATACTAGCCTAGTATTAAATCCTCAAATCTCAGTTAGTTGTGCCGGTGCGACTTTCGAGAAACTTTCGACGCGCGCGCAATAAAAGCTTAATTTAAAAAAAATTCATGCAAAAATAGTAAAATTAAATAACACTTGGGCAAAATAATTATAAAATAAACTAAATTAAGAATAAAAACATGAGTCCTCCTCACTGCAACTCCCTTCCAAATTGCTTTTCAGTGTAAAAGTCTCACTAGGGGAAGATATTTTTAAGCTTCAATTCAGTAACTCCTTATATGTAGCAAATAGTCATTCAGGCAAGTAGAAAACTCCAAAAATTACACAATCAGCATTCAAGTTGCTCCAGCAAAAATTAAAGCATACTCTCTCATTAATACATTGATCAGCTTATACTTTAGCACAAAGTAATTTGCTTTACAAAAATCCCATGATTTGTCCCCTTCTGTAACCAATCCTCAATTACTATTATTATGTTGCAGTCTTTCCAAAATACCGTGAGACTTATATTAATAGCAATATAATTTTAAAAAAATAGCAATATAATTTACCCATGCAATGCCTAAAACAGTGGAGAGTCAAACGAAGAGGTATTTCTAGTCGTCCTAGGCCCAAGGGTAATACGCAACCCCAACTGCCAGCAAGAGCAACTCTTTTTGAAGAACGCTTAAAAGTGCTCAAGCTAAGTTGGTTGTTCCGTACTCTAAGAATATGCTACACGAAAAAATAAAAGAATACTTCTTGATTGTTTCCCCATGTAGCAGTTGCCACAGGACCCAATAATTATATTATGCAAGCTTTGAAACATAAGATCTCCTAGAACCAAATGGTTACAAAAGCAACAACGTAAAGAGAATTTTTATGAATTCTAAGCTCTTATGGACCATGTTTGCCAAAAAAGCCAAAACCTAGGCCTTGATTGGATTGCAATTTTTCTCCAATTTTTTTAATTTGTCATGAGCACATTTTCAAATCATCTTTTTACTTCAAATATATAAAATCGTTGCAGTACATTTTTTCACAAAAAAACTTAAAAAATTTGGGTTTTGAGCCTTATTCAGGCTTAGCCCAAATGCACTTATTACCCCTTAATTTTCTTAATATAATTACTATAAGTATTAAGTCATAAAGTTAATTTAACATCCGCAACATTAAAACTACACACAAACCAATAATAGTTCATTAAAAAGTATATAAATCAAGAATTTTCTAACAATAATCAGATCTAATTTGTTCAAAGTATATGAAAAATAGTAATAAAATATAATCAATAGTCAATACATTTTAAATGGTTGGAACTTCTCTATAACCTTTTCAATTTGCTCCTACTAAGATTTATCCACTACCATTGTTCACAGTGACCAAATTTGAATAGAATACAACATTTGAATCCAATGAAAGAAAATGTATACTAATACAAATAAAAGGAATAAGAATTAAGAAAGTGCTCCTTGTATAAAAAAAATGTTATCATGCAAATACAACAAATTCATACCTCAGAATTTCCTGTTTTGATTTCTAAGAAAGTGATTCAAATATGCATAGCAGCCTGAATCTTCTAATTTTTTATATTAATATTCCTAATACATATTTATATATTTTGACATATAAGTACTGTTATTTAGTAATTATACATTTATTTGGATATAATTATATATATCAAGATATAGATGTATTATATATATAGGTACAAATTAACGGATAGGGCTTATATCAGATTTGAGCCCAATAAGGCCCAATCTCTACTCGCATTTAATTTGAACTTAATATTTAGGTCTAAATTCAACCCAGGCCAATGAAAAGATAGTCTCATCACAATTTTTATCGGGCTGATCATGTTGAATTCGGACTGGCCCCGACCTTATTGATAGTCTTAATTACCTCACTAATGTACCTACCCGCTAGGGTAGGTCTTGAGGATATATACAAGAAATTCGGCTTTAAAAATGAGGGAATTGTGTGAAAAATGAATGCAAAATATTACATAAAGGCCACCTACCTAACACCTCGGAATGAACTAAGTGCACCAATGTTTTTAAACTTGGACCGGACAGCGAATCGGAGAAGGGACCAGTTCGCGGTCCGACCGATCTGACCGGCCAGTTCACCAGTTCACTTTTTTTTTTATATATAAAATGCAAGCAACTTCAGTGCTAAAACTAAATTTAAAAGCATAGTTATTGATGCTCCAACATAGTTATTGATAACTTAAGTTCTTAAAATGCAATTACCAACATAACTTAAAACTAAATTTAAGTTGAGATAATAATAAAATTCCTAAAATTTATACATGAAATGGAATGATAAACATAACCAAAATATCGTAATTCACCGCAAGTTTTCATATATTCATTACAAACATGAATAGATATAGTCCAAATGTTCACCAATTATCACACAAAAACACGAAAATAAATAAAAATAATGTTAACATTCCTTCATAATCCTAAAAAAAGTCCATAAAAGCGTCTAACTCATATTCAAGGTAAACAATTTAAATAACAAACTTCCATCATTGGTATCACAAGGCAATAGCACCACCTTCACAACTTCATCAATTTAACCTGAAAAAGTTAAAAGTTTATTACAAAAATATAAATCTCATTGCTCAAACTCAAAAAAAAGGTAAGAAATTTTGAAAAACAAAGATACAACCAAACACAAAAAGAATTAAATGCTATTAAATATCACTAATTAAGATGTTATATTACCAATTATTATCTTCATCATCATCCAAAAGGCGCCTACGCTGAAATGCTTCCAAGTCAATATCATTATCTTCTCCAACCTCACTTTCATCATCTAAATCAATAAATAAAGCAACAATTAAGGATTTATCCATATTTATAAGAAAATTCAAACTCAAAAGCATACTTTTAGCACCTTGTAGTACAAGTTAATTTAAAAAACAACCTTCAACTAGTTGAGAATCATCCTTAGGAAGTTCTTCAAGTTCTTCCTCCAATTCATCATAATTAAGCTCACCATCTTGTTCTTCTTCTATGACCCAAAATTCTATTTTATCAATAGATTCATAATCAATGGGGTAATAAGATCTCTTTCAGTGATCAAACCTACAATAATATACATTAGTTATAAATCTAATATTAATTTAAAAAATAAAGTAAAAAATCAATTATACCTATGTTGCAAACGTAAATTGTAGTGCACATAAACAAGATCATTAAGTCTTTGGTGCTCCAACCTATTCCTTTTTTTAGTGTGAATGCGTTCAAAAACGCTCCAATTACGTTGACACCTAGAAGAAGAAGCTGTTTGACTCAAAATTCTAATTGCAAGCTTTTGGAAATTCCAAGCATCACAACCATATGACTTCCACCAATTTTCTATCATAATCATATTAAAATATTAGACCAAAATAAAGAATAAATTCACAATTTTTAGATACCAAAAAAATATAAATAACCTGGTCGATCAGATTTGCTAGTAAGAATAGCAAGTTTGCTCCCAAAACTCCCTTGCCTTTCTCGATACATTCCAACCTCTTGTGATAATTTTTCAGGGTTACACCAATCCACTTTTGTTTCAATATAATCAAGCAAACCATTTATAACCTCTGGATGTGTACAAAATGTGGCACTCTCATATTGAAAAGTGGGATTCAAATAATAAGCAGCAGCATGTAGATTTTTTCTCAACATTTTATCCCACCTATCATTGATGATGTCAATATAAGGCTTGTACTGTGAGAGCCCGTAAAATTTTTCTTAATTTATACCATTTAATTCTATTCCTTTTCATGCATTTTTCTTATTTTATTTTACTACATTAATTTTCTGGACACTTTATAAGTGAATATAGTTTTTCCAACCATTTTTCTAGTATAAGTTAGTTCGGGTTAAATTTGAAGTGCGTTATGGACATGGGACCCGCTAGTGCGACAAACATTTGGTGATTAAGTGATTTTTGTGCGAAGTATTATTATTTTACAAGGTGCTAGGAGACAATTAAAAGTTAGCTAGATAAATTACCATTGGTAGACAAAAGGATAAGCTTAAAACCCTAAAAGGAGCCAAGTGTCACTATGCTATTAGAAGTTGGACTTTTGACCAAGGTTGGTAACTTTACTAAAATCAGATTTTTGACCAAAATTCATTCATTTTCTTGTCTCCTTTGGCTGAAATTAGTGAGAGAGAAACCAAGAGAGTTCTTCACCTTCCACTTCAATTTCTTGCCCAAATCTTGAGTTTCAACCGATTAATTTGCAAACTACTCCATAAAACTTACTTTCCAAGTAGTTTCCAAGGTGTTTGTGGAGTTATTTTTGGAGGACAAAGCCTAAGCTACCATCTTTCATAGGGAGATAAGGTATTTTGCCAAGAACCTCTTCTTTACTTCAATTAATTGCTTAGTAGTGGTTTTTAGTTGTTTTAGATGTTGTTTTGTGGAAGATTAGCACTTGAATGCATGAATTCCAGATTAGGGTTTCATTTTTTTTCCCAATTCTGCCTGGTTCTATTTCACCTTGTTAGAGGCCGAACTAGCCTTGGTACAAAAGATAAAAGTTGTATAGAATGATGTTTTATAGTTGGCTGAAAAATTACAGCTCAATCGGAACAACGTAGCCTGTAAAAAGACCGAAATACCCCTGCTGCCCTGTTTCTGCCCGAAAATAAAAATCAGCCTCTGTAAGTGGTTAGTTTGACCAGGAATATTACCAAATTGGTTGATGATGTCTTCTTAAGAATTATAGCCTTGTATCTTAGCTTTCCAATGGCTTTGGAATCACTTGAATTGGAGTTATAGGTGTTGCGATATGACTGAATAAGTCAGGACTGCTGCAGTACACTGAACTGGAAAATCTGGGGTTGTTTTGGTAAATTTGACCTAGATACATTTTAAACTGGACTGAGTAGCCTTCATCAAAGTTGTATCTCTCTGTCTTAGCTTCGAAACGGTATAAGTTTCACACCAATCCGATAAGCGTAGCCTCGGATGTTATCATTCCGCAAAACCCTATCAATTCTGTCTTTTACTAAAGCTCATTTCCGCACATGTTGTTAACTTGATTTTGTACTCATATGACTTTGAGCCTATTGAATGGCTATTGTGATGAATTTATATTGTGTATAACTTTGGGATTGGCTGAGGAAAATAATGAAGCCTGGAAAATTAGGTAAACACAAAGGGCGTGCTGCCCAAATTTATGCTCGAGAACTAGAGAACTATACTTGCAACTTGAGTAAGGGTTAAGAGTGAATATCACTTGAACCATCTAGGATGTTTGCATCTTCTTTTATCGAGGTATATAAGTAAGGACTTGGCCGAACTTATACCCTTGAGGAAAAAAAAATCATGACTGCTCGGAGTACGTTTTCTTTGTCACTTCGACTTATATGGAGATTTCAAAGTTTTACAAATATTTTACTCATAGCCTTTGGTTTAAATGTACTCTTTTCACTTCCAAAACTATACTTATATTATGTACTAGTAGTTATTCGGATTTTCTTGGGTTCCCTTAAACTTTAGAGGGATTTAACTGTAATATTTTCTCTTGGCTATTATTAGGGTTTCTTGGCGATTGAGAGTGTTATCCGGGAGGATACTTTGGACATTATTTTGCTTAAATAGGTGAGTGTTCCTTGTTTGCTATATTTTTCTTGACTTCATGACTTGTGTTATTGTTTGATAACGTGTTAAGTGCTTTTAATGATTATCAAAACGAGTTTTCTAGGCGCGTGTGTACTTATCGCACTCGACCTAAATGAATGTGAAATTTTCAATGATTTAGTGATTGAAACGTTAGTTGTGCATGATGTAAGCCTTTTGGCTGAATTGGGCCCTGCCCTTCGTTACCGATCGACTCGAGTCAAAAGCCGACTCGGTCGGGCGATATGGTTACCCTGGGTGTGAACGTTTGGTATACTCGAGTATTACCTTGTAGGTTGGTGGAGCCTGGCCAATGTCCAGGAGGGGGTGAATGAAATGAACGATCGAACGAGGGGTTTACTTACAAAAATACATTTTCAAATGATTGGAGGAATAAGGGGAATGGCAGGAGAACGAACGAACGAACGAACAAATGGCTCCCTGTGAGCCCGTATCCTTTTAATGTATGGGTTATTATCGCTTTCCATAGTAAATTTTTCTTGAATTATTGATTATCGATGGTTAAAGTATTGGCTTTGTTGTTGAATATGTGTTCGGAACCTCACCGAGCTTTTAGCTCACCCCTTTAGTTTTGTTTTCCTTAACAGGGGGATGCGAGCAAGGACGAGAGCCCAGTGTAGGTTAGCCTAGTCTAGTTTTGTGTTTTGTAATGGTTCTCGCCCTAGTGCTTGGCACGGGCAGGATGTATGACGAATTGAGAACCTTTATATATTCGATATTTGTACTTCCTTTTGGGATAGAAATGTATATAAGTTTCGCTTTAAGTTTTAGATTGTTATTTCATTTGATCTTGTGGTTTTATTTCGGATTTGATTGAGATTCGACTGAGTCCCGGCGAGAGCTGGGCAGGCGGTCCGCCGAACCCTCTGGTTCGCCTTAGGGGGAGGTGGGACTGTCACAGGTGGTATCAGAGCCTGTTTCGCGTGGTCTCTGCGCGGAGTGAGCCTGGACTGAGTGGTGAATAGGTATGAAGGACTAAGTGCTCGTTCGAGCATAAGCTATGAACCCTGAAGTGTTATAGGTCTTAAATCTTTCTCATGGTATCTAAGGACCATAGATAGGTATGTCGGGTAGGAATTTCGATTTGTAGATGGTTTACTCTTGGGACTGGCCAGCTCGAGACGTGAATTGTCCTATTTCGGATTCTTGTGCCCGAGTACTCCAGAGTTGAGGCGGAGTTAAGTATTTGAGATTTGCATTTTGGGAACATGAACAGGCTTTGTCTGGCTAGAATGAGTACAAGAGGTCAATGGACATCTAGTTTGGATAGTAAGTGACGTGAGAGACCGGACGGGGTTATCTTAGCTGAGACTGGGACGACTTCACCTTTTCCTTTTGATTTGCCCGTATATTGCTACCACCTGATGTTAGTATGTGTGTTTGTGTACATGGTTATCTGGCCAACTTGATATGTATTTGTGTATTTGTTTATCTGTCTTCTTGATATAACGTGTTATGTGCGGATATGTTTATTTGTGTATTTGGTATGTTGGATTTTGTTATTTTAGTCAATTTACTGCATTCATTCATTAAAGTACCCTTTTGAAAAAAAAAAGAAAGAGGGAGGGGAAAAACTATATATATATATATATGGAAGGAAGACGTAGTCGCAGACATGGTCATAGCCGTGGAACAAAGCGAGGCCAAGAGTCAAGAGAAGAAAGGGGAAACAACAGCTGAACAAAACACGGACCGAGAGTGCCACTTGTGTTTAAGAATTTATTATGACCCATTGTTTTGCCCGACAGGCTATCATCTGAGTTCCAACAATTCTGTGAGATGGCACATTGGGTTGAGATGTCTAAGGAAATCGTGGTTCTTCGAGACGAAATAGAAGTCCAAAAGAAACTAGCCGCATACTGGGAAGGGCAATGGAAGCACGAGTATTCAGAAAAAATTGAGCTCTTGTACAAGAACTTAGAGCTAAAAAGGAAATACGAAGGAATTTCCGAGGAGGCCTTAGCAATGGCACCAAGCACTACTTCTATGGGGGTTCCAGAGAAAACTCAAAGGACAGAAATTGCAAGGTCACAAGTGAAGACCTTCCATGCAAAGAAAAGGAGCGCATCTCTTGAGAGTCAAAGGCCAGAACAGGGTAAGCAAGGTAGGTCATTTTCTAAGAAGGGTCGTGGAGCGGGTGGTGTGAAAATTTTGGAGACACTTCGGAAGGATACTCCAGGAGGAGACCCGAGTGGAAAAGGACCACTGAGAGGTATCTCACGAAGAGATCAAACCTCAATTCCTTTTCCATTTTGTAGCTATTATAGAAAATCCAATCATATTGAAGTGGGTTGTTAGAAAAAGGGGGGAAGATGTCTGCGCTGTGGGAGCGCCGAACATCGGATTGCTAATTGCCCGGTTCAATTGCGCGAAAAGAAAGAAACCCAGCAGCCAACCCAGACCGACCCTGGACCGTCAAATAGAGAAGGGACTGGAATGAAGACCCTCGTTTCTTCTGAGGACGTAGAAGGTACAGGCCATTGGTCACTTTAGATTTGATGGATCCCATTAAAAGGAAAATTTCGAGGACGAAATTTCTTTAAGGGGGAGAGAGTATGAGAGCCCGTAAAATTTTTCTTAATTTATACCATTTAATTCTATTCCTTTTCATGCATTTTCCTTATTTTATTTTACTACATTAATTTTCTGGACACTTTATAAGTGAATATAGTTTTTTCAACCATTTTTCTAGTATAAGTTAGTTCGGGTTAAATTTGAAGTGCGTTATGGACGTGGGACCCGCTAGTGCGACAAACTTTTGGTGATTAAGTGATTTTTGTGCGAAGTATTATTATTTTACAAGGTGCTAGGAGACAATTAAAAGTTAGCTAGATAAATTACCATTGGTAGACAAAAGGATAAGCTTAAAACCCTAAAAGGAGCCAAGTGTCACTATGCTATTAGAAGTTGGACTTTTGACCAAGGTTGGTAACTTTACTAAAATCAGATTTTTGACCAAAATTCATTCATTTTCTTGTCTCCTTTGGCTGAAATTAGTGAGAGAGAAACCAAGAGAGTTCTTCACCTTCCACTTCAATTTCTTGCCCAAATCTTGAGTTTCAACCGATTAATTTGCAAACTACTCCATAAAACTTACTTTCCAAGTAGTTTCCAAGGTGTTTGTGGAGTTATTTTTGGAGGACAAAGCCTAAGCTACCATCTTTCATAGGGAGATAAGGTATTTTGCCAAGAACCTCTTCTTTACTTCAATTAATTGCTTAGTAGTGGTTTTTAGTTGTTTTAGATGTTGTTTTGTGGAAGATTAGCACTTGAATGCATGAATTCCAGATTAGGGTTTCATTTTTTTTCCCAATTCTGCCTGGTTCTATTTCACCTTGTTAGAGGCCGAACTAGCCTTGGTACAAAAGATAAAAGTTGTATAGAATGATGTTTTATAGTTGCCTGAAAACTTACAGCTCAATCGGAACAACGTAGCCTGTAAAAAGACCGAAATACCCCTGCTGCCCTGTTTCTGCCCGAAAATAAAAATCAGCCTCTGTAAGTGGTTAGTTTGACCAGGAATATTACCGAATTGGTTGATGATGTCTTCTTAAGAATTATAGCCTTGTATCTTAGCTTTCCAATGGCTTTGGAATCACTTGAATTGGAGTTATAGGTGTTGCGATATGACTGAATAAGTCAGGACTGCTGCAGTACACTGAACTGGAAAATCTGGGGTTGTTTTGGTAAATTTGACCTAGATACATTTTAAACTGGACTGAGTAGCCTTCATCAAAGTTGTATCTCTCTGTCTTAGCTTCGAAACGGTATAAGTTTCACACCAATCCGATAAGCGTAGCCTCGGATGTTATCATTCCGCAAAACCCTATCAATTCTGTCTTTTACTAAAGCTCATTTCCGCACATGTTGTTAACTTGATTTTGTACTCATATGACTTTGAGCCTATTGAATGGCTATTGTGATGAATTTATATTGTGTATAACTTTGGGATTGGCTGAGGAAAATAATGAAGCCTGGAAAATTAGGTAAACACAAAGGGCGTGCTGCCCAAATTTATGCTCGAGAACTAGAGAACTATACTTGCAACTTGAGTAAGGGTTAAGAGTGAATATCACTTGAACCATCTAGGATGTTTGCATCTTCTTTTATCGAGGTATATAAGTAAGGACTTGGCCGAACTTATACCCTTGAGGAAAAAAAAATCATGACTGCTCGGAGTACGTTTTCTTTGTCACTTCGACTTATATGGAGATTTCAAAGTTTTACAAATATTTTACTCATAGCCTTTGGTTTAAATGTACTCTTTTCACTTCCAAAACTATACTTATATTATGTACTAGTAGTTATTCGGATTTTCTTGGGTTCCCTTAAACTTTAGAGGGATTTAACTGTAATATTTTCTCTTGGCTATTATTAGGGTTTCTTGGCGATTGAGAGTGTTATCCGGGAGGATACTTTGGACATTATTTTGCTTAAATAGGTGAGTGTTCCTTGTTTGCTATATTTTTCTTGACTTCATGACTTGTGTTATTGTTTGATAACGTGTTAAGTGCTTTTAATGATTATCAAAACGAGTTTTCTAGGCGCGTGTGTACTTATCGCACTCGACCTAAATGAATGTGAAATTTTCAATGATTTAGTGATTGAAACGTTAGTTGTGCATGATGTAAGCCTTTTGGCTGAATTGGGCCCTGCCCTTCGTTACCGATCGACTCGAGCCAAAAGCCGACTCGGTCGGGCGATATGGTTACCCTGGGTGTGAACGTTTGGTATACTCGAGTATTACCTTGTAGGTTGGTGGAGCCTGGCCAATGTCCAGGAGGGGGTGAATGAAATGAACGATCGAACGAGGGGTTTACTTACAAAAATACATTTTCAAATGATTGGAGGAATAAGGGGAATGGCAGGAGAACGAACGAACGAACGAACAAATGGCTCCCTGTGAGCCCGTATCCTTTTAATGTATGGGTTATTATCGCTTTCCATAGTAAATGTTTCTTGAATTATTGATTATCGATGGTTAAAGTATTGGCTTTGTTGTTGAATATGTGTTCGGAACCTCACCGAGCTTTTAGCTCACCCCTTTAGTTTTGTTTTCCTTAACAGGGGGATGCGAGCAAGGACGAGAGCCCAGTGTAGGTTAGCCTAGTCTAGTTTTGTGTTTTGTAATGGT